>NW_024870695.1:15884285-16566428 GCF_019054845.1 Dipodomys spectabilis | reverse complement strand
ACTGTGATCCTCACATCTCAGCCTCCTGAATAGCTAGGATTACAGGCATGAGCCACCAGTGCCTGGCTTCTGGATTCTTTCTTGCAGGATCCTGGAGGTGGGCAGTGCCAGGGTAAGCCAAGAACACCAGGTTCGTGGCCCAGCATTCCTGGTGGGAGAAGTTGGGCTCAGAGGAACCCTGGATTGAGAAGAGAGGGGGCGATTCTTGTCATGGGGGATGAGGCATCCATACAGGTAGTACCTTCTCCTTCACACTTGACCTGGCTGTGGAAGAGGGGCATTTGCCTGTGTGCATGAGTGTGCTTAGGCCTGCAGGGACACGGGGGCGGGGAGACCTAGAGACCTGGTGAAGTCAGCGGGTCCCTCCAGATTCTGAGCCAAATTCCATCTGGGGTTTCCCAAGAGTAGCAAAGGCGAAAGGTCATCACACACACACTTGCTTCTCCCTGGCCTGTTGGCTAAAGAATGAGACCATTGTCTCTGCATCCTTCTAGGGTCCAGCTGGAAGGCCTAGGAGGTCAGCTGGCCACCCACTCCTTCACAGAGGAGGCAGCTGGAGCCCAGAGAGCAGAAGGCCCAAGTGCACACAGGACACAAGGGTGAATCAGGACTAGAATTGCTCCAATCATGAGATCCCACACACAGTGCAGGCACGCTCGCACGCACGCACGCACGCACACACACACACACACACACACAGCTCAGGTCCAGAGACCCACTGCTCCAATGGAAGAACTCCTCCCTGGGGGTTGGCATTGCCCATACTGGCCTGTTCTGGCCAAGGGAGAAGACCAAGGCTGGTTAACTCAACATCTCTCTACTGGCCATACTCTGCTAACTGCAGCAGCTGATGGTGCTGGGCTGGGATTCCCTTCCACTACGGCTGCAGAATGCCTGCATGTAGCCGGCTCTGACAGTAGGGGCAGTCTTGTGTCATGTTAAATTAAATACACAGAGGTATGCTGTGTGACCTTCCGCAGGAAACTGCCCTTCTCTCTGCCCTCTAAACTCATCTGAGGAAAGAGCTGCTAGCAGTTGGGTAACAGTATCTCCCTCACCACACAGCCTGGCATACAGCAATGAGCAATGGCAAATAAACATTAGCTAACATTTTTCATTCCTGGCAGAGAAAAGAACCCAAAGTCCCTTCTCTGCAATTCTACCTAGAAGTAAGGAGCCCTGGGGAAAGAACAAGGTCTTGCTCTTGCCCTCCAGATAGGCTCTCCTACTCACTAGCCCTCTATTGTCCAGTAGGTGCTCTGCACCCTACCTAAGGCCAACTCAGAGAGGGGTAAGGGATGACCTGCCCGGTATTGACCACTCCTGGGTATGGAGCTGGGACTGGAAGCTTCCAATTCCTGCTCTTCTTGCCCTTCCCCCCTTTACAGCTTGGTGAGCACGGCGTCCATCCCACCTCTCTCTTTCAGGCTGACAGGACAGCTCACAGGGACTGAGATGTTCCCTTTCCTCCTCCTGGCTGCCACTGCCCCCGTGTGGTACAGCCCAGCTCACCAGAGCCCACAAACCATCTTCAAGAGGCCTCGAGTCTGGTCTCTCTCTGTTGTCCTTGTTGGGGTGCATCACTTCCCTGCTCCTTAACTTTCAGAAGCTCCCCATGGCACTTGAATAAAGTCCCATCTCAGGGGGCACAGGGTCCTTCATGACTCTCTCCCCTCACCCCCTTTAACCGTGTCTCTGCCCTCCTGCAATGTCCTAGAGCCCCTCAGACCCCTCCCCTCTTGCGGCTTTCCTCCTAGTCCCTGCCTGGGCAGTTTTCTTCACGAGACCCCCCCTTGTCCATATCTTTCTCTGAAACCCGGCAAATTCTTACCACCTTCTTCTTGGACTCCTGTCTTCCTGCAAGTGTGGACCTTCCTTCCCTGCTTTCTCCCACCCAGCCCTCTCCTTGGGCCTCTCTGACAGCCCTTGGCCCATCTCCCTTGAAGATGTGTAGACATGTCCCGTGTTCCCACCAGGCTGTGGGGGCTGCCAGCTCTGATTCAGCCTTTGCTCCCCCTGGAGCTTTGTTTCAAGTAAACACTGTGTTGTCATTGAGTCAAAGTTTGTTGGGGGCTTCCTGGGGTCAAAGGCCCAATTTCTCTAAAGAGAGAAGGAATTCATTTCTAAAGTCCGTGAATGGAATTCCAGGCTAGCTGCATTCCCCACTGCTGTGTATTTGGAGAAATAAACTGCTTCTGACGAGAAGGGTTAGCTTGCCTTTGTGCTCGTCCCAGCAAGAAAGCCTCTGAGGAGTTGAGCAATCCCAGAGGAGACCTTCAAAGAATGCTGGGTGCTGTCCACTTTCTAGGAGGGGCAGAGAGCCAGTGGGGTGCTTCTTGGCCATGAGACCTGGGTCTTGATCTCCTTTTCTGCATTCTTTTGGAAATGTGACAGGATTTCCACACCCACCCCCTCACACTCCCTCACACTCCAGCCCTCTGCATGGGAGCATGGGTCAGGGAGATGGCTTCTGGAGTTGACCTGAAATCAGAGTGACCAACCTGTAGGCCAGGAGGTTGGAAGGAGGACACTCCGACTGAGAATTAACGGTACAAGGAGCTATTGTCCTAATGAGGGGTTGGAGGGACCTGACTAATGCTCACCTTCTCCAAGGCTTAGCAGAGACAAAAACGGCATTGGGTAACCATTATCCTTCCAAAGTGTAGGTTTCCAAGGACCCAGGCCTGGGGGGGGGGGAGGGTATGAGGGAGGGAAACACCTCAAGGAGATGGTGGGGGGGGAAATGTTTGAACTAGTCAGCTTTGGAGTGACAGATGACAGCACATCCACCAAGACTCAGGCTGGAGAGGCTGAACTGAAGACTAAAGCAGTGGTCTCAAGAGTCCCCAACCTCTTCCCTCGGAGTGCCTTTGTGTGCGTGTTTGTGTGTGTGTGTGTGTGTGTGTGTGTGTGTGTGTAAGCACTGACCCTGGGGCTTGAACTCAGGGCTTTGTGCTCTCGAGCCTTCACGTGGCTATTTTATGCAAGGCTGGTGCTCCACCACTTGAGCCCCATGTCCACTTCCATGGGTCCCTTCTTCCCTCAGGTTTTTCTGCCACTCTCTCATTTGCAGCCTCATCCCATCCCTACTCTCACTGTTCATTGCAATCGTAGCCTGCAGCCGGAGAGAAAAAGGAATTTGGGGCCTTCCAGGATCCCCGCTTTCCGAAAAGTTCTGTTCCTATTGATCCCTTGAAAGATGGTTCTGACACACCCTGCTTGTGGAGCCCTCTGCCATGGATCCAAATATTGTAGGGACCGTGGTTAGACTTAGAAGACCTTCCTGCCCCCCGCCCCCCCCCCGAAGCAGCGAGCTCAGAGTAGCTCCTCTGAGGGCTGGGCTATATTGAGAGAAGGGTCTCTGAATAGTCTGGGGGCTCAGACTAAGGTAGAGGGGAAAAAAAAAGCTGGAAAAAAAGTGAGTGTGAGAAGGGGAGAAGGGGCGGAGGAAGGAGGCGGGAGGAAGGGGGCGGGCAGAGTGGAATGCTTCCTCAAAGCTGGCTCCCCCAAGCAGCCACATCATCTGGCGCCCAGCTGAGGACAGACTTGGCTCCAGCTGTGTGCACGCACGCATGTGGAGGGCTCATGCACGAGAGTACATATGTGTGCACGTGCATGTACGCAGATCACAGCCTCCTCCCTCCCCCCCTTCCCCCCCCCCCCCCAGCTTCCTTATCTTCAGGCAGGGCTGGCTCCAGGATCCCCTCTCTGCAGTGGCCCTGTTAGCGCCTCCTCCTTCCCCTGTTAGCGCCTCACAGCCCCTTCTCCCCCCCCCCCCCCTCCTCCGCAACCAACCCCCAGAGAGGCCCCATGGCTGGCAGCCCGATTCTCGCCTTCTTGTTACACTTTAGCTGCTATTTTTTTTTTCAAAGGAATCTTGGTCTTCCTCCCAACCACTGAGCCCCATGTCCACTCTTCCCCCCTTGTCCACGTAGAGAGGGCCTTCGCAGAGCAATGCAGCCCTGGGGAAGGAAACCAAGCTCCATATCATTTAACCATACTCTTCTTCCAGGCGGTGGCTGAGAGGCTGGGGTACAATGCCATCCCCAGCCACCTTCTTTGCCTGGATGGTGGAAGAGGGGGGTTAGGGGAGACCCAGAAGTTTGGAAGGCACTGTGTTAAAGGCCCAAGCCGAGGACAGATGCCAGCTAGTGTGTATGTGTGTGTGGGAGGGGGGGTGGGAGAGGGCGGTCTTGAACCACTGAAGGCTCTGGGGTTGGGGTTGAGGGTCCAGGCAGAAATGTGCCCTCCCATTCCCTTTAGCCCCTCTGCCTTGAGAGCTGCAGAGCCTAGCCTGAGCCCAGCCTGCTGAGCGGGCCAGGGTGGTCCTGTGCTCGGAGCCAGATTGTCACGCCGCCAGGACTACAGGTTTCCTCTACCGAAGGGCCCCTTCCCTTTGGGCTTTGATGTGTCTGCGAGGTTAGTGGAGGATGTTTGGCTTCAGGGCCCCAGGCCAGGATAAACTCCCTCTGCCTGCTAAGCCAAACCACAGCCTCCTCACTACCACAGCCTGGCTCCTGCTCCCCCAGCCCTGTGCCCGGCCTCCTGCAAGACCAGCTGCAGGCGTACCCACAGCGCTGGGCATCAAGGCCGGCTGTGGCTGCTACTGGGTAGAGACCTAGTGGTCAATGGCTGAATTGGCCCCCCCCGGCCCCCCACTCCGGCCAGTTGGCAGTGGGTGCTTGCCTGCCAGGTGATTGGGGCCTGCTTCCCCTGGGGGTTGGGGAAGCTGGACCCCAATTGAGGGTAGAGGTGGTGGTGGGGGATGGGTGTGATTTGGAGCCTGAGCCAGGGGTGTCCACGTGGAGCTGCCTGCGCAGGCTTCAGGGTTTCCAGATGGGCGGGCTCCTGCTGTGGGGGTGACTCAGCTGGAATGGGGAGGGACCGGCAGGCTGGGGAGGGGGTGGGGTCTGGAGTCCTGATCAGCTGCTGCTCCATCCTATGGAGCCCCAGCCCCTTAGACCCTGGGGAGGGCTGGTGAATTAATGCCCCCCACATGGGCAGCCTTCAAACCCCCATGGTGTGCAGATGAAGGAACATAGGAGTCCAGGGAGGGGGGGGAGAAGGAGAAGGGTCAGTGAGCCAGAGAAAGGTGAGCCCAGAGAGTGGGAGAGGGGCAGGGTGGGGGCAGGGGAATCTAGGGGGCAGAGGTACTGGGCCTCCTTTGGGCCCATTTTGGAGCATGGTACTGGGAAGAGGATAAGAGGTACAGAACTCTGTGTGTGTGTGTGTGTGTGTGTGTGTGTGTGTGTGTGTGTGTGAGAGAGAGAGAGAGAGAGAGAGAGAGAGAGAGAGAGAGAGAGAGAGAGGCAGAGAGAGAGAGAGAGAGAGAGAAGATTGGGAAGGTGGCTGAGTGGTAGAGCGCTTGCCTTGTATGCATAAGGCCCTGGGTTCGATTCCCCAGCACTACATAAGCAAAAAGGAAAAAAGCCGGAAGTGGCACTGTGGCTCAAGTGGTAGAGCGCTAGCCTTGAGCTGAAGAGCTGTGGGACAGCGCCCAGGCCCAGAGTTCAGGCCCCATGACCGGACCCCCCCCCCCCCCCGCAAAAAAAAGAGAGATAGAGAGAGAGTGTGTTTTGGTCAGTCATGGGGCTTAAACTCTGGGCCTGGGCGCTGTCCCTCAGCTCTTCAGCTCAAGGCGAGCACTCTACCACTTGAGCCACAGCGCCACTTCCTGTTTTCTGAGTGGTTTATTGGAAATAAGAGTCTTATAGACTTTCCTGCCCAGGCTGGCTTTGAACTGCAATCCTCAAAGCTCAGCCTCCTGAGTAGCTAGGGTTATAGATGTGAGCCACCGGAGCTCAGCCTTTGTGTGTGTTTGCGTGGCCTGTTGCTGGAATGTAGGTTGCCCATGGTGGCAATGTAGGTTGCTATGGTGGCAGAGTACTGGCGATGTGGTGAACAGTGTTTGTGAGCTGGGGCTGGAGGATGCTGGATGCATTGGGCTGGAACCTGGTCTATAGTTGAGATAATGGAGAAATAACAGGGAGATGGCGTCTGTAGTCACTGGCTCTAGCCCCAGAGTGAGGCTCTGCCCCCACCAGCCCTCCTATCTACAGAGCTGCTGCCCTGGCCTCCTCCTCCTTGGCCTCCAGGTGGGGGTGGGTCGACTGGCAGGGCCACCAGCTGCTCCCTGGAGAAGCTCACCTGTGCCAGCCACCCAGGCCAGAGTAAACAGGACACTAAGTGTCTGGGTGAGTGCCTGGCAGGTTGGGCACAGAGCTGGGCTCCCAGCCTGGCTGGGCTGCCTCCTCCAGCTAAATGACAGGTCTGATGATCCAGGCTCACAAGCAGTATTTTCTGGGGGGCAGTTTGGGGTTCCTGTCTTGGGGAATGACAAGCAGACAGGTAATCAAGTTTAATTGAGAGACAATCTGTCACTTCCTCTAAGACAGACAGACACTGCTGTGTTCCCCCCTCCCCACCACAGAGGTCCTTCCCCCTCATGGGCAGAAAGGTTGAATCTATTCCTCCAGTACATGTGCACACATGCATACACAGCACACTTGCATGTACACTCACACACACACACACACACACACACACACACACTAGCCCTTGCACTCCTTGGCCCTTCTCCAGGGCATGGCGGTACCCACCAATGGCTGAGATCCTCAGCTGCTTTCTGCTGTCCATTCCCTCTTTCCACCTTCTAAGATGAAGCCTAGAGAAGTTGAGCATGATGTATGATGCATACGTGGTCCTCTAGACACTGCCATGCCACCTCCCAACCCTGCCGACCCCTATCCAGGCCCCTCCTCCTGGGACAGCAGCCTGGCCTGGGAGCAGCTGGCTCTCTCAGCTTCTCCCTCCCTTCCTTATGGAAGGGATGCTTCTTTCCATGCCTGCTTTTGGGACGAGTGTCAGGCTCCCACCTTCAGACAGCCCCTCAGAGGGACAGAAGCAATTAGAGACTGGACCTGGGGGGAGAGAAGCAGTGGAGGCAGAAGGGAAGGGTCCTGAGCAGGGGCTGACAGTGAGCAGCGGAGGTGGGAACAGAAGGTCCAGTGTGCCTCCCACTGCAGGAAGCCCCGGTGTCCTCAGCCTGGAAGGAAGGGGAGCAGGCACTGGGCTGGGGGGACCAGAAGAGGCTCCTCATGGAAGGGTGGGGCTATAAACAAGGGAGACTGGCTCAAGAGCCAGTGGTAGCAGGAAGGGGAGGCTGGGGCTAGCTTAAGCCCTCTGCGAGTCTTTCCTTGCCTCCCTCTGCTGCCTCTCTCTGCCATCCATCTCTCTTTCTGTCTCGGACCCTCGCTCCCCCCTCCATAGCCTTGTTTTTCTGTGTGCGTATCTCTCATCTCCCACCCTCTCCCTTCTTCCCCCTCTCTCATTCCCTGCACCAGAGGGAGCAGTAGCCCCTGAGGCCAGGTTCATAGGATGGAAGGTGGCTTTGTCCTGGGGGACCTTGGTGCATGTCTGTGATCTCAAAATAGCAACCTCAGGTTCCTGCAATTTTGGCAAGGGTCTCCTCAGTTACCCCTCTCCCCCTACCCTGTCCCGGAGGTCTGTCCTGATCTTGCCGGGTGGGAGGGGCCACAATCAGATCTGCTTGTCTTTGTGACTGAAGGCTGAGGGCAGTTCCTTTTCTGTCTCTCATTCTCTCTCTTATTCTTTCTTTTTCTCTCCCTCTTTTTCTTTCCTTCCCTTCCTCCCTCTTCCCCTCCCTCCCTCCCCCTCAAGTCTCAGAGAAGAAAGTGCACTGTTTAGCCTAGAGTCTGGCCCCATCTCTGGAAGACCAGATGCCTGGTGTGGTTGGGACAGTCCAAATCTATGCCATGGCCCTGGGTGTAATTGCTAAGTGCCTCAAAGTACCCTGGTTTAGAACATAAATTATGCCTCAGCCCAGTAGAACCTGACATCACACACACACACACACACACACACACACACACACACACACACACACACACACACACACACACGCCTCTTTCTGTGGCCTCTCAGGAGACCTGCAAAGCCTACTTGGGTCTCACCCAAGGACAACAGGGCCAGACTGCAGAGAGGGGAGCCGGATCTGTATAAATAGCCCCTGGGGGGGGAGGCCCCCCAGCATTGGGCAGGGTGGAGCTGTTTGCTGGAGAGGAGGAAGGAAGGAGAATTGTGGTTGCCCCAAGCAGCATGTAATTTCGGATTTATTTTGGGGAACTCTCTCCAGTTCTGGGTGGGGCAGAGGTTAATTTAAGGGTTTAATGGTGGGGGGTTAGATGGCAAAGAGGAAAGGAAAGCCCTTCCACTTGGGCATGGCTGGGAAAGGAAGGGGTCCTTCCTGAGATCCATGATGACCTCCAGGGTTCTTCCTGCCCTTCGGCACCTCTTCTTTAGCAGTGGCAGTGATTTGCCCTCCCCTCTAAGGCTTGGGGCTTCTGGTCATAGGCAAAGAGCTTCCCTGTCACTGCCAGGAGCTCTGGGAAGCAGCAAGGCCTGCAGGGTCACTACTGGGGGGCCTGGGTGTAAAAAGAGCCACTCATGGTAGTTCTTGGTCTACAGAGTCTGCTCTTCTTCCTTCCTAAAACTCAGGGTGCTCTTAGCCTGATGGAGGAGGTGCATATTCTGCCCTATCTGATGGAGGAGGTGCAGATCCTGCCCTGTCTGATGGAGTCAGGGCTTCCCTGTACCTGTGCTGTGTGCTCTGGGGAGGTTGACCTTCCTGGGTACTGCTTACTGAGAACCAGCAGACCTTAACTCCAGGCTTCATGGTAGGAGAGTACCTTTCATTTCAGGAAGGGTCCAGGCTGCCTGCCTACTGCTACTGGCCATCTTCTGTGGCAGCCTGGGGGCTTGACAGACTACCTGCAAACAGACATGACTGCATCTTGTTCCAGATTGGCCATGCCAAGGCTATACCCTGAAGTCTGCGGCTGCAACAAATGCAATCTTTTTCTGAGCTACAGTCTCACTGTGTAGTCCAGATTAGACTGCCTTGGACTTGCAGTTTTCCTGCCTCCACATCCCAAGTGTAGAAATTATAGGCATATGCCACCATGCCCAACTACAATGTTAGACAGTTTGGTTTTTTGGTCTTAAAAATTCATTAGAGCCATGAACTGGTGGCTCACATTCACAATCCTAGTTTCTCAGGAGGCTAAGATCAGAAGATTTGAGTTCAAAGCCAGCCTGGGAAGAAAATTCTATGAGATTCTTATCTCCAATTAACCAGCAAAAAACTGGAAATGGAGAAGTGGCACAAGTGGCAGAGTGCTAACCTTGAGCAAAAAAGCTATATGAGAGCATAAGGCCTTGAGTTCAAGTCCCAGTTCCAGTGTACATACATAAAAAATTTAAAGGCAATCAGTTATCCGTGGCTCACACCTGAAATCCTAGCTAATAAGGAGGCGGAGAGTTCAAAGCCAACTCTGGGCAAGAACATCCAAGAGACTCTTATCTCCAATAAACCACCAGAAAAACGGAAGTGGTGCTGTGGCTCAAGTGGTAGAGCTCACCTTGAGCTGAAGAGCTGAGAGACAGCATCCAGGCCCAGATTTCAAGCCCCACAACTGACATGCACATAAAAATTTAAGGCATTTTACTTCCTCTGTCTGTGTGTGTGCATGAGCACGCGCGCGTGCACATGCGCATGTGCATGCACCAGTTCTTGGGGCTTGAACTAAGGGCACTACCCCTGAGTTTTATTCTCTAGGCTAGTGTTCTACCACTTGAGCCACAGTTCTACTTCTGGCTTTTTGGTAGTTAATTAAGAGTATAGACTTTCCTGCCAGGGCTGGCTTTGAACTGCAATCCTCAGATCTCAGTCTACTGAATAGCTAAGATTACAAGGCCAGCACTCAGCTGCCGTGTGTGTGTGTGTGTGTGTGTGTGTGTGTGTGTGTGTGTGTGTGTGTGTGCATGTATGTGAATGTGGGTGAGGTCCTAGGGCTTAAAATCAGTGCCTAGGTGCTATCCCTGAAGTTTTTTGCTCATGATTAGTGTTCTACCATTTAAACCAAAGCTCCACTTCCAGCTTTTTGGTGGTTTATTGGAGATAAAAGTCTCACAGACTTTCCCTGCCTGGGCTGGCTTTGAACCTTGATCCTCAGATCTCAGCCTCCTGAGTAGGTCGAATTACAGGCGTGAGTCACTGGCACTTGGCTCCTTGTATATTTTAATATCAAAATAATGCTTTCAATCACTTACTAGGAGACAAAGTGGCAACTGTGGGGACAGGAAGCAATTTGTCACCTGGGTTGGTCATTCCTATCCTTCTTCCTGCCCCTCAGAGACAGACTGAAGCTGTGGTCCAGGAAATGGGGTGCTCAGCCTGTCATACTTTGTCTTAATACAGTGGCCATCATTAAATCGAGAGAGCGTGAGGAAGAAATGATTCATGTAGGGGACCATGGTGCTAGGTGGGGTGCCTGGGAGCTGGGTTCTCCCCAGGTCCTGGTGGGACTGTAGAAGCAGGAAGGAGCAGGAAGGTTAAAGGGTGCCCTTAGCCAGTGCCCAGCAGGCTTTCCGGGAGCAGTCCAGTATGGGGGTCCTAGCAGAGGCGTACCCCCTCCCAGCCTACAGGAAAGGGTGAGCTCACACTCCAGCCCAGGCAGAGCCGGTGGGTAGGAGACATAATTAAAATGCCAGAGGTTAGGAGGTGAAGTTACAATGGAAAGAATGAAGCCCAGCACTGCAGCCGCCGGCTGCGTCTCCCGGCCCGTTCCCCCTTGCCAATCCCACATTTGATTTTTATTTCGGGAGCCGGGAGCTGCCAGCACAGCACTTGGGAGGGAGAGGAGAAACCTCATTCCACTCACCCTGCCACGTCTGGAGCTGGGGCGGTGCAGGGGAGGGCTCTTGGGACCAGAGAAAGAGCCACAGGGCTGCCCTCCTCGTTCCCAGCCATCTTCAGAGATGGCGGCCCTAAGGAAGGGTGGCATGTGGGAAAGGGAGGGAGTGGGCTTGGGAGGCAAGCAGTGGAGACCCAAGGAGAATGGAGACCATTCTTGCTGCTGTCGGGGGCCTTTCCCCACCTCACTCTCCTGAGGAAACGCCGGCCTCCTCCTTGTCTTCTTGCTCATATATGTTCATGTGTGGAAGGGTTGGAACCCTGCTCTGCTTCCCCATGACTTGGAAAGTCATTACCGGTCTCTGAGCTTGGCTGAGAAATGGAAAGGGTGGGAAGAGAAGCGGCTTTAAACTGGACTTTGCAGAGGTTTCTGGAGGTTGGGATCAGGCCTCCACCAGGTTACCTTGTCCAGGGCACATCTTTGCCTTCTCTGGAGACAGGGTTGATGGGAGCTACCCTCTCCTGCAGACAGGAGCCGCCAGGCCAACTCCCATTTTCCTGCTCTCGGCTTTCTCCTCTGCCCTAATGCAGTCCAGATGGTGCCTGGGCTTGAAAGCCAGGCAGCAGATTCCTCTGCACTTAGGCTGGGGAAGTGAAGTGTGTGTGTGTGGTGTTAGCTCCAAAGGAGGGAGGATGGAGGGAGTGCTCCGAGCCACCTTGCTGCCAAATAAGGGGCTAGAGAGGGGAGAGAGACCAACTTGCTGAGCAGCAGAGGCAGACTCTGCTCAAAGCCCTCATGGAGACACTTTTTCCAACCCTGGGGTGGAAGGAGGAGAAGCTTCCTCAGTTTCCCATGTCAGGGGAAACATCCTGCACCTGGATTCAAATCTACAGCTCTGACTTCAGAAAAGCTGGGCAGTCGTCCGTGGGGCACTTGACTTCTTGGAGCCTCAGTCTCCTCATCTGTAAAATGCGTTACTGATACTGATCTGAGAGTGGTTGGGAAGGCGACATGGGAGAAGCGTAGTAAAGAAGGTACCATATCCTGAGGGTGCTTAGGAAATGCCTAGAGGTGAGGTCCTCCTAGCACACAACTTGCCCCCTCTGTTAGACCAAAGACCTACATGGCTGTGGCTGGTGTGGCTCAGAGCCTTCTCACCGAAGTATCACCGATTTCTTTTTTTTTTTTTTTGTCGGTTGTGGGGCTTGAACTCTGGGCCTGGGCGCTGTCCCTCAGCTCTTCAGCTCAAGGCAAGCGCTCTACCACTTGAGCTACAGCGCCACTTCCGGTTTTCTGGTGGTTTATTGGAGATAGGAGTCTCACAGTCTCTCCTGCCCGGCTGGCTTTGAACCGCGATCCTCAGATCTCAGCCTCCTGAGTAGCTAGGATTACAGGCGTGAGCCACCAGCGCCCGGCTTGTCACCGATTTCTTGTAAGCACTCGCAGAGGACTTCAGGTCCAGTCTGGAGACTGTGTGGACGGCCTGGAGATGGAGGATGCTCTGGGGGGCCAGGGCTGAATTCCAGGCCTCCTCTTCCGTTCAGCCCTTAAACCAATCTCAAAGGCAGACTCATGGCAGTACTCACACCTGGGCCTGGACAGCCACGTAGGAAGTAGCAGAGGGCGCTGGTGGGGGCTGAGCAGGGGGAGTCTCTCTCTGGCTGGGCCCTGCCTGCCCTTGGCTCTTCCTGCCAGGACAGCCTCCCAGCCACGCTCACCCTCTTTGCCTCAGCTGCACCGAGGGGAGCGCTTCGATTTTTCCACCAGAAGAGCCAGGAGCAAAATAAGAAACAAATCCAGCCTGAAGCCGCCGGTCCCCCTGCATACCCCTGTGGTCAGTGGAAAGTGGGGGAAGAGAGCTCCAGTACTGCTCTGGGTCCCCACAATAGATTCTAAAGGGTAGGTGGGAAGAAAAGGGAGGGATGCTTTCTGTTGTCCCCCCTCCCCCAACATGAGGCCAAAAATCTGGACCTCACAGACTTGTCACTCCCCTACCCCTTGCCCTAGAAGAGAATGAGCAAAGGAGAAGAGAGGCCTCCCCACTGCCCCATTCCACACCTCTCCCCACTGCCCCATTCCACACCTCTGGGCTGGGCCCTCAGTGTCAGAGGGGGAAAGAACAGGGCTGCATAGGGACATAGTCTCTGCTCTCCGAGGATCCCTGGCTGGATAAAATGATCGAACTTGAGCCACGTCCACTCAATAACCCCTATCTCTACCCAGCCCTTTCCTCTCACCCCTCCCTTTTCAACCAACTCCTCCCCTTGCCAAGTCTCCTCTCTTCACCCAGCCTCCTCTGAGTGCAGTTCTGGGATTCCACTGCTTCCGGTTCCTCCTCTGTTCTCCTCACACCTGGCCCGTGCATCTGTGCAGTGACCTCATCTCCAGCCATTTCCCAGAAAAATACAAGCACCACAAGAGGCAGGCAGTTTCAGACCTGTACTCCTGACCAGGTCCTATTCAGCCAGTGGATAGTGTCTACTTCCTGTTCAAAACCCACCCTCTGCTGAGCTCAGGCCCCACCCTCCTGCCCTTGCCATCTGCTCTCTGTTCTTCCCCCATGGCCCATACCTCACACTTGATGATCTTCCATCTTACCTGACCATGAAAATACAGTGTCTCTCACTTCCTTATGCTCCTGAAGCTCCCAATTTATCTTCCACTCTCTCTCCTCTTCACAATTTCTTTCTTCTTTTTCTTTTCTCTCTCTTTCTTTTGTTCTTTTTCCTTCCTTCCTTCCTTCCTTCCTTCCTTCCTTCCTTCCTTTGTTCCTTCCTTCCTTCCTTCCTTCCTTCTTTCCTTTTTTTATTTGCTCATCTGGTAGCTGAAACTCTGGACCTTGGCACTATATCTGAGCTTCTTTTGCTCAAGGATAGCACTCACTCTACCACCTGAGCCATAGCTCCATTTCAGGCTTTTTGGTGGTTAATTGGAGATAAGACTTTCCCCACCCAGGCTGGCTCTGAACTGCCATCCTCAGATCTCAACCTAGGATTACAGGTGTGAGCCACTGGCACCTGACCCCTTCATACATTTCTAAAAGAAAAGTCTCAACTTTCCTTCACTGCTCACCCTGCTTCAATCTGGCTTACAGTTAGGACCCTAAAAAGAGCTCAAAAGAAGGGCAAGCTGAAGCTGGAGTAGTTTCACAGCGTAAAGGTGATTTCCTTGAACCTGTCTGGCTGCCAGAGGGAATAAGTTCTCTCTGAAAGAAGATGATGACATCAACCAAAGTCTCTAGAACCTGTCAGAGAAGTCAATAAATGTCTAGCACTCAATGAAAAATTGCCAGGCAACTCTTTCTCTGCCTCCTCTTCTCTTTGTTCCTCCACCTTTTCCTATGTCTCCTTTCCTTCTCTTTCTCCTCCTCTTCCTTCTTTCTCCTCCTTTTCTTCTTTCCTCTTTTTCTTTCTTGTTTCCTTTCCTTTCTCTTTCTTTCTCTTCCCTTCAAAAGCAGTCCATTTCACAAGTCTTAGGTAGAGCCAAGCAAGTTTGATGCCTCCAGGAGTTGGATAGCAGATTCAGTGTCTCAGCATGTGATTTTGGGGGTCAAATGCATAAGAAAGGATTCCTTCAATGAGAGAAAGTCAGAGCAGAGAAACTTTGGGGACTCAACCCAAGCTAACTGAGGAAGGTGTACTTAGGACCCCAATCAGCAAGAGTGAAGAAATCCTAAGAAGGATAGAGAAGGCACCTGACAAGGGCCAGAAGTGGCCAGAGTGGAGTCTGGTTAGGCACCAGTAGCTCATGCCTGTAATCCTAGCTGCTCAGGAGGCTGAGATCATAAAATTAAGGTTCAAAGCCAGCCTAGGCAGAAAAGCCTATGCAACTCCAATTTAAATGCTGGACTGGGTTGGGTGGGGCGGTGGGGGGAGGATGGGATGGGAAGGGGAAACAAAGGAGGAGGCTACAATGCTTGACAAGAAATGTACTCATTATCTTACCTATGTAATTGTAACCCCTCTGTACAGTATTTTCACAATAAAAAAAAATAAAATGCTGGACTGGAAGCATGGTTCAAATAGTAGAATGCTAGAGGTGAGCAAGAAAACCGAGTGAAAGCACAAGGCCCTGCGTTCAAGCCCCAGTCGCAGTACACACACAGAAAGAAATAAAATACAAATAGGATGAGTAGGGGCAAGGAGCCTGGTGTGTAAGGAGAGAATATTCAGGGAAGAATTGTGAGGGTACCCTGGATGGGGTGTTGAAGATGGATTGGGGTCACTTTGATGTGAAAGCTGAGAGACTGAGAAGATGCCAGGCATCCAAGTGGGAGGTTGGCCTAGTAAGAGCATCAAAACCCAAGGGGGCTGAGCAAGTGTCCTTGTCCGTGTCCGTGTCCGAGTGTGTGTGTGTGTGTGTGTGCTTAGGCAGGAGAGTGGCAATGGAACATTGTGAGACTGAGCTGATCAGCAACTATGATCTAATAAGCATGAACCAGATAGGGTTTTCATGGTTGGTAATGAGTGTTGTAAATATGGAGAAGGAGAAAACAGAATGAAGCTGTGATGTTTCCAGCTGCAATTCTATGCACCTGGATTGAAATCACAGCTGGTAGAGAGAATTCAGTGTTCAATATTGCTACTTATAGAAATAAACAGGGTGTAAATGTGTACCTGTGTTCTGTAGTGTATGTTTTGACACAGGGAGGTATATCCGTGTACACGTATATCCATGCATATATTTCCTAGCTTTATTTGCTGAGAGGGCCTGGGGGCAGCAAGGACTTAATAATGATGAGCCACAACTGCCACCAAAGTCTTCATTTCTCAACGTTGTTGTCCATGGAAGCAACAGGGTTCCCTGGGAAAGTGGCCCAATTATAGGGTCAAGGTAGAAGAACAAGATAAGCCCGAAGCATCTTCTGCCAGCCCCCAAAAGTGCTCAGAAATGATGATATCATATTGACATATGTCTCGGCAATTCCAGTCCTAATTGTACCTCAGGAAAATGAAAACACGTACACACAAAGACTTGCACATGAATGTGTATAACAACTTGATTAATAATAACCAAAAGGGAGAAACAACTCAAGTAACAACTGGTGAATAGATAAACAAAATGTCATATGTCCACATAATGGACTGCTAGTTAGCCACAAAAATGAATGGTATAACATTAAGAAATGAAGTAGTACACAATAATAACAAAGTAATTATTAAATCTGGATAAGCCTAAAAAACATAATCTAAGTGAAAGAAACCAACCACAAAAGCCTGCACTTATTTCATTACATAATTCTTTTTTTTTTTTTTTTTTTGGTCCGGTCGTGGGGCCTGAACTCTGGGCCTGGGTACTGTCCCTCAGCTCTTCAGCTCAAGGCTAACACTCTACCACTTGAGCCACAGCGCCACTTCTGGCTCTTTTTTTTTCTGCTTATGTGGTGCTGAGGAATCGAACCCAGGGCCTCATGCATGCAAGGCAAGCACTCTACCACTGAGCCACCTTCCCAGCCCCCAGTAGTCACTTTAGACATCAGAGGTGTAGCCCAATACCACTGCAGCTCACTTGCACCCTAGAAGCTGCCCCTTCTTGGGGATCATTTTGGACAGCAATATGGTTTCCAGCTGGGTCATTCAGGTGGTCAAGTTACATTTTTGTTAATAAGATTCCCTGAGAGAAGATACAATCCTGAACCCAGTGTATCATAAGCTTTGAGACCAGCAGGGCTCTCACCTCATTCTTTACTAATCCCACAGCAATCTAAGGGAAGCAAACCATCAGAGCTGCTGATGTATCAGGTCCATCCAACATGAAAAAATACTTAAAAACATTACCTCAGAAAAATAGAAGGAGCTGGGTGCAGTGGCTCACACCTGAAATCAGGAGGCTGAGATCTGAGGATCTGGGGTTGACTAGTTTCAACTAGTCAAGCAAGAAAGTCTATGAGACTCATATCTCTAATTTGCTAGCAAAAGTCAGAAGTGAAGGTGCGGCTCAAGTGTAGAACACCAATCGTGGGCAAAAAAAAAGGCAACGGAAAGTACCCAGGCCCTTAGTTCAAGCTCCAGTATCAGTATAAATAAACACAGAAAAAAAACTGTATCTCAAGGAGGAATGGATTTTTTTTTTTTTTTTTTATCTCGGTCATGGGGCTTGAACTCTGGGCCTGGGCACTGTCCCTCAGCTCTTCATGTCAAAGGCTACCACTTGAGGCAGAGTGCCACTTCCAGTTTTCTAGTGGTTTATTGGAGGTAAGAGTCTTATGGACATTCTTTCCCAGGCTGGCTTTGAACTGCCATCCTCAGATCTTAGCCTCCTGAGTAGTTAGGATTATAGGTCTGAGCCACCAGCACCTGGCTGAGGAATGGAATATATCTGCCACCGAGGTTCAAAAGAATTATTGTTGCTGCTGTTTTTCAACAAAAGTTTTCTTTACAATACAGGATCTCCAAAATATCAAGTGAAAAATACTATGTTAAACAATATAGCTAACAAACATGCTGTAAAAATGAAATATTGGCAATATAGATAGATATTTACATCCCCTAATTTATGTACCTTACCTTTTTCACCAGCTTGCCTAATTTTTTAAAGTCTACATTTAAAAAGAAATCAGTGGCACATATGCACAGAGATTTTTCAAAATGGAGCAAAAGATATGAACCAACTACATGATGTATACAAGAAACCAAATATATATGGAGTAAAAGCAAATTAATAGATAAAGATGTATCACAATGACACTAAGCAAAGTCAAGTGGAAGTAGCTATGCTAATTGAGAGTAAAGCAAGTTATCAGGATAAAAAGAGTCCTAGGTAGTAATAAAAGAGTCAGAGAAGAAAAGAGAGGGTCAGAGGAAAAGAATGCACACACATCTAACAAGTGCATCAAAACACATGAGGCAAAACCTCATAAAAGTGCACAGAGAACATTCACCACATAGCTGGAAACTCCCACATCCCATTATCAGCAGTGCACAGATTCAGTAGCCAAAAATCAATGAGGACTGTCAAGCAACTAGATAGAACTGATGTAGACTACTTCATTCAACATTAGCAGAATGTCCCTTCTTTTTTGGGGGGGGAGGGGGTCTGGTCGCGGGGCTTGAACTCTGGGCCTGGGCGCTGTCCCTCAGCTCTTTAGCTCAAGGCTAGCGCTCTACCACTTGAGCCACAGCGCCACTTCCGGCTTTTTTTCTTTCTTTTTTTTGCTTATGTGGTGCTGGGGAATCGAACCCAGGGCCTCATGCATGCAAAGCAAGAACTCTACCACTGAGCCACTTTCCCAGCCCCTGTCCCTTCTTTTTCAAGCTCACATGGAACCTAGACCAAGACAGTCCACATTCTGGGACATTAAATTTGCCTTAACCTAAAAGATTAAATCATACAAAGTCTGCTATCAGATCACAATGGAATTAAGCTAGAAATCAATGAGAAAGATAGCTAGAAAATCTTCTAACATTCTTGGAGATAAATAATCCTATGTCCACATTACATACGAATCAAAGTATAAATATTAAGAGAAATGTAAAATACTTTAAGTGAGAATTAAAATGTAACTTACCAAGATGGTAGAAGGCCATGAAAGTGATCTTAGAAGGAAAATTACAATATTAAATGCATATACAAAAGAAGGAAAATCAGGAGTCAATAATCAGATTACTAAAATCAGTAATCTGAACTTCAATTTTAGCAAACTGTCTTAGGGTTCAAGGTTAATTTACAAAAGCCAATTGCTTTCCTATGTATCAGAAATGAACAGTGGAATTTGAAAAAAATAGCATTTACATTAAAATATATTAAATACACAGATATTAATTTGATTACATATGTATCTTTTTTTTTTTTTTTGGCTGTCATGGGTTTTGAACTCTGGGCCTGTATGCTGTCCCTCAGCTCTTCAGCTCAAGGCTAGTGCTCTACTACTTGAGCCACAGTGCCACTTCTGGTTTTCTGGTGGTTAAATGGAGATAAGAGTTTCTCGGACTTTCCTGCGCAGGCTGGCTTTGAACCGTGATCCTCAGATCTCAGCCTCCTGAGTAGCTAAGATTACAGGCGTTAGCCACTGGCTCCCAACTGTATGTATGTATGTATGTATGTATGTATGTATGTATGTATGTATGTGTGTGTATATATAGTCGGTTGTGGAGCTTGAACCCTGGGCTTGGATGCTGTCCCTGAGCTCTTCAGCTCAAGGTGAGCACTCTACCACTTGAGCCACAACTCCACTTCTGGTTTTCTAGTGGTTTATTGGAGATAAGAGTCTCAGACTTTCCTGCCCGGGCTGGCTTTGAACCATGATCCTCAGATTTCAGCCTCCTGAGTAGCTAGGATTATAGGCGTGAGCCACAGGCGTCCAGCTTATATGTATCATTTTTATGTGAAGAAAAATATACAACCCAGAACCATGAAATCAAAGAATTAAGTAAATGGAGAGGTATTCCATGTTCATGGATAGGAAGACCTAATATTGTTAAGATGTCAGAAGTCTCTCCAGATAATCTATAAACTCAATGCAATTCCACATTTTTTAAGCAAATTATTTTATGGATATTGACAAACTGACTCTAAAATTTATTTGAAAAGGCAAAAGATTCAGAATAACTAACATATTCTTGAAGAAGAGGAGTAATACTGTGTGACTTCCTGACTTACTAGTAAGCTATAGAAATCAAGACAGTGTGCTATGGGCAAAAGAATAAACAGGGCTGAAGTATGGCTCAACAGTAGAGCACCAACATAGCAAGAACAAGGCCTTGAATTCAAATACTAGTACTGCAAAAAAAAAAAAAAAAAAAGAAAGAAAGAAGGAAGGAAAGATGGAAGAAAGAATGAAAGGAAGAAAGAAAGAAAGAAAACATAAGCTAATCAATGGAACATAATACAGAAACAGGCATAAAAATAAGGCCAATTGCTGTGGCTCAAGTGGTAGAGCTCTAGCCTTAAGCTGAAGAGCTGAGGAACAGCGCTCAGGCCCAGAGTTCAGGCCCCACAACTGGACCCAAAACAACAACAACAACAACAACAACAACAAAATAAGGCCAATTCTGCTGGCCATCAGTGGCTCACACCTGTAATCCTAGGTAGTCAGAAGGCTGAGATCTGAGGATTGTGGTACAAAGCTAGCTGGGAAGGAAAGTCCATAAGACTCTTATCTCTAATGAAAACTACTCAGAAAAAGCCAGAAGTGGTACTGTGGCTCAAGTGGTAGAGTACTAGCTTTGAGCACAGAGAGTCTCAGAGACAGAATCCATGCCCTGAGTTCAAGCCCCACAACTGGAAAAAGAAATAAAGTCAACTCATCTTTGATAAAAACATAACAGTAATAAAATGGATCAAAGATAATCTTTTAGCAAATGGTGCTAGAAAAACTGGATACGCAGATGCAAAAAAATGAATCTAAGGTATAGTAGCACTAGCCTACTGTCCCAACACTCAGGACACTGGGAAGGAAGATTCCTTTAATCCAAGAGTTCAAGACCATCCTGAGCAAAATAGCAAGATTTTGTCTTAAAAAAAAAAAAAAAAAAATCTTGAGGGCTGGGAAGGTGGCTCAGTGGTAGAGCACTTGCCTTGTATGCCTGAGGCCCTGGGTTCGATTCCTCAGCACCACATAAGCAAAAAAAAAAAAAAAAAAAAAAAAGCCAGAAGTGGGGCTGTGGCTCAAGTGGTAGAGCACTAGCCTTGAGCTGAAGAGCTGAGGGACAGCGTCCAGGCCCAGAGTTCAGGCCCCACGACTGGACCAAAAAAAAAAAAAAAAAAATCTTGAAAAAAATGAAGCTAGACATAAACTTTCCACTTGTCACAACATTGAGCTTAGACTACAGACCAAAATAAAAAGCATAGGAGAAAATGTACATGACCTTGAGTATGATAATAACTTTTTAGATGCAATCCCAGAGACACAATTTATGAAATAAACCAGACTTTATAAAGTGGATTTAATTAAATTTAAATGTATATTCTCTGAAAGACATAGTTAGAATGGGAAGAAATCAGGCATAATGGTACATGCCTGTAATCCCAGCTACTCAGGAACAGCAAACTTTGCACAGCAAGTTATCTAGACCCTATCTAATGGACAAAACACAAACAAAAGAGCTGGGGTTGTGGCTCAAGTGGTATAGCATTTTCCTAGCAAGTGTAAAGCTCTGAGTTCAACTGAGAGAGAGAGGGAAGGGAGAGAGAGAGGGAGGGGAGAGAGAGAGAGAGAGAGACAGAGACAGAGACAGAAACAGGAAGAGACTGAGCCACAGAAATAGGAAAGACAGACAGACAGACACACACACAGAGGCAGGCAGACAGAGAGAGAGAAGAAAAACCATCAACCAGAAGAAAATGTTTTTGAAAAGGATAAATCTGATAAAGGGCTCTGACCCAAAATATACAAAGAACTCTTAAAACTCAACAATAAGAAAACAAATAATCCAATTTAAAAATGGGCACAAGATCTGAAGAGGCACCTCACCACGGAAGATATACAAATGTCAAATAAACATATGAAAAGATGTTCAACATCATATGTCAGTGGATAATTACAAGCTAAAACAACAGTGAGATACCACTACACACTTATTAGAATGGCTAAAATCCAAAGCACTTACAGCAGCAGGCGTTGGCGAGAACGTGGAGCAGGAATTCTCATTCACGGCTGGTAGGAATGCAAAACGAGGCAGCCACTTTGGAAGGCAGCTTGGCAGTTTCTTACAAAACTAAACATAGACTTACCATATGATCCACTGTTTGTACGCACTGCTGTTTACCCAAATGAGTTGAAAAGTTACTTCTACACACAAAAAAAATCTGCACATGAATGTTTATAGCAGCTTTATTCGTGCTTGCCAAAAGTACGAATCAACCAGCTTGAATTTGTGTAAGTGGATAGATACATTCTGGTACAACAGGCAATGGAAACGAGATTCAGTGCTAAAGAGATGAACGATTGGCCCATGAATGTAAAGAAAACTTCAATGTCCAATGCTAAATGAATGAAGCTATATTCTGTTTTTTGTTTTGTTTTATTGGTCCTGGGGCTTGAACTCTGGGCCTGGGTGCTGTCCTTCAGCTCTTCAGCTCAAGGCTAACGCTCTACCACTTGAGCCACAGTGTTACTTCCAGTTTTCTGGTGATTAATTGCAGCTAAGAGTCTTATGGACTTTCCTGTGCAGGCTGGCTTAGAACCACGATCCTCAGATCTCAGCCTCCTGAGTAGCTGGGATTACAGGTGTGAGCCACTGGTGCCCGGCGAAGCTGTATTTTGAAAGGCTATATTCTGTAGCCTTTGTAGTTTTCAAATGCATGACATTCTAGAAAAGGCAAAGCTAGAGCAAAATGATCAGTGGTTACTGGTGGGAGGGAGAAGGGAATACTGGTCCTGAGGCTTGAACTCATGGCTTGGGACTGTCCTTAAGCTTTTTTGGTAAAGGCTAGCATTCTATCATTTGGAGCCAAAGCTCCACTTCCAGCTGTTTGGTGGTTAATTGGAGCTAAGAGTCTTCTGTTCAAACCTCAGTCCTCAGATTTCAGCCCCCTGAGTAGCTAGGATTATAGGCATGAGCCACCACTACTGTCCAGCTTAAAAGAGAAATTTTTTTAGGGCAAAAAAAAAAATCCATGGTACTACCATGATGGGTAGATGTTATGTGCATTTGTTAAAACCCATCACAAGCAAACACAATACCAAGAAGGAACCATAATGTAAATGATGCCGTTTTGGTGCTAGTGTTGTATGAGTGTAGGCTCACAGTTGTGATGCATACACTACTTGGGAAGGACTGTGTATGTGGGGACAAGAGATGTATGGAAAATCCCTGTGCCTTCTGCTTGGTTTCACTGTGAACCTAGAACTACTCTAAAATACAAAAAGGATAAATAAAGAGAAAGCAAAAGAGACTGAAAATATACTGCAATCAAATTTAGTAGGTTTTTCTTGACAAAAATCTTTACATGGGGTAGGGATCAGAAACAGATATATAAACACTTTTTTTTTCTTGTCAGTTATGGGGCCTGAACTCTGGGCCTGGGTGCTGCCCCTCAGTTCTTCAGCTAAAGGCTAGCGCTCTACCACTTGAGCCATAGCACCACTTGCTGCTTTTTCTGCTTATGTGGTGCTGAGGAATCAAACCCCAATGCCTCATGCATGCAAAGCAAGCACTTTACCACTGAGCCACCTTCCCAGCCCCAAGTTATTTATATGTTTATTTATTTATTTGCCAGTCCTGGGGCTTGAACTCAGGGCCTGAGAACTGTCCCTGAGCTTCTTTTGCTTAAGGCAAGCACTCTACCACTTGAGCCAAAGCACCACTTCTGGCTTTTTCTGTTTATGTGATATGAGGAATTGAACCCAGGGCTTCATAGTGCACTTTACCATTAAGCCACATTCCCAGCTAGATATATAAACACTCTTGAGACCAGTGCAGAAATTTCAGTGTGGACAGAGTAACTGAGGATATTTGGGATTATGTTCAGTTTTCTTGAATAGGATTATGGTACTGTGGTTTTGTAGGTAGTCACTGAAATTATTTTAGAATACATACAGAATATATATATATATATATATACATTATGCATATTATGTAAACATATACATAGTTGAAACAAATGTGAAAAAAATCTTGATAATTGTTGAATCTATGTGGTGGGCATTCAAGTATTCTTTTTTTTTTTTTTGTAGGTCATGGGGCTTGAACTCTGGGCCTGGGTGCTGTCCCTCTCAGCTCAAGCAAGCGCTCTACCACTTGAGCCACAGCACTGCTTCATTTTTTTGGTGGTTTATTGGAGATATGAGTCTCATGGACTTTCCTGCCTGGACTGGCTTTGAACCACAATCCTCAGATCTCAGCCTGCTGAGTAGCTAGGATTATAGGCATTAGCCGCTGGCTCCCTGGCTCAAGTATTTTTTGTAGTTTTTATTTAGCTACTTTTTTGTATGTGTGGGAATTTTGTAACAAAATGTATGAGCTTTTAATGCTATGTTATAGTCAAAGTTAGAAAATTAAAGAAAAAATTACTGGGTTCTTGAACTTGTAAGTTGATAGATGACACCAATTACTGAGTAACTATTACTCTGTAATAAATATTTTATCATTTACACATAACTTTAATTTAAAAAATGAAGAAAATGGAGTGTTTTTCAGATCAATCAAAACTAAGAGAATTGTTTATTGTCTGTAAATCTGTACTTTGGAATCTAATTATGTCATTTGCAGACGATGAAACTAGATATTATTATATTGAGTGAGATAAGCAAAGCTCCGCCAAATATTTTCACTTTTTTCTTGTAGATCTAAAATGATAATATTAATAATAAAAAGAAATGAATGTTAAAAATGATCTGTCTGGAGGAGAGAACTAGTGGGAGGGATACAGAGGGAAAGGAAGAATACCAGGGAGTAAACATGACTGACGAGTATAATATATGCATATATATTATATATCATATACTATATGATTATCTAGTTTCTATTATATATATATATATATATATAGTGTGTATGTGTGTGTGTGTGTGTGTGTGTGTGTGTGTGTGCAGCTAGCATAATAAAACCTACCAAGTACTGTTTGAAAAGGATGGAGGGAGTCTTTAACTCCTATTTTTAACATGAGGAACAGGAAATATTTCTCTCTTTTTCTATTTCTCCCTACTTTACCCTTGTCATACTAATATAAATCCTTGCCAACACTAAAAAAGGAAGAAAAGAAAAAGGAGGGAGAGGAATTAATAGAAGGGGTAAGTTTGACTCAAGCACATTGCACCAATCTATATAAACATCACAAAGAAATGCCTTTGTAATTAAAAAGAAAGAAAGAAACCATTCTGAAAATTAGAAATACTTTAAATAAATTATAGTTAAATATGTTAATATGTGTGAAATGCTCCTAGCAGTACTTGGCTACATATGGATATATATGTACATACTAGAAAAAAGAAAGACTTAAAATCAATAAAGAATGGCAAAAGTAAACTGAATAAATTGGAAGGAAAAATAATAAAGGTTAGCCAAAAAAAAATAATAAAGATTAGCACATACCTGTAATCTTACCTACTTGGGAGGCAGAGATAGCGAGGACCACATTTCCAAGCTAGCTTGGGCATAAACTTGAGGCCCCAACCCAAAATAGTTAGATGTGATGGCATGGGCCTGCCATCTCAGCTACAGAAGAGGCTGAAAGTGGGAGGATGCAGGTTCTAGACCAGCAAAGTCATAGATCCCCAATTCAATCAATAGTTGGAGATGGTAGCACATTTATGTCATCTCACCTACATGAGAGGGTAAGAGTATGAGGTCTGAGGTTCCCGGCTAGCCCTAGGATCAACAGAAGACCTTATCTCAATTATATGGTATCATGTACCTGTCACCTTAGTTACAGACAAAGTATAAATAGGCAGATCACAGTCCACGCTGGTCCAAGCATACATGCAAGACTCTATTCAAAATATAACAAAGGCAAAAGGGCCAGAGGCATGGCTCAAGTGGTAAAGCACCTATGTGGCAAATATAAGGCCCTTACATCAAATCCAAGTACCATCAACAAACAAACAAATAAGTAAAAAATATCAAGAATGATCAAGAAAGAAAGCAGGCACAAATATCAGTCTTGAAAAGAGGTCGTCACTTACACCTTACAGCCAGTTAAAAGATTATGACAACTTTATGCTAACAAATTTGGAATTTTTGATGAAATGGTTAGATTTTTAACCAATATACAACCTACCAAAAATTGCAGAAGATAGTACATAGTCTTAAACATTGTATTTGAAATTGAACATCTTCCCACAAAGAAAAGTTCAAGTCTAGATGGCTTAACTACTGAAGTCTTTTAAATATGAATGGAAGAAATAATACAAGTTGTACGTAGTCTCTTACAATGGATAGGAGGAAAAAACCAAAAGAACACTTCCTAACTTTTTTGGTGAGGGCAGCATAACCTTGATATTAAAACACAGATAGAACATTCTGAGAAAAAACAAAGCAAAACTACAAAGTTCTGAAGAAAATAAGAGAAACAAAATATCTAGTGTTATATAAAAAGGGTAACGCATCAGAATAAATTTGAATTTATTCCAAACAAATTTGAATTTACTCCAAAAATGTGAGATTGGCTTCACATCTGAGAGCTAATTATGTAACTTGCCATATTCCAACATGAAATTATATTTCAATAGATGCTTTGAAAGCATGTGATTTAAAAAAATCTTGTATTTATTCATGATAGAAGTCATTAGCTAGTTAAGAATTAAAAGGAGGGCTGGGAAGGTGGCTCAGTGGTAGAGCGCTTGCCTTGCATGCCAGAGGCCCTGGGTTCAATTCCTCAGCACCACATTAGCAAAAAGAAAAAAGCCAGAAGTGACGCTGTGGCTCAAGTGGTAGAGCGCTAGCCTTGAGCTGAAGAGCTGAGGGACAGCGCCCAGGCCCAGAGTTCAGGCCCCATGACCGGACCCAAAAAAAAAAAAAAAAGAATTAAAAGGAGCTGAGTATTGCTGGCTCGCGCTTGTAATCCTATCTATCAAGAGACTGAGATCTGAGGATAGCAGTTCAAAACCAGCCTGGGCATGAAACTCTTGTCTCCAATTAACCTCTAAAAAACCAGAAGTGGTTTTGTGGCTCAAGTGCTAAAGCGCTAGCCTTGAGCATAAAGAGGCTCGGGAACTGTGTGCAGGCCCTAAGTTCAAGCCCTACAACTGACAGGGAAAAAAAAAAAGGAATACAAAGGAATGTTCTTAGTCTGGTAATGAATAAACATATAGCACAGCAAACTTTCCACTAATGATGTACAATATTCAAAGCTTGAGGTTGGAATAGACTGAATGCATCTACCACCACCATTTCTATTCAGTATTGTATGGGAAGTACCTGACAGTGAAATACAGCAAGAAAAAGAAAGATGAGAGATCTGAGAAGAAGAAAAATATTGTGGGTATTCATACCATAGTATTCATGGAACTCAAGTGTATAGGAACTTATTTTAAACAACAGATATGCTTTGAATTAACACATTGAACAGGGTTGCTAGAAACAAAGTCAATGTACATAAATCAATTGTATCTATATAAGTAGGCAACAGTGATTAGAAAATGAAATTTCTTTCATTTACAACAGTGTTTTCTTAAAATAAAAGCCCACAAGTACCTGGGGATATCTTACAGAATACACTCATGATTCTACACAAAGAATTGCAGACTATTACTTAGAGGGGAAAAAAGGCACAGATATACTATGTTCATAGATAGTTAATCTCATTCTTGTAAAGTGGTTAGGTCTATCTCTCAGATGACGTATTGATTCATTAGAACATCAATATAACCTCATTCACTACTGGTGGAAATGTGAAATGTGAAACCTCTCTGGCAAAAAATTTAGCATTAGGGCTGGGAAGGTGGCTCAGTGGTAGAGCACTTGCCTTGCATACCTGAGGCCCTGGGTTCGATTCCTCAGCACCACATAAGCAAAAAGGAAAAAAAAAAGCCAGAAGTGGTGCTGTGGCTCAAGTGGTAGAGCGCTAGCCTTGAGCTGAAGAGCTGAGGGACAGTGCCCAGGCCCAGAGTTCAGGCCCCACGACCAGACCCAAAAAAAAAAAAAAATTTAACGTTAACTCCAAAAGATAAACATAATGTTACTATGTGTCTCTTCAGTATATACCCACATTAAATGAAATCATGTCTATGTCAAAACATAGACATGACTATTCATGGTGACTTTATTCGTAATAACAAATATAGGAGGGCTGGGAAGGTGGCTTGCCTTGCATGCATGAGGCCTTGTGTTCGATTCCTCAGCACCACATAAGCAGAAAAAGCCAGAAGTGGCACTGTGTCTCAAGTGGTAGAACGCTAACCTTGAGCTGAAGAGCTCAGGGATGGCACCCAGACCCAGAGTTCAGGCCCCACGACTGACAAAAAAACAAAAAAAACAAATATAGGAACAACTTGTGAATGTACTAACTTATTATATCTACCACAAATTATTCAGCCATAAAAATGAAACATTAAATACAGATAAATTATGATAAATTTGAAATAAATTACAAAAATTTGCAAACCTTGGATTATGTGGAAGAATCTAATCCCAAAGACTACATATTATAATCCTATTTTTGTAAAATGTCCAAAACAGGCATATGTAGACAAATAAAATAGAATTAGTGGTTTTCTAGAGTTGGAGATAGAATGGAGGAAGGAAGAATGATCTCTGATTAAACATGGAGTATTCTTTTTTTGGAGGTATGTTGAAATTGTTTTAAAAATTGGTTGTGGAACTCTTATCTTCAACCACTGAAAAGCTATCAGTGGAGCTGTGACTCAAGTGGTAGAGTGTTAGCCTTGAGCACAAATCTAGGGAACAACTTTATGTATAAACTTGAATATATTATAATTCATTTGTTTATACACATTTAAATGGATGATGTGTGTGTCATATGAATTATCTTTCAAGAATTAAAAAAAAATTCTTGAAGCTAGGTGTCACCATACTTGTGCATACCTGTAAGTCCCAGCACTTGGGAATCTGAAGCAGGAGAACACAGTTCAAAGCCAACCTCTGCTACATGGTGAGATCTTGTCTTAAAAACAAAAACAAAGCAAACAGAAGGCTAAGGATAATTGGAAGATTTAAATGGTCTGTTAATGAAACTTATTATATAGCTACAATAATTAAAATGAGAATAAAGAATTTAAAAACAGACTTAGATCTATATAGTCCAATGAAATAATGTGGAAAAATATTACTTTTTTATTTGTTTGTGTTTGCTGGTCCTGGGACTTAAACTCAACCCGGTGCAGTCTCTTGAGCTCAAGACTAGTGCTCTACCACTTGAGCCACAGCTCCACTTTTAGAGTCTTACAGACTTTCCTCTGCAGGCTGGCTTTGAACTTCGATCCTTATATCTCAGCCTCCTGAGTAGCTAGGATTACAGGCATGAGCCACTCATACCAGACTTAAGAATAACTTTCTCAATAAAGGATGCTAACTAGATAAATTTATATTCCTTAGAAAAAAATTAAGATTGACTACTGACTCATGATATCTCGAAAAATTAGTCCTAGGTAATTAATCCAAATGTAAAACATACTGGAAACAGGCTTACAAAATCCTGAAGGAAAATTTCAAAGGTGCTGGTAATTCTAGATCATCTGTCTGGTTGTCATATGGGTGTGACACTTTGTAAGAGCACTCACAGTTCACATACTTTATAATCCACCTGCTATGTACTATGGTAATTTGTCAAATCCTTCCTTCTTTTCTCTTCCTTCCTTTACTTTCCTCAAGACCAGAGCTCTACCACTGAGTTACACCCCAGCCCAACGGTAGCACTCTAACAGCAGTGAGCGCCTGGTCCCACGTCTTGGCTTTTATTGTCTTCCACTAAAAAGGACTCTTTGGAGAATAGCTGGCTTTGGGGGCTGGGACAAAGAATGTACAAAACGAGTCTGGAACATTTTGTGCCAGCAAATTGGGAAGTGCTCAAAGAAGATGGAGATGGTCTTAGTCAGCTTAGGCTGCCGTCACGAAACACCGCAGACTGGGCAGCTTGCATGTCAGACACTGATTTTTCTCACAATGCTAGAGTCCGGAAGTCCAAGGCCAAAGGGCAGTGGATGCTAGGTCTCTGCTCCTCCCTTCTTGGCTTGCAAGCCTTCTTCTAGTGTCTGCCCTCTCCTAGTGTTGCCTCTTCTTAGAAGGACAACAGTCTTATTGGACCTGACTCTGTCCTTATGACCCCATTTAACCTAAGTTATTGTGTGTGTGTGTGTGTGTGTGTGTGTGTTGGTACTAGAGCTTGAACTCAGGGCTTGGGTGCTATCCCTTGGCTTTTTCCCTTATGGCTGATGCTCTAGCACTTGAGCTGTACCTCCACTTCCAGCTTTTTTTTTTTCTTTTTTTTGATGGTAAATTGAAGATTAGAGTCCCACAGACTTTCCTGCCTGGGTTGACTTATGAGCCATGATTATCAGATCTCAGTCTCCTGAGTAGCTAGGATAAGAGGTGTGAACACCCAGATTACAAATGACATGATGGTGAAAGTTAGAAGAACATGCACAAGTTTAGTACAGTCGTTATATTTTTATGGTTACTTTGTGGTTATTTAGGAGAAAGTTGGTGTTGGCTATACACGCTAAAGTATGCATGGGTGATGAGACATCAGAGAGGCAATGAACTCTCAATTGCTTCAGGGAGTGGGGGGAGTTCTTTGGTGCTGGGTGCAGTAGCGCATGCCTGTA
Source organism: Dipodomys spectabilis (assembly GCF_019054845.1). Lineage (NCBI taxonomy): Eukaryota > Metazoa > Chordata > Mammalia > Rodentia > Heteromyidae > Dipodomys > Dipodomys spectabilis. The sequence continues at coordinate 16,536,551 of NW_024870695.1, read as the reverse complement.
ATTCCAGACAGAGATTGGGAGAATCAAGGTTGGCAGCCAAGCACAGGCAAAAATTTAGTAAGACTCCTATCTTAACAACAAAAAAGCCTGGGCATGGTGGTGTATGCCTATTATCCCACCTAAAAGGGAAGAAATATGTAGCAGGATTGCAGTCCAGGCAAAACAAACAAACAAACAAGAAAAAAAACATTGAGAACCTATCTCAAAAATGAAATCTATCTAAAAAAAAAAACGAATCTATCTCAAAAGTGAAATCTCAATAATGAAAACAGTTGGACAGGACTGGGAAGGTGGCTCAGTGGTAGAACACTTGCCTTGCATGCATGAGGCCCTGGGTTCCATTCCTCAGCACCACATAAGAAAAAAGAAAAAAGCCGGAAGTGGCGCTGTGCCTCAAGTGGTAGAGCGCTAGCCTTGAGCTGAAGAGCTGAGGGACAGCGCCCAGGCCCAGAGTTCAGGCCCCACGACCGGAACCCCCCCCCAAAAAAAATAAATAAATAAAAAGAAAACAGTCGGACACCAGTGGCTCATGTCTGTAATCCTAGCTACTCAGGAGGCTAAGACCCAAGGTTTGAGATTCAAAGCCAGCCAGGGCAGGAAAGTCCAAGAGACTCATCTCCAATTAACTACCAAAAAGCCAGAAGTATAACTGTGGCTCAAGTATTAGAGCACCAACCTTGAGCAGAAAAAGCTAAGGAACAGAACCTAGGCCCTGAGTTCAAGTCTCAGGCAGGACTCACACACACACACACACACACACACACACATACACACACACAAAAGCAAAAAGGGCTAAAGTCATGGCTCCAGTAGTAAAGCACCTGTCAAGCAAACACAAGACCTTGACTTCAAACATTCACACCACCAAAATTTGTTAAAAGTAAATTTGCAAAGTTCTTTGCAGTATTTTTGAAACTGTTGTATAAATGAAATATGGTCCCCAAATTTGGGAGGGAAATGGCAACAGAAGAGCTGATAAAATCCTGCGCTTAGGAAAAGTACACGTGCATGCCTACAGCCTCGGGGTGGGATGTTCTGAGTATCCATTGTTTCTGCTTGCCTTAGCTGTCATTCTTCTTTGTTCCAGAAACAGCATCCAGACTTCACTGTGAAGCACCTCCCTCCCCCACTCATGCTCCATGTGTCCCTGCTGTGGGTGTGTGTCCAAGGCAACCCGAGTCTTCATCTGCCTGCCTGTGGTCATTGGTTTAGGGAGGAACACAGGACTCAAGTCAGCTCAATATGGGTCAGTCCTGGGTTTGGTTTTGTTTTGCTTCTGGAACTATTGGGAAAGAGGCTGTTTTTCTCCTGGGATTGTTTAGCTTTTTGAAAAATAGGCCAAGGTAGCTGCCTGAGACTACGACATGGAACCAGAGAAGAGCAAAAAACAAGGTTCAGAAACTGTACTTGAGCCCATAGGTCCCGCTGTACTGGCCTTTTTGGTTAAAGAAGCTAACACCTTTAATTTTCTGCTTAAGCCACTTTAAGCTGGGATCTTGGCACTGAAGCGTTAAAGGAGTTATGACTAATATTAGGAAATTCCTAATTCTGCTGGGCTGGAGTTCAGAGGAGGGGAAAGAAGGAGAGCTGTAGCCACAGCCAGTTTTGGCAGGGCCTCAGGGCATCAGGATCCAGTGTGAGTTCCTGAGGGGCCTCTGGGGTGCTTGGAGGTGCTCCTGGAGAGGTGGGAGACAGGTGGCAGGTGATAATGAGCAAGCAGAAACCCTGGAGTGACTTGGACAGAGCTGGGACTCAGGCTTGTTATGGGTCAACTCCATCTTCTAGCATCTTGGTGCCCAGCACACAGCCCAGTGGCTACACCCTTGGCATGGCCCCTAGAGCAGAGACGTCTTCAGGCCTGGCCCCATTTTCCCTTCCAATCCTATGGAAGCCAGGCCTTGCAGTCAGTTCTCCACCCAGTCTTGATTTACACAGCACCAGCTCTCCTGTCTAAGCAATTGAGCCTGGGGACACATCTTGGAGGGAGATGGAGCTGGGATAGTAAGGCTCAGGGAGGTAAATCCCACCTGTCCAAGCGCTATAGCTATTTCACAGCAGAACCAGGACTAAGGAAATGGGGATCCCTTTTTTTTTTTTTGTCGGTCATGGGCCTGGGCGCTGTCCCTCAGCTCTTCAGCTCAAGTCGAGCACTCTACTTCTTGAGCCACCGTGCTACTTCTGGTTTTCTAGTGGTTTATTGGAGATAAGAGTCTCATGGACTTTCGTGCCTGGGTTGACTTTGAACCACAATCCTCAGATCTCAGCCTCCTGAGTAGCTAGGATTACAGGCGTGAGCCACCGGCATCCAGCTGGGGATCCTTTTTTTATGTCCAGATCGCATTTTAGGGGTTCCTTGAGTTTGGGCATTTGTGAGATGGAGCTGGGGCTGGCACATCTTGGCTGGTGGACAGAATGTGGCTCCTCCCCTTGGAGTTGAAGACTGATGAGAGGGAGGACAGGCCAGCCTCTGAGGGGCACTGCAGCCCTCAGAGAGGGAATGAAGCGATAAGAACAGAGTCAGGTGCCCAGAGGCCCACTGGGGCGAGGCGAGTGGGGGCCTCACAACAGAAAATTCCAGTCCTAAGGCAAGACACGGGGGCAGCTCAATGGAAAACCTTAGGGAAAGCATCATTGTCTCCATTTTAGAGGTAAAGTAAGGAGTAAGGCTCAGAGAAGGGAACCACTTGCCCAAGATGGCATTGCTGGGGATGGAGAAGCTGAGGTTGGGATTGGAAATCTGATCCCAGAACCTAAATTCTGGAGAACTCAGTGACTTGACACTCCCTGCTCTCTCCAGGCCTCCCTGCTGATGATCCCAGAGGCAGATCATTGGAGGGTGGGATGGGTGAACAGCCAGTACCACACAGGCTCCAGGAGCTGCATATGACTCCAGTGTTAGAACCCTGGCTGGCAACAGGAAGGCAGGGGTGAGATCCAAGGTGCCTCTCAGCAAGGAAAAGGGACAGAGGGACAGAGGGACAGGGGTGTCTGGCAATGCTGATGATATCGGGCCTCACGGGGCACAACACATCCTGGCAACACCAGTGAGTGATGGGGGAAGCTGAGTCACATGCGCAGGCACTTTGAGCAGAAGACACACCCTAAGGGTGGCCAGGAGATTGGGTCCTCTTGAGAGGAGGGGCCGCTGCCAGAGGGGCAATACAGACAGCAAAGATGAGGCCCATCCTAGGAAGATGCAGCTGCCTTTTTGAGAAAGTGCGGGAGGGTGGAGGTGCTGGGAAAGCCAGAGAGGCTGTTATAGGGTTTCACAGAGATTTCTGGGCAGGAACTAAGATATGAAGCTGTGTTTGGAGAAATTATAGGGCAAGAATCCTAAAGCCCATTTGATGACCAGCTATGAGGAAAATTAAGATCCTTGGCTTAGGGCTGGGAAGGTGGCTCAGTGGTAGAATGCTTGCCTTGCATGCCTGAGGCCCTGGGTTCGATTCCTCAGCACCACATAAACAGAAAAAGCCGGAAGTGGCGCTGTGGCTCAAGCGGTAGAGCGCTTGCCTTGAGCTAAAGAGCTGAGGGACAGCGCCTAGGCCCAGAGTTCAGGTCCACTACCGGCAAAAAAAAAAAAAAAAAAAAGATCCTTGGCTTAAGCTGGGCATCAGTGGCTCATGCCTGTAATCTTAGCTACTCAAGAAGCTGAGATCTGAGGATCATGATTTGAAACCAACCTGGGCAGGTAAGTCCATGAGACTCTTATCTCCAATTAACCACCTATAAAACAGAAGTGGAGCCGTGGCTCAAAGTAAGAGTGCTAGCCTTGAGGAAAAAAAGAAAAGAAAAAAGCTCAGGGCTCAGGTCCTGAGTTCAAGCCCCACAACTACCACCACCACCACCAACAAAAAGATCCTTGACTTTTCTGTGGGATCTCAGTTTGAAGCCCATGTTGCCACCAACCAGCAATGAGACAAGGGCTAGTCACTTAGCCTCTCTGAACATCAATCTCTTCTTCCATGAAGTGGAGCTGAGGATCCATCCTCTGTCTCACTGGGCTTTGTTGTAGAGGTTGAGGGCAAGTAACTAGGTATCTGATAGAATCCTACATTAATCACAGCTGTTATTATTATTCTTTAGTTAGGTTGTTTTTGTTGGTGGTGGTGGTGGTTGGTTGTGAGGCTTGATTGGACTCAGAGCCCGGTGCTGTCCCTGAGCTCTTTTGCTCAAGGCTAGTGCTTTATCACTTTTAGCCACAGCTCCACTTCTGGCTTTTGAGTGGTTAATTGGAGATAAGAGTCTCATGGAGATTTTTCTGCCTGGGCTGGCATTGAACTGGGATCCTCAGATCTTAGCCCCCTGAGGAGCTAGGATTACAGGTATAAGCCTGGCTGTTAGGTTGTTTTGCAGTCAATTACAGAACCTTTGGGTACAGGTAAACAGGCTTCCTCTGATAACCCCTTCCCTACAAGCTGGGCTAAGAATGGAGCATTTGGGACCTTGAATGAGACCCGGTGACCTACCAGAAGAGGCTGTAATGAGGGTCAGGCCCTGGCCCTGGATGAAGCTGGGAATGGCCAAGCAGGGCTGGGTGGATTTGAGAATTGAGAGGCCCATGCGTTTCCTGCAGGAGCTTCCTTATCTGCTGTGGAATGCAATGCAGTCCAGACAGTGCAGAAGGCTTGTTTGTTTGCTTGCTTGCTTCTAGGTACTGGGCTTGAACTCCCAGCCCTCATACTTTCCTCTCACTCAATCCTCCCTGCAGCACCCCCACTTTCCCCGCCCAAAGGTGGTGCTCCACTTAAGACACAGCACCACTTCCCGCTTTTTGCATGGGATTTGAATATAAGGGTGTTGGAGATTTGTCTACCTGCATGGCTTTAAACTGGAATCTCAGCCTCCTCAGTTGCCAGGATTACAGGTGTGAGCCACTGGTGTCAGGCTAGTAGCGAAATTTCTTTGGGGTTTGAGTTGTTGGTATTTTCACACTCCTAACACCAGCAACATCCTAACAGGCATTCACACAACAACACCAAGTTGAGGTCAATTTAAAATGTTTATATTTCTAAAATAATGTTACAAGGCAATTTATATATATATATATATGTACATGTAAATATGTACATGTATATATGGGGAGTGGATAGTCACTTCCTATGGTGATAGAGATGATACATTCAGAAATAAACCACAGGGCTTTTTACATCCTGTCCATTTCACTCTTACTCCTATTTGCACTAAATTAGAAAATCCCAAACCACAATTATAGGTCATTAGAAATGACAGCAAATATTTAGTGGCTCTGTCAGATGGTTCTGGATTTAAACCAAACAAAAACCCAGAAATCATGGTGCATGGAGTTCTCTCTCTGTCTCCAAAGACCACATCCCTATCTCTCTCTGTCTCTGTCTCTGTCTCTTTGTCTCTCTGTCTCTGTCTCTGTCTCTCTCTCTCTACACACACAAACACACACACACACACACACCAAGTCCAAGGCTTCCAAATGCTGGGAGGTTGAGTTTTTCACTTTAGAGCGAGTGGCACATAGAGCTATAATCTGTTCTTCGGTTGCATTTGACTCTGGAAAGAATTCTTTAAGTTCTGATGTAATGTTTGGATGTGGTTTTAAAATAGTCTTAATAATATGTCACTGATTCCTTTCTCTTGCTCAGAAACAAAATCTCCAAATGTTGGAAAATAATCTAGTTCTCATAGTGAAGCAATCACACTACAGTTTAGTTTTGCAAGATCCTGTAGCTATAACTCAGAGGGAGAGCCTTGCTTGGCACATACAGGGTCCTGGGTTCAAATTCCCAACACAAAAAAAGAAAAAGAAAAACCTCTGTTGACTTGATACTCAACAGTAAGCATTGTAATAGTTTGATGATGATGTCTGAAAAATTCAGTTGTTGAATATATTGCCAACAGCTCAGGTCACTCAAGATTATAGAGATAACCTTGAGTAGCCTTATCAATGATATGAAGAAATTATGTATTTGTCTGTGTGTGTGTGTGTGTGTGTGTGTGTGTGTGTGTGTGTGTGTGTTTACACTAGGGCTTATCTCCAGTTAACCAGCAAAAAGCCTAAAGTGGAGTTATGGTGTAGGCGATAGGATACCAGTCACAAGCAAAAAAGCAAATGCCAGTGCAAAGCCCTGAATTCAAGCCACAGTACCAGCACACACATGCTTAAACATTTTTTGGGGGGGAGGAGGGGGTCCGGTCGTGGGGTCTGAACTCTGGGCCTGGGCGCTGTCTCTCACCTCTTCAGCTCAAGACTAGTGCTTTACCACTTGAGCCACAGCACCACTTGCGGCTTTTTTCTTTTTGCTTATGTGGTGCTGAGGAATCGAACCCAGGGCCTCATGCATGCAAGGCAAGCACGCTACCACTGAGCCACCTTCCCAGCCCTAAACATGTTTAAACATGTAAACACCCCCCCCCCCAAAAAAAAAGTCTCATGAATTTATCTCACTGTGCTGGCTTCAAATTGTGATTCTCAAATCTCAGCCTCCTGGTAGATAGGATGATAGGCATGAGCCACTAGTGTCCCACCCATGTTAATTTTTAAAGAGAGAGATGAAATAAAAGCATTTCTTCAACTCATTTGTTAGACCAATGAAGAAGAGTTCTAAGATCTTTAATACTTTGCTTAGATGACAATACATCAGATCTTTGTGATAATTCAAACCTAATTATAAAGGGACAAAAATTTCTAATTTTTAATGAGAAATACAAGACAGCAAGAGTTATTCACATTTTCTCATCATATCTCCAGACTGGAATTATATAACATCCAACACTGTGTCATTAGATGAAGGAAAAGAGCCCAAAGTTACTTTTTTGTACTCTCTGAGAAAAACGTGTATCATTGATAACACAGCAGTATTACAAGTTTTTCAAAGAGCATGGCTTCCTATCCATGTTTAACTAAGAGGAATGCAATTTTAATCCTGCCTCTGTAGTTTATTTTTCTTTCTGCCTGTAGTGTGTGGCAAAAGGAGGGAGGAAATCCATCAGTTTTGTCCTGGAAAGCTTACTTTGCTCTTGTACTGAAAAAAAAAAAAAAATAGCCCTGAAAGGTCACTGTGTTTTGTTTGAAAATGATGTGAAAATCTTAATGGCTTTATGCCACTATTTGACAAAGTTTCCCAACACACAACACACTGGGGATTAAAATGGAATGGCTCCACACTCCAGCAGAGATGGTTTCAGATATTCAACATCACAATCGCTCTTTGCTTTTTTCGCTGCTGTATGAAATCATCCAACATGCTCCAGTTCTTAGAGATTTACATACTTTGGACTTAGAGTCTCATTCACTATTTACTTTTCTAACACTCTGGTCAGTTCTAATATTTGGATTCTTTTTTTTTTTTTTTGCAGGGGTTGGGGGGGAGGCATCGTGGGGCTTGAACTCAGGGCCTGGGCGCTGTCCCTGAGCTCTTTTGCTCAAGGCTAGCACTCTGCCACTTTGAGCCACACTGGTGGTTAATTGGAGGTAAGAGTCTCATGGGCTTTCCTGATGGGGCTGGCTTTGAATTGCATTCCTCAGATCTCAGCCTCCTGAATAGCTAGAATTACAGGCATGAGCCACCAACTCCCAGCTTGGATTCCTATTTTTATTACTCTTCTCTTTTTGTAAGTGTGCTGCTACTGGGACTTGAATTCAGGGTCTTGCATTATTACTTGTGTTTTTTTTTTTTTTTTTGCTCAAGGCTGACACCCTACAACTTGAGCCACAGCTCCACTTTTTTCAGCCTTTTTTTTGGGTGGGGGCGGGGAGGGATTAATTGGAGTTAAGAGTCTATTTTTGCCAGGCACTGGTGGCTCACATCTGTGATCCTAGCTACTCAGGAGGCTGAGATCTGAGGATCTCGGTTCAAAGCCAGCCCAGGCAGAAAAGTCCATGAGACTCTAATCTCCAATAAACCACTAGAAAACCAGAAGTGGCACTGTGGCTCAAGAGGTAGAGCGCTGGCTTCGAGCTGAAGAGTGCAGGTACAGTGCACAGGGCCAGAGTTTAAGCCCCACAACCAACAAAAAAAAAAGAGAGAGAAAAAGTCTTTAAAAAATTTTTTTGGGGCTGGGAAGGTGGCTCAGTGGTAGAGCGCTTGCCTTGCATGCATGAGGCCCTGGGTTTGATTCCTCAGCATCACATAAGCAAAAAAGAAAAAAGCCAGAAGTGGCACTGTGCCTCAAGTGGTAGAGTGCTAGCCTTGAGCTGAAGAGCTGAGGGACAGCGCCCAGGCCCAGAGTTCAGGCCCCACAACCGGACCCAAAAAAAAAAATTATTATTATCTTTAAGTAGTTGTACAAAGAAGTTCCTATTCTACAGAGTTAAGAGTCCTGGGGCTGGGAAGGTAGCTCAGTGGTAGAGCGCTTGCCTTGCATGCTTGAGCCCCTGGATTCGATTCCTCAGCACCACATAAGCAAAAAAAAAAAAACGAGTCTTGCATGCATTCCTGCCCAGGCTGTATTCAGAGTAAAATAATCCCATCATTTTTGTTTATTTGTTGTTTGTTTGTTTGTTAGTACTGGGACTTATACCCAGATTCTGGGTGCTATCCCTTAGTATTTTTGCTCAAGGCTGGTCTTCTACCACGTAAGCCAAGCTCCACTTATGGCTTTTTGGTCAATAATTGGAGATTAAGAGTCTCACAAGCTTACCTTCCTGGGCTGGCCCTGAACCTGCCTGGTCTGGCCCTGAACCATGATCCTCACATCTCAGCATCCTGAGTAGCTAGGATTACAGATGTGAGCCACTGGCACCAGGCTAATTCCACCCTTCTTTCCCTGAGAAACTTTTTTTTCCAGTCTTGGGGCTTGAACTCAGGGCCTGGGCACTGCCCCTGAGCTTCTTTTGCTCAAGGCTAAAACTCTACCACTTGAGCCACAGAGTTACTTTCAGCTTTTCCTGTGTATATGATACTGAGGAATTGAACCCAGGGCTTCATGCATGTTAGGCATGCACTCTACCACTAAGCTACATTCCCAGCCCCCTGAGAAATATTTAACACTTGTGGACCCCTTGTAGACTTTGAGGGATCCCCTAATGGCCCATAGGCCACACTTAAGGATGATTTTCATGGCTGTTATGTCTACTGTCAGAACCATGAGATGAGGAGAGAGGATCCTGTTAGCTGGTCTCCGGCCACCTCCAGCTGCAGGCTTGGACTCTTGGCTGAGGGAAATGCTATGCAAGAGGAACATGGAGAACACTTAAGGAGCATCTAAGCAAAGCTCTGCAGCAGCACAGTTTGGAGGAGACTTGGGGAAGTAGGGAAGGTTTGTTAGAGCCCAGTTCACAGTGGGCATCTCTGGCCACACAGCCACCTTCATTTCCTGGCTAGGTGCTCTGGCTCTATTATCAGCTCCTTGTAGCATACAAAAAGCTGCTTTGTGAATAGTGTGTAGTTTTCCAAGGCAGATAACATTTCTCCAGAATCCTAGGGGGGTCTTTGTCTTGATTCTCTCATGGGGTGTCGAAATGTTTGTTGTGTTTTGTCTGTAATCTCTTTTTTTGTTTTTGCTCCTGAGACAGGAGAAACCTAAGCTGTAACCTAAGCTGGCTTCCAACTTGCAGTCCTACTGCCCCTGTTTCCTGAATGTTGGGCTTACATGCCAAGTTTTCTTTGGTGCCACAGACACCTCTAATACCAAAAGGATCTTGCTATAGGTCTTAATGGTACCAGTAGCAAGGCCAATTAGAACTGGTGCTATTTTGTCTTTTGGTATTGGGATTTGAAGTACAGGCCTTGGGCTTGCTAGGCTAACACTCTACCACCTGAGCCACCCTCCAGTTCAATAGCACCTTTGTGTTATTTCAGGTACTTGTCACAGTATTGCAAAGTCTAAGGGACACTCTTCATCTCAGGTCTCCATAGCTGACTTCCTCTGTATATCCATCAGTCAGTCTGCTTCCAGCCTTTCTATGTCCTTTCAATGTTTGTCAGCTGCTGTCAGCCCCCATGGGCGTAACAGAGTAGGGGCCTAGTCACCACAATCAGAGTGTGCACATCCATGTTGGCGCAGGGCCACTCCCCAGGGATCCTGGGCTCTACCCCAAGTGCTTTACACTGACCTCGTTACCAAACACTAGGAGCCCTTCTTCCTCCAGCCTTCCCCTTGGATTCCTCTAGTCCCTAAGTCCTATCTGAAGGTCAGCCCGGGTGTAATCAGGAGGCAAGATGGCTTTTGGCTTATAGTTTCAGAGATTTTAGTTATGATCAGTTGGCGCCATCACCGTGGGCCTGTAGCAGATCAAAACATCAGGGTAGCAGGAAGTTGTAGTGGCAGAAAGGCATAGCCAAACCAAGCTGCTTACCTCATGGAATTCAGGAAGCAGAGAAAGGAGATACCTGTGCCAGCAGGCTTCCTCCTTTTTTCCCTTTTACTTCATTTATGCCCCCAACCTAGGAGATGGTGTCACTCACATTTGGGTCTTCCTCCTTGGTCAATCTTCTCTTGAAACAACCTTCCCTCAGACCCTGCCTTCCAGAATCACTAATCTCCTAGGAGCTTTTCAAGCCAATCAAGTTGGTGGTGAATCTTGATTTACCACCATGCTGGGCTCTCATGGCTCACACCTGTAATCCTAGCTTCTTCTCAGGAAGCTGAGATCTAAGAGTCCAGGTTCAAAACCAGTCCAGGCATACAAACACAAGAGATCTTATCTCCAATTAACCAGCAAAAAGCTGGAAGAGGACATGTGGCTCAAGTGGTAGAACATCAACCTTGAGTGAAAAAGTTAAGGGACAGCATCACACACACACACACACACACACACCACAAGATTAACCATCACAAAGCAACACAAAATGGGTAAGAGCATAAGGCCAAAATGGAACATAAATGTCAGGGGCTACCCTAATGCATGACTATCACCATGTTCTCCAAGCACCTTGGTATGTTCCCACACTTGTGGTGACATGAAGCTAAGGCCAAGATCTACATATCCCAGGACACTGGGGAGGAGGCTCCTTGGGACACCGCTGCCCACTGTGGCCATGTCAGACAGGAGCTAGACAGAAGAGAGCAGGGGTCTTAATTGCTTCTGAATATCAGGTGTGCACCGTTTGGGGCACTGTTTGAGCAGTCTGCAATGGCTGCTGAGTGACTGAGCAGAGTACTGGCCAGACAAGAACGGAGGACTCAGTGGTAGAGCCTGCATGTCCATCTCAACTTTGTAGCATCCTACTTGAATTTAGACAAGTTATTTAACCCTTAAGAACCCCTCGCCATCTGTTAAATGAGAACAAAACCTATTTCACAGGGTTGTTGCAGGCATTCAGTGAATTCACAACAGGGCTGGGGTCACAGAAACACCCAATCACCTGTGGCTTGTACAAGGGATAGTACATGGGTGTGGTTTTCTGGGGTCTGTTCTATGCATTCCTGCTCAAGAGTGGTGGATGGTGCTGGAGCAATCTGGGTATAGCTAGGGAAGCAGAGGGGAAACAGAGCTATGCAGGCAGATATGGGCTCGAGGTACAGCTTCACCATATGAGCTAGGATGCCCAGCAAGGTTGAACAGGTATAAGACCTTCTTGGGAGGGGAAGGGAGTCTTCAATAAGGAGCAAGGGGCTGTTAGCACCACTACTGTGAGCTGTCAGGCTGTCAGGTACACTTGATCTGTTGTACGTAGCTATGTGCCTATGCAGACAGGCACACAGGACCATGTGGGGCATAAGGCTGTTGGGTGGGCTACCTGGCTTCTCCCCTAGGCTCCAGGATTGAGGCTTTGGACCATGCCTGGGCCCTGCTGGGTCTCAGGGTCTCCATCAATAAAGCACAAGTAGTCATTCAGACATCTCCCAAGAACCGTGTGAGAATTTACAGAGATGCTGTGAGCCATGGTGTAGCTGCTCAGCTCACAGAAGTCTTGGGCAGATGGAGGGAGGGGATGCTGAGACTTCCCAGCTTCTGGCAGTACACATGGCTGGTTTCCACCCGCATTACATGGTGGTCCTTTCCCTGTGTGCATCACCTGAGTTGGGATGGCATCATTTGGCATCCATTCTGAGTCTCTGGGACCTGCTGAGAGTGGTAATTAAGTAAAAGTATGAGTGCTTTGAAACCAGGTTTCCTGGGTTTGAGTCCCAATGTGTAGCCACTTCTTAGCTGTGTGAGTCTGGGCAGCTGACTTAACCTTCCTGTTCATCTCATTCCTCCTCTGAAATTGCAGCCAGTGAGAGCCCAGGCCACAGGGGGCTTTGTGAGGAGCGCCAAGGTCTAAAGGGCATGCAGCAGAGCCAGGTAAGATGGTCAGTATTACTCCTGTGCTAGCCGCCCAGATCCCTTGCCTTTTCTTGGCCTGTAAGTTATCTCCTCCCCTGGACCATCCTTTCTGAGTCCAACCCATCTCCCCAAGGCAGTACTTCTTAGAAGGGTGCAGTCTGGGGCCACAGCTAGGGCAAGCTGCTAATATACAGTGCCCCAGAAGAAGAGGTCCCAGGAAGCCAAGGAGACAGGTTTCTATGAAAGCAAATGCTAATGATGTCCAGGGAAGAGAAGTAGGAGGCCATGGCTTCTCTGCCTGCCCCTTTCCCCCTTCCCCCCATAGCCTTCCCCCAAATCCCCCGGGGTGCCTTGAGAGGCTGGGAGAGGTCTGAGCCTGTGAACTTCAGACCTCACAGCCTCTGTTCTTCATGCCCTTGTCCTTCCCCTGCCAGGGACTCCAGGAGGAAGAGACTGTAAAGGGATGGCAAGGGGGTGGTGACTGAAACGAAGAAGATTTGGGGCTGTTGAAGAGGAAAATGGAAACTGTGAAGGCAGAGAACCACATACATGTGCAAACATATGTGTGTGAGAGTGTGTTGTGGGGCTGGGAATATGGCTTAGTGGTAGGGTGCTTGCCTCACCTACATGAAGCCCTGGGTTCGATTCCTCAGCACCACGTAAACAGAAAAAGCCAGAAGTGGTGCTGTGGCTCAAGTGGTAGAGTGCTAGACTTGAGCACAGAGAGGCTCAAGGACAGTGCCCAGGCCCTGAGTTCAAGCTCCAGGACCAGCAGAGAGAGAGGGGAGGGGGTGTATGTGTCTGTATGTGCGTGTGCGTGTGCGTGTGTGTGTGTGTGTGTGTGTGTGTGAGATGAGCTGGGTGCTGGTAGCTCACATCTGTAATTCTAGCTGAGATCTGAGGATCCAAATCTGAAGCCAGTCCAGACTGGAAAGTCCATGAGATTCTTACCTGCAATTAACAGCCCCAAAATAAACCGGAAGTGGAGCTGTGACTACAGTGGTAGAGTGCTAGAGCCCTGAGCACAAAAAAGCCCAGGAACAGTGCCCAGACCCTGAGTTCAAGCCCCAGGACTGGCAGAAAAGAAAAAAACAACAACAAAAAGAAGAGCTTGGCTTAAGTGGTTGGAACACCAGTCTTGAGCAAAGTGCTAAGAGACAACACCTAGGCCCTTATTTCAAGCCTTAGCACTGGCACACACACACAATGTGTGTCAGTGTGTGTGTACGTGCATATATGTCCGTATGAGTATACACATTTGAACTGGCAAATATCTACATGAAGGTGAAAATACAGATCACCTGAAGGTGTAATTTTTTTCTACCTAGCCATCACATTTAACAGATAAGGAAACTGAGGCCCAGGAAAGCAAAATACCCAAAGTTGCCAGATGAGGCAGGCATGCGTTCCTTACAGGAGGGGAAGGGAAGATGAAGGGGTAGACGACTCACGGAGGACCAGAACTTCCCCAAGGCCTGCCCTTCCTTTCCTGGTGTCCCCTCCACCTTCTGGCGGTTTTTCAGGCTGTAAGGTGGAAGCGCGACTGGTCTGCTAGAAGACCCAGCCAGGAGAGGGTGAGAGGCAGTCTCTGGTACAGGGGCTCTGCGGGAAGGGTCCGGGCATGTAGTCTCCCCCTCTTCTGCAGACGTGGCCTCTCTACACCAGCCAGAACATGTCATCCTTGGAGCCACTACGGGCTCTCCAGCCTTTCTGCCAGGCCCAGCTTTGAATGCAGGGAGGGCCCTTCTAAAAGAAGCTTGGGCAGGTTCCCAGGTCAGTAGAATGGAGGGAGAAGAGAGCCTGAACCCATCAACATTCTGGACCTTTTCCTACCTGCGCTCTCCTCAGTTTCCCCACCTGGAAAATGGGAGAAAGAATAGTAAATCCCTGAGATGGGGGAGTTGACATCTGGGGGGAGGGGGAGGTGTCCCCAAGCCCCTTAAGTCTCATCCTGACTGGTGGGAGAATGAGGAATCACTGCAGTCCTGTGTCTGACTTCCTGCCCACCTCCAAGGCTCTGGCCTGGGAGAGGCCCCCTCTGCTCTAAGTTAGAGGGAGGAGAGGAAAGAGGGTCCATGGCCAGGGATGGAAAGCTGCAACCAGAGCAGACATTCCGGATGACTCACAGGCCCGGAATGCCTTGGGAGCCAGTGGGACAGCCCCCTGCTCAGTGGGAGCAGCTGGAGACCCGACCCTGGAGATGGGGAGATGAGGCAGGCAGAGGTCAGAGGCGGAAGTACACTCCAACTCAGAGGTGCTAAAGGAGGGGACACCCTGGGCCTCCTCACTAAAGCTTAGCCACCAATTAATTGTGAGGAAGAGGAAGGCAGATCCCACAGAGGATCCCCAACCTTCCGTGCAGGTCTGGAAGTAACACACCTCTTCCTCCACTGGAGAAGCCCTGACCTCCACTGACCCCCTTGATTCTCATCCACTCTAGCCTGCTCCACATTCCTCCCATAACCCCAGTCCCCTCCACGGTCTGGGTCTCTCCTACTTGGGGAGAAGAAACTGAGCCTCTTTGCTCTTCCTGACAGAGCTCTGGGCTCAGGGCTCCAGGATCCTGCCCTTCCTTCCCCCCACTCCCCCCCCATGGAGGATGCTGCTCAGCCTCCAGTCTACGTGGCAGGCAGCTGAGGGGGGCTGCGAGGGAGGGAGCTGGGAATGAGGTCAGCGGGTTGGATGGGCCAGGCCAGCCGTGGAGGCATCTGGGCTGCAGCAGTCTGGAAGGTAGGGGCCTCCAGCAGCCACTCCCAGCCCCAACCCGACAGCCAGCCATCCACCCGCCCACCATGGCCTCCAGCCCGGCCTGTCTCCAGCCCCTCCCTCTCTGCAACCCACACTCCCCGCCCAGACCAGATGGTTCCCATCAAGCCTTTTCTATGTGGCAGCTCCTCCCTGCCCACCAGGCTCCCTTCCCCCTCTGGCCACACAGCTGAGAGCTGCAGAGTTGCTCTCTTAAATTGTCCCCCCCACCCCCAGGTTTGAACTGGAATGATGTGGGTCTCTGTGTCATACTGCCCCTCCCCCGCCTCTCTCTGGCCTATCAGTGCTTGGGCCATGACCACCCAGGCTTTTAAAGTCAGTGCAGAAAGCATCTTATTTCTGAGTCCTTGATTCCAGCTGTGTGACCTCAAGCAGTCACTTGCCTTCTCTGGATATCATTGTTCTCACTGTACAAGGAAGGGAGGACAGGATGATCACAAAGTTTCCTTCCATTGGAGACATCTCTTACTCTATATGATTTCTACCTCCACATTCTAAGATTCTGGTAGCCAGCAGATAAGGGGGTCATCTGGTCTACCTCTTTGCTTGCCCTCCTGTCTTTTCCCTCCATCTTCCTCTTCCCTCCTTCCCTCCCTTCCTTTCTCCTTTCTTTCTTTAAAGATAGAGTCTTCATAGGCTTCTCCTAAGTAGCTAGGACTATAGGCATAAACCACTGGCACCAGCTACGCTCTCTTTCTGGTTGCTCCTTAAATCCACAAATCCCACCCACTTCTTTCAAAACTCCCCCTCCACCCATGGGCCCCAACTTTTACTTGAGTCTTTCAGTTGTCACCAAGGTAATGTTCTCTGGGCAAGTGCTTGACAAACACACCCTGTTCAAAAGCAGTCACCAACTCCTTATGACCACCAGACTAAGAATCCAGAATCCAACTTTTCTTTCTTTTTTTTTTAGGGGGGGTTCCGGTCCTGGGGCCGGAACTCTGGGCCTGGGCGCTGTCCCTCAGCTCTTCAGCTCAAGGCTAGCGCTCTACCACTTGAGCCACAGCACCACTTCCAGCTATTTTTCTTTTTGCTTATGTGGTGCTGAGGAATCGAATCCAGGGCCTCATGCATGCAAGGCAAGCGCTCTACCACTGAGCCACCTTCCCAGCCCTTAGAATCCACCTTTTCTAGTCAAACCTTTCGTGTTTCCTCTGTCCAACACACACACTCGTGCTCTCTCTCTCTCTCTCTCTCTCTCTCTCTCTCTCTCTCCTGGGTTTGATGATGTCTGCCTAATCCTATTTGAATTCTGCATTCAAATCCCATTGCCCACCTTCCCAGGCCCAGCTTAAGAAAAAAAAAAAAAGTTTCTTCTCGATGAAGCTTGACCTTGGCATTCTCATTACCCTTTGGGACCTGGAACCTTCCATTTACTGAACAAGACCCAGACCAGCAAGATGGTTTTCTCACTTGGTCACCTCATTGATGAGGGGCAATGAGATTCAGAGAGATGAAGTGAATTACTCAAAATCCCACAGTGGGAGCTGCCTAGGTTGAGTGGCATTTTCATGTCTACTTTCCTGCCTCCCCTCTCTCTGAAGACAGGAGCTAGTGATCCTACACCTCTCCAAACACAGGGATGCTCCCCAGGAAGCCTGGGTACCAGTCATTAGACTGGATCACCTACAGTGCCTGAAATATGCTCTGAACTCATGACTCTCTGCCCCAAATGAGGCCCTAGACCAATATCTTCCCTTCCAGTCCCTCCAGTTCAGGAGTCATCCCTACCTCTTATCACTCTACCCTCACATTCAATTCAACCCAACATCTGTAAATTCTCCTCCCAAAGGGCTCTTGAATCCATCTTCTTTTCTGTTGCTATTTACATCAGCCTGGTGTATACTTGGGCCCACAACAGCCTCTCTCCTGGTTTTTCACTGTCCCCCCCCCCAAAAGCCCTCCTGTACACAGCATCTACTCTTTCCAGGGACCCTAGTGACTCTTCATTAATACAGACCAGATACAAACCTCCTCTGCTTTGAACCCGTTTCAGGGAGCCAGAGCTCAAGAATATTGACTAATACCCCTGATGAGTCTTCTTTTGCTTGCCTAGTCTGCTAGCCCATCATTCTCAGGATTCCTTGGGCCTCTGGAGCCTGCCATAACCCTTTCTGCCCCAGTGTCTTTGCATATAGCATATAATCCTGCTAGCTCAACTCTCCATACTCAACTATCCCCTGCCTAAGTTAATATCACTCAGTCATCAACCCATCTGGGGTCCAGAACTAGGATGAACCCTCCTCCATAGCCCATTTACATATCCTATTTGCATCTAGATAAACCCCATATTTATTTGTGGGATTTCATTTAGGTTACTGCTTTACCAGACGCACTCTATGAGGACAGCCACAGTGTCTGTGCTGTTCATTAGCTACCCATTGCTGAGCAAACCTGTCATGGAAGCATCATCGAGTGAGGGCATTGAGAAATGAATAGGATTCCTGGGCAGAATAGAGCAGGGGAGCTGTGGGGGAGAAGGCTGGATCATCCAGGATCATCTTATCCTCAATGGATTCTTTGTGCCTTAAGCCAGACTCCATGCAAAGGAACCCTCTGCTCAAGACTGACGCCAAGGAGCAGACTGGGATTCCTCTATCTTGTCACCCCCTGCTTTAATCTTCTCCTCAACCCAAGAAACTCCAGAATCCCAGGTTGGCCAGGAAGAAGTAGTAGATGCTCTTGTAGAAAGAGAAGATGGGAGACTGTGGCTGAGGTTCCTCAGGGGTGTCAGTGGGTCCTGGGGGCAGAAGAGATCAGAATATGGAGAAAAACCTCTACCCATGAAGCAGCTTCCTCTTCCTCCTCCTCCTCTTCTTCTTCCTCCTCCTCCTTCTCCTTTTCCTCCTCTTCTTCCTTCTCTTCCACTTCTCCTCCTCCTCCTTCCTCTCTCCTCCTCCTCTTCCTCTTCTCTTAATTTTAAATTCAGGTTTCAAAGGAATCTTTGCATTATTTCCCTACACTTCAACCAGACATCTGGCTGTGATGCAGGCTTGGCCCCCTTGTCCTGTCCCTCTCTTTATCCAAAGCAGGGCCCACCCAGCTTTGTGCACCCTGATCCTGCGTGGGGAAGCCCAGGTCAGAGAGCTACCCCACTCCCCAGGATGGATGCAGGCACCAAGAACCAGAGCCTGCAGAAGCAGAGGTACCTCCGGAAGAGATGAGCAGAAAAAGGAGGAGGGAGACAAACCAGTGTGTGGATGGAGGGGTGGGACAATGGGCAGAAGGTGAGAGAAATAACCCCCCACCCCACACACACACCCCAAAAAGGAAGAAAACTACATAGAGAAGAAAGAGGTTAAGGGAGAGAGATTCTGGGTGAGGAGGGAAAAGGCCAAGTAAAAGAATAACAAAAAGGCAGTGGAGAAAGCTGGCCGGGTCCTTCTTGGGGACACACTGGGACTGAAAGGATGGTGACTGCCCCTCACCTGTGATGAGAATAGAAGGAAGGAAAGGAAAAGAAGAGGAAGGGAGGGATGCAGGAGGTCTCCCCTCTCTCTCTCTCTCTGATAACTTTCTCTGAGTTTGCAGCACTCTGCTCTACTCCCCACCCCACACACCCGCAGCCCGAGCAGCCTCCCTTCACCACAGCAGCCAGGTTAGGGGAGACTCACCACCACCAGGTGGCTGACTCCTGGGACCCTTCAACTCCCAGTCACTCTCAGCGCTCACTCATGGTTTGGTTGCTTGTTTGTTGTGGAGGGTGGGGGTGGGAAGGAGTGAATTCAAGGCTTGGGTGTTGTCCCTGAGCTTAAGGCTAGTGCTCTGTCACTTTGAGCTACAACTCCAGTTCTGGTTTTCTGGTGGTTAATTCAAGATAAAAGTCTCTCAGACTTTCCTTCCTGGGTTCGCTTCCAATTTTATTTATTTGTTTATTTATTTATTTATTTTTATCGGTGTGGAGTTTGAACTCTGGGCCTGGGTGCTGTCCTTCAACTCTTCTGCTCAAGGCTAACGCTCTACCACTTGAGGCCAGCACCACTTCCAGTTTTCTGGTGGTTAACTGGAGATAAGTCTCATAGACTTTCCTGCCAGGGCTGGCTTTGAACCATGATCCTCAGGATCTTAGCCTTCTCAGTAGCTAGGATCACAGGTGTGAGCACCAGAGCCTAGCTTGCTCCCCTTTTTTTGTTATTGTTGTTGTTGTTTTGTTTGGGTCCATTGTGGGGCTTGAACTCTGGGCCTGGGTGTTGTCCCTTAGCTCTTCAGCTCAAGGTTAGCCTCTACCACTTTGAGCCACTGCACCACTTCTAGTCACTCTTTTTTGTTTTTGTTTTGTTTTTTTTGGTTGGTCATGAGGCTTGAATTCTGGGCCTGGGCAGTCCCTGAGCTCTTCAGCTCAAGGCTAGCACTCTACCACTTAAGCCACAGTGCCACTTCCAGTTTTCTGGTGGTTTACTGGAGAGGAGAATCTCACGGACTTTCCTGCCCAGGCTGGCTTTGAACCACGATCTCAGATCTCAGCCTCCTAAATAGCTAGAATTATAGGCATGAGCCACCGGCACCTGGCTCACTCACTCATTTTTGAAGAAACATCTACCTCTCCTCCCTACCACCCCATCCCTTTCCTTCCTACTGGTCCTGTCTCCTGTGTGGGCTCCTCCTCTTCCCTCTAACCCTTCACTCTGAAGGTCCTCACAGCTCAATGCTAGCTCCTACCTCTCCTTTCTCCACACTTGCAGTTTTTATCCACAGCTTTAGTTCTCCATTGTCCTTCATTTCTCTCTTCTGAACTCTAAAACACACCAAGAACTTTCTCATTTCTGAATGTAGATCTCACAGGCATCAAGCATTCAGTATTAACTAATCCTTACTTCATCGTCTTTGCCCCTAAACTCAGAAAGGAGAGGTGAAGGGAGAGAGGAAATCTCAGAAGCCTGTTAGGCTTGGGTTGAAGGCTCTGCCACCTATGTAGAAAACCAAACAAAAACAAAAACAAACAAACAAACAAAAAAACCCCTGGGCTATTGGATGCTTGTAGCTCACACCTGTAATCCTAGCTACTCAGGAGGCTGAAATCTGAGGATCTGGCAGGTTGAAGCCAGCCCAGGGTGGAAAGTCCATGTGACTCTTATCTCCAGTTAATTACCATCAAAAGAAAAAGTTAGAAAAAAAAAAAAAAGCAGCTGGCTTGGGGGGTGGGGGGCGGGTAGAGTACCAGAGCACCAACCTTGAGTGAAAAAACATGAATTCTGCTCGGGCCCTGAGTTCAAGCCCCAGTACTGCCCCCAACCCCCCAAAAAGAGCAAACCTACACCAGTGTACCAGAAGCTAAGAAACGTACTGTATAGTGCTTAGGATGGGAAGACCACGGGATTAATAACACTTTGGGGATATATTATCTGGAGCAGTGCAGGGCTTTATGACAGACTGGGGTTGGCTTTGTGCCCCGCAACATTTACTGCAGCCTAGATCCCTGACCCCTATCATTTTTTCTGTCAAGAGACCCAGTCTCAAGCTGGGCACTAGTAGCTCATGCCTGAAATCCTAGCTACTCCGGAGGCTGAGATCTGGGAATCATGATTTAAAGTCCTCTTGGGCGTGAGTCCAGGGGACTCATCTCCAATTAAACACCAGAAAACCAGAAGTGGTGCTGTGGCTCAAGTGGTGGAGCACTCGCCTTGAGCTGAAGAGCTCAGGGACAGTGGGACAGTGCCCAGGCCCAGAGTTCAAGCCCCACAACCAATGAGAGAGAGAGAGAGAGAGAGAGTGAAAGAGAGAGACCCTGTCTCCATCACAAGCCTGGGGCCATGGGTGGAGGAAGAGGAGAAGGAAGAACAACAGAACTTCCGATAGGGACCAGAGCAGTTGGGAAGGGTGAGCCGGTGTCCCAGGTGCATTCACACCTGGGCTGCTGCTTCCAGACTGCTCCTCTCCCTGTCCCCTACCCTAGAGTCTAGACAGGACCAGGGGAGCTCTGGAGGCTTTCCCCCCAACCTTGGGTGGGGGCAGGCACTGGGAAACTTTAGAGAGGGAGAGAAGTCAGAGCTCAGCACTTTCCTCTTTCTGTTTTTCTTCTTGAGGAATTTTTTTTTCCCCAACTGCTGATGACTTTACCATTCTTGGGGGTGGGTGGTGGAGATGCTGGCTTTGGCTCCCCCCATCCTCCCATACTCCAAGTGTCGGACAAAGTCTTACATTCCACAAGAAGCCAGAGCTTCAGAGTTTCCTAAAGATGAGGTGGCGTCTCCTCCCCTCTCAGCCCAAACTCCCCCTCCCCCCCCAATCTCCGGCCAGAGAGGCCCAGCCAGGCTGGGAGGAGACCCCAAGCACATTCTTCCTCTCACTGTCATGCTGTAGAAATTAAAGACACATCTTTGGGCTGGGCTCTCGCCAAGCGTTTCAAGTGGAGAAGTGGCAGAAGGGGCCCTGGGCTTCAGCTCTGTGCCACGTGTAAAGACTGCTTGGAGTGCATCTGCCTGCAGATCCTGTGGCAAAAGGCCTAGAACTGACACGAGGATGGGAGCTGTCACACACCTCACGCTCAAAACTCCAATCCTAGAGACCCTTGAATACCCACCAGAGCCCAAACCCATGATGTAGCAACCCCCACCCCACACACATCCACACCTGTGAAGCTTCAGCTCTTCTTCACTGTGGGCCTGAGAGAAGCAAGCAGGGAGCATCCTGGGGAGGGGGCTGCAGGCGAAAGCCCTCCAGGGATAAAATCCAACCAGCAGAGAAGATACAGGTCACATCACCCCTTGTGATACCCTACCCTAGACAAGCACTCCAAATGTCTGTTCCTTCCAGGGGTTACGTCGAGGCTTGGTGGGACAGGGGGCACCTTTTGGAACCTATTGTAATGGAGGCTAGCACTCTTGGTGGGTCCAGGAAATGCCATATCAGCACCTCGGCCACCCCTCAATCCTGCCCTGCAGTTGCTGGCACTAGGCGGGGGCAGATTCTGGGCCACAAGTTACTGCCACATGGTTGGGATAATTGTTGAAGGTCCGTCCTTCCATGGCTGTCTCCAGCCCTGCCTCTCTGGAAACTCTATATTTTCCTTTTAATTATAGCTCCTGCCGTCTCCATCCACCCCCCCCCCCCTTCCATTCCCGCACCACTCAGCCTTGCTGCCCACGGCCGGACGACGTGGCTCCCTCCCCTTCTGGTCTCTTGGTCTCCCCCCCCCACTTTGCCTTCGTTGCACAAAACCAGCTGGGGGAGGGCGTGGAGAGGGGCGGGAGAGGGGCAATGGAATCTTGGATGGTTTGGAGGAGGCGGGACTCACCGCTTCCACGTTTGCAGCTCTAGAGCAATGGGGGTGGGGGAGTGGTACAGGAGGGAAAGGAACTGATGAGGCCCTGTCAAGGAGACCCCACAGCCTTTGCTCAGACCCACCGGTTTCGGCAAGATGAGGGCCCTAGATAGATGAGGGGTTGAGACTTGAGGGAAGAAAAGACACTGACTTCTAGTGACATCTTCCTCCAGTAGAACCTGTGATTGTTGGGGTCCTCACTCCTTTAGGAGGTATAGATGAGTCTCTCCTGATTTTAGGAGCAGAGCACAAATGGCCAGGATTTGTGGGAAACGAGGTGAACCGAGGAATTGCCTAAAAAATAACAATGTTACTCTGTAATTCCATCTAGAACCCTACAGTGTGTCCCCATCCCAAGTGCAGGTACAAGCAGCAAGGGGCTTTAATACATCATCCAGAAGCTGATAAGTGCCCTCCAACCAAGTTCTCTCTGGAGTCACTGTACAGGGTAGGAAGGGTCTCTATACCAGCCCCCTTGACAGGGTCCTGCCAGACCCAAGACCCTTTTCTAAGTTATCAATGATCAGCGCCTCCTCCTATAAACTGGCCGGCCAGTCCAAGTTGGAGGGGGGGGGCTGGAAAACCCCAATTCATCCACCTGTTTGCCCTCAGAACCCCCACCCCTTCAACTCTACTTCCTGATCACTTAGCACCTGAATTTCCTTCTGGAAAGACCTCTTAGTGGAAACCTCGACCTCCCCACTCCATTGTCTCCAGCCGTGGGGGCTAGAGGAGGACATCCGAGTCTGTCTTGAAGGTTTAGGAATGGCAGAACTGGCCCCCTCAAAATAACCACCCCCAGCCCCATCTCACCCCCTTGCCTGTATGTACCCCCTCCACCTATCTTTTTTAATATCTAGAAAGGACTTTTTAGTTTGTTTCCTGACTGTTCCTTACCTCTATAACCCAGCTACACCAGAAGACACCCCCAAACAGGCGCATCTTTTTAGTTTCCTGGTGCTTGTTTGGGAGAGCCCCTAGCTGGCCTCTTTAGGCCCCTTCCTAGTTCTTTCCAGGGATGAATGAAAAAGACCCTCTGCCATTCCACTCCCAACTTCACCTCCTTCACATTCGGGGGTCCCAGGAAGAGAGCACAAGGGGCACCCCCTCCCCACTCCTCAGCCCGCACTCAGTATCCTGAGAACACAGCAGCACTCAGCAGCAGCACCTCTGGCCCAGGCTGGTCTGGGGGGGGGGGGGCGCTGGGAGACAGAGCTGCAAAGGGGGGAGACTCCCTTCGCTTCCCTTCCCTCCTCCTCTTCCTCCCCCCCCCCTCGCAGTTCCAAATTGGGGGCCGGGCCAGACTCTTCTGATTGGCTGGGGGGCGGGCAGCCGGCTCCCCCTCTCCGAGGGGCAGGGTTCCTTCTAGTTCTTCATCAAGATGGTATAAAAGGGGCCCAGGCCAGCGGTTGGAGCAGACCGGAGTTTCTCCTCGGGGGACGGAGCAGGAGGCACACGGAGTGAGGCCACGCATGAGCCGACGCTAACCCCCCACCCCAGCCGCAAAGAGTCTACATGTCTAGGGTCTAGACATGTTCAGCTTTGTGGACCTCCGGCTCCTGCTCCTCTTAGCGGCCACCGCCCTCCAGACGCACGGCCAAGAGGCAGACGAAGTCGTGCGCCAACACGAAGACAGTAAGTTCCAAACTTTTGCAAGACCGGGGCTATTTGGTATCGCATCCTGAGCCTTGGCTTCGGGTCACCGTGGCTTAAACGGAAACTCGATGCTCAGGAGACGCAGGGATGGAAGCGAGGTCGTGAGGGTATTTCCTGGGCGCTCTGGGAGAAGAGAATCCAGCCTGGGGTGGGGATGGGGATGAAGACTTCCCAAGACTGGGCAGAGAGGATGGAGTGCGGGGTGAGATGGCACAGGATGAAATTCCAGGCATGCGCCGGCGAGAATAGCTGGGAAAGTGCATAAGTGAGGAGCAGAGCACGTCGAAGATGGGAATCAGGGGCGCCGAGCTAGGGATTTGGAGCCTGCGATGTAAAAGCGATCAGAAAGGCTGTGGGATGATTCATAAGGAAAGATTGTTTGCCCTCTCTGCAGGCTAGACAGTGTTCCTGGGACTGCGGGGTGCGGGGCTCGCGGGGGAGGGGACGCACGGAGTGGGCGGGTTAGGACGATGAGAAAGTTTGGCGCAGAGTTGACCAGGGCGGGGTCCTTGCGCTCCCTGCTGATCAACATGGAACAGTGCGCGTCCTGGGTGCCGCGCTTTACGGCGCCCAGCTGGAGCGGGGTAAAACCAAGATCGTTGCCAGGCGTGGACCCCATCTTTAGATCTGGAAAAATAAAAGCCAGGGATGAGGGTAGCCCCTGTCTTGAAAAGTCTCCGGCCCGGGAAAATTGGCCCTGCCTGGTACCCCGCCCCCGCCCCCGCCCCCCACCTCTCCCATTTATTCATTGCCTGGCGTTGCGCGCCTCCTAGTGGTCATGTGCACAGACGCTCGCGCAGTGGGCGTGGTTATCTAACATGACTGTGTGTGGACTTTTTGATCTTTGGTTAAAGAGGTGATCCACAAATACTGGCTATGCTTGGGACACGGGCACTCATCCCGAGAGCAAACTGTTAAGCTGTAATTGGCTGCGGTGGTTAAGATGTATCCCGCTTGAGGGCGACCGGTCAAGCTTCTGGAAGACCCCACGCAAACCAGCCCTCCTCCCCCGCCCCCCTTCTAGCCCCGCCCAGGCCATCCCACCTGCCCTGGGAATGGGGGCGGAACGCAGGCTGGAACTTTCTGGTCTCCTCCCACATGCCTCCCGCCTACGCGAACCACTCCCCAAGCGCCGGGCCTCGGAGCCCGACCCTCCTGCAGGCCCCCACCCCCATCCCCTGGCTTTTTATTTCACTTGGCCTCAGCGCCCACGGCCTGAGGTTGAATTTGGAAAGCACCCCAGCCTAGAGCTTTGTTTAAATTCCTGAGAACTGGGAAGAGTTATAGCTGGCCTGGCCAGGCGCCCCGGTGTTGTCAACCGTGTTGATGTCGAGCAGATGGGGGGAGGGTAGGGGGAGTGGGGAAGGAGGCGGGAAATGGAAAATCTTGTGTGTGCCTGGAAGGGCAAAGGGAAAGGGCGAGTAGGATTGGGGTCCCCGGTGCTCCGAGGTGGGGGTCGTGAATGCCGCCCATAACTCCAGTGTTCTCCCACTTGACCCAGTCCCCAAAATCAGCTGCATATACGATGGCATCAGGCATCCTAATAACCAAACGTGGAAACCCGAGCCCTGCCTGGTCTGTATCTGCAACAACGGCACCACGGTGTGTGACGATGTGATGTGCGACAACGCCTTTGACTGTCTGGAACCCCAGATGATTGAGGGCGAGTGCTGTCCTGTCTGTGTGGAACACTCGGGTATGATTGGGGCCTGGGCCTGAGGGAGATCGGGGACACACACACACACACACACACACACACACACACACACCACACCTCCCTCGGGGAGCATCACTAGTAAAACCTGCCTCTAACTGCCTTGTCTCCTCTCCCCCCCTCCCCCTCCCCAGTCATGCCAGACCAAGAAAGCCTAGGAGTCGAGGTAATAATCCTCTGCCTTTGACATTTGACCTCGTGCCCAGGACCCCGCAACACCCTTTTTTTTTTTCTCTCTAACCGGTTTTTTGTTTCTTTTCCCTCAACTCCATAGGGACCCAAGGGAGACACTGGCCCCCGAGGCCCACGGGTAAGCTTTGCTCTGTCTGGGCTCTGGGGAAGCTGGGCGGGGGTGGCTCCAGCCTGTGATGATCGAGGCTCCACCCTTTCCTGGTGCAGGGACCTGCCGGCCCTCCTGGACGAGATGGCATCCCCGGAAAGCCTGGACTTCCCGGAATCCCCGGCCCTCCTGGACCTCCCGGACCCCCTGGCCTTGGAGGAGTAAGTGGAAAATAAAGACTCATGGTGCGGGGTGGGGTTGTGTACACCCCTATGCATTTTGCTTTTGAGTTTTTGGTAGATGATGTAACTTTACATTTGGAAATAATCTTCAAGTTAGAGAAGAGTTGCAAGACTAAGATAAAGCACTTTGATTGACCCTTAATAGTTTGCCTCATTTGCTTTCCGAGTCTCTGTCTTATGCATGTGATCATTGCTCTTTTCTTGAGCTGTTGGAAAGTTAGGGACCATTTTAAAATGCCTATTTCCCTAAAAAATGTATTATTATAAAGGGGGTGTACAGAGGGGTTACAGTTATATAAGTCAGAATACATTTCTTTTTGGACAATGTCACCCCTTTATTCTCTTAAAGAATAAGAGCATTCTTTTCTGTAATGGTAACCTTGCTATTAAGTTTAACGTTGACTCAAAACTATAATATAAATCCATGTTCAGATATTACCACATGTCCCCAAACATCCTTTAGAGCATTTTCCCTCCCAATCCAGGCTCCTACCTGGGATCATGAATTGTATTTGATTGTCCTCTCTTTAGTTCCCATGAAGGTAGACTATTCTTGAGACTCATTTCATCTTTCACAACATTGAAGAGTCTGACTGTTTTGCAGAGGTCAATTAATTTGTACCTGACCCTCAGTTGGGGTGTCTGTTTAGAATGGCCCAACATGGTGTTAGCAGAAATGTCTCACAGGCAATGTTGTCTGTCACATTGGGAAGCACAGGGTGTCAGTTTACCCCAATATTGATGATGTCATCGGCCTTTCAGTTTACGATCCTGACCCCGATTTCTCATGCTGTCACTCTTCTTTTTCTAGAACTTCGCTCCTCAGATGTCTTATGGTTATGATGAGAAATCAGCTGGAGTTTCCGTGCCCGGCCCCATGGTGAGCCACCAGGGGGAGCACAGACTACACGACAGAAGAGGAAGGGGATGCAGAAGACATGGATGATGTGGGTGGGGCAGTGGGGGATACTGAAGGCTTGGGGGCAAAGGCCACCTAGAATCTAGAGAGGACACAGGACAACTTTGGTCCTAACAGGATTCATGGGGCATAGTAAAACCACTCCTAAGTCTTGCATTCCCACATAGTTGTCACCATGCTAATCTCCCTTCTCTTCCTTCTGTAGGGTCCCTCTGGTCCTCGTGGTCTCCCCGGCCCCCCTGGTGCACCTGTGAGTATACAGGAAGTCTTGGGCTTTGGGAATGTTGGAGGGAACGTTGGGATGAGGTCAGAGAAGGCATACAGAGAACTTTTGGTGAGATGGGGACTGCTTGGCACCTGCTTTTCTGGCCTCACCCTTCTCTTCTTATTTATTCTACAGGGTCCCCAAGGTTTTCAAGGACCCCCTGGTGAGCCTGGCGAACCTGGAGCTTCAGTGAGTATTAGATATAGATACAGTCTCTTCTATAAACATACCTTCTCCCATGAACAGACCCCTCCCAACACCTGAGGACCTCTAACCTCCTCTTTCTAATCCCACTCTTCCCTTTCTTTACTTTTCTCATACTAGGCATTCTAACCATTGCTTCTCTTATCTCCTCTAGGGTCCCATGGGTCCCCGCGGCCCCCCAGGACCTCCTGGCAAGAACGGAGATGATGTAAGTAGCTCAGAGTAAAGATACTTGGCGATTCCAATGTCTTCAGGGGTTGAGTGCTATAATCACTGCTACCACTGCCCCACCACCATTGGGGCTAATACTCAGAGGAAGGAGAGCAAGTTCTCTCTGGTGCATGAAACTGTCCTTAACCAATTATCTTTACCCTCATGGGATCTTTTCCTATTTGTCCACCCTGGCCACCATAAGGTAGTCTCCAACTCCCATCTTTTGGAATAAATGACTTCTTAGGTTAACCACTGTGGGTGTGGATGAAACAAACTAAAATTCTGGTGACAGAAACAGAAGTTCCTTTGAAGGGACTCAAATTACTCCTAATTAGGGTTTCATGGTAGATCTAACATGAGCTCTAGATTCAATGTAAGATTCTGAACTTGACCTTGAGCAATCCCAAGAAGCCTGGGATTATCCACAGTTTCCCAGCTCCTGGGACATGGGCATGATGGCCTTTTTCCTCTCCCTCCAGGGGGAAGCTGGCAAACCTGGCCGTCCTGGTGAACGTGGACCTTCTGGGCCTCAGGTGAGCATGAGTGGGAAGATCCCCAAGCTTCATTCATTACATCTGGACTTCCTTCAGGAACTGTATTTCATTCTAAAGGCCTTTCTTTGCCCTTTGCTTTTCTCTCCAGGGTGCTCGAGGATTGCCCGGAACAGCTGGCCTTCCTGGAATGAAAGGACACAGAGTGAGTCCCCTTTGAATCATCTAAACTCTCCAAGGCCTAGTCTCCCACCCTTCTAGCCCCATTCCTGGAAAGATCCTAACCGGCTATCATAGTGGGTGGCAGCTACAGAAGTACCAAGGGAAGCATTTGAAAGGACTTCCTTCCATGGGAAAGAAGTCTGGATAAAGGGAGTGGGTGAGGTCTTTGGTTAGTTAGGTCTAGTCTAGTTCAGAGACACCAGGATGACAGGCATGACCTCTTGAAGTTAGATCTGGGTAGGTTTTGAGGTGACCCAACCCCTCTGCAGGGTCTCACTTTGTCTTCCTTTTCTGTTTTAGGGTTTCAGTGGTCTGGATGGTGCTAAGGGAGATGCTGGTCCTGCTGGTCCCAAGGTAAGAGGCTGTCAGAAAGTCTTAGTGACCCCATCTCACTCCCAAAGTTCTGTTATGCATGAACTCCTCACTCTGTTCTCTCTCCTGTAGGGTGAACCTGGCAGCCCTGGTGAAAATGGAGCTCCTGGCCAGATGGTGAGTGCACCCACTTCTACAGAGAGAGAATGTGGGATACAGGGATGGGTAGAGACTTAAGGGCAAGGAATTGTCTCCTGGCTCACCTGGTTGCTTTGGGTTTGGTTGTTAGGGTCCCCGTGGTCTGCCTGGTGAGAGAGGTCGCCCTGGAGCCCCTGGACCTGCTGTAAGTATGCAACTGAGCACTCCAACTCCCAGCTCTGGGTTTGTTCAGCTCTGGACAGAGCTCCCCAGGAGCTGCAGGAACTGCAGGGCTCATTGCACATTACTGGATTCCCCTCTTTTTTTTTTGCAGGGTGCACGTGGAAATGATGGTGCTACTGGTGCAGCTGGACCCCCGGTGAGTATGGTGTCGCCCCAGGGCCTGGGTGTCAGCCCTTGTGGTGACCCTGGCAATCGGCCATATTGGTCCAAAACCGAGGATCTCTGCTGTCTCAAGATGTGCCCTGCACTGCCACCTTCCAACGGGTTAACATTCCATATCATTCACAGGGTCCCACTGGCCCCGCTGGTCCTCCTGGCTTTCCTGGTGCTGTTGGTGCTAAGGTAAGACCCCTCAACCACCATTTCTTTCTTAGCATGATTTTTACAGATCCCCAAACCAGAGAGACCCAAAATGGCATGAGGGAAGCTTATTTCCCAATACTATTGACCTGGGGTCCCTTTCCCCAGAGGAGCCCTCATTCTTGAATCCCTGTCCCTGTCTCTTCCCTCTCCTCACACCCCAGAAATTTGGTTTCTGACATGCTCTCTTCTCCAATCCAGGGTGAAGCTGGTCCCCAAGGAGCTCGAGGTTCTGAAGGTCCCCAGGGTGTGCGTGGTGAGCCCGGCCCCCCTGGCCCTGCTGGTGCTGCTGGTCCTGCTGTAAGTCTCCCTAGTCTTAGTGTCCCCTGATAGTGTGCAACCTCAGAGTCCCTGCCTGTCACTTACCCTCCTGTCTCTGGTCCACAGGGAAACCCTGGTGCTGATGGACAGCCTGGTGCTAAAGGTGCCAACGTAAGTCTCCTGCCAGCTCTCAGTCCTGCCTAGATTCCCGCCTCCCCCAGCCCTATGCCCTCAACTTCAGGCTCATCTGTCTGTCTACAGGGAGCTCCTGGTATTGCTGGTGCTCCTGGTTTCCCCGGTGCCCGTGGTCCCTCTGGACCCCAGGGTCCCAGCGGCGCTCCCGGTCCCAAGGGTAACAGCGTAAGTAGAAGCCCTCACCTCACTACCCCCACCTTGTGAATATGCAGTGCATGAATTTTCAATGCAACTGAGCACCCCAACTCCCAGTTCACCCTCTCCTCCTACCTGGCTTCCACTTACAGGGTGAACCTGGTGCTCCCGGAAACAAAGGAGACACTGGTGCCAAAGGAGAGACTGTAAGTTTTCCACCCCAGCGCCTTCAGCTCAGCTCAGTCCTGGGCCCTGAGAGCCCCTGATGGGGGATCTAGGAACCCCTCATCTGCCAGGGGAGCTCCAGCATCGAGCAGGCTCTGGGTCAGTCTCCGCTTTGGCCAGTCACCAAGACCATCCCCTTCTCTGCCCACTCCAGGGCCCTGCTGGTGTTCAAGGACCCCCTGGCCCTGCTGGTGAAGAAGGAAAGCGAGGAGCCCGAGGTGAACCTGGACCTGCTGGCCTGCCTGGGCCCCCTGGCGAGCGTGTGAGTACCCCCTACCGCCTCTCCTTCTTCTCTACACTCAGCACCTGCCTTGTGTCCTGGAGGTGGGTGTCTCCAAGCTCAATGGTCTCCTCTCCTCCTGCAGGGAGGGCCTGGTAGCCGTGGATTCCCTGGTGCAGATGGCGTTGCTGGTCCCAAGGTAAACCCTCTTCACCCTCGGGGATCCCTACTGTGATGCTCACCTGTGTCTCCCCTTTTTCTCATTACATCTGGTCTTCTGATAGCCATCAAAGCCCACCTCAGTTGCCCAGATCCCTCACCCCTCCCAGAAGGAAGAGGACTTTGGTTTATGGTAAAGATGCCCAGGCTTGACATAGTTATTTTGCCCCCCCCTCCCCAACCAGGGTCCCACTGGCGAACGTGGTTCTCCTGGCCCTGCTGGTCCCAAAGGTTCTCCTGGTGAAGCTGGTCGCCCTGGAGAAGCTGGCCTGCCCGGTGCCAAGGTGAGTGCCCAGTCCTCCAGCCCAGCTCAGCCAGGACAAACACTTGTCAGGGTCCAGGATAAAGAATAGCAGAGTGGTCCACATGTCTGCCCACCATGCTCCTTCTTCCCGGCCTCAGCTCACATCTCTGCCTCCCCCTAGGGTCTGACTGGAAGCCCAGGAAGCCCTGGTCCTGATGGAAAAACTGGTCCCCCTGTAAGTATGCCTCTTCCCCTTCTCCTCCCCCTCTCCTATCTGCCCACCTCAGTCCTCACCACACTCCTGTACCTTCCATCCTCAGGGTCCCGCTGGTCAAGATGGTCGCCCTGGACCCCCAGGTCCCCCTGGTGCCCGTGGTCAGGCTGGTGTGATGGGATTCCCTGGACCTAAAGGTGCTGCTGTGAGTATTCTGTGTGGGAGCATCCTGGAAGCAAGAGTCAGGCTCAGGGCTCCGCTCTGCAGACTTACTGTGCGACCTCAAGCCCTTTGCTGTCCCTTGCTGGGTCTTAGTCTCTCCATTAGTTAAAAAAAATGAAAGATTTCTCCTAGTTCTGTGATTATTGCTCCATGAAATAAACATTATTAGTGTCCCCCACCCACATACAGGTAGGATGGACCTTTTATATAGTAGCACCCAGATTTGGTGGGTTCTTTGAGGTTCAGATGTCATGACAGTCATTTGCAGTTCAGACCACTGGAGGTATGTAACTGGAAAAGGAGAGAAGAAGAAAGTACCTAGAAGGTACCTGGTGAGGGTTTTTTGTGGGGGCGATAGGGAATGACTGAATACCAAGCATTAAAAGCTATCAAGGCATTCCCCATGGGCCAAAGCTTGTAGAAGGCCTACATGCTTTAAGCCCCCCTCAAGCTGGGAAGGTGAATACTCAGGAAGGTAGAGATAGGAGAGTCATAGTCTAAGACCAGCCTAGGCGAAGTTAGTGCAAGACCCCATCTCAAAAAAAAAAAAAAAAATCAAACAAAAAACCTAATAGCAAAAATATAGGGGGCATGACTTAAAGGACAGAGTTTTGCTTAGCCATCTCAAGGCTCTGGGTTCAATCCCCAGTGTTTAAAGAAAATGGTCCCAACACAAGGCAATAAGGAGTGACAGAGGTCCTCCACTTCTACTTTGGCCCTCAAATTCTGACACCCTTTCTTTACAGGGAGAACCCGGAAAAGCTGGAGAGCGAGGTGTCCCAGGACCCCCTGGTGCTGTTGTAAGTATTGCTCATTTCCTGGTCCCTTGTTTCCTGTCTTCCCCTGTCCTGTCTTCCTGTGGCCCAGGCCTTCCCCCAGGAGAGGGATGCCAAAGTCCACCAACATTATCATGCCATCAGAAGCCCCGAGCCTCACGCACTGTGCTTTCCCCCCCACCCCTGAGTTATTTACCCTTCTTTTGCTTCACAGGGTCCTGCTGGCAAAGATGGAGAAGCTGGAGCTCAGGGACCCCCAGGCCCTTCTGTAAGTGTCTCTGACCCAGAAGCTTGGGGAGCGAGCCCAGGAATGATGCCCCCCACCCTGCCCCTCTTCTTCTCAGACTACCCATGACCACAGCATCTTCTCCATGACAGGGTCCCGCTGGTGAGAGAGGTGAACAAGGCCCTGCTGGCTCCCCCGGATTCCAGGTGAGGTCTTCTGGTGTTTACAGGGGAGTGGGGGGAACACCTGTGTTCTCATCCAGATTCTAAACCCCTTCCTCTTCCTCTTCCTTCCCCCATTTTCCACCTACAGGGTCTCCCTGGCCCCGCTGGTCCTCCTGGCGAAGCAGGCAAAACTGGTGAACAGGTAAGCAGCCACAATTGGCTGGAGGAGTGCAGAAAATACAGAGGGACAGGCCAATGCTTCTAGAATGAGACAACCAACTTCCAGAGGGATGGAGGTTAGACATCAGAAAAGACTTCCTATAAGGAAGTACACAGAAAAGAAAGCAGGGAACTGCATGTTCTGCTCTGAAAAGAGCTACATGGCTTCTAGGCTGGAAGGCTAGTTTTCTTTCAAGCCTTCTACATGAGGGGAGGAAGGAGGCCTGTGACACCTGATGAAGGGACCGTCTGTAATCACAATCCCTGAGGTTTGTTTTGATCACTTGGTTCCTTTCTCTCTCCCTCCCCACAGGGTGTTCCTGGAGACCTTGGTGCCCCTGGCCCCTCTGGAGCAAGAGTAAGTAGAAATTCCCTCACTGCACCTGTCTTGACATCCCCAGACTTGGATCTGTCTCTGGAGCAACCATCTTTCCCTTGTAGGGCGAGAGAGGTTTCCCTGGTGAACGTGGTGTGCAAGGTCCCCCTGGTCCTGCTGGTCCCCGTGGATCCAACGGTGCTCCTGGCAATGATGGTGCCAAGGTGAGGACAGTGTGAGGGGAGGGGGCTGGCTGTGACCAAAGCCATGGAGATGTGGAGGGTGAGGGAGACCCCCCCCCCCAGCAGGCTGAAGTCCGCTGGCAGCACATGTCTTTGTCCTTGAACCAAATCTGAGAGACACCACATGGGGAGGGGGGGTGGAATCTCAGGGCTTTAGGCCACTTCTGAGACCCCAGGCCTCACTTCAATCTTTTGGTTCCCATCTAGGGTGATACTGGTGCCCCTGGAGCCCCTGGTAGCCAAGGTGCCCCTGGTCTTCAAGGAATGCCCGGTGAACGTGGTGCAGCTGGTCTTCCAGGCCCTAAGGGTGACCGAGTAAGTCAAACTTCTTCCTGTCTCCAGCCCTTTGTGGCACCCATCTACATCTCTGCTTTATATTCTCTGGTGTCTCTTTCCCACAGGGCCTTCCCCTTTTCACTCCTCTCTTCTTCCCCTCAGGCCCCTTTGCTTGGTGAATCCTCTGCCTGTGGTCCAGACCCTTTTTTCTTATGAGTTATCATGGTGATAAGAAGTAGAGCACTTCCTTGATAGAAGTTTCCTTGATTCATCCCCCTCCATAAGCCAGGGACATCTTCCCCTGAAAGCACCTTGCATCCTTGGCATAGTTAGAGCAAGACAGAGTTGGGGATAGCCCCTTTGGGGTTCCAGAACCCTGCAGGTCATCATCTCCTGGCTCCACACTGGAAGTCTCAGGCTCTTTCCTGTCTCTAGGGTGATGCTGGTCCCAAAGGCGCTGATGGTTCTCCTGGCAAAGATGGCGTCCGAGGTCTGACTGGCCCCATTGGTCCTCCCGGCCCTGCTGGTGCTCCTGGTGACAAGGTAAATGACTAGCAGTTTCCTCCTCACTAACACATGGCTGTTTAGCAAGGCACAGCTTTTACCAGCAAGCCCTTTCATACCACATTGGAACCAAGCAGTAGAGGTGAAAACACTGCTGGGTCATCTGCCAGGATGTTCAGGGTGGCCTCTGACCTTGAACTCTTGTCCCTCCCTTTCAGGGTGAATCTGGTCCCAGCGGCCCTGCTGGTCCCACTGGAGCCCGCGGTGCCCCCGTAAGTATAAAAGAACTTGTTAAGACCCACGCTCAGCCCTTCTCCTCCTGCCTTCTTTCTGTCCTCCTTCTCTGCTCTGCTCCCCACCTTCCCCTCACCTCAGAGGTCAGGATTTCTCTCTAATGTGCTTCCTTTTCTTTTAGGGTGACCGTGGTGAGCAAGGACCCCCTGGCCCTGCTGGCTTCGCTGGCCCCCCTGTAAGTACCAAGATCACCAGATAGGATATGGGGGAGGGACCTTGGGTGACCGAGGGAAGATGGAAATGTCCTCCTAAGTGGACGACAAGGATGGGGAGGGGTTGTTGCCCTCCCAAACGTCTTCATGTCTAGCTGCTGTCCTTCTTCCAGCCCAGTGGGTCCCTGGCTCTCTGGCTGCCTGGAAACCTCCTCCATTTTCCACTTTTCCTTCCTGCCCAGGGTGCTGATGGCCAACCCGGTGCTAAAGGTGAACCTGGTGATACTGGTGCTAAAGGCGATGCTGGTCCTCCTGGCCCTGCCGGCCCTGCCGGACCCCCTGGTCCCATTGTGAGTACCTCACTCTGCACCCTAAACTGGCGGCAGTCTTGGTCCCACAACTGGACTGGACCTCACACCTCTGTGCTCTCCTGCAGGGTAACGTTGGTGCTCCTGGACCCAAAGGTGCTCGTGGCAGTGCTGGTCCCCCTGTGAGTATCATCACCCTCCTCAGCCAAGCCTACCCCAGGCCAGTGGTCAGTGATGGCTGGGCCAGGTGACCTGGCTACTCTCCTCTGATGGCTCCTGTGTTCTCTCCTGCCAGGGTGCTACTGGTTTTCCTGGTGCTGCTGGCCGAGTTGGTCCCCCCGGCCCCTCTGTGAGTATCTGATTGAGTCCTTGGCTCTGGGTTGAGGGCGCGGGACACATGATGCCACCATGACTCCCTGGTGTTCCAGAAGCCTCTGGGGCTCTGACAGTCCCTCCTGTCCCCATCCAGGGAAATGCTGGTCCTCCCGGCCCTCCTGGCCCTGTTGGCAAAGAAGGCGGCAAAGGTCCCCGTGGTGAGACTGGTCCTGCTGGACGTCCTGGTGAAGTTGGTCCCCCCGGTCCTCCCGGCCCTGCTGGCGAGAAAGGATCTCCTGGTGCCGATGGGCCTGCTGTGAGTGCCAGCTCTGATCTCGCATGCAGAGCTGGGGTGCGGTCCCCGTGCTCTTGTGAGAGGCCTCACCCCTTTCTGCCTCCTGCAGGGCTCTCCTGGTACTCCTGGACCTCAGGGTATCGCTGGACAACGTGGTGTGGTTGGTCTGCCTGGTCAGAGAGGAGAAAGAGGCTTCCCAGGTCTTCCTGGCCCCTCTGTAAGTAGTTCCTTACTTTGGGAATCCTCTTAGGACCTGCAGGAGGTACAGGGAGCCCCTACGCCCTGTGTCTGGTCTGGTCTGGTCTCAATCTCTTCTCTCTCGCTGTAGGGCGAGCCCGGCAAACAGGGTCCTTCCGGAGCAAGTGGTGAACGGGGTCCTCCTGGTCCCATGGGGCCCCCTGGGTTAGCTGGACCTCCTGGTGAATCTGGACGTGAGGTGAGCACACGTAGCTCCTGAGTGGTCAAGTGGGCCGGCGTCTGAGCTTCTCTCTGGGCAGGCCCTCACTTTTCCTCGCTCCGTAGGGATCTCCCGGTGCTGAAGGCTCCCCTGGAAGAGATGGCTCTCCTGGCCCCAAGGTAAGAGGAACATACTAGAGGGCCTCAGCCCTGCCTGCCCCTGCCTTGTGCCTTCAGTTCAGGCTAACCCACAATGCCCTGCCTACTTCTCCTAGGGCGACCGTGGTGAGACTGGCCCCGCTGGACCCCCTGGCGCTCCTGGTGCTCCCGGTGCCCCTGGTCCTGTTGGCCCTGCTGGCAAGAGTGGCGATCGTGGTGAGACTGTAAGTAGCTGGGCTCTGCTCTAGGCAGGAATTCTCCCAGCTTGCTTAGAGGATGGACAGCTAATTCCCACCAAGTGAGATGAAGAGGTCTAGGGAGATGACTGTGGCCCTTGACCTCCTTAGAAAAAACAGCCTGGAGGCCCCTCTCCCACCTGGCCTCCTATCTTCTCCAAAGACCGGGGTTTGTCCCAGCTTCCCTGAGGCCTGGCTCTGAAGGTTATCTGGGGATGGGAATCAGGAGAGATGGCCACAGAGAGAGGGATGTGGGCCAAGAGATAGCTGTCTAGGGGGTGGATCCATCCTGCCACCCCCAGCCTCAGCTTCTCCCGCTCAGGATCTAACACCATCTTCTCTCCCCAGGGTCCCGCCGGTCCTGCTGGACCCATCGGTCCTGTTGGTGCCCGTGGTCCTGCTGTAAGTGCCCACACCCAACCCCATGCCCTCAGCCCTTGTCCAAACATGCACTGCATCCCACTTAGCACCAGCAAAACTTCTGTCTGACAGCCTGTCGGTTCTTCTTTTTTAGGGACCCCAAGGTCCCCGTGGTGACAAGGGTGAGACTGGCGAAACTGGCGAAAGAGGCATAAAGGGTCACCGTGGCTTCTCTGGTCTCCAGGGTCCCCCTGGGCCTCCTGTGAGTATGCTCCTCCCCCAACCCCCCTCCCAGCCTCTTCTCTATCACCTCCTCCATTCTGTACAGTATATGGGGGTCGGGATGGAAAACATTTGCCCTCGGATAGGCATTCTGATTTCCCCCTAACAGGGACTCTGAAAATTTATGTTACAAATAGCTTCTAAGAGGTGGGAGGGGGCTGGGGGAAGCCAAGAAAAACTTCAGGTATAGTTTCAGAATGCAGCCAGCCTGGGGGTAGATTTCCAGAATGAGGGAACCTGAGTTGTACACACTGCCCATCATCGCCACAGCCAGCACCCGGGCTGCACCAAACCCCCACCCTAGGTCGATCTGAAATGCCTTTCCATCTGTCCTTCAGGGCTCCCCTGGTGAACAAGGTCCCTCCGGAGCTTCTGGTCCTGCTGGTCCTCGGGTAAGTTACACTTTCTATCCATTTTTCCCAGGTCCCTGACCCAGCCACACCTTGAGACTTTTTGCCAGGAACACAGGCAATCTCTTGGCAATCTGAGAAGAGTTCAGGGACAGGAAGTGGGGGGGGGAGAGGATGAGTTATCTGGCCCTTGGTCTTCTCCCTCCCTCCCCACTCCTTTCTCCCACAAACTTTCCTGTGCCAGTTGTGGAAATGAGTGAGGAAGGACCCCTCTCAGGGACAGAGTTTGAGACTTTTCCCGTGAAGGCCTAGGAACCAGAGCCAGGAGGGATGGTGGTCTTTTCATCCAGAATTGAGGTGATCTTGAGTTTTCCAGCAGAATGTCAACATCGATCTCTACCCCTCTAGGGTCCTCCTGGCTCTGCCGGTGCTGCTGGCAAAGATGGACTTAATGGTCTCCCTGGTCCCATCGGCCCCCCTGGTCCTCGTGGTCGCACTGGTGATGCTGGTCCTGTTGTAAGTAGCCACGTATCCTTCTGCCTCCTGGATATCCATCCTCAAGAAAACACGGACACTGGTAATTACTGGCTTCATCTGTCTCTGCACAGGGTCCCCCTGGCCCTCCTGGACCCCCTGGTCCCCCTGGTCCTCCCAGCGGTGGTTTCGACTTCAGCTTCATGCCCCAGCCACCTCAAGAGAAAGCTCAGGATGGTGGCCGCTACTACCGGGCTGACGATGCCAATGTGGTGCGTGACCGTGACCTTGAAGTGGACACTACCCTCAAGAGCCTGAGCCAGCAGATTGAGAACATCCGCAGCCCCGAAGGCAGCCGCAAGAACCCCGCCCGCACCTGCCGCGACCTCAAGATGTGCCACTCTGACTGGAAGAGCGGTGAGGGCCTGCCCTGGCTGACCCTCCCCCCACCCCGCCTCTCCCTTATAGTCCCCATGCGTACCCCACCTCCTGTATGATGCTGGCCACCCACCTCCCTTAACTCCACCTGCCCTGCCCCACTAGGAGAGTACTGGATCGACCCCAACCAAGGCTGCAACCTGGATGCCATCAAAGTCTTCTGCAACATGGAAACTGGAGAGACCTGTGTGTTCCCCACTCAGCCCACCGTGGCCCAGAAGAACTGGTACCTCAGCAAGAACCCCAAGGAGAAGAAGCACGTGTGGTTCGGCGAGAGTATGAATGGCGGCTTCCAGGTGTGTGAGCTAGACCCTAGAGCTCTTTCCAGGACACAGGCTTAGTTAGCCCAGTGCCCAGAAGGCACATGAAGCTCTGGGTCGGGCTGGATCTCAACCAGTGCAAAGGAAAGAGCAGAGCTGGGAGGCAGGATTCCTGGGTTCTTGGTACTGGCTTGCATGCAGGGGGCACACGGGCAAGTGATGCATCTCTAGAGAGGAAGTCCAGTTGGGGATGCTCTCAGAGGAACCAGGGCAGAGAGGTCAAAGACTAGAGACCCCATATGATTACTCAGTGTCTCCTACTCTCTACCGCCCCCTACAGTTCGAATATGGCAGCGACGGCTCAGACCCTGCTGATGTGGCCATCCAGCTGACCTTCCTGCGCCTGATGTCCACTGAGGCCTCCCAGAACATTACCTACCACTGCAAGAACAGCGTAGCTTACATGGACAAGCAGACCGGCAACCTCAAGAAGTCCCTACTCCTCCAGGGCTCCAACGAGATCGAGCTCCGAGGCGAAGGCAACAGCCGCTTCACCTACAGCACCTTAGAGGATGGCTGCTCGGTGCGTCCCGCTACCCCCCAGCAGGGCCCTGCTTCCCTAATTCTTTAGCTTGGGGATAGGCCAAGTGCCCCCGGGTTCCATCCCTACCATGGCTAACAGCTCTCTCCTGTTGTCTTCTTTCACCTCAGAGCCACACGGGAACCTGGGGCAAGACAGTCATTGAATACAAAACCATCAAGACCTCCCGCCTGCCCATCATTGATGTGGCACCCTTGGACATTGGCGCCCCAGACCAGGAATTCGGAATCGACATTGGCCCTGCCTGCTTTGTGTAAACTCCCTCCATCCCAATCTGGCTCCCTCCCACCCAGCCTGCTTTCCTCTTAATTCTGGAAACAGACAAACAACCCAAACGGAATTCCCCCCCCAACCCAAAAAAAAAAAGCCAAAAAATTTGGGAGACAATTTCACATGGACTTTGGAAAACTTTTTTTTTCCTTTGCGTTCATCTCTCAGACATAGTTTTTAATCTTTGACCAACTGACCATGACCAAAACCACCAAAAGTGCATTCAACCTTACCAAAAAGAAAAAAAAAAAAAGAATAAATAAATAACTTTTTAAAAAAGGAAGCTTGGTCCACTTGCTTGAAGACCCATGCGTGGGTAAGTCCTTTTCTGCCCTCTGGGTTTATGAGACCCCATTGCTGCCCTTTCCTGCTCTTTTCTCCATCCCTTCTTGGGACCTTTCCTCCATTGCTCCCCAAATCCCAGTCTACCCCGCCCCCAACAAAAGACACAAGAAACAAAGCATTGTCTGTCCAGCAACCAAAGGCAATGCTAAAAACACCCAAGTGGCCCCCAAGCTCCAGTGCACTCTCCCACCCAGCACCTCCAAATCCTGGGAGGACCTAGGGTTCTTCAACTGCTTAAAGGAGCCTAGCCTCTACAACGCACCCCTTTATTTTCGAAGGGCCATGCATGCCCCTCTGGGGTGTGGAGTCAGGCAGGGTCACAGAAGAGTGGAAACATCAGATTTGGGATGACCATGTCAACACCCCCCCCCCACATTGCGTGAGCAGGGCTGGGTGGCAGAGGTTGTTCTGTGCCTTGTGTAATTGTGTTGCTGAAAGACTACCTCGTTCTTGTCTTTGTGTGTCACCGGGGGCAACTGTGTGGGGGGCAGGGCTGGGGGAGGGGGCAGTGGCACCCCATTGGATATCAAAGGTGCTACATCTGTAATGGGGTGGGACAAGGAAGGGATCTCTGGTGCTATCGAAGTTGAGATGTCCCCCTAGGCCAACAAATGTTTCTTTTGTTCCAAGTCTTTTTTTTCCTTTGTGCTCTTCTCTCTCTCTCTCTCTCTCTCTCTCTCTCTCTCTCTCTCTCTCTCTCTCTCTCTCTCTGTGGATGGGGACTCATGTGAATTTTTTTTTCTAACGGTGCTATTTAACATGGAGGAAGAGTGGCAACTCCAACCTGCTGGCTCTTCTCCTCCACCCTCTCTCCACCCCTCTGGCTTCTGGGCCTGTCTCTCTATGACCTCTTTCAACTTCTCTCCTCCAAAACCCTCCCCTCCTGCAACTGTGACCCATTCTCAGCCTCTCTCCTAAACTGTCCCACATCTGGGCTTCAGAGCACCACTTCCCAAAGCACAAAGCAGTTTTTTTTTTCCTTCTGGGGTGGGAGGAAGCAAGAGACTCTGTACCTATTTTGTATGTGTATAATAATTTGAGATGTTTTTAATTATTTTGATTGCTGGAATAAAGCATGTGGAAATGACCCAACACATTTGCAATGGCCTCCTCATTTCCTTCTTGGGGGAAGGGGAGCGCTTGAGGGGGCTGCTTTGGGGTGGGTGGGGCTCATCCTCCATCTCCTGACCTTTCTCTCTTCCACTTCTTGTCTGGACTCTACCATTGTTCCCCCGGCTCTTGCCTTTCACATATCTTAACACCTATTTCTTTTCCTCTTATTCTTCTTTCTTATAATCCTTGCATGTTTCCAAATCCTTCACAATGCCATACAGACAGCCCACGGGTGCAGCAGCAACACCACACACACACACACACACACACACACACACACACACACACACACACACACACACACACACACACACACACACACACACACACACACACACACACACACACACCCCTCTGATCCTAGGTTGTTCAAACCTCAGGCCTACCTACCCATCCATGCCATCACTTTCCATGCTGTGGGCACCCTGTAGGGTTAGGACTAGGGCAGGTGTTGCCCATACATCCTGGGAGGAGAAGGGGGACTGGTAAGAAGTGGAACTTGATGAGAAGGATTTGGAAGCCCCTCTGGACAAACATGAGGGAACATCTGGTTTCTATTTTCTCCTCCCTGCAAAGAGCAAGCAGAAAAGCATGAGGAGGGTCCTAGAAGGCCACTCAGAGAAAGGGTGTTCAGGCTCACTCTCATAGGAGGGAAGGATGGAGGATCCTCAACCCTCAAGCGTCTCCTAGGGCCCTTGGAAAGCTGCAATGAAGTCATCTGCAGGGTGTCACCCACAAAGACATATGAGTCTCTTTTAGTCTACATGCCTAGAACACAAGCAGACTGGACATGGAACTTCCCATAGAGTCCTCTGCCGCCTCCTGCTCTCTCCCTTTGTCTTCCTTTTCTTATTTTCCAAAATTCTTGATTCCTCCTCCTTTCTTGACCCTTCCCACTTGAGGTCTTGAGGATTTGAGGTCACTGAGGGAAAGTGACTGGCTGGCTTCCCCATCTCAGGGAATGGGGACAGTGGTATGCGGTCAGCAGAGGACAGAGAATCCACTGCCAGAAGCCTGTAGTGAACTGAGCACAGGGAGATGGACAGCTGTTTTTCCCCCCTACCCCCCCTCCCACCTCTCATCCAAGCTCTCACAGCTCAAACCTGAAATGTCCTGTGTCCTGTGTCCCTCCCTCAGGTCTACGGAGAGATGACAAGTCTGCAGAGGCCCATCCATCAGTAATACTAATACTGTGGCTGTCACTAAGTATTTCTGCCTACTAATTATAGTCCTTAAAAATTCATCATTAGCACTTCTAGCACATTAGGATGGTTAAAAAAATGAAATTAATCTAGAGAGGATGAGAAATCATGCATATAAATGAATGCGTCTTCGGATTTGAGTTTATTCAAAGTTGTGTGTGATCGGTGTCTGGTGATGTCTTCCTGCTTGATACACTGCCCAAGTAACCTCATCCACCTTCACACCCTGGAACTCTTGCTGACCAGCCTCCACATCTATCCACTCCCACAGAAGCATCCTGAGCCCAGCATTCGAGGCTCTATCTGCCTATTACCCATCCACCCTTCATAGCCCACATCTACTACACCAGCCCAAAAAGTTGACAGCTCCCACATACGCGCCCCACCTCCTGCTCCTGCCCCTTCCTATGCCTGTTCTGTGATGTCCCTTCTCCTATCTGCTCAGGCCTTCACCCTTCAGGTCAGGTTCACATATCTCTGGTCCTGCCTGGCCCAAGCCAGAGCCCAGTGGTGCTGTGAGGGGCTGGGCACAGTCCCTATAGATCCTTGAGAGATGGAAGAATAGAAGATGAGCTGGAGAAGTATGACTTTGAAGTAGTGTGTGCACAGGGGTGGGTCAGTGTAAGAAGAACGGTAGGTGAACACGAGCTGTGGGGGCAGAGGGGGTGGAGGGAGACAGTGGTGGTGTCTCTGTGGCTTGTGGTTCAAATTCAGCCCAAGAAGACAAGTTGTGAGATTTGTTTTGTTTTGCTTTGTTTTGGTCAGATGTGGAGCTAGACCTCTGGGCCCGAGCTCTTCAGCTCAAGGCAAGCCCTACCACTTGAACCACAGTACCACTTCCTGTTTTCTGGTGGTTTATTGGAGGTAAGAGTCTCAGGGACTTTCCTGCCTGGGTTGGCTTTGAACTGTGATCCTCAGATCTCAGCCTCCTGAGTAGCTAGGATTATAGGTGTGAGCCAACAGTGCCCAGCGGGATTCTTATATTCAATTAACTACCAAAAAGCTAGAAGTGGAGCTGTGGGCTCAAATGGTAGCATATCACATTTCACCTTGAGCCAAAAAGACAAGAGCACAAGGCTCTGCATTCAAGTCCCAATAACACACACACACACACACACACACACCAGTATATCTCACTACATGTGTGTGGGTCTACACATGGGCCATGAATATGCATGCACATGTGTGTGCACACATGTGGACACATGGACCTATGTAGGGGCAGACTTTGTGTGACAGTGCCTCCTTGCCTGGGCCCACGTCTGTGTCACGTGGTATGAGGCTGCTGCGTAGTTTCAGTGTGAACTCAGGACAGGAGGGGAAGGGGACAAAGGAGCTATTGTACCGCACTCCCAACCCAAACCCTCCTTTCCACTGACATCACAGCTGCTGCCCTAAATACTGCCAGACCCTGTCCCCAAGCCCCTTGCTGCCTCCGGCTTGGGGGCACAGGGCCTGCTGCTCCCAGCGCTGCTCGGTGGGACTTGCCTTTATCTTTTCTGTGGAAGGAGTTCCTGGGGCTGATAGCTTTTTGTTTGTTTTTTTCAGTCAAATCCAGAAATTCTAGAAAACAAGGACGCTTCGTTTGGATATTTCACTTTTGCTGATCTTGGAATCCTGATCTTATTGGGGGGCCTGAATCCATCCATCTCCTAAGAAGATTTGTCATAACCAGGATATGGTAGGTTTCCTTTCTTTTTCTTCATTCTTTTTTCCTTCCTTCCATCCTTCTTCCTTCCTCCTACCCACCCAGAGGTGTATGCATTTGTAAGTGCCTTAAACAGTGTTGGTGAGTTTATGGCGGGGGGAGGGAGGGATGGGGGGGGCTGCATTCAGTATAGGTCATGGCATTGTGGACACGTGTATCCAAAGAGGCATAGGATGGGCTGTGTGCATTTGAACAGGAATGAGAAGGGAGGTGTGTGGCGCGAGACCTCTCCCCTGGAGTTCCTGCACCAGTGGGAGCCCTGTGCTCATGTGTGGCTGTGTCTCTGTCCTCTGTCCTCTCCTGATGTGAATCCCACAAGGTACTAAGCCAGGCTGGAGGCAGGGCTGTGGAAAAGGCTGGTCTGATCTAGGAGGGTGATGGAGATATCAACACTGTATGGAGGATCTGCCAAGCCAGGCCAGGATGTACCTGTAGGTGCTGGTCCAAGTGGAATCATCCCTGCCTAATTCCATGGAGGAACTAGGAAGGGTAGAAGCTGAGAGAAGGACAGAGAAGAAGGGGATGAGAGCCATAGCAGGGATCTACCAAGCTTTAAGGTGAGGAGCCCCCAGACTCAAATTCAAGGGCATTCGTTGCTATAGGGCCAATTCCTCAACCTCCTCAGGGCTTCTTGAAAGCAAACAAGGGGTCAACATGAGCAAGTGTTCTGCAGAAAGCAAGGAAAGGGCTGATTTCTAGTACTGAGTGCTCTAGAGTAAAGGTGAAGACCCATGAAGGGCTGGGAAGGTGGCTCAGTGGTAAAGTG
The DNA here is from genome assembly GCF_019054845.1 of Dipodomys spectabilis. NCBI lineage: Eukaryota > Metazoa > Chordata > Mammalia > Rodentia > Heteromyidae > Dipodomys > Dipodomys spectabilis. Next base: position 16,492,096 of record NW_024870695.1, on the reverse strand, counting down.
CTTACCTCGCATGCATGAGGCCCTGGGTTCGATTCCTCAGCACCACATAAGCAGAAAAAGCCAGAAGTGGCACTGTGGCTCAAGCAGTAGAGCATTACTCTTAAGCCGAAGAGCTGAGGGACAGTGCCCAGGCCCAGAGTTCAAGCCCCACGACCAACAACAACGACAAAAAAGACCCATGAAATCAGCTCTGCCTCATAAAAAATACAGGGTAAACACATATGCAACTTGTATTTCTAACTGCTAGGGAAGAGAGAACCACACAGAATATTTTATTGTCCCTCTGTGTGTGAGAGAGAAAAAGGAAGAGTGAGAAAGAGACAGAGAGACAGAGAGAGTGTCCTGGGGCTTGAACTCAGGGCCTGGATGCTTTCCCTTTGCTTTTTCACTCAAGATGGAGCTCTCCCACCTTGGATCACAGCTACACATCCAGCTATTCGGTGATTAATTGGAGATAAGAATCTTATGGATTTTTCTGCTCAAGTTGGCTTCAAACCATGACCTTCAGATCTCAGTCTCCTGAGTAACGAGGATTTACAGGCATGAGCCACTAACACCCAGCTTATTTTATTTTTGTATCAGTACTGGGGCTTGAACTTAGGGCCTGGACACTATCCCTTAGCTTTTTTACTTAAGGTGGTGCTGTACCACCTTAAGCCAGGGCTTTTCAGTGGTTAATTGGAGGTAAGAATCTCACAGACTTTCCTGCGTGAGTGTCAGATGTCAGCCACCTGAGTAGCTAGGGTTACAGGTGTGAGCCACCAGTGCCTGGCTCCTAATACCATTTTATCTTTACATTTACAGCACATCTCAATTTAGACTAAGCATACTTCAGGTGCTTAGTAGCCACACATGGCCAAGAGCAGAACTGTGCCAAAGAACATACACCTTAAATTCACACAGGATAAAGACAAACTTCTCCAAGCCATTGATGAAAATGAAGCCTATCTGGTGTAGATCTCAGGGGCAGAGACCCCCATGGACCTCTGTTCTTGTGGAGAACCTGTGAATGCTTGTGTATGACAGTGTCTAATTCCTGGAAGGTAACAGTACGCCAGTGCTCAAGAGTTCTCAACGCTGTCCCAAGGCAGGGATGAGCCTTTTTTTTTATTTTGTCTTGGTCAGTCATGGGGCTTGAACTCAGGACCTGGGTGCTGTCCCTGAGCGCTTTTGTTTAAGGCTAGCATTCCATCACTTTGAGCCACAGCATTGCTTCCAGTTTTCTGGTAGTTAATTAGAGATAAGAATCTCGGGCTGGGAAGGTGGCTCAGTGGTAGAGTGCTTGCCTTGCATGCATGAGGCCCTGGGTTCGATTCCTCAGCACCACATAAGCAAAAAGTCGGAAGTGGCGCTGTGGCTCAAGTGGTAGAGCGCTAGCCTTGAGCTGAAGAGCTGAGGGACAGCATCGAGGCCCAGAGCTCAGGCCCCACGACTGGACCCAAAAAAAAAAATCTCACAGACTTCAACCTGGGTCCTCAGTCTGAGCCTCCTAAGTAGCTAGAATTACAGGAGTGAGCCACCAGTGCCCAGCAAGGGCCAAGCATTTTATAAGCACACGAAACTAATTCTCAGTAGCTGTGATGAGGCAGAATCACGGCTCAGGACCTGCCTGGGGAAGTGTGAGCCTCTGGAGACTGTGGCCTTGCTGGAAGTAGACCCTCTGTCCTTAGATCTGACCAATCAAAGGTAGTTTAAAAAAAAAAAAGTGTCTGGAGCCAGACGCTGGTGACTCATACCTGTAATCCTTGCTACTCAGGAGGCTGAGGTCTGACAATTGATGTCCAAAGCCACCCCAGAAGTAAAAAAGCCAGAAGTAGAAGTGTAGCTGAAATGGTAGAGTGCCAGCCTTGAGAAAGAAAGAAGAAGAAAAAAAAGCTAAGCAAAAACTCAATCCCCTGAGTTCAAGTCCCAGTACTGGCACAAAAAAGAAGCCAGAAGCCAGGCACTGGTGGCTCATGCCTGTAATCCTAGCTACTCAGGAGGCTGAGATCAGAGGATCACAGTTCAAAGCCAACCCGGGCAGGAAAGTCTGTGAGACTCTTATCTCCAATAAACCACCAGAAAACGGGAAGTGGCTCTGTGGTTCAAATGATAGAGCACTCACCTTGAGCTGAAATGCTGAGGGAGAGCACCCAGGCCCAGAGTTCAAGCCCCACCACCGACCAAATAAAAACAAAAAAAGAAGACAAAGAAGAAGGTGTCAGGCCATGTGTGGGAGCTGTGTTTAGGTGGAGCCCGGGCATCCAGACACATGGGCAGAGTCTTCCGTGGGACTGCAGGGGATGAGTGGAATGAGCGTGGGTTGAGTCTCAGGTGGAGTGAGTGCTACCCTTTGTCAAGGGCTGTGGGGACAGGGTGTGGCTGCAGGTTGGAATCTTGCACTCCTGGGGGAGGCATGGTGTCTGTGTCTGTGTCCTTGGCTGCACACTGCTGGGCAGCTGGGCGTTGGAGCGCGTGTGCCCAGGCATGGCATGGTGTTCTCGGCAGTCACGCCATCCTCTCGGCTACTTGTCTGGGCCACTTCCTTTCAGGCAGGCGGCCAGGCCAGGCTCCATGTGCTCCTGGGAGCTGGGCGGAGAGGAAGGCTCTGCCAAGACCCCTGGGCAAGGCTGGGAAGCAGAGAGAGGGAGGAGCTTGCTTCCAATTCTCCCAACACAGGCCAACTCAGGAAAAGCCTACAGGAGGATATGAGGTCTGTCTGGACTTCAGGAGAGGGGCAGGGAAGAGAGAGAGAGTGCATGTGCGTGTGTGCACACACACACACACACACATTTCAAGGTGGGAGGCAGACTGAGGGGACCCAGCCAGGCAGCAAGCTGTCTACTCAGTGCTTCTGATGTAAGCGGCTGCTATGAAGTTCCCAGGCTTTCTGTGCTTCCGGTCAGATGATTGGCCCCAGGAAAAAGGATGGCTCCGTGAATGAGATGTCAGAGAGCCAGTTCAGTAAAAGAAACATCTGTTCAACACTTGTTCATTGAGCACATACTCTATGCAGTGTGTGTGTGTGTGTGTGTGTGTGTGTGTGTGTGTGTGTGTGTGTTCTGGTACTGGAATTGAACTCAAGACTTGGGCACCATCTCTGAGCTTTTTTGAGGGGGCAAGGTTGGTGCTCTACCACTTGAACCTCACCTCTACTTTTGGCTTTTTGCTGGTGAATTAGCAATAAGAGTTCCTTGGGTTTGTCTGCCCACACTGGCTTCGAACCTTGCTCCTCAGATCTAACTAAAATTCTGAATGCTGTCTCCCAGCTCCAATGTGTTACCTAACTAGCTGATAAATACGGGGCATCCAGAACAAAGGAGGACCAGAGAGAGTGAGTGGTACAAATTGAGCAATGGCCTTGCTCAATCTTTTGCCCAGGCAGATGGCAGTCTTTCTAACAGTATTATTCTCCAGCACCTCTAGGGCAGAAAGAACTCCAGAGCTGCTTCTGTCAGACAGAAGGGAGGGTTGTGAAAGGGCCCTGCAGGCCCTGGGGTCAAGGAGCGCCTCTCTTAGCCATGTTATGAGGGCAGAGACTGGGGAAGTTTTGTGGGTTTGAGGGACTGTGGGATCCCAGCAGGGAAGAGCTGAGGGAGGTGGTGACAGGCCCTTGTTTGGATTCTCTTTGAGCTGCTCCCTAGGCCCCTACCTGGGCCCTGTGACCTTGATCCTCAGTCATCCTCATTTAGGGGGGGGAAGGTTGGTTGTGGAGTTTGAACTCCAGGCCTAGGCTCTGTCCCTGAGCTTTTTCACTCCAGACTAGTCCTCTACCCCTTTGAGCCACAGCTCCATTTCCAAATTTCTGGTAGTTAATTGGTGATAAGAATCTCACAGACTTTCTTGCCCGGGCTGGCTTTGAATCAGGATCCTTAGATCTCAGCCTTCTGAGTAGCTAGGATTACAGATGGGAGCCCAGCCCGTTACCCTCTTTTATGGGTTGCCTCCCAGCTCATCCTGGCCTGTCCTCAAACAGAAGAGGTACAATGTGAGGTTGGATGTGACACAGATGACAGCAAGCAAGGGCTGAGCCGGCCAACTGTGGTTGTAGCCACCTAGCAAAACAATTCCTGGCTGTGATGCACTTTCCCGGCCACACTGGCGACATTCATCTCAACAAGCTGCCTAGGCTGGCAGAGCATCTAGGCCTCTGCCCGGTCTCTGAAGGAGCCACTAGGAGGGGAGCAAGAATTCAGTCCTGCCTTCTAAGCTCTTTCCAGATCTTAGGTGGGTCTTCTCCTAACACCGCATGTAAAGGGACTCATCCTGTACAGGAATCTCAGCAGTATCATTAAATCTCCAGGGAAGAGCCTGGGTCTTGGGCTTCACATAATCCCTCAGCCTCAGCCATCTGGAAGACAATGCTAGGCTGCAAGGCTGCAGTCCAAGCTCTGTGCTTACTCTGTGATCTTAGGTCCATCATTTACTCTCCAGAGACCTCACTTTCTTTGCCTAGAAAACGGAGATGAGGGCTGGGAAGGTGGCTCAGTGGTAGAGCGCTTGCCTTGCATGCATGAGGCCCTGGGTTCGATTCCTCAGTACCACATAAGCAGAAAAAGCTGGAAGTGGCACTGTGGCTCAAGTGGTAGAGCTAGCTAGCCTTGTATGAAATGGCCAAACAAGAGTGTGAGGTCCTAAGTTCGAGCCCTAGTACCAGCAATAACAAAAAAGATAATGATCATCCAGCCATCTCTCGTTGTCATGTTCATGGGAGAGAATCTAAGGAAACAGCAAATTTCCATGAGCCCAAGGACAAGCTAGAAACCCCTTTTGGGGACTCCCAGAAGGCAGGAGGCATGGAGGCAGTGAGGATCTGGGAAGGCTGCTAGGAGAGGAAGGTACAGAGAAGAGCTGTAGATATTTGTTTATTCCAGGATCTTGACTCCAAACACCATCACCTCCCTCCTCCCCACCCTATCCCTCTGTTGTACAGTGTCTGAGGTTCAAGTGGTCCAGAAGCCAGAATCTACAGGTCAGTATTGTCTGAAAGGAGAGGCCAGGACTGGCAGATCAGCAGCTGTCTGGAGGGAGAGGCCTGGGCTGGAAGGATGGAAGGAAGGAAAGACTGAGGGAGCTAGATACTCTTGTCCCTGTCTTCCTTCCCCTCCCCTGTGGGAACCTGATCTCAGGGCCTGTCCTGGGATTTGAACTCAGGGCCTGGGTACTGTCCTTGAGCTTCTTTTGCACAAGACTAGTGCTCTACTATTTGAGCCATAGCCCCATTTCTGGCCTTTTTTTTTTTTTTTTGGAGGGGTTAATTGGTTCTAAGAGTCTCGTGGACTTTTGTGTCCCAGCTGGCTTTGAACTGTAATCCTCAGATCTCAGCCTCCTGAGTAGCTAGGATTATGGGTGTGAGCACCATCGCCCGGCCCCAGACTTTTGAGTGCTCTCACAGGGCAGATAGGTCTGTGTGCCCCTTCCCCTTCTAGCCCATCACCTGCCCCAGCCTTGAGGAGGTGACTGCCCATGTCCAGCTACAAGCCTGGCACACCCATACAGACCTACCTGGCAGGGACATCAGTGCTGGTCCAGGATGAGGGGCACCTGGGCACTGTCCACGCGGGGAGGCAGCCGCTCGCCCGTGCGCACATTGAACATGGGCAGGGTGGAAAGAGGCCGGGGAACCTCACGGCTGGCCGCCATCTGCCTCAGCTCCTCCGTGTTCCCATGAATGGTGAAGTGGTGGATCATCTGGATGCTGAGGGCAGAGGGCAGATGGCAGGTGTCAGCAGCTCTCAGAGTCATCCCCTAGGGTCTAGGACCCAAATATACCATATGGGGACAGGGAACCCTCAGGAAATCCCACAGGGCCTGCTCGTGTCCCATGACTGATCACAGGCCCTAGGTGCAGACAGCCTGGGCTCAGAGCTGTATGTCCTCAGCAAGCTGCCTCGGTTTCCTCAAGTGAGGGCGGCCAGGCCTGCCTCCTAGACTGATGTGAAGATTCAATGAACCGATGCGGCTTGGGGTGCAGAGCAGGGGTCATCCTGGGGTGAATGCTCAGGAGATGCTGAGATGTGAACACATACCCACAGTGGACACACGCTGCTGGGCTTCAGAGCCTGTTGTTAGAGTCTGATGGCTCTCTTCCAGCACTCAGCCTCTCTCTCAGTACCAACTCCAAGCACCAAGCATTGCACACTCAGTTCTTCTCTCAAACACCGCAAGCACCTAGCATGGAGCACTCAGCTCTTGGTACCAACCCAAGCACTGAGCATCTAGCACTTGCTCAGAACTAACTCCAAGCACTCAGCATTACACTCAGCTCCTCTCTCAGAAACTCCAAACACTAAGCATCCAGCACCCAACTCTTCTCTCAGAACCAACTCCAAACACTAAGCACCTAGTACCCAGCTCTTTTCTTAGTACCAGTTCCAAGAACTGAGCAGCTAGCACTCAGTTCTTCTCTCAGTACCAACTCCAAGCACTGAGCATTGCACTCAGCTTCTCTCTCAGAAATTCTAAATACCAAGCATCCAGCACTTAGCTCCTCCCTCAGCACCAATTCCAAGCACTGAGCTTCTAGCACTCAGCTCTCCTCTCGGTACCAACTCCAAACACTGAGCATCAAGCACCCAGCCCCTCCCTTTTTTTTTTTTTTTTTTGGTCAGTCATAGGGCTTGAACTCTGGCCTGGGTGCTGTCCCTCAGCTCTTTAACTCAAAGCTAGTGCTCTACCACTTGAGCCATAGTACCACTTCCAGTTTTCTGGTAATTAATTGGGGATAAGAGTCTTACAGATTTTTCTACCTGGGCTGTCTTCGAACCGTGATCCTCAGATCTCAGCCTCCTGAGGAGCTAGGATTACAGGCGTGAGTCACCAGCACCCAGCCAGCCCCTCTCTTAATACCACCTTTATTCTTGACCTTCTCTGGCCTCCCAACTTTTGCCCAGGCTGCCTCTCCTCGCATTACAGCCTCCCCACAGCCCTTGGGCATCTCATTGTTTGGCTCCTTGGACCTGTCCCATGCTCCTTTCGTCCTAGCCTCTCCTGAACATTTGCTTTTGTCTCTTTTCTCTGTTTCAGACCAGAGTTTCTAAAAGCTAGCCTGACGCTCCACTGCCAGTGGCATGGAACACTCTAATGAGTGGTCCCACCCTTCAGAACATTCTTCCTGAGCTCCAGCTCCTGGTCTCCTTCAGGAGGCTCAGCTGTGTTCACAGGTGACATCCTCATGGACTTGCTCCCATTGTCCATGGATGAGCTTGAGTCCTCTCAGAACATCAGGTATCAGAGCGAAGGATGAGGACTTGCTTTGGGCTTGAATCTGCATTCTGCTGTTTATGGCTCTGTGACCTTAGGTAAATTACTTAACCTCTCTGTGCCGTTGTGTCCTCACTTGTAATGCAGTTGCATGAATTAAAGGTTAATCTAGGAAAAAAGCACTTAGAGAGCCTCCTGGTCCAGCTTATAGCCAGCAGTAGCTTTTTTTTTTTTCTTTGTCGACCATGGGGCTTGAACTCTAGGTCTGGACGCTGTCCTTCGGCTCTTCAGCTCAAGGCTAGTGCTTGCACCACTTCCAGCTTTTTCTAGTTATGTGGTGCTGAGGAATAGAACCCAGGGTCTCATGCATGCAAGGCGAGCACTCTACCCTTGAGCCACCTTCCCAGCCCTATTATTTTTTGTGTGTGCCAGTACTGAGTCTTGAACTCAGGACCTCACACTCTCACTTGGCCTTTTCACTCAAGGCTGGTGTTTTACCACTTGAGCCACAGTTCCACAGTTAGCCTTTTGTGGTTAATTGGAGATAAGTCTCCTGGGGTTTCCTGTCTGGGCTGGCTTTAAACCATAATCCTCAGATCTCGGCCTCCTAAGTAGCTAGGATTTACAGGCACCTCTGAGCCACCAGCCCTATTCTAGTAGTTATTTTTATTTTTATTTTTTTTTTTGCCGGTCGTGGGGCCTGAACTCCGGGCCTGGGCGCTGTCCCTCAGTTCTTCAGCTCAAGGCGAGCACTCTACCACTCGAGCCACAGCACCATTTCTGGCTTTTTCTGCTTATGTGGTGCTGAGGAATTGAACCCAGGGCCTTATGCATGCAAGGCAAGCGCTCTGCCACTGAGCCACCTTCCCAGCCCTGCTAGTAGCTATTATTATAGGATGCTTGCAGCTGCTATGACAATACTTGAGGTTATTTTCCTGTAACAATCCCCACAATGAACTTGGCCTCCAGGGGAACTTGAGACAGGTCAGACAGAGCAGAGACTTCCCTTCATGAACAGCAGAAATTGCTGTTCTTAGGACATTGTTATTCTTAGCACCCCCTCGCCCCATGCAGGCCAAAGCCACCCCACTTGCCACTCAGTTAGGAATCCGGTGTGGGGAAGTGTTCTCCACCATGTTCAAGTCTCACTCACTGGACACAGGATCCAGTGAGCACCTGAAAGGAGAGACTACGCAAAGACTTTCAGCCTCGTGCAGAATGGACCACTCTCGCTGGGGAGTGCGGCTGAACACCGGGCACCCTCTGGCTGAGGGAAGACAGGTGTCTTAGAGTTGCCATCTAAAAGTCAGAGGAAGATCAAGACAAAGCCATGAGTCTGAAATTTGGCAAAATGAGATACCCAAAACCATAGTTTTGCACTCCTCAGCAGCAGGAGACTGAGGAGGGAGGAGGGCAAGGGGTGGAGCCAGCCAGGCAGGTGAGAACCCCAGCAGGAAAGGCTTTAGTCAGTGGCCTACTTCACTCCAGGTCCCACACCCAGATCCAGATGGGAAAACACCCTGGAGCAGGAGCAGACCCCAGACCTCCGGGTGCCTTTTCCCATAGGCAACAGAAGAACGGGTGGGAGTTCTTACATGCCCAAACACACACATATACACAAATACACACACATGTGACCTAGATCTCAGCCACCTCCTACTCCACCACAAACTGAATGCACTGGGTCTGGCACACAGGTCATAGGATAGTGTCTCTGGGGCCTGGAAGAACTTGTGAACAGTTAAATTGATATAGGCGATACACAAGCTGCAGAACCACAACTTATGGCTAATTTCAAAGATGGCAGACACAGAGGGCTGAGGTATAACAGTGGTAGAGTTCTTGCCTCACGTGCATGAGGCCCTAGGTTTGATCTCCAACATGGGAAACAAATAATTACCTTTAAAAATCAATGCACTAGGGCTGGGAAGGTGGCTCAGTGGTAGAGTGTTTGCCTTGCATGCATGAGGCCTTGGGTTCGATTCCTTAGCACCACATAAGCAAAAAGAAGGGGAAAAAAAGCCAGAAGTGGTACTGTGGCTCAAGTGGTAGAGTGCTACTCTTGAGATGAAGAGCTGAGGGACAGCGCCCAGGCCCCAGAGTTCAGGCTCCACGACCAGACCCAAAAAAAATAAAAAATCAATGCACTGCTGGGTGTTGGTGGCTCATACCTCTAATTCTAGCTACTCAGGAGGCTGAGATGTGAGGATCACGGTTCAAAGCCAGCCCGGGCAGTAAACTCCGTGAGTCTCTTATCTCCAATAAACCACTCAGAAAACGGGAAGTGGCACTGTGGCTCAAGAGGTAGAGCGCTAGCCTTAAGCTAAAGAGCTGAGGGACAGCGCCCAGGCCCAGAATTCAAGCCCTATGACTGACAAAATAATAATAATAATAATAATGCACTAAGGGCTGGGAAGGTGGCTCCGTGGTAGAGTGTTTGCCTTGCATGCATGAGGCCCTGGGTTTGATTCCTCAGCACCACATAGCAGAAAAAGCTGGAAGTGGTGCTGTGGCTCTAGCCTTGAGTTGAAGAGCTGAGGGACAGCGCCCAGACCCAGAGTTTAAGCCCCACAACTGACAAAAAAAAAAAAAATGCACTTAGGAGGCTGAGATCGGAGGATCAAGGTTAAAATCCAGCTCTGGCAGAAAAATCTTTTTTTTAGTCTGTCAGGGCCTGAGTGCTATCCCTGAGCTCTTCACCTCAAGGCTAGTGCTCTACCACTTGAGCCACAGCGCCAATTCTGGTTTCCTGATAATAGTCTCATGGACTTCCCTGCCCAAGCTGGCTTTGAACCATGATCCTCAGTCTCAGCCTCCTGAGTAGCTAAGATTACAGGTAAGAGCCACTGGTGCTTGGCTCTATGAGACTTAATCTCCAATTAACTACCAAAAAGCCAGAAGTAGAGCTGTGGCTCAAGTGATAGAGTTCTAGTCCTGACCAAAAAAGCTCAGGGACAGCACTAAGGCCCTGAGTTCAAGCTCTAAGACTGGCACCAAAAATAATAAGAATTAAAAAACTGAAAAGCCAAACCAATGAAGACAGATGGAAAAAATGGTTATTTAAATTCAGTTGGATGGCAGAAGCAGATTTTCCTGACAAGAGGAACAAAAAAAAAATAAAAAAAATTGACCCAGTAGATCTCAAAGTGGGGAAAATACTTGTTAAAATATAGACAAAATTCACAATGACAGTAGATATAACCAATTTGGCATGGCTCCACGCTCCACCCCCTCCAAAAATAATAAAATCCACCAAAAATAATAAAATGCAATTAACAGGAAAAGGCATTGACTGTGATGGAGGTGAACTCTAAAAATAAAATAAAAATGAAGTCTATGAAAGTAAAATTTAAAAAAAATAGCTTTGTGGTTTGGGATTTTTTTTTTTTTAGTTTTGTGGTGTTTATACCATTGAGTTACGTCCCTGATCCCTTTTTACTATTGCCTAGAAAGTTGACAGACTTACATAAATCAAGGAATTTTATTTGTTTACTCTGGAAAGCATATTCCTCATGAAAATCATGTTGGTGTTTAAAATGCTTTGGGAGCATTTTTCTGGTCCAAGAGCTTGAACTCAGGTTCTAGAGAGAAAGCTCAGCTGGCACTCTACCATTTGAGCCACACCTCTAGCCCAGCCTTTTGATGGTTAATTGGAGATAGAGTCCCATGGATTGTTTATTTCTGCCTAGGCTGGATTCAGGCCATGATTGTCTTCCAGATCTCAGCCTCCTAAGTAGCTAGGATTACAGGCTAGGCTAAAATATTCTGTAACCCAGAGACACAAAGAGCCAGATAGTAGGGCCAAACGATGGGTTTAAAACTGAGGGCCAAGGCTATGCCATGTGCATGCACGCACACCCAAGTGCCCACCAATCTGGCTCTTCTCTGCAGGGCACCTGGTACAGCAGGTGTCCACACCGCTACTTCCTGTCTGCCCCTCCCAGGAGAGGGCACAATGGGGTCCCTGTGACCCTTGCAGGATTCTGGTGGCCTCACAATGGCCCCCTGAGGTCACTGCAGAGATAACTTCGCCTCCCCCCAAGCCCACGGCAGGAGTCTGCTGAAGCCAGCAGTGGGTGATCATCCTCGGTCGCCCCTCTGGCCACCCAGGGGAGGTGTGGGCCAGAGCCTTACAAGAAGCCTCTGAGGGCAACGGGAGCCGGGACACAGCTTGCTGACCACCGAGACTGACCCAGTGGAGATTTTACAGCCACCACCCTGGAGGTTCTGACACCCAACTCCCCGCCGCTTCCCCCGGGAGAGATGCAGAAAGACACTTCTCCAGTGGCTCCACCGGCGCCCTCGGCCACAAACACTGCCATGGGTGGAAACTGGCAGGCCAGCGCATCAGGGACCCCTAGCAAGAGTGAGCCTGGGCCTCACACCTTCCCCAAAGCCCATCAGAGGCCCAGCATGTCGAAGGTGATCCTGAGGGCTGTGGCAGACAAGGGGCTACGCAACCGCGTGTCCCTGGCCGCCCTGAAGAAGGCTGTGGCAGGCACAGGCTACAACATGACTCGCAACTCCTGGCGTTTCAAGTGCGTGATCCAGAAGCTGCTGGACAGTGGCATGATCAAGCAGGTGTCTGGCAGAGGCTACTCAGGCTCCTTCAGCCTGGGCAAGAAGCAGGCCAAGAAGATCAGGGCCAAGAGACGCCAGCAGCGAAGGTCTGGGCAGCGTCGCTCTGGGCACCGCCGTTCCGGACAGCACAGGTCAAGAGTGGGCTCCAAACAGGGCCAAAAGCAGCTTTTCAAGGGAGTCCGCCGGGCAACCAAGGGCCGCCGCACTTAACAAGGCAGGCCAGGCAGAGAGGCAGGCACACCACACCTGCTGCGGGCTGTGTGCAGTGAGAATAAAAGGAGCCCGACTTATATCACAACTGCCTCCTGGAATCTTTGGGGGGTTCAGGGTGTGGGGGAGGAAGAGGGATGTGGGGGGGGTACAGAGAAGGGAGAAAGCCATAGGTAGGTAGGGGACGCTGGGATAAAAAAAATGGATTTGGAAAGGTTTTCTTGCCCAGGCTGGCTTTGAACCACGATCCTCAGATCAGCCTGAGTAGCTATGATTATAGGTGTGAGCCACCAGTGGCTGCCAGTGCCCAGCTACTTAACTCTGTTCAAGACCCACCACCCACCTATGGCACAAGGGACCTTTTGGACCTTTTTTTTTTTTTTCTGAAGTCTCAGCCTCCTGAGTAGCTAGATTACAGGTGTGAGCAGCCAGCATCAGCACTGGGCTCACAAAAGACTCTTTATGATGACTCCGAGCACAGCCCCGGGCCCAGCCTTCAGCCTGCCCAGGAGGCCGGGGAGGTCATGCACCCCCATCTCCCAAAGGAAAGCAGCTTGTCTCTGTAGCTTATGGAGGTTGGAGGGTCCAATGTGACAGTCTAGGGGGGCTCCCACCCAACCCCCAGCCTTTCCATACTCACTCAGAGGTGGCCTGGTCTCTCTTTAGCCTGTGAAAAAAGCAAGGATGAGAATTGGTCCCCCACCAATGTCCCCTGGCTGCCTAAAGTACCCTACATTCCCCTTCTGGGAACCCCACTCCCTGAGGGCCCTGGGTCCCTGGGAATGAGAACCAGCTGGTGTCCCCTGCCCTCTGTCCCCTGCCCTCTGCCCCCGCCTCACCGTCCTTCACGCCGGCAGCACATGATGTAGGCCAGCAGCAAAGTGAGCAGCAGGGCCACCAGCAGAGGCACCAGGAGGGTGACCAGGGCATCTGTCAGAAAGTCTCGATCTGTGGCCTCCGTGGGTGGGCAGAAGAATGGGTCATACTCCAAGATCCCGTCGCCTAGGGTGGGCACCTCCTCTGGGGGCTCTGGTACTGATGTATCTACCTACACAGAAAGCCAGGGCTGACCCAGAGTCCCCTAGGGGACAGGGGACAGTTTCCAGGGGACACAGCCACAGGGTTTTCTCCTGCTTGCCTCCCCTAGCCTAGATGACCTTGCAGGAAAAACACGGGACAAGGAGCCAGGACAGACAAGATAATACAATGGTTAGGTCCTGTTCTTCAGCCTTGTGCTTCCCTGGGAGTGGTGTGCCTCTCCATGCCTGTTTCAGCGTGATCATGGTGTACCTGCTTCCTGTAGTGACTGTGAGAATGAAAAGTGCAGCGGACACAGTGCCCAGAGCGTGGCAGGTATCGGGACTGGCCCTGACTCTGCAGCTCTTGAGTGTCCCTGCCCCACCCCACCCCCCACTCCTGGGCCAATCTCCCCAAAGCAGAGCACTCCTAGTGTGGGATTGGGGATCAGCATCCCCAAGAGCTGTGATGGGCCTCTTGAGTTTATAGTTTGGAAAGCTATCCGCTCCTTGTTACAGACAGGTTTACTAGGAAGAATCTGGCGGCCTTCCATGAGGGAAGTCTGGAAACCAACCTGTGGGGACTGATGGTGGTTGTAGCTATGGGGCTGGGCAACACAGCCAGGGCTGGAGGCCCTGCCTGTGGACTGTAGACTCTGTCGACCTCTTGTGGTAGAAAGTAGAATTTCTCTCTTTCCTCCTCAACCCCCCCTCTCCCCAGCCCCCTCTGTGGGGGGGGGGGGGGGCAGACAGAGGATTGGAGAGGGGTGGAGGGAAAAGGGAGGAAAGGAGAGTAAGGAGAGGGAGACAGACAGGAAAATGGGAGACAGGAGAGGGGAGAGAGGAGAGAGGGCAGAAAGAGAAGAGGAAAGAGAGAGAAAGAGCCAGTACCTCAATACTAATGCTGAGACCCTGACTGATCATCAGAGGGAGAGATCGAGTAGAGTGGGAAGCAGTACAGGGGTCATCGTGGGGACATGACCCACCCTCAGCCCTGGAGCCCGGGTCCCTCCTCACCAGGGACACGTTGCACCAGTCAACGCGGAAGTAGGGTGCTAAGGTGTCATAGCAAGACAGAAGTGGAGGCTGGCCCTGGGCACAGCGGGCCTGGCTATCGGGGGACGCCACCATCTTCAGGCAGGTAGAGAAGGGTGAGGCAGAGCCCACCTTGATGTACACCCTGGGCACAAAGAAGCCACTGTCAGCAGAGTGGGGGGAGGGAGAATACCAGGCACCATGGTGTTGGCGTGTGCTAACGGTAGGGTAGGAAAGGCAGCTTGGAGATGGGGCTAACGGTAGGGTAGGAAAGGCAGCTTGGAGATGGGGCTCGGGAGGCATGCGATAAACTCCTTCCCCCAAGATCTGAGGCCACCCAGATCCCTCCATTTTTTGTGCATTGTATGTGTCCCAGTGCTGGGGCTTGAACTCAGGGCCTGAGTGCTGCCCCTTAGTAGGTTTTTTTGTTTGTTTTTTGCTCAAGGCTGGTACTCTACCACTCTTATCTCTTAATTTTCTTTCCTGTTCCAGCTGGCTTTGACCCATGATCCTCAGATCTCAGCCTCCTAAGCAGCTAGGATTCCAGGTATGAGCCACCAGTGCCTTGCCCAATACCCCATTCTTTAGGCCCTAGGACTTCCTTCTTGGGGGGACTAGGAAATACTGAATTCACAATACTGAATGGAAGTGACAGGAACAGACAGGGGTGGGCAAGGATGAGGAATCCCAGCTGTAATTAGGGGAACCCCTGTCTTATGCCCACCTCCCGGGGTTGCCACTTACCCTCCCTTACGGCCCTCGATAGGAAGAGGGACCCGGCCCCCACGGTCCAGGGCTGAAGTGACGTTGAGCAGCTGGAGCTGCCCTGGCTCCCAGAGCCCACCCAGGGCTGTGAGGAAGCGGTTGGCAGGTGTGGAGGGCAGCACCTCCTCCACGTCATGGCTGCGCACCAGGAACTCCGCGTGGTAGGGGAGCCGGGGGCCTGAAGGGCCAGGGAGACACTTGGCTGCACCAGGTCCCCTCTCTGCCCTCTAGATCTTTCCTTAGCCTTCCCCAAGCTCTTCTTCTCCAAGTCCCCCAATACCACATACAGATACACCACAGGCCCCAAATGCTTTTCCCCAACACGTGCAGCACCCTTGGTGACTTGCCCAGGTCCCTATTTCAGTTGGTACAGAGACAGAAACCCAGCCAGACACGAGCCCCAGTCCAGGGCTTGTTCCCTAAAAACCACCAATGTCATGTCCCGCTGCTCCCCAAGCCTCTCCCTTCCAAGGGACTAGCACTGATGGAGAAGGGGGGAGCAGGATTGGGGGTACCTTCTGGGTCACCAATTATCAGCACCAGCCTCTGCCTAGTGGTGTCGAAGCTGTCCCGATTATAGGCTGTGACCTGGGGGGATGTGGGAAGAGCGTACAGCAGTGGGATTAAGGGAAAGCTCTTAAGTGGGGGGGGGGGGAGGAGAAAGGGGGGAAGGAGTAGCAGGGGGGCTCTGACAGAAAGCACCCTTGGTAAAGCAGGGATATGCAAATTACATGTAAATGAATGCCCAGTGAACGTGCAGGAGCACCCAGTGCCCCTAACAGGCCTGCTATGAGGAGGCCACAGTGACCAGCCCTCTGGGGGTCTCCGAGGGTCCCTGCCGGCACCTCTATGACTTGGTGCCCCCGATCTTCTGGGGTGGCGGTGCCGTAGAGGAAGCCAGGATTGTAGGGGCTGCGCTGGGTGTAGCGGAGCCAACGGGGCAGGTCAGGATGTCCCTGGAGGTGGGCATGGTAGGTGATTCGCACGGTGGGTGGGACGGCTGGTGAAGACAGAAGATGGGATTGGCATCTGAAAGGACAAAGCATGCGCCCCCCCCTCCCCTGACACCCGCCGGTCCCTCGGGCCCCTCACCAACGTGCTCCGGAAGGCGCAGGAAGGTGGCAGGGTCCAAGGTATGCACAAAGAAACGGCCCACAAGTGGGTGTAGAGTGGTCTGCTGGGCCTCAGCACCCCCTAATCCTGCCAAGAAACCTAGAGGGACCCCACAAGGTCCAAACACATAGGCAGCCTCAGTTCTGGGTAAGCACCATTGTATACTAAGTGCCCTGTGATCCTAAAAAGTCTGGAAGAACCCCAATCTCCCACACATCTGCCTTCCTTGATCTATGGAGCAGCGGAACCAGGCCTGCCCAGGAATGGAGTAACAAGGACTTGCCCAGCTCCCTCCTCCTCCCCCTCAAGTCCAGATTTAGCCCAGGCCTCATAGAAGCAGTGTCCAAGCCGGCCCATTAAAGAGCCCGGGCACAGGACCCTCTAGGCCTGTGCAGTCCAGCCCACCCCAGCCCTAAGATATATACACCCTCAGGGCTCCCAACCTCCACACCCCAGAACCTAGTGCCCAGTCCCTGAATCCTTGGCTGCCTGGACATTGACCACCCCCAAAGACTTCAGGCCCTACCTCACCCCACATTCTTCCCACCCATTCTTCCACCTCATCTTCCCTCAACTCTCTCCGTCCTGACAGCTCCCTAAAGAAGACCCCCAACTTGCCCACAAGCAGAGGAATCCACATAAGTGCTGCTGCCATGGCTGTCCAGCCCTGCTGGCCTTGGTGAGTGACAGAGACAGGAGCAGGGAGGAAGGAGGGAGGGACAGGAGGGGGAGGTGTCCCAGAGCAGCTGGGGCCCAGCCTTGGCCAGCAGGGCCCTCTCCCTTCCCCTCCCCCAAAGGCACTGAATCTGGGGTAGCACTGTTCTCATACAGTGTGTGTGTGTGTGTGTGTGTGTGTGTGTGTGTAAGACAGGGTCTTACTATATAGCCCAGCCCAGGCTGGCTTCCAGCTCACAAGCCTTAACCTCCCAAGAGCTGGGATTATAGGTGTGTACTGCCATTCTCTGGTGCAGAGAACATTTTCCTAATGATTAACCTCCCTGGACCAGCCCTAAAATCCTAAGGTCTCCCACTTCCTGTAAGTTCCCAGTTCATCCTCAGTTGATGGCTTTCTGTTTTTTGTTTTTAGTTTTTGCCAGTCCTGGGGCTTGAACTCGGCCTGGGCACTGTCCCTGAGCTTCTTTTTGCTCAAGGCTAGCGTTCTTCCACTTGAGCCACAGCGCCACTTCCAGCTTTTTCTGTTTATGTGGTACTGAAGAATCAAACCCAGGGCTTCATGCATGCTAGGCAAGCGCTCTACCACTAAGCCACATTCCCAGCCCCTTGATGGGCTACTCCTCCTATCTTTAGTACTCCCTTATATATCCTCCCACCACACACACACACACACACACACACACACACACACACACACACACACACACACACACACACACACACACCATTCCTAGGCTTCCCCTGCTTGTTATGCTTTCTTTTAAAGAATTGTGTTCCCTCTGCCTGGAGTTCTCTTCCTGCCTGGTCCCCATTTTCCTGCTCTGCCTGCAGGAAAGCAAAAAACAACCCCTTCACAAGTCTTCCCAGGTCTGTCTCTCCAAACCCTTTCTACTCCCTTTCCTCCTGGGTCTGCCAGGTATGTTGTAGCCTCTGCACACAACCCTGAGCCAACCCAGCCTCACAACAGCAGTGGTAGGCATGCTCTGAGCTCCTCAGAGACTAGGATCTTCCTACCTTCCTATCTCTGCATCTGGGCACCCAGCCCAGCACCTATTAGGTGGAGAGGGCTGGGTGACTGCTTCCTTAACAAATGGAGGTAGCTGTTCCCCCAGTTTGAGCCTCAGCCAAGCATCCCCCTGGGTAGATCTAGGCGGAGGCAGCCCTGATGGGGCTGGCCAGGTGAGGGTAGGTGAATGGAGTGCTGCCCTCCCTGGCTCTCCCTGCTGGGGGCAACAGCACAGGCTGGGAGGCTTGCAGGCCCAACACAAACCCCCCACTCTGAAGCTTCCTGGAGGCGTGGCCTGGAGTGAGTCACTTGGTCTCTGTAGGCCTCTGTTTCCACCACCACCACCAGCTATGTGGACAGTGCTGCCTTTTCCAGGCCTTGATCATCAACTGATGATGTTGTGTGCAGAACTCCTACCTGGTTCCAGGTGCTAAAGATGCAGAGATGTGCAAACCCCGCCCATGTCTGCTAGTGAGCAGGGACAGCTGTCCAGCCTGCTGCTGGGCTCAAGGGCTCATTTATTTATGTAGATTAACCCACTCCACCCCCACGGCTGTTTCATGAGGCAAGTATTACTTTTGTCCCCATTTCACAGAGGGTTGAAATGGGGTATAACCGTGCTGCTGCTGACTGCCTGTGAATGGAAGGCATTGACCCCAATGACAACCACTGGTGTATTTGTCCAGGTGTGCCGGAGACTAGTGCTCTTCTCTCCCAGGACCTCCCATTCAGAACAGGGACAGGGGCCGTCGTTCCGTGTGCCCAGAGAAGTCAGCAGTGCCACCATAGCAACCAGTATTCCAGACAGCCATTCCAGTCCTTGCTGCACCTCACCCATCCCATCCCACAACCAACTTCCCCAGCAAGGACATCTACCACCTGATATAAGTCAGGCCTAAGTGCTTGAGGCTATGGGCCTGCACGTTTGGGCTGTGGGGTGACAGATGGCAGGTTTTGTAGTCCTTGTCCCTTCCTGTCTCAGACAGGCTCTCCGACAGGTGTGTGTCCTGGAAAAATCTTAGCATCTCTCTACCTTCTCAGAGACAGAGGCCAGGAAGAGGCTCTGGAGACAGGAGAGTTGATGTCCCAGCGGCAGCTGCCCCAGCCCAGCCCCGGAGCTTGTTCATGTGACTCCCTTTGTCCCTCAGCTGCCTCCTCTGCTATTTTTGGAGCCACCCACTCATACTCTCAGCCCTAACCAGGCAGCATTTGGGCATCCAGTGTTACCAGGCCAACAAAGACCATCCCTCCCTCTACAGAAAGTCAGCAATCACTTCCCCTCTGATCCTCCCCAACACCATCCCTATCAGGAGAGCCAAGGGTTGTCCCAGGAGGCAGCTGGAGTCCCCAAAAGGTAGCCACAGGCTCCTAGGTCACCAAAGGATCTCCCTACTTGGGAGCTGTGTGGGCTACCACCTTGAGTTCACGCCTATAATCCTAGCTACTCAGGAGGCTGGCATCTGAGGATCTGGCAGCTTGAAGCCAGCCTAGGCAGGAAAGTCCCTGAGACTCTTATCTCCAGTTAACCACCAAAAAGCTGGAAGTGGAGCTGTGGCTTGAGAGATATAGAGCACCAGTCTTAGAAAAAAAGCTAAGACAAAGTGTGGCCCTGAGTTCAAGCCCCAGTAATGGCACCAAAAAAGAAAACAAAAAAAAAAAAAATCAAAAACACAACTTTGGAGCTTTTGGAAAACATACAGATGGAAATAATGAGCTCCTTCCTATGTATCCACTGCCCAACTTCCACAATTATCAACCCCTGGACAAACTAGTTTGATCTATACCGTTCCCATTTAATTTCATCTTACAATGTCACAGTGGCCCTGGACTCCAGTGAGCCAGTTGGCCCCTCCCTTCTCTGTCTCCTTCCTCTCCACATCCCCTCACCCACCCTTTCTCTCTATCTCCTCACCTGACCATCCTATCTCTCCTAGGAGAGCCACCAAATTCCAGAGTCAGCATCCAGCAGGGCTCTCAGGCAGGTGTGTGTCCTGGAATAACCTTGGCATCTCTGCCTTCCTCAGAGATAGAGGGGAGAGGAAGGGGCCCTGGAGTCAATGAGTCAGTGGCTCCTAAGAACATAAACCACAAAACATAATCAATTAACATCACCACTAACGCTTTAATATCAAACTTCCAGTGTTCAGTGTTTACATCAACTACATGTTGACTGACACTGGAACCAGACAGAGAAGACCAATGTGCCTCCTGCGCAAGGAGAACATGCAAGTTCTTGAAGCCTTCTATATTTAAAACTAGAGCTGGGTGCCAGTGGCTCATGCCTGTAATCCTAGCTATTCAGGAGGCTGATATCTGAGGATCACGGTTCAAAGCCAGCCCAGGCAGGAAAGTCTGTCAGACTCCTATATCCAATAAACCACCAGAAAATGGGAAATGGCCTGGTAGGTCAAGTGGTAGAACACTCACTTCGAGCTGAAGAGCTGAGGGACAGCGCATAGGCCCAGAGTTCAAGCCCAAGGACTGACAAAACACAAAAACAAAAAGAAAAAAACTAGAAAAAAAAAAAAAGTCCAATGTTCAAATCTCTTTAAAGAAATGAGGCCTTGGGCTAGGAATGTGGTTTAGTGGTAGAGTGCTTTGCTTAGCATGCATAAAGCCCTGGGTTCAATTCCTCAATACCCCATAAACAGAAAAAGCTAGAAGTGGCACTGTAGCTTAAGTGGTAGAGCGCTAGCCTTGTGCAAAAGCTTGGGCTCACAGCCCAGGCCCTGAGTTCAAGCCCAGGACTGGCCAAAAAAAAAAAAAAAATGAGGCCTTACATAGAAATGGAGGGACAAAGGGTAAACAAACGTAGCAGCGGTACTCACTAGACACTATGTTGAAAATGAACCATACAACTTGTGAGTGGGAATGGAAAAGAAGAGTGTGAGGGAAGGGGTAACATTGTCCAAAAAGAAATATACTTCGTACCTGGCTTAAGTAACTGTGACACTTCTATCCATCACCTTTATAATAACAAAAATAGTTTTAAAAGAAATGAGGCTTTGGCTGAATGCAATGGCTCATGCCTGTAATCATGACTACTCAGGAAGT
Organism: Dipodomys spectabilis; assembly: GCF_019054845.1. NCBI lineage: Eukaryota > Metazoa > Chordata > Mammalia > Rodentia > Heteromyidae > Dipodomys > Dipodomys spectabilis. The sequence goes on along the minus strand of NW_024870695.1, from coordinate 16,471,459 downwards.
AGAGATCAGAGGATTCAGATTCAAGGCCGGCCTAGGCAACAACTTGGTAAGGCATCCATCTAGCTCAATAAAACCTGGGCATGATGGTTTACACCTGTCATCCTAGCTAACCAGCTAGTTCATACCAGCCTGGACATCAGGGCAAGACTTTGAAAAAGAACTCAAGTAGAAAAGACTGGAGATATGGCTCAAGTGCCAGGTTCTGAGTTCAAACCCTCACACCACCAAAAGGGGCGGGGGAAGGGGAAGTACCTCACATTGTTACCTAGATTATCCTTCAGTCCTTGGGCTCAAGCAATCCTTCTTCCTCAGCCTCCTCTATAGTTACTTCTTGTCCTTCTCTCCCTCCCTCCCCTTCTTTCCTTTCTGTCTCTCTTTCCTGTTAGGAACCAGATCTGTTTTGCAGTTTCCATAGTTTGGATTGCTGATTTCCAGGCTCTAGTCTGTGTGTTCCTCCACACTTTGTGTAAGTGGTATTTTCTGTGGATGGTTATCTCCTGCAGCTAGATCTAAAGGGCTGGTCAGATTTAGGTTCAATTTTCCTCAGCAAGAAGTGGTGATATTCAAACCTCCTCACTCCTTTATTAAGTGGAATTTTCCTACCTGGAGAAACGGACTTTCACTCATGATCTGGTTACCAAGTTGCACAATTCATAAAGGAAAAACAGAGTAAATGGTTTTTTTTCCCAGTATGTACAGTTTCAAAATAAGGGGTTAGAAGTATGGTTTGAGTGGCAGAGCAAGTGCAGGGCCTTGAGTTTGAACCCCAACACTACTGAAAAAAAAATTAGAAGGGGAAGGATGAAGGGACAGAAAGAAAAAGAATAATATAGATAGGGTAAATTTGATTAAATTACATGATGTGCATGTATGCAAATATTACTGTGAAATCCCTTTGTACAGTTAATTTTCATTAATAAAAATCTCAAAACAAATATTTATTTTCGTGGGTTGATTATTTTAATGCGTTGGTTTTCCAGTGTCCTCCAAACCGTGATCAGTTAGTGCCCCATTTCTCCTGGTAGTCTAATCGTAAATGCATGGTTTAACCATACTTGACTGCTTTAATCCATTGCAAGGAGCACCCCCACATCACCCTCCTGATGTCACAAAGTCTAGTCTTCAGCTCTTTCTGTAGTCCTCCTCACCAATAGGAGTATGGGGTCAGGGACTGGAGGATCAGATCTTTTCATTCTTGTCCCGTTCAACCTTGACCTTGTAAGCTCAGTAAAAGTTTCCCTCGCCTTAGCTTCTCCTGCGACCCAGCCCAGACCTTGGCTACCTGGGCTCTGTCCTCCATTCCTTGTCATCTACATCTATTTTCCTAGCTTCCTATTCCCTCTCTTCGCATCTTAGGGACTGTTTGATGAATGCATACAGGCAGGCAGGCAGACAGACCAACAGACAGGCATTATTGCCTCTTTATCTCTCATTCCACTTCGGTCTCCCAAGAACCAATCTCCCTTAGTCTCTATCTCCCAGAGGGCCATATTTCCTCTGTCTGTATCTAAAAATGGAGATAACTCGTTGTCTTGAGGGACAAAGGAAAGCCATTCTCCTCATTGTGATCTGAATCTCCCATCTGCCGCCCAGACTCCACCCACATCTTTCTCCCCCATCCTCTACGCCGCCCCCAGCACAACAAAAGGTGAAACTCCGACAATCAACCACCAGAGGGCGCGTCACTAGCGTCAATCCGGCCCTGCGCCTGCGCAGTTTGGGGGCGGATCGGTCTCGGGAGAGCCAGATGTGCTCCGCCTCGGCTTGGGGAGGAGAAGGGCGGGGGGGGGGGGGGGGGGGAGGGAGGGGAGGGGGAAAAGCTTCATGTCGGAGCATGCGCATTGGGCGCGGCGGTTGGAGGGGGCGACTCGGGAAAGGCACCCAAGGCCGCGAGCGCCCATCCTCCTCCTCTCCCATATCTGAGGATGTGCTTCCTTATGGGGAAGCATGCGTGGAGACCGGGGCTTGGACCTAATGGTGGCTTCCCACCCCTCCCTCACCCGCCCATCATCCGTGTCAATCCTCTGAACTCCCAAGGACATTTTCCTGACACCTCCCCGCACCCCCCCCCCACAACCCCGCAGACGTTTGGGGGCACCAGCCTGAAGACCTAGATCGACCCAAAATCTCTTCCCCCGCCCTGCCTTTCCTTCTATTAGGTGGACTTCAGCCATCTCAGGAGCTTCTTGAACGTCTGACCACACAGAGACATCAAACCTGAGTTGGGGGATGGCAGAGCCACTCCAGGTCGCACTGTCCACGACAGGAGAAGGGGAGGGGCTTGCCTGGGGCCCTAGCCCCGCCCCGGAGCCACGCCCTCCTTGCAAGGTGGGAGTCAGGGCTGGGGGAGAGCCCAGAGAGAATGGGTGGGAAAGTGCTTTGTAAACTGTGAAGCGCTAGAGAAAGTTCATCATAGTTCTTTGGTTATTTATTTATAACTGACCACCAGCCTGGCCTGAGAGCTGGGAGAGGTCAGATTTAGAAGACTCTTCTCGCTGATAAAAGAATCCAGAACTTCAATGACACAAAAATCTCTGACATTCTTTGTAAAAGATACGATTATTATCTAGAAAATCCAAGCGCTCCAACAGGCTTATCAAAAGTGTTCATAGGGGAGACCAGTCAGGTGGCTGGACAATAAAAAAAAATCCAAATCCAAATAAGATACAAAAATACAGCATTTCTAACACCTTAGCAATCATTTATTAGAAATTATTAGTTGGGGACTGGTGGTTTACACTTGTAATTCTAGCTACTCTGGAGGCTGAGATCTGAGGACCATGATTTAAAGCCAGCCCTGGCAGGAAAGCCAGTGAGACTCTTATATCCAATTAACCACAAAAAGCCAGAAGGGGAGCTGTGGCTTGAATGAAAAGCTGTGCCCAGGCACAGAGTTCAAGCTGCAGTACTGCCCCCCTCCCAAAAAAAAAGCCAGATGCCAGTGGCATACTTTTACAATCTTAACTACAGAACAGGCTAAGATCTGATTATCAAGGTTCAAAGCCAGCCCAGGCAGGAAAGTTTGTGAAAATCTTGTCACTAAGTAACCACACACACACACACACACACACACACACACACACTCTCTCTCTCACACACACACACACACAAATTATTTTACATATATTTATATATATATGTATATGAATTCTTTTGAAATAGGATTTTGCTATATAGTCCAGGCTGGCCTCCTGCCTAACTCTCCTGAGTTCCAGGATTATAGGTACATATTACCACACTTGGCTTAATTATATCACCTTAAAAAGAGATTATGAGAAGATTGAAATTGTAGAAAATCCAAACAAAAACTTAAGGATATTTAAAGATATTTATGAAGGAAAACATTATTAAAGGGTCTGAGAAGGTGGCTCAGTGGTAAAGTGCTTACCTTGCCTGCATGAAGCCCTGGGTTCGATTCCTCAGCACCACATAAACTATGGCTCAAGTGGTAGAGCGCTAGCCTTGAGCTGAAGAGCTGAGGGACAGTGCCCAGGCCCAGAGTTCAGGCCCCATGACCAACCAAAAAAAAATTATTAAAGTCTAAAGGAATAAATGGAGGAATGTAGAGAAGGGCTGAATGTAGGGATGAAATGCTTAATGTCTTTCTCCAAGATAATCTTTCCACATTAATCTGTGGATTTCATGTCCAATAAATATCCTAACAGGATGATTCACAGAGCTAAGCAAACTGATTGTAAAATTCATATGGAAGAACAGTGAGCCAAGAAAAAGCTAGACACTTCTGAGAACCAATAAGAAAGAGGACCTGCCCCTAACAGATAGAAAGCTTTTCTGAAAGCAATAGTAATTAAAACAATGTGGTATTGGAGCCAGGCTGGACAAAGGGACCAATAGAATAGAGTATCCAGAAACAGATCCAAGTGTATGTGGGGATTTGATTTATGATGGAACTGACATTTAACTCAGTGAGAGAGAATAAACTATTCAATAAAAAGTATGGGGACAATTGGCTTTTCACATGAAAGTTTTTTACACCATCCATAAATATTAATTCCAGATGAACTAAAGATCTAAAAGTGAAAAACAAAACTTTAAAAATCATTAGGAGAAAAAATAGTAGATCCAAGGAGAGGAAAATATTTCTTAGGCTAGAAACACAACTCATGAAAGATTGAGTTTATTGAATTACTCCCAAAAGTACTCAACTATAGAAATGATATTATGAACAAAGTTCAAAGACAAGTAACAGTCTGGGTGGCAATGTAGGGAGCACAAAGTATTCAAAATATATAAGGACCTCCCAGAAATCAGATCTGAATTCAGGAGGTGGGGACAGGAGATTTCCAGGCCAACCTGGAGATCCTGTCTCAAAACAAACAAACAAAACATAGCAGGGAGTTGGTGTCTCACACCTATAGTGCTAGCTATTCAGGAGGCTGAGATCTGTGGATTTTGGTTGGAAGCCAGCTCAGGCAGGAAAAGTCTGTGAGACTCTTATTTCCAATAAACTACACAGAAAAAGCCGCAAGTGGTGCTGTGGCTCAAGTGGTAGAGTAAAAGAAGCTTAGGGACAGCACCTAGATCCTGAGTTCAAGGCTCAGGACTAGCACAAAAAAAAAAACAGAGTAGGGGGCTGGTGGCTTATACCTGTAATCCTAACTACTCAGGAGGCTGGGATCAGAGGATCTTGGTTTGAAGCCAGCCTGAGCAGGAAAGTCCATAAGACTCTGATCTCCACATAACCAGCAAAAAGCCAGAAGTGGAGCTGTGGCTCATGTGATAGACAGCTAGCCTTGAATGAAAAAGCTAAGGGACAGGACCCAGGCCCTGACTTCTAGCCCCAGTACTGGCATCAAAACAAAACAAAACAAAAGCTCAGTAGGACAACAAAGGATATGAGCTTAAGTGATTCATCAGGAGGAAATGAAAGAGACAAATGTGCACTTTTGACCTCACAGGCAGGAAATCCAGGTGAGAAACATCCATATCCACCAGACTGGCAAAAATAAAAAGTCTAGATTGGGGCTGTGGCTCAGTGGTAGAGCACTTGCCAACATGCACAGTATGTCTTGGGTGCAGTACCCAGTACCACAAAAAGTAAAAATAAAATAAATAAATAAATAAATAAATAAGCTGAGCACTGGTGGCTCATACCTGAAATCCTAGCTACTCAGGAGGCTGAGATCTGAGGATCGTGATTCAAAGCCAGCCCTGGCAGGAAAGTCTGTTGAGACTCTTATCTACAATTAACCATCAAAAAGCCAGAAGTGGAGTTGTGGCTCAAGTGGTAGGGTATAGCCTTGAGCAAAAATAAAATAAATACTAGGGACAGTGTTTAGGCCTTGAATTCAAGTCTCAGAACTGGCATTTTTTTTTAAAAAAATGAGGGCTGGGAAGGTGGCTCAGTGGTAGAGCGCTTGCCTTGAATGCCTGAGGCCCTGGGTTCGATTCCTCAGCACCACACAAGCAGGAAAAGCTGGAAGTGGCGCTGTGACTCAACTGGTAGAGCACTAGCCTTGAGCTGAAGAGGTGAGGGACAGCGCCCAGGCCCAGAGTTCAGGCTTCACAACCCACACAAAAAAACAAAAACAAAAATCAGAAATTTGACAAGAGCAAATGTGTGGCAAGGATGTGGTCAGACAGGGTGTCTTGTGCAGTTGCTGATGGTGGGGGATGGGGGGTTAAGTGGATTCAGTGACTTCAGGAGCAGCTTGGCCTTAGTTAGTAATCAAGATCAAAGGGTGTCTGCTTCCAGGTAGGCGTCCTGAGATTGGTTTAGAGAAAGACCTAGGGAGTTCATTGCAGCCCAGCTTACAACAGCAAAAAAAACTAACAACCTAATCATTCATCAGGAAGGGAACTGACAACTAAATTGTGACTTTTTCACTTGATAAAATAATAAACAAAAATTAAAATGAAGGAACCAAAGCCTAAGTATTACTGTGTCTCCTGTGTGAAAATCATGTAGGGTGGGAAAAAGCACAAAATGTACACCACATGCACCAAGGCTGTTACATAAATGATGAGTATATAAGAAGCACTGTTTTATGAACCCTTAAATGTGTGGGGAATGTGAAATTATGGCCTAGACTTAAAAAAGAAGAAAATTTGGACACATGGCACAAAAAACATGACCTTTTTTTTTTTCTTGTGGCAGTACTAGGGCTTGAATGCTTGAATTCAGGGCCTTACATTCTTGCTTAGATTTTTCGGCTAAAGATTGGTCCTCTACCACTTATGTTTGTTTTGTTGGCTAATTGGAGACAATCATTCTCATACTTTTCTGCCCAGGCTAGCTTCAAACTGTGATCCACAGATATCAGTCTCCTGAATAGCTAGGATTACAGGCTTGAGCCACCACCATTTGGCTCAAATGCTCAAACATGAACTTTGAAGAGACAAGCATCATGAAAGTGAAATACGCCAGTTACCAAAGGACAAATTCTGTATGATCCCATCTTCTGTGTAATTCATGCAGGCAGCTGGGGTGGCAGGAAGAAGGATTGAGAAATCACTGTTGGATGAAGATCAGAGATTCAGTCTGGGAAGATAAAAAAACTGTTGGTTGCAGAACAATGTGAACAAATGAATGTAACTCCTGATTTGTACCTTAAAATGATGAGTTTATGTTTTATATAGTTTGCTACAACTAAAAAATGCAATACTATAGCCAGGAGCCAATGGCGCTTATACTATTCATCTCAGGTACTCAAGAGGCTGAGATCTGAGGATCACAGTTTGAAGCCAGCCTGAGCAGACAAATCCCAGAGACTCTTTATCTCTATAAAAATGCTGGAAGTGACGCGATGGCACAAGTGGTAGAGTACCAGCAAAGAAAGCTAAGTGAACAAGGAAGGCCCTGAGTTTAAATATCAGCATAAAATAATACAAAAATCATAGACTACCATAGATGTCTCTGCACTGTATATGAGTGAAGGGCACAGGCCACAGGATCAGGAGAAAGAGAAGGGGATTTCACGCACACCAAAGTGTGGGTTTTACTTTCCTTTGGAGAAAAAAATACTGAAGCAAAAAGGACATAATGTTAGCATATGCAATCTATATGATAAGATTCCTTGAACTTTTCTTTCTTTTTTTTGGGGGGGGGTCCATTTGTGGGGCCTGAACTCTGGGCCTGGGCACTGTCCCTCAGCTCTTCAGCTCAAGGCTAGCGCTCTACCACTTGAGCCATAGCGCCACTTCCGGCTTTTTTCTTTTTGCTTATGTGGTGCTGAGGAATCGAACCCAGGGCCTCAGGCATGCAAGGCAAGCACTCTACCACTGAGCCACCTTCCTAGCCCCCTCTTTTTTTTTTTTTGGTTGGTTGTGGGGCTTGAACTCTGGGCTTGGACACCACCCCTGAGTTCTTCAGCTCAAGGCAAGACTCTACCACTTGAGCCACAGTGCCATTTCTGGTTTTCTGGTGGTTAATTGGAGATGAGAGTCTCTTGGACTTTCCTTGTCCAGGCTGGCATTGAGCTGTGATCCACAGATCTCAGTCTCCTGAGTAGCTAGGATTACAGGTGTGACCCACTGGCACCCAGCTGAACTTTTCTTTTAAAGATTTAAAAGAAAAGTAATATGGATTGATTATTGTTCTTTTAAAATTAGAAAGGAGAGTCTCTGAAAGTAGAAGCCTTGCTCTTCCGCTCCCTCACCCTAAGGCCGACACCATGGTCATCTGAAGTACAACGGGCCGAGGCTGCGGATGGAGGAACTAAAACTGGCATTCTGTTCTGCAGGCTGTATCTGGGCAGAGCCAGCCAGGATGGGACATGGCATGACATTCTTTCCCTTGAGCCAGGGCAGAAAGGCAAAGGTAAGTGGGAGAAGGTAATTTGAGAATCAGTCTTTTCCTTTAGGTCCCTAAAGCACAAGATCCAGACAGCCGATGGAAAAAAAAAAAAAAAACCCATGCAAACAGGAATGTGTATTATTAGTTCTTCCTATATGCTGATGACAAAATATATTGCTTAATCTTTCTGGTTATTTCTTCTTCTTTTTTCTTTGACCTCCCTGCATGTCTCTGGAGCTCCCATGGCTACGGCTGTCTGCGTTGCAAAATACATATTTGCAGGCCCTCTAAGCCCAGCTAAATATAGGTTATCCTTTAAAGCAACTGATGATTTGGAGAAATCTTTGCTCTGTTCTATCCCTTCCCCCAAGCCCCCATACACACACACACACACACACACACACACACACACACACACACACACACACTCACACTGACTCCTTTTTTGATCTTCCTAATCTCCAAGATGTGTCTTCCAAAGGACATAAAAGTGTCCTGTGGGGACTGATGGAAGGAAAGAAGACCAGGAAGAACCACAGTACAGGGTCACCCAGAAGTCTACCCCCGCCCCCGACCCCCGCTCCCTGCCCCACAAACAGGGGCAGTGAGTACAACACTAAATAGCATGTGTGAGAACCTGGGTTCTATCCAGGGGGAGGGGAGGGAGCTTTGGAGTTGCTGAAGGCAGGAAGTGCTTATTATTTCAGAATTTCATATTATAGACCTTAAAAGGGAACCAGACCCAAAGTCCCATGCAGACCAACTTTAAGATCTAGACACCAATGCTCATTCTCAGCTACACCTACCCACGCATGTATACATATACACACTCACATATACGTGTGATCAGTTAACAGCCAACCCTCCAACAAACTCCTCTGTGCATTTAGAATCCATTTAAAGCTCACACTAAACCGGGTGCTGGTGGCTTATACCTGTAACCTTAGCTTTTAGGAGACTGCTGAAGATCATAGCCTGTGCAGTAAAGTCTGTAAGACTCTTAGCTCCAACTAACCTCTAAGAAGCTGGAAGTAGAGGTGTGGCTCAAGTGGTAGTACACCAGCCTTGAGCAAGAAAGACTAAGAGACAGCATCCAGGCCCTGAACTCAAGCCCCAGGACTGCACAAAAGCAAAACTAATCAGCTTGGGAATTTGAACAAAAAATGGTCTGGCTTCAAAGCTCTACTCTGCTCCATACAGAGTAGAGAACACCAAGGATCATCCATGCTCAGAAACAAGCTCAGACCATCAAGTTGAACAGGTTTAGGAATTGAGGCTTAGGGATAGGAAATGCCTAGCCAAGGTCATCCAGCAAGTGAGTAGAACTTAGGACTGGATTCAAGCCTCCAGGCCCCCTAGCTTAGTCTGTAAATCTGGATAAGCTATTGCTTAGACCTCATTTCTCTCTGAAGGCAGTCAGCCAAGGGCCTCTAAGGGCCCCTCTAAAACTGCTGTGCTGGGGTTGAGCTCTCTTATACATGTGCACACCTAAGCATTTAAAATGCCCAGTATCTTAGAGCCAGCCCAAGGCGCCCTGGCAGACAGAGGAAAGGAACTCTGGGGCAAGGACTACTTGCTTACCACATGGCTGAAAGGCAGTGTCCAAGACCACCCTATGCTATGAGGACTGTGGCCAGGACTTGCCCACTTTCTGGAGCTGTCTCAAGGCCTTGGGGCTGGGAAGAACATCCACCCTTGGCACCCAGCCTGGGTTTGAGCCCAGGGCACTAAAGGCTCAGAACCTGTCATATACCAGGTCTTCCCTGCCCTCATCACTACCTTTGCTGTTACACCTTGTGTTTGGAGGAACAGTCTTGAGAGCACCATCTCAGAAGGCCCTCCTCAGACAGGGGGTACGGGAAAACAGGGAGATGCTTTGCTAAGAGGGAGCTGGGATGGATTATCTGTCCATTGCAGCCTCTATCTTCTGGTGAATGCTGGGAAAGCATTTCTTCCCATACCCACTTGTCTAGGTTAAAGTCACTATTATCTCTCCTGGGCCTCAGTTTATCTTCTCAGAGCACAGAAAGGGTAAGTGACATGATTAAGGTCACATAGCTAGTTAAGTGATCAAACCAAGATCTGAACCCTGGAAGCCTGGCTCCTGGGCCAACCTTGAGAATATGCCATGGTCTCTACTAGTAGAATGTAAGCCAGGGCAAAGGAAAGGAAGGAATTTCCATAAAGGACTCTGGAGAGAAGGGGTATGTGTGTTTATAGGCTGTTATCCTGAACTAGAGAGAATGAAATTACATTCAAGCCTTGAGTTCAGATGGTGACCCTCCCAGTGGAGCTCCCTCCTGGCAGGTAGGTTCGTTCCTCCAGGCTGGCAGGAGGAGGTGGCACCTCACACTGTGCCCCAGCCATCTCACAAGCCAGCCACTTGGCAGCTGACTCCAAGGAAAGAGTGATGGTAAAGCACTTATCTCTCCCTGAAAGCTTCCTTGGGAAATTCCAGCCTGGGTGAAGCCCATGAAATAATAATCCCACTCATTAATGTCATCCAAGCTCTGGATAGTGCCACAGGCTCGCAAGACAAAGCCCTTAACGGGGTTTCACCCTTGGAAATCTCTGGGCAAAGGAGACCCGAGCATTTCCATGATGCTAGTTCACTCTAGAGATGCTGTCAGAGGGATGGATGGGCCATGGAGGGTCTCTGGGCTTGACAGCTGATTCTCAGCTCCTCCTCCCACTCTCAAAAACTGGGGGCTGCCCCACCTGGCCAGAAGCGTGGGCACAGACCCCTTGGGCTGGGACCAGTTAGGATGACTCACCACAAAGGGTGTGGGAGATTCTGGGCAGAACACCCAGGGGCCTGTACCTTCCTCCAATCCAGAAAGGAGCTGTTGGGGACACTGCCCAAATCCCCAACCTCCAATGGGATCAGCTTTCAGGCTTCCTCAAAATTTGGCCATAGTGGGGTGAGGGTTCAAACCCCAAATTTGAGATTAATAGCCAAGTCCCGAGCCCATTTACAAGTGAGACCAGGAAGTCAGGGAGGATGGCTTTTGTACTCAGCCCCCAACAGAGGAGCAACATTGGGGAGGGGGAGTCTTCTGGGCCTTGGGGTAAAGATGTAGGTGGGTGAAGATGAGTCCCTTAGGAATTCAAATCTTCCTCCCTCTAGCACCACCAGGCTGGGGATCCAGTACTGTGGTTCCTGGCACCTCCTCACCCCAGTATCCAGGGCTCCCTGGCGGCTTCCACACCCATCCCCCACACAGGGATGCACGTGCTGATGGGTTAGTATCCTACAAAACCCACATGTACCCCGCTCTTTACAATGGAAGGGTAGGAGAGCACCCTTCCTCGGCCAGGGAGAATGGAAATTGGGAAGAGGAGGAGGAGGATGGAAAGGAAGGGGGCGAGGGAGGAGGCAGAGGCCGCAGGAAGGCCTGAGAAGCAGGAAGCAGCTGTGTGTGGTGGGGGGGGGGGGGGCGGGAGGCTTTGTGCCTGAGTTGTTCTCTGGGTCCTAGTGTGCACCGTGTTCATCAGTTTCTGTATTCTGCTGACCTGGAGAGATACGTTTGAACCTGACCAAGAGGATAGACCTTCACCCCCTCAGGGCCCAAGCAGTTAGGGTGGGATAAAAGGAAACCCTCAGGCTTCTTATGGTTTAGATGAGGAAGGAGAACGCTTCAAGGCAGCTTTTGGGGTTGTCAGGACTGGGATGTGTAGGTCACACTCACATTCCCTACCCACCCCCCCCTCCACACTTGTACTCAGTGACCAGGATCCTTTAAATCAGTGACCCAAGTTGGAGCTCTCAATGGGGAAACTTTGGCCTCAAGCCTCTAGAATTCCTCCAAAACTCCTTCTTCCTGTTTGAGAGACCAGATTATCCTGGCAGGGCAAGAAGACCAGGATTCCATTCCCTCTAGCCTGGGGTTCGGAGCAGGCAGGCCCCAGGACGTTCTTTTTAGACTTCAAAGGGCAATTTGGGGACTCTTTTGCTATTTGGGTGGTAGGGCTACCCCTTTTGAATTCATTCCTCCGCCTTCACCACAGCAAAGTCACTAGTACTGAGCCCCAGAGTATTTCCACCTACAAAGACACAAAAGATTCCCCTTAAGGGAAATTGTTAAAATGCAGATTCCCGGGACCCCCCTCTGACACTCTCGGGCTCAAGGTTCGGAAGAAGGCCTAGAAATCCGTATTTTCACAACATCAATCAACAGCCCGGAAGTCCACTCAGGAGCTATAGGGCCCTCGAAGGAAGTGATGCTTGATCCCTTTCGACGGAAGCCCCGCCACTTTGGGGGGAGGAGAGGGGCAGCCCTGAGAGACACCCCCTCCCCCCCCCGACGCAGACTGGACTCCTGCGCCCCAAAATGAAACGGGGGAGTACCTATCTATGTGCATGGTTGATAAGCCCCGGGCAGACGCAGGGACGGAAGGGCCGAAGAGGATTGGCTAGGAGCCCGAGGGTGGCGGAAGGCAGGCTCGCGGCGCGGGCGAGGCGAGACGTCGAGTTGCAGGGGAAGGGGAGGGCTCAAAGGCTCCGGCCCCGGAAATCCGATCCCTTTAGGACCCAGCGGTGCCAGTCCCCCAGCGGCGGCGGCGAGAAGGGCAGCCGCTCGGTGTCGGGCAGCCGCTGCTCGGGCAGAGCCAGAGAAAAGACCGAGGCTCGGGGAGCAGGGGGGGAGGGAGGGAGGGAGGGAGGCGCGGCGGAGCGGCCCGGGCCGGCCGGAGCAGCCATGGGCGCTGGGGTACCCGGCGCCCCGAGAGCCGAGGCCCCCGGCGGGAGTGGGGGGCGCCCGCAGCGCCAGCCCTGCTGACACCGCCTCGGACGATGTGAGCGGGCGCCGCCGCTGCTTCGCGGGCTGGGCGCGCGGTCCCGCCGGCCCCGGCTGCCGCTTTCCCCGTTTGGGTGGGGGCGACCGCACCAGGCCGCTCGGGCTAACGAAGGCGGGGGTTGGGGAGGGGGGATCTGGCTGTGCCTTTGGCAGCTTGATTGGGGGAGGCGACCCATACGGGGTGCCCGGGGATTTCATCTCTAAAGCGGGGTTAACTGTGTTGGGGGCAGCTTGGTTTCTGGGGGACCCTCAAAAAGGCCTTTCAAGGCTGCTTTCTTGGAGGGGGGGAGGGGACGGTGGTCCCGACTTGGCCAGCCGCCTGCTGGAGGGGGGCCGCGGGGAGCGGGGGGATGCGAACCCGGCTACCCCCATCATGATGAAGACGGAGCCGCGGGGGCCCGGGGGTCCCCTCCGGAGCGCCTCCCCGCACCGCAGCGCCTATGAGGCGGGCATCCAGGCGCTGAAGCCGCCCGACGCATCCGGGCCCGACGAGGCACCCAAGGCGGCCCACCACAAGAAATATGGCTCCAACGTCCACCGCATCAAAAGTATGTTCCTGCAGATGGGCACCACGGCGGGGCCGCCGGGCGAGGCGGGCGGCGGCGCGGGCATGGCCGAGGCCCCCCGGGCATCGGAGCGCGGCGGCGTGCGCCTGTCGCTGCCGCGGGCCAGCAGCCTGAACGAGAACGTGGACCACAGCGCCCTGCTCAAGCTGGGCACCAGCGTGTCGGAGCGCGTGAGCCGCTTCGACTCCAAGCCCGCGCCCTCGGCGCAGCCCGCGCCGCCGCCGCACCCGCCGTCCCGGCTGCAGGAGACGCGGAAGCTGTTCGAACGGAGCAGCCCCGCGGCCGCCGCCGGCGACAAGGAGGCCGCGGCGCGACGGCTGCTCCGGCAGGAGCGCGCCGGCCTGCAGGACCGGAAGCTGGACGTCGTGGTGCGCTTCAACGGCAGCACCGAGGCGCTGGACAAGCTGGACGCCGACGCCGTGTCGCCCACGGTCAGCCAGCTCAGCGCCGTCTTCGAGAAGGCCGACTCGAGGACCGGCCTCCACCGAGGGCCCGGGCCTCCCCGGGCTGCGGCCGCAGGGGCTGCCCAGGTCAACTCGAAGCTGGTCAGTAAGCGATCCCGGGTGTTCCAGCCGCCCCCGCCCCCGCCCGCCCCGTCGGGAGATGCCCCGACCGACAAGGAGCGGAGTGGCCCCGGAGGGCAGCAGCCCCCCCAGCACCGAGTGGCCCCCGCCCGGCCGCCCCCCAAGCCGCGGGAGGTGCGGAAGATCAAGCCGGTGGAGGTCGAGGAGAGCGGGGATTCAGAGGCCGAGTCTGCCCCCGGGGAAGTGATCCAGGCCGAGGTGACGGTCCACGCGGCCCTGGAGAATGGCAGCACCTCGGCAACCACAGCCAGCCCCGCGCCCGAGGAGCCCAAGGCCCAAGCGGCCCCCGAGGAGGAGGTGGCGACGGTGGCAGAGCCAGAGAGGGGGGTGGGAAACGGCCGGGCCCCGGACGTGGCCCCGGAGGAGGCCGACGAGTCCAAGAAGGAGGACTTCTCGGAGGCGGACTTGGTGGACGTGAGCGCCTACAGTGGGCTTGGGGAGGACTCTGGGGGCAGTGCCCTGGAGGAGGACGATGAGGAAGATGAAGAGGACGGAGAGCCCCCCTATGAGCCCGAGTCTGGGTGCGTGGAGATCCCGGGGCTCTCGGAGGAAGAGGATCCGGCCCCGAGCCGGAAGATCCATTTCAGCACGGCGCCCATCCAAGTGAGTGAGCCTCTCCCCCCCCCCCAACCCCCCTCCTGCCCCCACGCCGCCCTGGCCACGTGCACCGTGTCGCCCCCGCCTCACCAGCCAGGTTCGGCAGGCTGAGTCAGCCCTGGCTACCCAGCCCCCTTCCCAGAAGTTCCTCCCGGTGGGGGGCGTCGGGGAGTTCCAGCTGTTTGTCAGAGCGGGGAGGGCTTCAGGTCTGGGACAGCCTGCTGCGACCTGCCCTCAGGTTCCCCGAGCCTGCCGCCCCGCCCAGCACCGCCCCACCCAACCTGCCCCTGGCCTGGCCTGGGACACCTGCTTCCCTGCCTCTCCCAGACTTTGCTTCCTCCAGAGGCTGCCCGAGGCTAGGGTGGTGTGAAGGATGTGGGTGTCCTCAAAAGACTCCCCACATTGTCCTGGGGGCAGTGTGGGGGGGGGCATCCAGGCTTTGAATTACTCTCTGCTTTCCCATATTTGGGAGCTGGCTGTGAGTGGGGGGTGGATGGGGAGCCAGAAACTTCCCAAAACAAAGGTGTAGGGGGGGTGGACCTTGCCTCCTCCCTCTTTGTGCCCCCACCCCAACTTTGCAGAAGTGAAAGGAGGAAGCAGGTTGAGAGAGGGTGAACTTGGCTATGGCCATGTGATGGGCTGGGAGAAAGGCCCGGCCTCCTGGGGTCTGTGCTGGGCTAACTTCCCAGGTCTCTCATTGCACAAGGAGAGGGCATTTTTTGGCCCAGGAGAGGGTAGGCATTCTGTGGGCCATGGAGAGGAGTGAGGCAGAGTGAGACCAGGAGTTTGTCCCTGGGTGCCTGGCAGAGGCCCGCATGCCTTTGCTCTTAGCTGTTCAATGGGACAGATTCCCATGGCCTTGGCAGGCCCCAACAGCTCTTGCCACATCCTCTAGGTATCCTGAAAGAGGGTGGAAGCTGTCCTTTTTTTTGGGGGGGGGGGGTAATCTTCCTCACCACACACACTATTTGGTGTTTGGTTTGTGGGCCTTGCTGGTCAGTGCCTGGAGATGCTCTGAACAGAACTGGGTGGGGAGAGGATGTCCCCTGGGAAGAATGAAAAACCAGAATGCACTACTCCTTTTCCCCACTCTCCTCTTTCAGCTGGCACACTAGCTTTGATGGTCCTTTCTTCCTGTCCCAGGCTCTGCTGTGCCCACACTCTCCTTTCCCCACAGCAGTGTCAAGGTCTCAGGACTTTCCTTAGCCTTGGATCCTGCCCAGCCTTTGCCCTTCCCAACAATTTGTTTGCTTGGAGTTTCCATAACTACTCCTGGACACTGAAGCTGCCCAAGTTTCTCTCTCATCCCAACTATGAGTGCCTCACCCTCTGCCCTCTTCTACCTCCCAGTCCAGGCCTGAAAGGTTAAAAGAGGGTGGCCACAGCTCCCCTCCGAGGCAACCTTTCCCCGATTGGGGACTTTGGAGCCCTTTCTATCCCTTGCCCCTTCTGTGGGCAGTGGCATCCTAGAAGGAAGATTGGTGTTCCTGGGAGGGCCCAAAAGTCCCCACCCTGCCCCCGCAGTTCTCCCAGCAGCCTGATGCCCTCAGAGAGAGAGAGTGTGGTCTGGCCTCTGGCTGTCTATATCTGACGCCTTACCCTGATTTTTTTGGTAAAAAATAGCACATGATTTGGAGCAGTGCTCCCAACTCCCTGGTGACTGAAGCTGGCCGCCAGTATGAGAGCCAGAGCGGGTGGGGCAGCTGAGCGTCTGACTTTTGGATTTGCTAGGGATTTCCTCCTTTCTACCCCAGCACAGAGATGGGGGGGGGGGGGGTTGAGAGAAGATAGTCTTCCCCCTGCTCCCATTCCTACATTGATTCTGAGCCCAGGATTCCCCTCCCTCCCCCCATGACCCCGTTGTCATTTGATGGATGGAGGTGGAGGCTTCCACAGAGGGTCAAGAACTCAACTCTAGCCTGTTATTTGGGGAGGCAGGGCTCGGCCCAGGGTCTTTTGACAAGAGGGGAGATCAGTGGTCTAGATCCTCTGAGCCTGAGGTTTTGGATTCTTGGAGAGGGCAGGTTAGAAAAGGTGAATAGTATTTGACCAGCTGAGGAGAGGAGATGAAGGCCCAGGACAAGCCGGGTTGTTTGGAGGTCACAGTGGCATGTGTGTCTGTGCGTGGTGATGGGGAGGAATACTCTTCTTCAGTGGGACCTCAGATGCAAAAGTGGGCCAAGGCTAGTTCCGGTTCATGCCAGCCTGTCCCAAAGCCTGGGGCATTGTACAGTGAGGACAAAAATCATTGGTGACCTACCATCCAGAGCTCATCAGAATGTCATTCCATCCTGCCCTGCCATTGGCTAAGCCTATGACCTCAGGCAATGGACCCCATGGTTCATTTGGAATGAGGAGTAGGTCTGTAACCTGTGCCTCTCAGCAGCTGGTGTTGATGTCCACCAACCATTAATCGGGCTGGGTGAGCCTTTAAAGGCCTGAGCACCAGTTCCTGTGAATGGGATGTGGTTCAGGACATGAGCAGGTGACTACACAGATCACTCCTAGCATGCTTCTGGTTCGTCCTCTGAGTGCCCTGTCCCCCTCCTACCATGGCATTGAGCCTCTGGGATGGGGGTGGGGATGGCTGGGAGCAAGTCCAAACAAAGTCTGGGACACAAGAGTGAGTGCCCTGCCTGCCAGGATGCCTATGAGCCTGCTTCTGGGGTGGAGGGGGCCACGGCAGTACCCTTGGGGGAGGGGGCAGTTTTCCATTCTAGCTTCTTAGGCCTCAAGCCCAGCCAGTTGATAGAGCTGCTCCCACCCCTTCCGCCTCCGCTTGGCTCCAAGTGGTGCCAACCTGTCGCTGCCGGCAGTGAAGCTGAACAAGTCATGGTACCCCAAATGGTGCTTGCTTGTTAACCACCCACTGGGGGCACCCCATTGGACCCAGAATTAAGCACCCCTAAAGAACCCCTGCCTTGCCAGGTGCTGATGGCTCATGCCTATAATCCTAGCTACTCAGGAGGCTGAGATCTGAGGATCATGGTTCAAAGCCAGCCGGGGCAGGAAAGTCCATGAGACTCTTATCTCCAATAAACCACTCAGAAAACCCGGAATGGTGCTGTGGCTCAAGTGGTATAGCGCTAGCCTTGAGCTGAAGAACTGAGGGACAGCGCCCAGGCCCAGAGTTCAAGCCCCCACAACTGACAAAAAAATAAAAATAAATAAAGAACCCCAGCTTCATCATTTCTGGTCAGTTGGAGAGATGAGACCGGAAAATTCCCCTGACTGGAGATCTAGAAGGACAAGGATGTTATGACAGGGGCAGAGAGGCTGCCACTTCCCCAGGATCCTTGGTCCCTCTAGGATACGGAACCAGGAGCTTCTACACTGGCTTCCTAATGATGTAGACAGAGGGTATAACTCAGAGTTGCCATTCTCCAGGGATACAGACCTGGATCTACCACAGGGCCATGGGGGTCCAGATTTGACCCTGTTCCTGCCACGTGAGGGGCTCCCATGAGCAGAGGGCTTCCCTTCTCTGAGGGAGTCCTTTCCACTCCTTTGGCCCCTAACACCCATTTATCGATTCACTTCAGGTGCAGGACAGAGGGGGTTGCCTCTCTGCCTCTCTATCCCTTTGCGCTCCTCCCCCCTTCTCCCCCCTCCCCATCTGGCATGCAGCATCTTCATCCTTTGTCCCCTCCTCCTCTTCCCCTCTGCTGCTCAGCCTGTTCGTGTGTGTGTTTGTGTGTGCGTGTACAGTGTGTCCCTTTGTGTCCATCCTCGCCTGTCTGCTCTCAGGTCCTGTCTCTCACTTTCTCTCTGCCCTGGTGTTGAGATTCCTGCACCTGGCAGTCTTCCCAGGAGTGGTCATCCATTCCTGCACAGACCATGCTCTGCTGGGTGAGCTTCCATATGGATCAGGCCAAGCTGGGTCCCTTGCTCCAGCCCTCTGAGCTCCAGAACTAGGAAGGCCTTTGTTCAGAGCCATGGTCATTGCAAGGCAGGGGTGGGGGCAAGGCCTGTGGCAGGAGGGGTGCAGGGGTTATCAGGGCTTAGCCTTCCCCCTCAGCCTTCCCCTTCCAGTTCTGTCCTTGCTCTCCCACTGGCCTCTGACAAGCTGCTCCTCCCTAGGTGTTCAGCACCTACTCCAATGAGGACTATGACCGCCGCAATGAGGATGTGGACCCTATGGCTGCCTCTGCAGAGTATGAGCTGGAGAAGCGGGTGGAACGGCTGGAGCTGTTTCCTGTGGAGCTGGAGAAGGGTGAGAGATCAGACTCTGGTCAGTGGGCACAGTGGGCTTGTCTAGGCTCCTCGTGCGGGTACCTGTGTCTAACTTGCCCTGTCACATGCTGGGCTTTCTCCATTAGTTCTCAGTGCCTCGTGTATTCAGCGCGGCTCCAGTACATGGCCACTGTGCACCCTGCATGGAACACTATTTGCACCTCTAGTTACCCTATCTCCCCAGCAGTGTGCACGGGTCCTGTGCACATTCCTGTAGGAATGGTGATAGGCAAAACCAGGCTCCCTGGGAGCGATCTCCTTGGAGACACTCTCTAACTTGTCTGTGCTGTCGGAGGTATGTAAAGGGAAAGGAGGCTGCCTTTGAAGTTAAGTCATTTAAGGGGGCCTGGCCAGACTAGGGCAGTTCCCAAGGAAGCAATGCTCCCATGGATCTTGATGAAGAATTTAGGTGTGTAGGGTAGACACCGATGGCTGCCTTTACATAGTGACTGTAGGAAGGGCATGGGACCAAGGCCACATAGACCATGGCAAGGACATGGTCAGAAAGTTTCTGAGATGGATTGGCAGCCATTGCAAGTGTGAAAAATGTTCTAGAAAGATCACACTGGGGAAGTGGGGCTGTAGCTCAAAGTGGTAGAGCACTAGCCTCGAGCAAAAGAGCTTAGGGACAGCACCCAGGCCAAGTTCAAAACCCTATGACCTATCAAAAAAAAAAAAAATTAACAATTAGGGCTGGAAATGTGGCTTAGTGGTAGTATGCTTGCCTAGCATACATGAAGCCCTGGGTTCAATTCCTCAATTCCTCCTCAATAAACAGAAAAAGCTGGAAGTGGCGCTGTGGCTCAAGTGATAAAGAGTGCTAGCCTTAAGCAAAAGAAGCTCAAGGCCCAGCATGGTGGCTCACACCTGTAATCCTAGCTACTCAGAAGGCTGAGATCTGAGGATCGTGGTTCAAGGCCAGCTTGGGCAGGAAAGGCTGTGACTGTTTATCTCCAGTAAACCACTCAGAAAACCAGGAGTGGTGCTGTGGCTCAAGTGGTAGAGCGCTAGCCTTGAGCTAAAGATCTGAGGGACAGCACCCAGGCCCAGAGTTCAAGCCCCAAGACTGACCAGAAAAAAAAAAAAAAAAAGCTCAGGGATAATACCTAGGTCCTGAGTTCAAGCCCCAGGACTTGCAAAAAAAAAAAAAAAATCACACTAGCTACAGTTCAAGGTAAGGGTCAGAGTGGGTAGAAGACCACTGTGGTACAGACTACACACAAGGTATTGGTAGAACAGAAGTCGGGTGGATTTAGATTGGAGAATCCACAGGGCCTGTGCTTATTTGGCTCTGTGGAGGCTGTGGGGGTGGGGTAGAATCCAAGTGCTTCCCAGGTCTGGCAGACAGCAGCTGGTGGTGCCAGCCCCAGGAAGGAATCTTTATAAGCAAGGTCATAGGTTTGGATGCCAGATGCCCATGAGACTGGCAGAGGCAGGTATGGCCTGCAGGATAGGTGTGGCTAGGGCAGTGAGCCTCAGGGGAGAAAAAACGGGTCAGTAAGCTCTAGGTATGGAAGCTTCTAAGTGTAGAAACTGCTGGGAGGAGACCAAAAGGCTTAGGGCCAAGTCCTGTCGCAGTCCTCATCCCAGCCACATTCCCTTATCTATATATGCAATACAGTCACACCCAGCTACCCCTGACATACCCTGCTTCCTATCTGCTCTTTGGATTGGACCAAGAACAGAAAGGTGACCCACGAGGCAGCATAGTTAGCCTGGCAAGTAGGGTGTGGAAGGGGTGTGCCCCTTCCTCCCCTGTGGGATATCCCCAAGCCTTGGGGACTGCCCCCAAGGGTAAGGGATGGGAGAGGATCTCCTGCCAGCCCCTGCATCTCCTCCTCTGCCCCACAGACTCCGAGGGCCTGGGCATCAGCATCATTGGCATGGGGGCCGGGGCCGACATGGGCCTGGAGAAGCTGGGCATCTTCGTCAAGACCGTGACTGAGGGTGGCGCTGCCCATCGGGATGGCAGGTAACACTTACCCGCCTCACTCTGCACAGCTGTGACTTACAGCGCAGCCACTGGGCAGCCAGAGCACTCCCCCATTCCCTGGGACACTGGTGTGTTGTGTGGCTTCCAGTGTTCGGGGAGCACCAGGCTCTGGAGTTACAGCTGTGAACAGCAGGTGGAACCCCTCCAAGGGTAGCAATGGGAGCTGTACCTAGTACCATGTGCCCTTCCTAGGGCGTGTGGGCGTTGGCAGGGAGCATGGGCTCTGTGAAGCACATTTGAGCTTTCCTTTCCTTTTGTTGTTAGGCTGATGCCAGGCTTGGGGAGTTGGTGTCAAGGGCCTTGCCCTCAGGAAGCAGGCAGTGTAGTGAGGCAGAAAGACACCAGACAAGGGACACACAGGAAGTGGCTGAATGGAGGAAAAATACATAAAGCACAAACAGGAGGGCTTGACCTGTGTGGGTATGGGAAGGGCTCCCTGGATGAAGTGACACTGGAACTGAACAGGAGTTAGCTAAGCCAAATGAGCACAAGAGACTTCAGGCCAGGAGCTGAAAGAGGAGATATGGTAAAGAGGAGATATGGTCAGGGGTGCAGACAGCTGGGATGCAGGCGTTGATGTGACTAGCCTTGTTGGGGGGTGGGGTGTGTTCTGAAGCCAGGTGTTTGTCCATGTGCTGGGTTGAACATCTGTGTCTATAAGGGTGAATCAGAGGGTCAGGAAAGGTGTCCTGGAGCTCTGGGCCAGCCAGTGACCCTCCACCAGCTGTTCAGCTGTATGTGGGTTGCAGTGGGAGAGGGGAGGGGGGAAGAGGCTGCAGAGCCTTCCTCAGGAGGGTCCAGAGAGGTCACGTTAGAGGCATGGTTTCTTTATTCAGCTGGTTTCTGTGTGCTGTGGCCAGGCAGCCTGGAGCAGGGCAGAGAACAGAAAGGTTGAAAGTATCTCTTATCCCCTTCTCTCCCTTTCCAGAGCCTTCCCACTATCACCTGTTGATTTGGAAAGTATGCATGATGAAGGTGCTTCCTGGCTTGTGTATGGGATATGGGGGTGAACCCTTTACATACAAGTATGGGCTATCAGAGTGAACCTTTACAACAGGCCACGTATCCACTGTCATGGAGCCCCAGGTCTAGGCCTGGAGTTCCCAGGAAGTGGGAGAGGAGGAAGGAGGTATGCTAGGGTTCCTCCACCTCCTTAGCAGGCCAGATGCATACACATCTTCCCCTTTGTATGAGGGATGAAGCTTTAGGAGCCACAGCTGGAGTGTGTGGGGAGTGTGTGGGTGTGGCAGTATGTGAGCCAGTGTGTGAGCCAGAGAGGGGCAGTTAGGGACTCGGGCAGAACTGTTAAGAGCATGGTGACACGGCACATATGTGCGTGAGAGATGAGTTCTGGGGATGTCCAACTGCTCAGTTGAGTATGATGGAAGAGGGGACAAGTATGTGAGTGTTACAGGAAGCAAGCCTGCCAGCTGTCCTGCTCCTTGGAAGCCTGTGTCTGCTTGGCTTGCCCTGAGCTCTCTGCCCACACAGGTGGGCCTGGCTTTTGCTTTATCTGGCCTCATGTATGTTATGCCTGTAGACAAAGTACTGGATCGCTGTGGGCCTGCAGTTTCCAGTGGGAGGGGTATCTTCTGCCTCCACTGGACAGGTCGTCTTATGACCCCATAACCATTGTCTTATGATCCCATAACCAATGTCACCTCCCTAGGATCCAGGTGAATGATCTCCTGGTGGAGGTGGATGGAACGAGTCTGGTGGGAGTGACCCAGAGTTTTGCAGCCTCCGTGCTCAGGAACACCAAGGGCCGCGTGCGGTGAGAGTTCTGGGGCAGACAAGTAGGGAGGTGGCTGGCTGCCATGCCTCCTGCCCACATCTGGCCCTGCCTGAGGGGATGGCTGTGGCCACAGTACTCCTGCTTCTAGGCCCCTGGTCATGCCTTCCCCCACCCCCCTCATCTTCCTGGGCTTATCCTCCTTTCCCTCTGCCTTTTTCTGGCTCAGTTATTGAAGAACCCAGGTATGTAATGTGAATGCCAACCAGTTGGGTTTATCTTACCCAGAACCTCATTCCTCTCTTCTGACCAGGCCATGTACACCTTCCCCGAGAACAGGACATGGAGTAGAAGCTCCCTGCATGCATTCTACCTTTGGCATTGCACTCAGGGGTTGCTCCCTGCCCCCCTCAAAGAGGGCCACTGCCCCCAGGAAAGGGTGGTGGAGAGAAACAGGATGTGGGTGGCCCTGGGGAGGAGGGGCTGGGGCCTGGAAGTTCCACTGTTTCCTCTCCATACTAATCTCCAATCTCCATCGTCCCTCCCCTTCCTGAAACACGGGCTTGGAGCTCACCCAAGACCCTCCTCCAAAGCCACAGCCCTCCCAGGATGGGTCACCTTTGCCATCCCTGCCTCTTTTTCACCCACATGGTGGAGGAAGAGGCCCTTACCCTGGCAGTCCTTGAGCTCATGTCCTATGCAGACCATCCCAAAGTTTAGTATATCCCCTCCCCAAAACTGTCTAGGAGGGCTAGCAGGCCTTCCTGCTTTCCCTAGGGGGAATGTGATAGTGTCTCAACTCCTATCCATTATTAACACTATAGCTTCTGGACTTAGCCTCTCAGTTCACCTCCCCTGGGAGGGCCTGTGTTTGGAGAGAGGTCTACCAGCAGGGAAGGTAGTGGTATTCCCTATGGATGACAGGCAGGGATGACATCTGTGCTGTTGCAGGTTCATGATTGGCCGGGAACGGCCTGGAGAGCAGAGTGAAGTGGCTCAGTTAATTCAGCAGACTTTGGAGCAAGAGCGATGGCAGCGGGAGATGATGGAGCAAAGATATGCCCAGTATGGGGAGGATGATGATGAGGTAGGACTCCCAGTCTAGCTGGTACAGTGATTGCCCTCTAGTGGCTAGTGCAGGCAGTGCAGCCATCTGCTTCTACCATTTTCTCAGGCTTGGTAAAGAAGCCCAAAACACAGCAAGAGAAACAGACCCTTCCCTCAGAGAACCCCTTATCTCATGGAGTCACACTGTCTGTCTTTGCAGTCCTGCAAGGAACTCAGTTCTCTCGAACAGTCCTCAATGTGAGATAGCAGAGACCTATATTGTGTAGGGAATAGTGCAGTCTGTTTCTTCAAGGTTTTGCAGAGGACCAACCTCTGTCATGAGGGCTCCCCTAGTCTGACATGAACTGCTGTTGGCCTTAGGCTTGGTCATGGGGATGCTGAGGGGTTGGGATGTGTGTGTGTGTGTGTGTGTTTGTGTGTGTGTGTGTGTGGAGTCCGCACCGCCTGTGTCCCTTCACAGACAGGGGAGTATGCCACTGACGAGGAAGAGGAGCTGAGCCCCACATTCCCAGGTGGTGAAATGGCCATCGAGGTGTTCGAGCTGGCAGAGAACGAGGATGCGCTGTCTCCTGTGGACATGGAGCCCGAGAAGCTGGTGCACAAGTTCAAGGAGGTGGGAGATGGGTCCTGGGGTAGTGAGCGAAGGCAGGTGGATCTCAGCCCCCTGGAGCTGAGTGCCAACCTCTGCCCGCAGCTCCAGATCAAGCACGCAGTGACTGAAGCAGAGATCCAGCAGCTGAAACGAAAGGTGAGGGTACCTATACACGTGCACCTGTGTGTGCACTGAGCAGGTCAGAGGCTTGAGGGAGGGGCCCCTCACACAGCACTCACCAGGCCACTGGGACATGAGGATCACAATACAGAGCTGCTCCATTACTCACTTATCTGGGCTTCCATCCCCTTTAAGATGGGGTAAAATACTCCAAACCATAGGAGCCATGTGAGTTAAATGAGATAATTACATCTGCATCCTTAATACAGTACCCAGGCACAGAATAGTTACTCAATCAAAAGTCAGGCATGGCGGGGAATGTGGCTTGGTGGTAGAGTGTTTGCCTAACATACATGAAGCCCTGGGTTTGATTCCTCAGTACCACATAAATAGAAAAGGCCAGAAGTGGCATTGTGGCTCAAGTGGTAGAGCGCTAGAGCAAAAAGAAGCTCAGAGACAGTGCCCAGGCCCTGAGTTCAAGCCCCAGGACTGGCCAAAATAGAAACTTTTTTCACAGAGGTACCCTAAGACCTGTTCTCCATGTCTGCACCTGGACTGTTCTACATGTGGTCCATGCATAGGTCCAAGGATCAATCCATGCTATTCAGAGGGACATACCCTGACACATGCTAGCCAGGACCCATGATACCCACAGCGCCATTCACCCAGACATCTAGATATCCCACACTGCACAGATACAATCACTGGGGCCCTATTCCTGCTTCTCATACTTCCACAGACATCCTCTCTGCCCTGAAGCGCACTGAGATACAGGGTGTGACTGTCATCCAGACCACCTGGCCTACAACATAGAGGTGCTGTGACATGTGACACAATCCACATTCACACAAGCACACTGCTGCCAGTATGTTTGCAGGCATGAGAATCCATAGATTCCATAGTGAAGGTGCCCAGGGGCCATGCAGATTGGGTGGATCCAGGTACACGTGTGTATATACTTCCTCTGTGCGGGCAGAGAAAGAATGAATGTTCAAGGCAAGGAGATGAACTTGAGCTTGGAGACTGGCTTTGAGAGTAGGCCTGTTAGGTTGTAGCTAGAGAGAGGTGAGAGACAGTCTGAACAGCTGACAGTGTGCGACTCCCTCCCCCAAGAACTCTAGTCTTGGCCCTGTAGACAGTGTGGGGCTGTGTGGCCACAGGGGTTTGGGTAGCCAGCACTGCTCAGGAAGCTGAGAGGGCACAAGGGAGGGCAGGACTTAGAGCTAGGTAAATTGACTAGAGACCTGGGCAAGGTAGGCCAGATAAGCCCTGAGCACAGCCCAAGGGTGGGGTAGAGCCACATTTATGTTCCTGGGTGTTTCCAGGGCACAAATCAGAGTGAGGTGAAGGTCTGTTCAGGGGCACAGAAAGCCAGGGCCATTCTATTTACAGAGATGCATTGAGTACCTTCTAGATGTCTGGCAGTGCTCCAGTCATGGCACTAGGCAAAATCGAGTTTGCCCTTGGGCAGCTTTGAGCCTGTACAACAGTGACTGCTGTCACAACCTGACTTGGGATTCTGGAGGAGAGGACCCAGTTACTAAGGACCTGTTCTGGCTGGGAGTGGGCAGTCCAGAGAGCTTCCGTGGAGTATCTGAAGTGATACATGGCACAGAGAAGTAGAAGTTTAGATGTTAGATGGGCATTCCCAGGAAAGGGAGAGACATACGCAGAGACCCTGTGTGAATCTGAGGGTCTGCAGGAAGGCCTTTCTGGCTAGTCACAGAGCGCACAGAGCTTTAACAGCAAACACGTGTGTAGGCTAGCAAGGGCTTGAGACTGAGTGCCGGGGCTGTGAAGTGCTAGCACCATCTAACAAATGACATTGGTTTGCACAGATGCTAGTCTAGTTTAGGGCATGGTGTTCATGAGGAGCTGGCTTGAAAGTTGGGAGTGAGGCTGTGCTGGAGGTTGGAATTTGGGGGTCAATGCAGAGAGGTGGTATCAGGGTTAGGATTCCGCTCAAGTAATGCTATGGAGAGAACAAAGGATCCAGATGGAGCCTTTGGGAGGTTCAAAGTCATTGGATATTGGAGAGGGTCCAGATTGTTGAGGAAGCCCCAGGAGCAGGGACAGGTTGACAGGTCAGGGCTGCAGAGGGCCCAGAGCAATGGCAAACCTCACCTGTCCTGCACTTTGCCATTTTACCACTTCACTACACACCACTCGCTTTTTCCAGATGAGAGGGCTGAGGTGCCAGCAGAAAATACCCTAAGTCTCAGAGCTAGTCAGTGACTAATGGAGGCCTCCTGGGCGCACACTGCTGAGAGAGAGACCCTGGTTAGGAGCCCTGAGGCTAAGGTTTCCATTCCCAGGTCAGCACAGGAGATCTAGTGGTTGGGGATATGGACCCAACTTCCACAAGAATCTCTTAAAGACTGTGGCCCTGGTGCCAGGATGGGGATCTGTAGCTCCTTCTGGCCTTCACCAACCTAGGGCTGCTTCTTCCTCTCAGCTGCAGAGCCTGGAGCAGGAGAAGGGGCGCTGGCGAGTGGAGAAGGCCCAGTTGGAGCAGAGTGTGGAAGAGAACAAGGAGCGCATGGAGAAACTAGAGGGCTACTGGGGTGAGGCGCAGAGCCTGTGCCAGGCGGTGGATGAGCACCTTCGGGAGACCCAGGCCCAATACCAGGCCCTGGAGCGCAAGTACAGCAAGGCCAAGCGCCTCATCAAGGACTACCAGCAGAAGTACGTGGCAGGCTGCAGGTCCTAAGCCCAGGGTGATTGGGAGGCCTTCAGTGGCAGTCCTCCCCCCCTCCCCAGCTGAGTAGGGAGACAGAGCAGAGAGGTTGGCAGGCCCCATGGTAGTGTTCCCTGGGGCCTACAGCAGAGCACCACCAGCACAGGGCCAGATCTCAGAGGCCTTAGGGAAAGCTCAGACCTCTTGACCTGAGAGAAGCACGGCAGTGCTGGCCAGGTGTTGCTGAAGACCCTGCCTCTCCCCAGACAGAGGCCAGGCACCACACCTTTTACTCACTACTGCCTGCCCTTGCCTGTCTCCAGGGAGATTGAGTTTCTGAAAAAGGAGACTGCCCAGCGTCGGGTTCTGGAGGAGTCGGAGCTGGCCAGGAAGGAGGAAATGGACAAGCTCCTGGACAAGGTAGGCCTGGGATGCCTTAGAGGCAGGGCTTGCAGAGGGAGCTACATAGAAGAGCCTGTCTAGCACCTACCTGGTAGATCCTCAGGTGGGGCCATGAGGGTCATACCCTCATCAGGGCATAAAGGGGCTGGGCCTAACCCCCTCTTCATCTTTGTTTTCCAGATCTCAGAACTGGAAGGAAACCTACAAACACTGAGGAATTCCAATTCTACTTAACAGGAATCATTCCTTGACAGGACAATAATAATTCCCACTATCCTTGTTCCCAGTCCTCAGTACCCCACCCCACCCCTTACCAGCCTGGGGACAGGTGCCCCGACTCCCCAACTCCTCCACCCCACCTCCCCCAGCTTCAGGGACCAGAGGGCCCATATCACAGGCCCCTTTATGGTGGCCCGGGTAGTCAGTGGTGGCTGGAAGGGTGGCCTCGTTGCCCCATGGGGCTGAGGCATAGAGGCTGAAGGAAGCCGAGGGCTGGCCTGGGTGGTGAATGGACACAAGGACCTGCAGACCAAACTGCCAGACTTTATAACCTCCAGCCTTTGTCTCTGGACTGGAGTGGGGCTGGGGTTCTCCCAGCATCTCACCAACTGGAGGCTGCTCCCTGCCCATGGGGCTCTGGGTAGCCCTTGGGCCTCTTGACTTGAGGTTCTACCTTCTTGGCCCTTCCCTCTTCCCTATCATTGTGCTGTCTGTTGCATTCTAACCTTCCTGCTTGGGGGGAGGCGGGGTGCTCAACACCTCCCAGACCTGTTCCCCATCCTGGGAGGGATAGAGCCCCCAAGGAGGCTGGGCCTGACCCTGCACTGATTTCTCATGCATCCTTCAGGAAAAGGGGACTGAGAGTAGAAAAAGGAAGAGTCCAGGATACCTGGTCCCCAGCCCCGCTCTTCTGAAAAGGGCAGCAGCCCTCAACTTCTCGTGCCTCCCTTCTCCCAGGTGCCAAATAGCCATAACCTCCTCCTGGAACTATTCTGCAGCCTCTCTGGGCCCTGGTTTCTTGGCCAAGCCTGGGAAGGCCAGTGGAGAGGGAGGTCAGCTTAGTGGGCCTGGCTGCAGAGCAAGGGCAAAGGTTCTCGCTGGGGAGCCCCGCCCTGCCCAGGGCCACCCCTGGAAGCCTTGTACTCACTTGGCAGAGACTCAGCCTCCTCTCCCCACGCTGCACTCTTCCCATGTTTTGACTGGAGGGCAAAACTTTACTACTCAACTTTTTGGAGACCAGGGCTGTCCTACTGGCAGTCTGCTTTCTAAGTGAAATTGACTCTGTCTCCCCACTTTAACCCCAAATTGGGGCTTGGACCAAGGGAGGTGAGACCTCCCCCCCACCTTTCAAAATCCATCACATTTGCCACTTCCTCATGCCCCTGCCCCAAGCCAGGGCTTTTGTTCTTTTTTTTTTTTTTTTGAAAAAAAAAAAACTCCGTTCCATCTGTTTCAGCTTTTTGTCCCCTGTAAATAGGCGGTGCCATTGATCAGTATTTCTCCCCGCCCCGCCCGCCCGCACCCGCCTCCGGAAAGAGCTGACTCTCCAGTGCCCGGCCCTGCACTTCGCCCTGGCAGATGGAGGGGGAGGAGCCGGGTGGGCGGGGCCACCGGGCGCTTCCGGTTTCTCGGGCCTGCGGCGCCCCTATCCCGCCCTTAAGAGGACCCCCGTCTTTGTATATAATATATATATATATATGTATGTATTGTTCCCGGTTTTGTACGGACCATGCCCTCTGTCAGGTCGTCCCCATAAAAGCAGCCCCCAGAGCCTCGCTGCCTGGTCTCTTGATTTGCCGTGGTGGGGACGGGATGCTGCGGCCCCTCGTCACCGCCCTCGGACCCGAAGATCGTTGCACGCTTCCCGCGTCGCGGCTTCTCTGCTAACACTGCGCCCTCGGCACCCATACTTTCTCTCCGTCCTCCTGGGGCGTCTAGGCAGGTTTTCAGCCCCTCACATTCCTCTCGCAAGTCCCCTAGTGGAGGGCGTGGGTGTCGTGAATGGAGTCCCAAGTCTCTCTGTTGGGAACCCAGTGGATGACTACAGAGGATTCCCTTGATGTATCGGGTGGACCAAAAGTTTCCTGGGGTCGGAGGCGGCAGCCCCTGCACCTCCCGGTGCAGCCACGTGCCCCCGTGGTCCGGTCCGAAGGGAGAATCACCTTTCCCTCCCTTTGCTCTAAGGAATGGAGGCCCCTATTTCAAGGCCCTTCAGGGTCGCCTTATACCCATGACAACATCCAAGATGATTAGTCTCAGAACTATTGAGGCAGCCACACCCCGAGGATGGCTCCATCATGGCTCCCATGTCAAATTTAAATTCTACCTTTCCATAACTACCCTCAGCAGTCCTAGTTCTACACCTCAGGGCCATGTAGTATCTTGCCACCCATCTGACACTCACCTAGAACCTAGGGATGGTGACCATGCCTCTCAGAGCATCTCCAATTAGGTTGTCCTTGGAACACTTGAGAAGCCCTCAGTGTTCAAATCCTGTGCTTATGGGCCACCAAAACAGGAGAGTCCAGGATAGAGATATTAGGAAATCTTTCTAAGAAATCCTAAAAGTAAGAGTGGCTGGACCTTTTTTGGTTTGGAGGCAGATTTGAGAGTTGTCAGCATCCAGGGTGAAGTCATGTAACTCCATCTGTGTATTAGGTATGTTCTAAAATGGGGGTGGGGTGTGTGTTCTGTGGTTGGGAGCATTGTGTGTGATTTGCTGGAAGTCTCTCAGGCCTGTATCAAGTGGCTGTGGGCAGTTATATGGGAGGCTTGTCACCTTAGCTCTTCAATCACCACCCCCTACCCATCAACAGCCCAAAAATTGCTCAAACTTGGGAGCTTGAGTACATTTGTTAAAATCCCAACACTGGAATGTTGGGATTTTAATGCAGTGGACAAGGAAACTCCCAAGTCCAGCCACCCAGCTAGCATCCTCCTGCTGAATGTCCCCACCCAGCATTGATCTTATTTCCCAGTACCCTACCCCTTTGGGGTCTATACAGGGACTGATCAATCCCCAACTCTAGCTTACCACCCAGATCTCATCTCCTACCATGGTCTCTACAATCTAGCCAGCACACTGCCACTGCCAGATTCTGAAGACACAGAGAGAGGAACCCAACCCTCAGTTCCCACAGATCCCTTAGAATGTCCTCAACCCCTAAAGGGTATTGATTCTGTTCCCCACAGTCCCAGGATAAAACTACCACAACATGTGGCAGCCCACAGGCCCTGTGAGCATTGGAGAGTTTTCTCCCTCCAGCCTCTTCACCCCTCCCTGAGCTCTGGTCTCTTCCCCCAGCATTACCATTTGCACTTGAACAAACCACTTTCCTTCCCTATCTATCTTCTATGGTAGGCAATAGAAATGCCTGCTTCATGCTATATACTTATTTTGAGGTGACATTAAATACCCTAGAGTTGCCCAGTGTTTGATATGGCCTCCTGCTTATGGTAGCTAGTTATTGTTGATTACATTATTCCCCTTGGCTGGCCTGCCACTGCCTCCTCCTGCTTACCCTGTCCAAGTCTGTGCTCATCAGTTCTTATCCTTAGCTCCAGCCCCAGGGCTCCCAGTCTTCAACTAAGACTCCTAGGCTTTTCCTAGACCTCTTCTCCTGCCTTAATTCTTTGTCCCCTTGGCCCCAAATCCATTTCTTCAATTCTTAGCATGGAATCTCTCCACAGCCTTTTTTTTTTTTTTTTTTTTTAACCAGTCCTGGGGCTTGAACTCTGGGCCTGAACACTGTCCCTGAGCTTGTTTTTGCTCAAAGTTAGCACTCTACCACTTGAGCCTCAGCGCCACTTCCTGCTTTTTCTGTCTATGTGGTACTGAGGAACCCAGGGCTTCATGCATGCAAGGCAAACACTCTACCACTAAGCCACATTCCCAGCCTCCTAAAGGAGTGCCCAGTTCTGGCTCCCCTGTAGCCTGCCCTTTGGCCATCCTTTCTCCATGGAGAAGCCCAGTGGTTCTTCCTCAATTATGATCAGATAAGAGCTTTTCCCTGCTCTATTTTTTCCTTGCTAGTAGAATAAGCTGCAGGTGTGTGGGGGAGGGGGCCTCAGCTCATCTTCCCCTCTTGTCCACACATTCCCAAACCCACATCTCCCCTTCCCTGGCCTACAGGATTCCTCCTTGCCCCCTACCCCAAGCCTAACCAGGTGGCTGAAGGGGTGCTCTGTGAAACCCAGCCCCTAAGGCAAATCCTCCCCCACTTGGCTGTGCCTTGACTGTACAGTGAGCGCCCAGGGCCCAGGTCGGATCGATTCGGTTCACCACGATGCTCCTTAGCCTCGGGACCCAGGCCGGCTGCTTGGTGGATGGATGTTGGTTGAATGAATGCATGAGGGAATCGGGAGCTCTCACAGACCCTGCAGAGGAGGCGGGAGCCCTGCAGGTCTCCAGGCAGGGCAGCCTCCCCGACCCCTCCCGCACCCCGGCCCCTCCGGGTGCGCAGTCTCCGGTGCGCCGCTTTGCCCCACCGCTAGGAACCCCCGGCCCGCCGCAGCGCCCGCTGCCTCCGCCCCTCGGTCCTCGCCGCCTCCGCCCCTCCCTCCTCCCCCCCCCCCCCCCCGCTCTTTGTCTCCCGGGCTCCCGCCTCCCCGCCACGCGCCCCCCGCCCCCCGCGTCGCCTCGGCCCCAGGAACCCCCACGGAGCCGGCCAAGGCGACCGTGCACCCGGCGGCCTGGCAGTGAGGACCCGCGAGGCCCGGCCTGGGGGCGGCGCGGGGGCGCCCGCCCATCTCTCCCTCTCCCTCTCTCTTCTCTCTCTCTCTCTCTCCCTCTCTCTCTCGCTCTCTCCACACACACACACACACACACACACACACGTACACACGCGCGCACACGCACACGCGCGCGCGCACCGAGCATCCTCCCGTCAGGTCTCCAGGTCCAGCCCCGCCCGCGCCTCCGGCTTCCCGCAAACCTTCTCCTCGGTGCTCCTCACCCGCCCCCGACTCTCCACTGCCTTCCGCTCCCCGATCCTCCCCGCCGACCCCCGCCCCGTCCCCGGGATGGAGCGGCTGGAGCCAACCCGGAGCCCCCCGCGACCGGGGTGACGACCCCCCCACACACATACACACCCCTCTGTCGCCGCCCCCGCCGGGAGCAGCATGGGCCTAAGGGGTGCCCGGAGCGCCGGATGCTGAAGATGACCGAGGCTAGAGGTAAGGGCCCGGACCCCTTGGGGTGGGCCGGGAAGCGCGAGCGAGGACGCTGGGCTCGCGGCCGGCCGGACCCCAGCAGGACCCCCATTGGGGTCCTGGCTACCGGGGTCTTTCTTCCCCTATCCCTAGGGGGACCGCAGGGAACTGGGCTGTCAAGGGGAGGGGGTAGAGGTAGGATTTGTGTCCCTAATCCCCTCCCTCCCGCCTGGGGACATTAATTTTTTTAAAAAAAATAGTGTGTGTGGGGGAGGGGGAGAGATTTAACTCCTTCAAGCCAGGCCAGCAGTTGGATTGATGGGTTGGATCGGAGCTGGCCATCGCTAGGCTTGGAGAGGAGCCTAGCTCTGGAAGGGGTGCTCCGTCCCCAACTCCCATTTTCCGAAGTCCTTTGGGGGGGGGGCTGTGGACTCCTGTGGACAGCCCCAAGCCCAGAGATGGGGATGAAGACTGGCAGAAATGGGAGGGGCAGAGACCCCTCCTCCCAGTTCCACTGCTTTGGGCACTCCAGCCTGGATCCAGCCCTTCCCCACCTTCTCCAGTTTCAACTCTCTCTCTCTCTCTCTCTTCTCCTTGGGCCTCCTTCTTGGGGTTCTCTCTCTTCTCTTAGGACCCCACTCGTGGGCCACACTCAAGCTGCCAGCTGCCTTCCCTGGCCCCATTCTCTGCCAGCCCTTGCTTGCTCTTTCTTCTCTGCCCCCTGTGGACACCAACAATCTCTATATCTGTAGCTGCTTCCTCTCCCTCTCCCTTCCTCTCCAGGCTGTGCAGCTTTCTTTTTTCTTTCTCTTCCCAGGGGTCTCGGGTAGCTCAGAGTTCACCTGCCTCCTTTTCTCCCAGAGAAGGGTCAGAGGTCATTACAGTTCCTCCAGGAACTGGTAGCCAATGGGAGTGGTCTGGTGACAGGGGAGCCTAGAGGGTATCTAGGGGATACCCTCTTCCACCCTGTGTCATTATGTGGCTGAACATCTATAAGTGTGTGTGTGTGTGTGTGTGTGTGTGTGTGTGTGTGAATAGGGGAGGAGATGGGGTTGTTTAATTTTCCAAGGCTGAGGTTTGAAAGGAGAATGTCGGGTGGCAGGTGCCTAAGTGACCTTCTACATAGCCCATCTCTCAAGAGTTCCTCCACCAGATAATGTAGGGGGACACTCCCCAGATGAAGAGAGGAAGAGAAAGTAGTTTGTGCTGAATCAGAATGGACTGAAAATTATGTGAGCTGGAATCCCCTACCCATCCTCCATGCAAGTTCACTCTGGGCCTTCACTAAAGAGCCTACAGACTCCCCATTCTCAGTGTCTCTGAGAAGTCACCCTGCAGACAGCCTCTATTCTCTAGGAGAAGCAGCTTCCATCTGCAAGAGTCCTTAGTCCAAAGCCAGCAATAGTGGCTGATGCCTGCAATCCTAGCCACTCAGGAGGCTGAGATCTGAGGGTAGCAGTGTGTAGTCAGCCTAAGCAGGGAAGTCTAAGACCCTTATCTCCTACTAACAAGCAAAAAGCTGGAAGTGGAGGTGTAGCTCCAGTGATAGAGCACCAGCCATCACACACACACACACACACACACACACACTTGCACACACACAGGAGTCCCTAGTCTGACAGAGTTCATGGTCCTACTTTTTCAGAAGCTCCCATTTGAGGTGGGGGAGGTCAAATACAAGTAGGAAATCAATTAAATACATATTTTTGAAAGTCTGTCTCCAGGGTTGGGAAGGTGGCTCAGTGGTAGAGTGCTTGCCTTGCATGCATGAGGCCCTGGGTTTGATTCCTCAGCACCACATAGCAGAAAAAGCTGGAAGTGGTGCTGTGGCTCCAGTGGTAGTACGCTAGCCTTGAGCTGAGGAGCTGAGGCACGGTGCCCAGGCCCAGAGTTCAGGCGCACGACCAACAAAAACAAAAAACAAAAAGCAAAAACAAGTCTGTCTCCATTTCCCAAGGGCTGGAGAAGGGTGGACTTAGAAATGGTGTAGTCGAATGAGAAGAGAGAGGGCAACCTAGAACAACTTCCTGAAGGGGGTGGAAGCTGAGTCCTAGATAAAATTTGGTGATTGAGGGAATTCAGCTCGTCTAAAGGCCAGACTTCTCATTCCTCCCATCTGGCCCTTGAGGAAGGAATGTTCTAGATCATGGCTTCTAGTCCCTAGACTTCAAGAATGGCAAGAACATCCTTGAAGGGACATCCCTGAATTCTCACTCTCTATTCCTGTATTGATCCAGGCATTCCTGGAGTTTGGGATAGAGAGAGTTTTAATGTTTCTTCTAGTCCTAGCCAGTATGAGCCAGCTCCCCTCCCTCTACCTCATCTTTCCTCCAGCAGTGTCCTTTACTCATGAGTACTCCTGGAACTACAGATCATTCCTCAGGACACAGCTGAGAGGCAGGAGACCAGGATCAAGAAAGACTTCGGCCTCTTAGCTCCTATTCCTCAGCTTTCATGTCTGTAAGTGGAGATACTAAGATTCCAAAACCTGTAGCTTGCTCTGGGATGATGTAATGACAGAAGCTAGAAGGCATTCCTGGCTTTTCTACACCTGTCAAGTATATGATCAAGCCCAGTGCCTTGCCTTTCTCCTTTCTTCTGACCTCAGTGTCAGAAGAAAAAAATGAAGATTATGTCTCAGCCATTCAGTGTTCCTGGCCCGATCTATTAGTGGCCCCTGAGCGGAACCCAGATTGTTCTAGCTGCATAAATCCTTCCTCCCACCACAAAAAGATCTTGTCTGCCACACTGCTTCCTGGAACATACTGGATGCTTCCGAGTTGGATGTCCACTGTTCTTTTGGTAGAACTCCTCATGCCCTCCTGCATCTGTGAGTCTGGCAAGAACTGTGAGAACTGTGATTCTGTCTAGAACAGTGGTCCTGCTAGTGCTGCCAGCTTCCTGAACAGCTCATGTTTAAAAAGGCAGGTGGTGAGGAACCCAAGGATGGGAGTGGAGGTGAGGCAGGATTGGATGACAGAGAGAAGATGGATGGAGAATTGGTAATGCAAAGATGAGTGGATGGACTGATGGATGGACAGACAGATGTATGGATTGTGGTAGCTGTTGGATGGGTGAGGTAGATATTGGATGCATGGATGGCTGGATAAGCAAAATGAGTAGGAAAATAAATAGGTAGCTGGATGAAAGAACCTGAGTTTTGATCCTGTATTTTCCACTAATTTACTGTGTGGTCTTGTGTCAGCCACCCCATCCTCTGATTGTAAAATAAGAGGACTGGATTTATTAATCTCCATGACTTCTTCTAGATTTGATGTTGCACAGTTAATGATGATCAAAAGCTTTTATGAGATGCTAATGGTGCTAATGATGGCAAGGCCTGAGACAATCTAGGGAATAGGGGAGGGCAACAACCAGCTGGCTTGGACCAGCTTGCAGGATGTGACCTGTGACTGTACCCTGGATTGACTATGCCTAGGCCCTTCTGCGCCTGCTCCAAGCACCCCCAGTCAAGGAAAAGGCCTTAGATGTCTTCCTTTTCAGGAGCAGGAGGGACTGTCTTAAGGGAATGGGAGGGGCCAGTAGACCAGGAGCTGGCAGTCATTGGCTTGCTCCCTTCCTGACCAACTTGAACCTCTTATCCAGTGTCTCTTTTTCTTTCTCCACATCTTGTCTTCCCCAGCTCTCTTGAGTCATGGCTTCTTCAAAGCTCCGAGAAACTGCAGATGAGGTTTTTGGTAAGTTCTATGTGACTCTTTCTCTAGCAATAGATACAGCTGTGGAACACTTCCTCCCAAGCCACTGAGTGGTGGAGGGTGGATTTTCCAGCTTCAGTGTGTGTGGGGGTGGGGGTGGGTGGTTTCTGCTATCTAAGTGGACTTGCCATACCAACAAGGGTCCTTGTTTATTAAGTGTTCATCTTACGCTCTGTACTCTAGATCTTCTGTGCATTTATCTCCCAGGTTTTTAATATTCACAATAAAGCTAAGAAATAAGCCCCTTTAATTGACCAGGAGTGTTGGGTGCAGAGTGCAAAAGTGACTTGCTTGAAAGTCCGCATGGCAGATTAGTGCCAGAGCTGGAACTTAGTCATGTGCGGTGACCTCCAGCATACTCCAGCCCAGGTAACACATGGGAATTCCAAGTCGCATGCAGAAGTGCCCCAGATCTCACCGACTGGCTCTGCATGCATGCATGCCCAGAGCCTCTGTGTCCCTCTCAGCCCACACCGGCAGCCATGCCTGTGTGCCACCTGTGCCATTGTTTGGAGAGAGAACTCTGCTGCAAGCCAGAATTCACAGCAGGTTCTGGAGCAGAAAAGAGGATTTGGATGAAGGAAGGACACATTTGCAAGCACAGCTTGGAAGGGCTTTTCTACATGGAATGCCCAGGGTTCCAGCTTCTCCCTGATTTTTCTCTTGTCTCTCTCTTTTCCCTCCTTGCCACTGCCACTGGTGATCATGCTACAACTGCTGTTGCCTGCTTCTGGTCAACACTGCTCCCCACCATTCCCCACTGAAGCTCCTCTGAGCCTTGGTCTTTGAGTTTGGCTCCAGCTTAATCCTTGGTCCTTTCCCTTTCTGGGGCTTCCACTGTTCCTACCTCCCTACCTCTGCTCCTCACAGATCCCTTCTTGTTTTCCTCAGTGCTGAGGTAGCCGGGCCTTGCCTGGCCTGCTTCCAATGAGAAAGGCAATTAAATATTCATGACTCCCACTGCCCAGAGCCCAGAGGGAGAGAAAGAGGGGATAGGCAAGAGAGAAGATGAAAGGGAAAAGATAAGACGAAGGGTCTAGTAGACCAAGGGACCCAGGATTGGCTGGCTCCACCTTGTCTTGAAACCCCAGTCTTTTGGGAGTCCTTTTGCCCTCTAGACCATGGGTGGTACCCAGGTGGCTGAAGGAGTAAAGGGTCCCTCTCCCTCTCTGGCACAGACTAGATGAATGACAGAAGGGTAGAGAAAGCAAGAATGCGGTCCTGGAGGCAGCAGACCACCCTAGGCAAAACCTTTCTTCTCTGAGATTGGTTTCTCTGCCCATAAAATGAGGGAGTAGATTCAATGTCGCTCCGATCTTTGCCTCAGGAAGGGTGTAGCATGTCTGGTGGTTATAAGCGAGCCAGACTGCCTGCCTGTAAGCCCGGCCTGCTCTTGCCAGCTCTGTGCCCTGGAGATTCCCCAAGTCCCTTCCTGTAGGGTGTGAGGAATTTAAATGAACGAGTAAGGTGGGGGCACTTAGAGCATCGCTGGCACAGCCAGAGCTCAACAGTGAAAGCTGTCTGCTCCTCTGTGAAGCAGTTCTGGACTTGCTGCTTTCAGGTAGCATCTGGAGATGCCAGGCCAAGGGGCTGGGAAGAACCTCCCCACCCCTTCACCCAGCACTAAGGGGCTGTACATACCACATGGGAGGCAGGTGCAGAGGAGACCCAGAAAGGACAAGTCATACCTGGGCAGTCCTCTGACTACAGTTTCCCCTCCCATCCATAGCTGCTCCCCCTGGACCACCACCACTGCATCTCTGGATCTATCTTCTTTTCACCAAGCCCAGTCACAAGCTAAGGGACAGCACCCAAGCCCTCTCTCTATGCTCAAGCCCAGGACCAGCACAAAATAAACTAAAATAGCCAGGGAGGGCCTTGGGGAAAGAAAGCATTGGAGCAAAGGCCTGAAAGAAGTGAGGGAGAAAAACATGCAGAAGTCGGTGGAGGGAGCCTCCTAGGAATAAAACAGAAGAAGGACAAAGATCCTGAGATGCTGGGCCCCTGTGGAAGTGGAAGCAGGGTGGCTGGAGGGAGAAGCAGAAGCTCAGGGAGGTGAACCTGGAAGACCACTGGGAAAAGCTTGGCTCTTGCTCTGCAGGAGACGGAAGTCACCTGAGGGTTGTGAGCAGTGGAGTAACAGAGCTGTCATGTTGCATTAGGCTCACTCTGGCTGCTGAGTTGAGAAAAATAGACTAAGTGGGGAGGGAGGAGGAAGGAGGCCAGCTAGGAGGCTCTTTGTAATCTAAGCAGGAGATGATGGTGATCTAGATGAAGGAGCTGTAAGATCTCCCTGGTCCTCCAGCTCTTCTCACCTCTACATACTTATTCTCCCTCTCCCTCTCCCTCTCTCTCTCTCTCTCTCTCTCTCCCTCCCTCCCTCTCTCCCTCCCTCCCTCCCTCCTTCTCTCCCAGTTGCATGTGGGCACTTGTCCTGGGGCTTGAACTCAAGCCCTGGGCACTGTCCCTGAGTTTTCTTTTTCTCAAAGCCTACTTTCTCTACCACACCTCCACTTGCAGCTTTTTTGGTGGTTAATTGGAGATAAGAGTCATGGACTTCTCCGCCCAGGCTGGCTTCAAACCTCACTCCACAGATCTCAGCCACCTGACATCTTGGGTTGTTTTGAACTTAATTCAAACATCATGTCACTTTGCCATCAATTTCAGTACATTTAGATCTAGCTTGAAAGTAAAGCTAAGGGGAGTTGTGGCTGGATGCGTTTGTAGGATGGGAGGGAAAGAAGTAAAGGATGACCCAGAGGTTTGACCTGAGTAACACAAAAGATGGAGCTGCCATTAACCAGCAGCTTGGGCTGAGGGAGAGGTCAAGAGCTCAGTCTGGTTTGGTGGAGGTGTCTTTCAAGGAGATGGACACGTGAATTGCCAAAGGGTCGAGGTCTGAGAGAGGAGAATAGCTCAGCAGTATCTGACAGAGCCAGGGAAGAGAGGAGAAGCCTGTTTGAGACAAGGCGATGGGTTTGTGTTGGTGGGCTGTTTGAGGTGTCTAGGGACCTTTGATACATGTTTCCTGATAGGTGCCCGAGTGTCTGGGCTTGGAATTCAAGGGAGGCAGCAGGCCTGGAGACAGACACATGGTCACTAAGTCAGAGGTGACATCTGGGATGTCTACAGATAAGAGAACAGGGAAGAAAGGGTGGGTTTGAGGGATGGAATAGATGTCCTGGAGATCCTGAGAAGGCCTTGGGCAGGGAGGTCTTTACCCATCCTGAGGCTGATTAAAAAAAAAAAAGTCAAGGCCAGTATAGAATGTGGCTTCATTCCCAGATGGACACAGGAAAAGTGGAATTATAACCATGCACCATTGTGCATTTCTATGCACAATCCAAGGGGTTCATCCACTCTGTCCAGGTCTACGTGCAGGGCCTAGCTTAGAGTCACGGACCCCAGGACTCTGAGGCCTGCGAGGCCTTCTTTCCTACCACTGTCACTGGCTTGCAGAAGTCCCTGTGTTCTTCAAATACAGGCCTTAAGTCATGCTATTTTACCGGAGTCAACCATGAACTTGGCGCAGCAAGACATCCTCAGCAGGCTTCATTTCTGGATCCAGACTAAGCCAGTCTCAAATCTCAGACTATTTCTAGCCAATGGCTTCAGATGACTTCTGTGAGCCTCTGTTTGCTCAGCTGTAACGTGTGCCTCTGTGTGCGTCATTGCTTTTGTCACTTCCTCTCCCCAGGTGAATGTGTACCTGGACCCATGGATGCTTTTCATCTCTCGTCTTCCACAGCACTACCACCTTCCATCCTGGAGGCGCCATCCCTGTCTCCCTACTTCTAGCACTCCTAGTTTTGTCCACTGCATCACTTGCAGACTCATACTCAGGCCTTACGACCCAACTGAACCTCTTCTGAGCTCTCTACACAGGCCTCGTTGGTGCTGTGCCCACTTGAGGGCTCAGACACTGCGCTGTGTCCATGACCCTCACTGACCTCAAAGTGTCCAGCACTCACAAGTACTGACTGAATGGGGTGGAGTGCAGGTGGCCACTTAAGGGGAGTTTCTGGGCTCACCCCCTCCCCTCATGAGTCTGGTCTTTTTTTCACAGACCTAGACTTGGCTGTGCCAGAGACCGCCAGACTGGACAGCAGTTTACACAAGGCCCGGGCCCAGCTGCTGGCCAAGGGCCGGAGACACCGGCCCTCCCGCTCCAGGCTTCGGGACAGTGCCAGCTCTGCTGAGGATGGTGAAGGCTCTGATGGCCCTGGAGGCAAGGTTGGGGCAACACACACCTAACAACACACCCTGTTGTACCAGCCCTTCAGGGAAGCCTCTACCCCTAGACAAATGTCAGTGATGCCACAATGATCAGCAGCAGTTCACTTCTGAGTTGGCTATCCAGACTGGAGGCCTGGCACAAGTGGGAGAGCTCCAGTCATGAGCCAAACAAGCCAATCAAAAAAGTGCAAGGCTAGCTGGGTACAGGTAGCTCACGCCTGTAATCCCAGGAGGCTGAGATCTGAGAATCACAGTTCCAAGCCAGCCTAGGCTGGAAAGTCTGTGAGATTCTTATCTCCAATTACCCACCTAAAAGTCAGAATTGAGCTGTGGCTGCATTGGTAGAGTGCTGTCTGTCAGCACTAAAGTTCAGGTCTCAGGAGCACACACACACACACACACACACACACACACCAACTTATAGATGGGCTCAGTAATTACCCCATTGTTAGCAAGTGAAGGAGGCAGACAGGCCCTCTCTTGAGTCTCCTGGTGTTCCTGAGTCAAAGCTCCTTGTGTAATTGGGATCCCCGGGGTGGGGGGGTGGGGGGTGACTCCTGCACCTTGGATGGGGTGAAGCAGCCCCTTGCCCTTGGGAAGGGAGGAGGAGCGTTCTCCGTAAGCGGCTGACCCTCTCCCAGGTGACCGATGGCTGTGGGAGTCCCCTGCACCGCCTGCGCTCGCCTTTGCACTCGGGCCCGGGTTCCCCCGCCGGGGGCTCCTTCTGCCTGGAGCCTCCCGGGCTGCGTCGCAGCCTAGACGAGGACGAGCCGCCGCCCTCGCCGCGCACCCGCTACCGACCCCTGCACAATGCCACCTCCCACGAGGGCCTGGCCGCCGCCTCCAGCTCTCCGCCGCGCTCCGCGCCCTCCTCGGACAGCTCGCCCAGCTTCGTGCGCCGCCACCCGCGCGCAGAGCCGCACAGCGAAGGTGAGAGCGACCACCCCCTGCTGGTGAGATTCGGAACTGCAGTGATCCCTGGTCAATACCAACGCGTGGCTGGGCCTGCGGGAGTGGGTGGGGGGGGGGGGGGAGGAGGTAGAATAGATGCTGGGAGATGGGGAGAAAGGAACACCAGGGATCCATCATTCATTTAAGGAGAGCTTACTATGTGCCAGACTCTGCTGCTCCTTAGGATGTAAACAGGGAAAATAGAGGCAGTCCGCCCTTGTTCTCTATAGTTGGGGGGAGGGGACTAAATCACCTTTTAATTGCATGTATAGTAACAAGCTGTAATAAAAGTCATGCAGGAAATGCGCACAGGTGGCAGAAGAGCCTTTGTCAGAGTACCTTTAGTTGGGAGCATCCTGGAAGGCTTCTCTGAGGAAGTGACATTTACATCAAGATTGGAAAGCTGATTCCAAGTTGGATAAAAGTAACAGTGAATAGCAGTGTTCTAAGTGCCTCACAGTTTGCAAAAGGCATTTCATTAGGTACCATGGAATGGCAAGATTATGCCTATATTTGAAATGCAGAAGCTTGGGCAGGTAAGATGAACTTATCCTAGCTCTCACACCTAGGGAGCGCCACCAGAGCTAGCTTGCAGGGTTCTATATCAAGAGGATTTCTATCAGTTGCATTGACACCAGAAAGAGGCAGCAAGCCGGCACCCAGCCTGTCTCCTTCCCTCTCTCCTGAAAGATGACAGCCGAGATGCTAGCCCTCCTGAGCCGGCCAGCCCCACCATTGGCCTGGATAAGAAGACTCGCCGGAAGTTCCTGGACCTGGGGTGAGTGAGTGAGGGGTCAGCACATGGTGCTGTTGGGGTATGGGAAACACAGTGGGCTCCTACTCCTCCTGCTCTCTCCACAGGGTCACTCTCCGCCGGGCATCCACTGGCAAGAGCCGGAAGGAGAAGGGCAGCAACCGCCTGTCCATGGGTAGCAGGTGAGAGGTACCCATGACCCCCATCTCCAACTCCTGATTTCCCCTGGCACCCACATCTATGATCTCTCCACAGGGAGTCGGTAGAGGGGTCTGGCAGGTCCGGAGGCTCCCCATTCCTGCCCTTTTCCTGGTTCACAGACAGCGGCAAGGGTTCAGCATCTTCAGGCAGCACCACCTCCCCAACCTGCTCTCCCAAACATGAGGGCTTTAGCCCTAAGAAGTCAGCTTCCCAGGTAAGCGCAGGACTTGGCTTGCCTCAAACGGGCCCGCAAGAGTCAGGGGGCATCCTAGTTCAAGCTGGGGAATCCAGGCCTTCCTGGATTCCACTTGTCCATCCACAGAGTCAGTGGTGACCTATTATTCCTTCCACCCTGACTCCATTCGTTCCACGGCTCCTGCATTTGCATTGGACTCTGGGAGACTCATTCATCGCTTCCTTCGTTCACACTCATCTACCAACCACTATTGCCCTACTAGTTACTCTCTCTGAGGCTGCCCTTCCTGCCAACTGTTCTTCCTGGCTCAGTTCTGTCACACATGTGAGGAGCTGGGCTACCTGCTTAGTGGTGTGATGTTTCTGAGAGTCCAGTAGGGGTACCCCATTAGCTAAGACACAAGAGGCTGGGGGTGGCATGTTCTGAGTACATCTGATCCAGCTTGAGGGAACACTGATGGGCTGCTTTTAGGAAGCACCACATAGCTGGAGACCTCCATTCCTGCTGTTCTGTGTGGCTCAGGTGACTGCCTCCCTCCCAGAAGCCTCGGGTCTTGATGCTTTGCACAAGCCACCACAGCCTGTGTCTTCACCTGCCCAACTCCTGGCTCCCAGACGTGGGTTTGGGGGTGTGTATCTCCCTTGTTTGGGGGGTGAATTCACTCCTCATTGTGCACATCCTTTTCTGTCTAGGAATCCACCCTGAGCGATGATTCCACGCCCCCCAGCAGCAGCCCTAAGATCCCCAGCGGTCCTCGACAGGAGGCTAAGTGTTCCTACCCCTACCACACACTGTCCCAGTCCTCAGACGAGGTGAGCAAGGCTAGCCACCTGCCCCCGGGACCCCGACTCAGGCTTTCCTGGGTGTGTCGGCCAGAGGCTAAGCCCCTTACTCACTGGTTGCTGGTCTCTGCCCCAGTTCCTGGATGAGCCCCTCTCCTCTGTCCAGCACTGGAACAGCCAGCAGGTGGGCCAGTGGCTGCACAGCCTCAACCTAGAGCAGTATGCTGCTGAGTTTGCTGCCCGCCAGGTCGATGGGCCACAGCTGCTGCAGCTGGATGGAAGCAAGCTGAAGGTAGGTCAGTGTGCAAGGGTCAGCCAGAGATCTGGGCAACCTTCAACCTCTCATGCTCACCTTTGACCCTCAGCTCACATTCCCAGGCTGACCTTCAAACTTCCTGTCCAGCCACTGCACAGACCTCTGGGCCAGGCCCTTGTCTAATCTTTGTACTCTAGCAGGGAACCCCAGTCTGACATGAGACACAAACCCAGCGCTTTAGTTTGATCTTCTAGCTTTAGCTCAAGTATTCAAGCTGACCTTGTTCTTTGGGCTGTCACTCAACCTTGGGTGCTGGTGACACAGGAAACTCTCCCCACCGGCTCTGTTCAACCCAACCCTCAGTCTCAGCCTGGTGACAGTGGTGTCTTAGGGGGAGAGAAGTAGCTACCGACACCGATGGAGGCATTTCTGATCTGTAAAGAGTCCCCCAGGAACTCTCTGGACATGAGGAGGGTCCTCAACCACTGATGAGCCATTTGACCTTGAGCAAGGGTCATGCCAACACTGAATTCTAGAGTGGGGGTATGGGAGCCAAGGACAGGGTAAATGTCCTGGTATCTAGTCCCCAGGTCTGCCAATGGCTTGAAATCTGGGTTCTTGCTCAAGGGCTCCAATCACTGGGCAAGTCAAGGTGGGAAGTGGAGGCCACCCCTCAGGGAGGGGTCCCAGGGAACACACATGGGGCAGCAAGGGCCTGGGGCTTGGGGTGGCCCTCTCTGATGTTTCCG
The DNA here is from genome assembly GCF_019054845.1 of Dipodomys spectabilis. Lineage (NCBI taxonomy): Eukaryota > Metazoa > Chordata > Mammalia > Rodentia > Heteromyidae > Dipodomys > Dipodomys spectabilis. The sequence goes on along the minus strand of NW_024870695.1, from coordinate 16,427,351 downwards.
GGATTCTCTCCATCACCCTGGATTTCTTCTCAGAGCCTGGGGCTCAGCAACTCGCATGACCGGGCACTAGTGAAGCGGAAGCTGAAGGAGCTGGCGGCCGCAGCTGAGAAGGAACGCAAGGCCCAGGAGAAGGCTGCTCGGCAGCGAGAGAAGCTGCGGCGCCGCGAGCAAGAGGCCAAGAAGAGCTAGGGGTGGCAGGGCGGCATTGGCACCTGGGTGTGGGCAGCCGCCAGTGACCACAGGCCTCACCGGGGAGGCGGGGCCTGGACACCAGGCCTGGGGTGGCCTGGCTTCTTGCTCTTGGGGGAGGGGGAGGCTATACCCTCTCACCCTGTGTGGACCTAGAAGCCCTGGGGTGGGAGACCCCAGGGAGAGGGCCCAATAATATACTCGATTTTGAGGACTTGTTTGGCACAGTTCCAGGGGGAGGCAGATGAAGGAAAAGGGCAGAGCCCAGGGCTGAAACAAGTCCAGGAACCCTGAGGATTCTGGATTAGGCTGACATCCTTGGGCCAGGGTGGTGCAGGGCAGCAAGCGAGCCGGCTGCATGCCTGCCTTCCTCCCAGAGGCCCTGTGGCAGGCCAGGGTCTTCAGGCTGGGCATCTCAGCAGGGGTAGGAGGACAGAGCTGTGTCTCTCCAGCTCTGAGATGACTGGGCGGGGCGGGGGGAAGCTATTCTGCTAACAGGGAGATTGGCGGGCACTACAGCAAGTTGCACTCAGGGTAGATTCCCAGCCAACCCCCTAACAGGAGGATAGAGTGTGGTGTGGGGCAGGTCCAGCTTCTGCAAGGGCTGTGGGAATAGAAGGGAGGGGAGGGGAAACCTCTTCTCCTTTCCTGCCCTGTGGGTCTCAATGGGTTGGGATGGTAGCCACCCACTGCCCCTCCTACAGTGGGTCTTTGACCCATTCTCTGATCCAGGACCCAGCCAGAGGGCACCTGGGCTCATTGGGGACAGAGAACTCCTCCCCCATCCCCAATGTCCCAACAGTGAACTAGTGACTCCAGCCAGATAGAAGCTGCCTGGAAGCTGCTGGATCAGAAGAGTCCATCATCAGGGCCTCTGTGGGCTCCAGAATGGGCAAACCACAGGGGCTCTGGTTTGCTGGACTGCAAGGAGAGCCAGGTCAGCCTTAGGTGGGGGTAGAATCTACCAGCAGCTTTGGATACTATCTGTCTTTTTTAGGAAATGTCCAGAGACAAAATCCAGGTATCCATGCTGGCCAGTGGCTGGTCCAGCTTCTGGGGAACTGGCCAGAGTGAGCAATAGGCTCTGTGGTCAGAACGGCTCCACTTTCCCAGTGGCCTGGTAGGGTGGGCAGGACAGTGCATGCCGACTCTTGACTCCTACCCAGCTCTGCGGCTTAGGGCCAGAGTCCTGTCCCTAGGACCAGCACTTTCTGCCCTCTGCCATCTGTGCTGTGAGAAAGACTTCTGAGGGAAACTGAGGTGTAGGGGCACTGGCACAATCTAAGCCTGGCTGAGGGGCTGCAGGCACCTGGGTCCTGGAAGCCATCAGGAGCTAAGTGGGTGCCCCCCTGCATGTGATAGGGGGAGGTGGTCCTTGGTTTCTTCCAATAAACACTTATGACTTGCCAGTGACTCTTCTGTCTGCGTGGATTGAGGGGTGGGTCAGGAACCTGGAAACTAAGCCATGCCCTGAAGTGTACTGAAGCTCAGGCCTGTCACTGGGTCCTGGGCTTCCAGGTGTTCTGATGGTGTCGTCATATGGACAGATATCGAGCTGGACCAGTATCCTGAGTTCAGTATGTTGCTCATGGGTTCTTTGGTCTGCATGGATGTGTGTGTGTGTGTGTGTGTGTGTGTGTGTCCCCTCCCCCAGCAATGCAGCCAGGCCTCCGTTCTCATTCCATCTCCTCTTTACTGTGGATGTCACTGTCACCATCATGGCCACTGGGAGGAGCACATGGCTTTAACCCCCTGTGTGCTGAGGGAAAAGGTGGGCAATCATGGTTTTAAAAAAAAAGACTATGTACAGAGAGTCCTAGAAAGAAAGCCACCCAAGCGCATGTGAGGCACAGTGGCGCTGGGGTCTAGAGCTCAGGCAGGACTGGGGGGCGTGTCCAGTGGGCAGATAAGGGTGTGCCTGAAAGGACATGCTGGGTAAGGGCTTGAGAGGCTTCACAAACATCGCCAAGGTCATTTGAAGGTCCACGGCTGGAGCAGGCAATCTCTGGTTCTTCCCTGGTTCTTCCCTTTGGGGTGGGCTTTGAGTAGAAACCACTTCCCAACCCTTACCCCTGCCCCAACCCTAATGTCCAGGGTGGAGGGAAAGGCTGTAGAACCAGGTCCCAAACCAGGAGTCATGGATGCATCCTTGCCCCACCAAGTCCAAAGGCTTCTGAACCTTCCCAATACTGACAAAGGACCAGGGCCAGTGTGCCGTAAGGGATGGGGGCACAAGACAAGAGGAACAGCCACTTGGGGGGCCAGGACTGTGCAGGCAGTGAGGAGGACCAGGACTCCTGGCAGAAAAGTAATAGTACTGGTCTGAGAGGACTGTCGTGGGGAAGTGTCTCTGGGGCTCCCCCAGGGTGAAGCCATCTGCAGCCCACAGGCACTGCCACAGAGACAGGGTCCCAGGGAGACTGCCCGGTGTCTCCTTGAAGACAGATTGGCACTTAGGGACCACCACAGACTGGTCACCTCAATGATTTCCACAGAGAGCTGGTGATCAGGGAAAACCACTCCTGATCCATACAGCCCTGGGGGATGGGCCGGATCACCCTGGTGGCTAGACCCAGAGAGAGCAGTTGTCCTCTTAGGTATGGGGGAGACGTGGCTCTTAGCTGACCCGGTATGTGGATGTGTTCTTGGGCTCTGTGCTGGGCACACACCAGTCGCCAGCTTCCTGGATGGTCTGGTAGTGACGCCAGGCAGACTTGTTGTATACAGGTAGACGTTCCACCGAGTCTGTGGACAGGGCCTGAAGAGTGCCATGGTCAGCCCTCCCATTTCCCGTGCCTTGCCCACGCCTCAGCAGACCAGCCTTTCCCAGATGGGCTGGGCTGGGCCGGTGTCCACCCTCACAACCCACCCCAAGTCAGAGTCAGCTCACCCACTTAATGCTGGTTCAGCCACTAACCCAGGCCTGGAGACCTAAGAAAGGATCTGACTCTTGTCCTGCTTCTGCCCATCCAGAAAGCTGCTGTCTCAAAAGGGGAAGAAGGGAGGGAGGGAGGGAGGGAGGGGAAGAGGCTGGGCTGCGACCTCATCAGGGTTACTATAGCCTTATTTTTTCAGCTGAATGACAAGACCTCTCCGTGCCCTTTCCATCCAGGCCTAACAGGTCGAGTCCCCAAAAGAAGGGTCTTAATCACGGATCATGGACCCTTGCAATTCCCTATCACAGTGTATATGTCTGGGCTGAGGTTTCACTGGTCAGGGAGCTATAGCTTTGCTCTAATGCTGGAATCAGGAGAGGATGGAGGGATGGCCAGGAACCTACCAGCAGCAAATCCCACCTCCAGTGGGCTCTGTGAGCAGGGGCCCTCACCTTAAGATAGATGACAGCGTCAGTCCCAAAGCCCTCCATGGAGAAGAGCTGTAGGTCTCCCTGGAAGTACTTGGCATAGAGGCGGGAAATGGGGAGCCCGTATCCAAAACCAGCCTATAGGGGGAAGGAAGGTAGGGTGACAAAGGGAAGGAACTGCAAAACGGATCCAGTGAGCAAAGGGTGCTGAGCAGGGCATGCCCAGGGCTGGGGAGCTAGGGTGGAAAAGGGACCCCTCTGAGGGAAGACAGGCAGTGCAGGTAACATGGAGTCAGGGAGAGCTCTGCCCTGGTGGACCTGAGGCCTGGCTCTGCCTCCCGGCTGGGGGCAGGACAAGCAGACAAGGAGGTGCTGGCACTTGAAACAAAAACAAGAGAGAGACTCAGGGAAGGTGACAGCAAGGCAAACAGATGGTTGGCAGGGAGGGGGTCATGCACCTGCAGGGGAGAAATGAGAACAGGAGGCCCAGGTCAGGAGAGGGGATTGTTACCACACAGCTGTGCAAGGAGCAGCGTGCTTGGTGATAGGGAAGCCAAGCGGGAGCGTGTGTGTGGGGACTAGAGGAAGCTGCCTCACCAGCGGGGTGCCCCCAGTGCCAGGCTGGGGGGTGGGTGCTGTGGAGTACATATAACTGAAGAGCCGCTCAATCTTCCTCAAGGGGACACCCCCACCTCGGTCACTCATCTGGGGGAAAGGGGACATGTCAGGGGCCCTCAAAGCTTAGTTTTCCACCCTCTCCCCCAACTCTGACACCCCCGATCTTCCCATGGTATTCCCCACTGGCAAGGCCAAGGGCCACATACTTTGATTGATAGATCTTCCTCACCCAAGGCCACCATAATCTTGATAGGAGGGAGAGTGAGGCTGGACTCGTGGCTTTCCACCGTGGCCCGCATGGCATTCTGGGGAAGAGAATGAGGCACAAGCTGACTGACAGACAAGCCCTAATGATGCCCCCACAAAGGGCCACCCTGCTCTCCTTACCTTAAAGAGTTCGAAGAGCATATGGTAGAGGTGGGAGGGGACGTAGACCATGTGAATGGGCTGGGTGGTATTGGCAGCTGTGGGAGTCAAGGCCAAGATGAGAAACTGTTGACAAGTCACCTCTATAACCTTATCCAGATGTGGACCCCCTGAAGACATTCCCCCTTCTCCTATTAGGAATGGACAGTTCTTCCTAAAGCTATACCTGAGCACATGGATGCCCAGCCAGAAACTAACCCCCCAGCTTCCTCTGCACTGGGGCAGCTAGTGACCCATGGAAGCCATGTGTTCAGTCCTGGTACAGCCTCCTTCCTTGCTCCAGCTCTGCGGTTAGCCACCCAAAAACCACCAAAGCCACTAACGATTGGGCTTAGGGGATGCAGCCAAATTGATATCCTACTGATATCATCTCCTCCTGGTCTCTGTCTTCTTACTACTCCATTTTATTTTCTTCCTGTCACCATGTGTATTTATTTGTTCATTAGTTAAATACTCCATTCCCCAAACAGCTCAGAACCCAGAATGTAAGCTCAGTGAGAACAAGGACCTTGCCAGTCTTGTTTACATATAGTCTTGTTTCCAAACACTCCATAGCTACAGAATGAGTAATAATACCGTAGTCTCTCCCTCTCCAGATAGAAGTCCATGACCTGACTCCCATCTTACCTGTTTTCTCATGTCCCCAACCTTCCCTGATACACACACACACACACACACACACACACACACACACACACACACACACGTGCGCACGCACACGCATGTGTCACTTGCTCACCATTGACTTCTTGGATCTCCAGGTCAGGTGAGGCCATGTAATACTTGTCACACAGGAGCTTGGCCATGTCATAGGCATCTGACAAAAGATGGGGCCATTCAGCTGACTAAGCAGGCAGGCCTGTTGGCACTGATACTGGTTCTCACCAGGAGGTAAGAATGCCCAGGGGGCCATTGCCCCATCCACTGAGCTCTTGGGACTCTGTGGGCTCACCTTTCACCACTTCGGACACGTTGCAATTGGGGTCGATGCTGCCAATGTGTTTGGGGTGGGCAGGGTTGGTGCTGCCGTCGAAGATGAGGGCTGTGGGCAGAAGGCAAGGCTGCTAGCCAGGCCACATTCTCTTCCCAAGACACCTCTTCACCTCCATCTTTAAGCTCTAGGCTCAGATCCTAAAATGTCTTCCATCTTGCCCTCTGCCCCCGGTTCAGGCCATCTGGGGCTTTTGTAGCCTGAAGTATTCTTTTTTTTTTTTTTGTCGGTCATGGGGCTTGAACTCTGGGCTTGGGCGCTGTCCCTGCGCTCTTTAGCTCAAGGCGAGCACTCTACCGCTTGAGCCACGTCACCACTTCCGGTTTTCTGGTGGTTTTATTGGAGATAAGAGTCTCATGGAGTTTCCTGCTGGGCTGGCTTTGAACTGCAATCCTCAGATCTCAGCCTCCTGAGTAGCTAGGATTACAGGCGTGAGCCATAGGCACCCAGCTTGAAGCATTCTTTCCAGAGAGTTCTCCTCACATCATACCTTACAAGCTACATGGCGGTAATGGGGCCTGAACTCAGGGCAGCATGCTCTCATTTGCTCAAGGATGGCGCTCTACCACTTGAGCTACAACTCCATTTTCAGCTTCTTTCTGGTTAATAATGGGATATAAGAGTCTCATAAGCCAGGTGCTAGTGATTCACTCCTGTAATCTTAGCTACTCAGGAGGGTCATGGTTCAAACCTGAGGATCATGGTTCAAAGCTAGCCCAAGCAGGAAAAGTTCATTAGCCTCTTATTTAAAAAAACAAAACAAAACAAAAACAAAAAACACAAAAAGAGCTTCAAGGATAGCGCCCAGGCCCAAAGTTCAAGCCCCATGAATGTCCAAAAAAAGAGTCACACGAACTTTTCTTTGAACATGATCCTCAGATCTCAGCCTCTCGAGTAGCTTGGATTATAAGTGTGAGCCATCAGTGCTGAAATATACTTAGCTTTGGTAAAACAATGTAAGACAATTTTCACCACCTTGCTTTTGAAAGGATTCAAACATAAGGAACTCATTTCATTTATAACAGCTATGATCTGTCAACATTCACAGTAAATCCTCCTGGAAAAAAGGATTTCTAAATAACAGTTCTTAAGTATAATGAGAGTTAAAAAAAACTAAAACAAATTAAAGATGTGACATAGGTTACAATTTGCAAACATTTAAAGCAATACAACTCAATAGTATACCTTTCTTTTTGGAGCCAGTAACTTTCTCAGTCCTTGAATGGTGCCTTAGGCCCCTGGACACAGTGGCTGACGTGTCCTGATGTCCTGCCCCAGACAGAGGGGGGAGTTGCCCCTTCCCAGCTCCCATACCCATGGCTCCGAGTCCTCCCCCATATCCCACAAGCTCACTGTGCTGGTTGATGAGCATGCGGATGGAGATGCGGCTGAGGTAGAAGCGGTCCAGGAAGTACTGAATGTTCTGGTTGGAGACGGGGTCATCGCCATAGGTGTCCTTGTACTCCAGCACACCTTGTGCCATTGTAGGTACCACGTCGTTGTGTCGGTTCCGGATTGTGACAAGGGCTTCAGTGAACCTATAGGAAGGGCAGACAGTCGCTCACTCTGCCTTAGGGAAACCTTCAGCTCTCCTATTTTTTTGTTTTTGGTTGGTCATGGCACTTGAACTCTGGGCCTGGGCCTGGGAGCTGTCCCTGAGCTCTTCAGCTCAAGACTAGCATTCTACCTCAGTGGCACTTCTGGTATTTTGGTGGTTAATTAGAGATAAGAGTTTTACGGACTTTTTCTGCCTGGGCTGGCTTTGAACCTCGATCCTCAGATCTCAGCCTCCTGAGTAGTTAGGATTATAGGCGTGAGCCAAGGGTACCCTCCCAGCTCTCTCCTCCACTCCTGACCTCCTCTCCCTCCCCAGGGCTACAGACATGCAATGCCCCCCCCAACTCCCAGTTGGAGTTCTGGTCCTCTGAAGGGGTGGGGGCTCCCCAGGGTAAGGCCTGGCTTCCTGTCCACCCAAATACCAAGTCTCTCATCACTCAGGACCCCTTGAAGCAGTCTAGCTCCATGCTCTGACTGGGAACCCCAAAAGGTAGGGTTTGTTTTTTTTTTGTGCCAGTTCTAGGACTTGAACTCAGGACCTGAGCACTATCTCTGAGCTTTTGTGCTTAAGGCTAGCACTCTACCACTTGAGCCACAGCTCTATTTCCAGCTTTTGGATGGTTAATTAGAGATTAGAATCTCACCGACTTTCCTGCCCAGGCTGGATTTGAACCATGATCCTCATAGCTCAGCCTCCAGAGGAGCTAGGATTACAGGCATGAGCTGCCAGGAATGCCTGTAATCCTTCCACTCAGTTGGTATTCTGACCATGGGTCTGTGACCAGATGCCCCTGCCTTCCAGCCACCCATGGGGAAATTCACTCACTGGTTCAGGGTGCGGTGATCCTCAGGATCCTTGTCCAGGAACTCCATGATGTCTAGCAGACTCTGGACGTACCTGTGTGCAAGGGACAGGAGGGGCCATAGCCTCAGTTGGGGCTGGACCTTCCTGGTCTCCTTTTCCTGTGGGACTATAGTGCTGGATCTGCTGACAAGCTGTGGCTCACAGTCCATCTGCACGTTTCCCTGACAACCCAGCGAGCTAGGCACAAAAACCTCCAATTCTCTGGCCTCCTTGGAAAGCCTCCACTTTGGAATCTTAGAATAGTAGTTTTAGCAGGGGCCTGGAGATATGCTCATCCATGAGGTCTTTTAGATCAGGAAACTGAGGCCCAAAGTGGACAGAGGAAAATGGACCAAGGGCTTTCAGTAAGGAAGGATGCAGATGTCTCCGAGCGCCTTCCCAGACAGATCCTAACACTTCTCCCACAGGCAGCTGATGATTCAGTGAGCATAGCTGGCAGACTAGCTGGTATAGGGCTTTTCCTAGGACAACTGGTGCTTGGGTAGCTGAGGCTTAGAACTGATCTAGAGAATGTGTGTGTGTGTGTGTGTACACGCGCGCGCGAGTGCGCACATGCGCACCAGTCTTGAGGTTTAAACTCAGGGCCCAGGTTCTACCCCTGAGGTTTTATGCACAAAAGCGTTCAAGTGCTCTTCCATGTGAGCCACAGTGTCACTTTTGACTTTCTGATGGCTAATTGGAGAGGAGGCTCACTTTTCTGCCTGGGCTAGCTTTTTTTATTGTAAAAATGCTGTACTGAGGGGTTACAATTACATGAGTAGAGTAATGAGCACATTTCATAGCGAGCATTGTTACCTCCTCCTTTTTTTCCCCCTACCATCACTTCCCTCCCCGCCTCCTCTGGGCTGGCTTTGAACTGTGATCCTCAGATCTCAGCCCCCTGGAGTAGCTAGGATTATAGGCATGAGCCACCAGTGCCCAGCAGGGAATTGGATTTTATAATGGAGAGTCGGCACAGCCAACTCTCTCCTTGGGAGGGACTGGGTCCCCACGAGTCTAGAGAAGATCACTACTCACTTGACTCTTTTTCTGGGTAATTCACCACTCAGAGAAGAAAGGCAATATGCTGCCAGGCACACAGTGAGCAGCTGGGATCCAAGCCCTGGTATGTCTGACTTCCGGTCACACCATGAAGCCAACGGCATGACCATCTCCACTGGGCCTAATAGTGATCCTACCCACGGACCAACAGCACTTTCCTGCTCTGCTCTGTGTTAACTGCTCCTAGTGTCCAGTCACCCATGCAGCGGACACTGCTTACTGGCAGGCCGTTTCACAGACAGCGAAACAACATGCAGAGCTGGGCTTTTCTCGCCCAGGCCAAGGTAAGTCCATACCCCTTGCCACCTACCCACGTCCAGGACACAGCTTCTTGCTCATTTCATTCTTTTGTTATTGTTGTTGATTGTGGGGCTTGAACTTAGGGCCTGGGCACTGTCCCTTAGCTAGTTCACTCAAGGCTAGTGGCCTGTCACTTGAACCACATCTCCATTACTGGCTTTTTGGTGGTTAATTAGAGATAAGAGTCTCATGGACTTTCCTGTTTGGGGCTGGCTTCCAACTGGGATCCTCAGATCTTAGCCTCCTGAATAGCTAAGATTACAAACATGAGCTCAACTAGTGACTTGATTCTTAGAGGGAGAGTAAACAGGGGAAAATGCTGTGAATGTTGAGCAACAGGTATAGAGAGGAGGTATTGGAGGGTGGGGCTGGGCGACTCCTTCTCCACAACCCAGGGCAGCTAGGGCTGGAAGGGGTCAGAGCTAGGAGGTTGCGCTCCCCCCCCCCCCCCCCCCCCCCCCCCCCCCCCCCGGCACTGTGAGGAGTCAGCGATGGTGGGGGTGGGGCAGAGTCCCAGCACAAAGCTGAAGTGCCCAGTGAACCTTCAAAGGCCGTAGTGAGGCCTGGTCACATGGTCACTGAACATAGCAAGGGGCAGCAGTATGCCCTGACAAGGGCAATGCCCTCAGATGAGGGAGGTATGGGGGACAACAAACAGTAAGGCTGTGCCCACAGGGGTATACCCCTGGAACAAAGAGGAGGATTTTCCAACAGGGCTGTTGGTCCTGGGCCTGCTCTGAGATTCACCAGGGGCCCGGCATGCCACGTTACTCTCAGCTAGACCTGGATCCTCCGGAGAGAAACACAAGGGACAGAGTCATGCAGGTTCCTGGCTACCAGGGCTAAGGAATGAGCTGGGTCTGAAAGCAAGGGGCTGCTCCAAGCAGGGGTAGGCCCTGGGAAGGTCTGGCTTATGAGTGATGATTTGAGCAGTCTTTAACTGCCCTCCAGAATGCAATGCAGGCTGAAGGGGAGGGGCAAGTGGAGGGGGGAAGGGAGAAGGGAGGGAAGGAACTCTGTGTGGAGGAGAGGTGTAAGTGTGAATGTGAGGAGGAAGGGCCACCAAATGTGTGCTAGTACCCACCCCTGCAGGGGGACAACAGTACGAACCAGGCCATGGCCATGTGACTTGCACCAAAGAAGGCAATGCTGCCCTGCAGCTGGGGCCCATCTGTAGAGATACGGCAGGAGAGGCAAGCTTGAGTTTGGGGTCTGGCTGCTAACTCTCAAATGTAAAATGGGTTTATAGTGGAAGTGTTCCATGGAGTAGAGGGTGGAATTAAAGGAGACTCAGAGAGTGAATGCTCTTGGCTAGAGTTGACCGCTATCTTTGCTCCTGGGAGGCGGCCAACCTGAGGGACTGGAAGATGGCCTGGCCTACCGCTGTTGTGCTGCCAGCAAGGGCTGGCTGTGGGGGGCGGGTAGGAGTGCTGGTGCTCCACTGATAGGACTCAGGGTCTACACACTTGTCTGACAGGTGGAGGAGTCTGGTGAGAGATGGATGGATTTGCTGTCACTTGGTATCTCTTTTCTTTCTTCCTTTCTTTCTCTTTCTCTCTCTCTCCTTCTTTCCTTCCTTCTGTGCCAATCCTAGGGCTTGAACTCAGGGCCTGCGTGCTGTCCCTGAGCTGCTCTCTGGTCAAGGCTAGTGCTTTACTACTAGAGCCACAGTTCTACTACTGGCTTTTTTTGGTAGTTTATTGAGAGATAAGAGTTTCATGGACTTTCCTGCCTGAGCTGGCTTCTAACCTTGATCTTCAGACCTCAGCTTCTAATCTTGATCTTCCGATCTCAGCTTCCTGAGTAGCCAAGATTACAGGCATGAGCCAACAGCGCCAGCTTCTACTCTGTATCTCTTATGTAACCCTGGAAGCACTGGCAGTCCTCAGGCTCTCTTCCTCCCCTGAGGTTCCCAGCAATGCCAACTAATTCCACCTCTGTAAGGGAGCCCTCCGTTCCCATGGGGATCTCTGTCTGCTTCCAAGGCCCAGCTTGCCTCCTGTCCCTTCCAAAATGCAGCCTCCACATCCCACAAACAAAGCTTGAATCCCAACTCCACAACTCCCTAAGTGACTTCAGCCAAGTTTCTCTACTTCCCCAAACCCCGTTTCTCATCTAAGAAGCAGGGATGATGCCCAGGCCAGTTTGTAAGGGCTCTGGTAAAAGATGACACAGGTACCTGCATAGAAGAACAGCGTACCCAGACATGCTGCAAGTGGTCAGGTGGGTTTCATTGTCCTCATTGCTCACTGCCTCACGGCCTCTGAAACCTCCACATTATCTCTGGCCTAGAGATGCTATTGCCCAGACACACGGGGCCACGCTAAGCTCAGAGACACCATGCTGCTGAGGAGTATTGTCCAGTAAAATGCAAGTCAAAGCTTACAGTTTTGCCCCACCTTCCAATCACCTCCAGTGCCACTTTTTTTTTTTTTTTTTTGTCAGTAATGGGGCTTAAACTCAGGGTTTGGGTGCTGTCCCTAAGCTCTTTCATTCAAGATTATCATTCTACCACTTTAAGCCACAGCTCCATTTTTTGTTTTCTGGTGGTTAATTGTAGACAAGAGTCACATAGAAAGGATTTCCCATCTGGGCTGGCTTTGAACCACAATCCTTAGATCTCAGCCTCCTAAGTAGTAGAATTAGGGGCCTGAGCCCCCACATGCCTGGTTAAGTGCTACTATCTTAAGTCTGTTCAGTTGCAATGATTTATTGCACTAAAGCCAGGAATTCTTCATTTACAGTGAATGCTCAGAAGCACCTCTTACCTGAGAGGCTGCACTGGTATCGACCATGTTAGCTACTACACTACTGTAGCTGAACAGAGCTCTTCTGATTTAAAGAACTTGGAAAACTCTTTTTTCTTTTTCTTTCTTTTTTTTGTGTGGCAGTTATGGGGCTTGAACTCTGGGCTTGAGTACTGTCCCTCAGCATTTCAGCTCAACGCTAGCACTCTACCACTTGAGCTACAGCGCCACTTCTGGTTTTCTGGTGGTTTATTGAAGATAAAAGTTTCACGGACTTTCCTGCCCAGGCTGGCTTTGAACCACGATCCTCAGGTCTCAGCCTCCTGAGCAGCTAGGATTACAGGCATGAGCCACCGGTGCCCGGCTGGAAAACTTTTTAGACTCAGGCTGATGGACCTCTTGCCAGGCCTGCTGCTTCTTGTGCTGTCCCTGTCCACTGCCATCATCCTGACTAGATGGCTATCTCTCCTGAAGGAGTTCTGCACTCTCTTACAGACAACTGCCTTGTCCCCATCATGAAGTCCTTTCTGTTTCCACTCTTTAGTATCTCTTGCTACCGCTGACACCCCTTGCTTCTGGAAATACTCTCAGGGGGCTTTCTCTTGAGTTTGTCAGCATATTTTAGTAATCCTTTTGAACCAGCTCTTCTCTATTCCAAATCATGCACTGGGGAAGTGTCCTCTCTTGTCTAACTTCTCTCCCTCCTGCTGTTACTTGACAGAAAATTACTTCTAAGCTGTGATGAAGAATAAAGCAGACCAAGGTCTGGATTTTCAGGAAGGGATTCTTCAAGAACCCCAAGGGAGCCATGGCTGTCCAGAAGCGCTTTGCCCTCTTCTTGCATCTCTGGCTGTTTCAGGAACACAATGTCCAAAGAAAACCCCAAAAAGCCAAGTCCTGGATTCAGGGACCAGTTGGACAGGCAGCCAGGCTAGTCAGCTGGACAGAGTAAAGTGCTAGGAAGAACAGATGGCACCTTCTGTCACCTCCCCATACTCCCCCATCTGTGGTGGGATGTGCTGGTTGGCTTTGAGGTTCTGGGCCATCTAGGGGTAGGGCACAGTAAGAGGTGACCTGGTTGCGGTATGTGAGAATCAGACTCTGCTCTATGTCCCTCCACCGCGCCTTCATAACTTCTATTTAGGGTATAATCAACACCCACAAAGTAAAGCTCTGACAAGTCTGCAGAGCTCTTCCTAGCTTGGAGTTGCCTAGGTTCCGCTGTATGTCCACTTCAACTCACCCACAGATTCCTTCTTGCCTTCCTTTCTGCCTGAACTCTGGGCCTGGGCGCTGTCCCTCAGCTCTTCAGCTCAAGGCTAGTGCTCTATCACTAGAGCCACAGCCCCACTTTCAGCTTTTTCTGCTTATGTGGTGCTGAGGAATCGAATCCAGGGCCTTATGCATGCGAGGCAAGCACTCTACCACTAAGCCACCTTCCCAGACACCCCCTGACTTTTTTAATGTAAGGTCTCACCATGTAGTCCAGGCTAGTCTTGAACTTGCCATCCTCTTGCCTCTACTTTCCAAGTGCTGGGATTACAGCTATGCACCACCACACCCAGCTCCTTACAACTTCAGATTCAACCAACTGTGCTCAGTTCGATTATGAAGATAACCACAGGCATTTTCTTCTATGTTTTTATGCTTTCCAAGTGTCAAAATAAACATATAACCCTTCTGCAATGGAGGGAGACACTCAATATTACTTTTCAATTATACCTTGAGCTGAGCACTGTTGGCTCACACCTGTCATCCTAGCTAATCAGAAGGCTAAGATATGAAGACCGGGGTTCAAAGCCAGCCCAGGTAGGAAAGTCTGTGAGACTCTAAAAAGCCAGACATAGAGCTGTGTCTCAAGTGGCAGATAGCCAGCCTTGAGCTTTAAAAAAAGCTCAGGGGGCTGGGAAGATGGCTCAGTGGTAGAGTGCTTGCCTTGCATGCCTGAGGCCCTGGGTTCGATTCCTCAGCACCACATAAGCAAAAAGAAAAAAGCCGGAAGTGGGGCTGTGGCTCAAGTGGTAGAGCGCTAGCCTTGAGCTGAAGAGCTGAGGGACAGCACCCAGGCCCAGAGTTCAGGGCCCATGACCGGACACCCCCCCCCCCCCCCCCCCCCGCCAAAAAAAAAGCTCAGGGACAGTTCCCAGGCCCTGAGTTCAAACCCTAGTATTTGTGCCTACACACACACACACATACACACACTAAAAATACTTTGATTCTTCATTTAAATAAAACTAACTCTTCAGCACTCTCTCCTCTCACTGTCTATATTGTACTTCGTCAGTCTTGTCTTGGCAGGAATTTTATTTTCCTCCGAGATATTGTGGGCTTCTTGTGAGCAGCAGCTGCTGTTTTCTCAGATGCAGACTGGTGCTGGGTTCCAAGGTTTGACCTGAGTTTCTGGATCCATTTCATGCTGTATTTCCTGAACCAGGAGCCATGAAAGCTCACAGATGAACAGTCAGTGGTGTGCCCAGTGACAAGGCACACCTTTGTTTACGCTTCATGTGACAGGCCATTGGCTACCAGTACCTAGTTGCTCAGCCCAGCACAGAGCTGTGAGTTAGCAGGTTTCTTCCTGCCCCTGTGGCTACCTATAATAAACTCTGGTCTTTGCCCTCTAAAGTTCACTGGGAAGGGACTAAGCTGGTAGACACAATGTTTTCCAAAACAGCCAAACAGCTAGCTTGGATGATATCATTTGTTCTAAGATTAGTTTCTTGTTTCTCTGTTTCTTCAGATATGACTCTGAGTAGATACTACCTGTCAGGGACTGGGGTTGCAGGACCAGGTGAGTGGCCAGCATGGACATTAGCATGATTTAATTGTGGCTGTGAAAACAGCCACATGACTTCCTGGGTTCCTGGAGAAAGGAGGATGTGAGACCCAGACACTCCCACAGATACAGACTGAGAGCCCGACTTATGTCCCCGTTCAGGCCTAGGATTCCCTGGGCAAGTCACCAGCATCCAAGAGCCCCCATGCCTCCCTTTTGTCCCATGCCTGGGGACACAGGTGATGGCGTGGAAGGGGGTCCTACCAGCTCTGTACCAGCTGCACTGAGGGTGTGCCCAGAACCCGGTCAGGAAGCAGGTTGATCTCTTTCATGATGTTGGCCAAGCGTACGGGCAGCTCCTGCCGGAGGAAGGTGAATGAAGTTTTCTCACAGGCATTGCTGGACCCTGGTGAGAAAGAGAAATGGATGAACCCCCAACTGCGCATGGGAACAGCAGGACTGCCCAGAGTTGGTAAGGCTGCACTGACCAAGAAGTCAAGGAGCGAGTAACCTTCCAGGTACCTAGCAAAGCAGCTCTCCTAATCTTGTAATGCTTAAGCCTCTCTCACCACCCACTAATCACTTCAGGGGTGACATTCCCTACCTACCTGTAGCTGAACCTCCATTTGCCTTTAACCATGGTGGGCAGGGTCCATTTGGAGCTGCTGCTGCCTAAAACACGTCACTTTTCTTCCCATCAGGCACTTCCTCTGAGGGACTGACCCACGGGGACAGAGGCCCCTGAGACATCTGTCCCTCCCCAGGCTACACCTAGTTGATGGGAGCTAGACCTAGACTCGCTGCAGGTCCCACATTGGCCGTGGCCCAGGTCACCTCACCCAGGATGGTGATGGAAAGGGGGTAGAAAAATGATGGCAACCTGGAGGCAGAAAGGATACCCAGGTTCTGGCCTGGTCCCTGTCTGCTTCTAACTCTGTCATTTTATGATTAAGTCCTTTGCACCTAGGGTCCAGTATGGGCTAGACAACTGCTGGAGCAAAGAAGCTTTTCTTCATAGGTGAAGTCTCTGTGGCAAATAGAGCATGTGGAGGGGTACATATCGTGGGAAACAGGTGTCCTGTCCTGTCCTGGCTGCCACTTCTCTGCTCATTCCCATCAGTGACAAAGCTGTAACCTAAGCCAATGCTATCTACCCAACTCTTAAGATCTGGACCGACTCCCAATCCCAGTTGGCACGATGAAAATGCCATGTAGAGAGATAGGGCCCATACCACTGTATCAGTCACCATGGCCTTCCTCCTGCCCCAGAACCACCCTTGGAACTATGGTTAGCAGGCGATCCTGACCCAGAAATCCAGGGGCAGCCAAGGGAGGGTGCAAGTGGCCTGACTACCTCATGGTAACTTGGTTCTCTGCCCGGCTCAGGACAGGCTGCCAGACTAGAATGGATTTGATCTTCAAGTGTCCTTGCCCACTGCTGGGACAGCTGCAGTGGCTGGAGGTACACTAACTGGTTAGGGAGGACTTCTGGTGGGCATCTGAAAGAGTGCCCCTCGCCCAGCTGTTGGGAGATGTCTCTGCTGCTCTGACCCTTCATGCCCAGCCCAGGTCTCCCTCCAGATGGCTGTAACTGTCAACCCGCTTTGTCACTCACATTGGTAGTTCCCTAATTTCCCTCTATCCCCCACACTTGGCGCCAGGACAACCCCCATATTCAGGCCATTGATGGGTCCAGACTCCCTCTCTGCCCCCACCATGCAGCCCTCCCATCCCTTACAGTCAAAGACTCCTAGCAAAGCCCAAGGAGGTGGAACCGTGACCCCTCCTTTTTAGGCCCCCCCACTCCCACTAACAGTCTGGGGGACAGTGTCTCTTGCCGGGGTACACTTAACTCTTTAAGGACGGGGCCCAGTCTGCCTCACCGTTAACCCCTTCCTGACTGTACCCTGATACTCAAGGCCTCTCGTCTCCTCGGCGTTAACCCCTCATTGCCGGGACCCCCTCTTCCGTGCCCCGCGGCCCCTCGCCCCCTCCGTACCGAAGTCCAGGAACTGCTTCATGGACAGTGGGGACGGGGAGAACTTGCTGAAGTGCTCGATGTACTTGGGCGCCCCTGCCAGGGACGCATTCTTCAGCAGCGCCCGGACCCAGCGCATGGTGGCGGCGGCGACGCCCGCGGTCGGGGCTTGGATCGGGCTGCGGAATCCCCCGGTCCCCGGGTCCCCCGAGCAAGCGGCACTGGCGCTCGGCTCGGCCCCGTCCGGCCCAAGCACAAGGGTTCGGTCACCACCTCCCTCCTCCTGCCCTGGAGGCTCCTCCAAAGCTCAGCCAATCGGCTCGCCGCGGCGCCCCGACGTCTCCAATGGCTGCGCACAAACAACTCCGGGAGAACCAATAGCCTTGCGTCTCGGCACGTGGCTTCCCTCTTGGCCCGCCCCCTTAACCCAGTCAGTGCGGGCGGCGGCCTGTTGTTTTCCGAGAGCTAGAGCAGGCCCCGCCCCCGTCCGCCCACTCCCCGCCCTGGCCAGGGCCGCGGGCGGAGGCGGAAGGAGGGCGGAGGCGGGAGGGGGCGGAAACAAGAGCCCTGAGTTAACACCTTGCTCCCTGGAGGCCCGACGCTTGGTCTTCTATTCGGGGTCTTCCCCCCTCCCCTCCTCCTTCCCTGGCCAGCTCTTGACCCATCCTTCCTAGACCTGTCTAGGTGCTTTCCTTCCCAGGTGATTTCCTTTCCTCCCTAAAAATACCCATTTCACCTTGTCCTGATCCACCTGCACACGGGCTTCGCAATCGGCAACTGTCCCAGACTGAGGTTGGCAAAACTAGGATACAAGCCCAATAATATCCGACTAATCTGTCCTATATACTTGCAACCCAGTGATTTCCATAATTAACCAACCAGCTCAGAAATAGGCGGCGTCTTGCTTTTCCAGGTGTAAAACCACCCAGGGTTGATCTTAGGGGTATCCTTCAGTTGACTGAGCGTTTGTCTTGTCAAGGTGCTGGATGGAAGCCCCAAGCAGTGGAAACCCAACAAACGCTCAGAATCAAAGTAGTAGCAGTGGAAGTTAGTCGATGCTAATTTTAGAAACACTATCCGTTTATTATCAAGTAGCTTATTTGACTGAAAATAAAGCCTGGGGCAACCTGCACGAGACCTTGGCCGCACCGATTCCTGGGCAGGCCGAGAGACGTCCGGAGCTGGGAACCCAGCAGACCTCCCTTTCCGGAAACGTCGTGTGCCCTCTGGTGGCAGGGTGTGGTCTGGTCCCATCCTGGGCCTAGGGCTTGACTCTGAGCCATCTTTGAAGATTTCAGTTCTTGGCACATACTAACCAGGTACCTAAATTGTGTGAGGCTTTGTGATGAGATCAGGAAACCCATATCAAGATTTGGCCTTTTCCACGAATCATTTGACGTCTCAATTTGGGAGATAACTGTGTAAGTATTGAGTTATAACAATGCAATTATAGCTCACACACAAAAAGGCTTCACAAATAAGTAGAATAATGATCTGTATGCCAGGCACTGTTTGCATTATCTTCAAGTGTGTGTGTGTGTGTGTGTGTGTTCCAGTACTGATGCTTGAATTCAGGGCCTCTCACCTTTGTTTGACTTTTGCACTCAAGGCTGGTACTCTACCACTTGAGCCACACCTCCACTTCTGGCTTTTTGCTAGTTAATAGGAGATAAGAGTCTCACAGACTTTGTCTGCCCCAGCTGCCTCTGGACTCTTAACTCTCAGATCTAGCAGCTAGGATTACAGGTGCAAGCTACCATTGCCTGCTTTCCATTTCTTACTAGGATTACAGGTGCAAGCTACCATTGCCTGCTTTCCATTTCTTACTGGAGTCTTTCCAGTTGTCAAGATCTGTTCTGGCTCTACTTTCCAGATTCATCTTTTTACATTCCTTGGTCAACTTCCAGCCCCATGTACCTGCTGCCTTGACCCAGGTTCTCGTCTCCAAGCTATTGCCAATGCTATCTTTTCTGCCTGGATCTTTCTTTCTTTCTCAAGTTCCTCTACCTATTCTTCAGGTCTCAACTTCTTAGTCATCCCTTCAGGAAACCTTCCCCTGGCCCTACTCAGCTGGTCTCCTGATCTTAGCAAAGTGTGGATGCTTAGTACACTGTGTAGTAACTGCTGACTTATCTGTCTTCCCTACTGGACTTTAGCACTGGGAAAGTGCAGATTATGTGTGTCCTGTTCATTGCACTGGGCACAGTGCCAAGCATGTAGTAGAAAGGACAGGGTGAAAAAAAAAAGAAGTGAGACCAGCGGGGAGTTATGTTCCAGAGATGTGAGTGAGGACCACCTGACATTTGCTAAGCTAGTGATTAGGAGGAGAGCCATGATGCTGGGGTGTTTTCAAATTGTAAGCAGTGTATAAGGGATTTTCTGTAAGCTCTCTGCCTACCAATAAATGGCAGCTATTACTGTTATCAAAATTAAAGCAACCTGGGCTGGGAAGGTGGCTCCGTGATCGAGTGCTTGCCTTGCATATATGAGGCCCTGGGTTCAATTCCTCGGCACCACATAAACAGAAAAAGCCAGAAGTGGCGCTATGGCTCAAGTGGTAGAGTCCTAGTCTTGAGCTGAAGAGCTGAGGGACAGGGCTCAGACCTAGAGTTCAAGTCCCACCACAGACCAAAATTAAAAAATTAAAGCAACCAGAGCCAGGCACCAGTGGTTCATGTCTATAATCTTAACTCCTCAGGAGGCTAAGATCTGAGAATCAGTTTGAAGCCAACCCAGGCAGGAAAGTTTATAAGACTCTTTTCTCCAGTTAACCAGCAAAAAGCTGAAAGTGGAGCTGTGGTTCCAGTGATAGAGTGCCAGCCTTGAGCAAAAAATGGTAAGTAACAACATCCTGAGTTCAAGCCCCAGTACTAACACAAAAACTCCAATTTCTAAATGTTCCACTGTATGTGTCTCCTGGTGGTGGACTTGAGGAGATTCAGGATGAAGGACAGCTATGTCAACACCAGCTTCCACTGCAGCAGAGGTAAAGGACTGGAGGGGGGTGGTGGCAGAGGGAGTTCACACCAGCAATGGAATGCTTCAGCCCACAGTGAGCCACTTTCCCCTGCTCAATCTCATTGAGCAGGAATGATCACACAGCCTTTTCCAACCTTTGGGGCCCAGGAAGTGCAATCCCACTGCCTGCTAGGCAAGGAAAGAATCACCTTGGGTGTTCTTTTAGTGATGCAAGACTGAAAGACCCTTTCTGGAATGGGGCTTGGAGGTGCTATGGCCATGAGCACAAGAAGTATGGCTTATCGACAGTCCTTTTGTGGTGGGCCTTGCTGCATTTCAGACAAGTAGGTGTCTTTCATAGAATGGTTGGGC
Organism: Dipodomys spectabilis; assembly: GCF_019054845.1. NCBI lineage: Eukaryota > Metazoa > Chordata > Mammalia > Rodentia > Heteromyidae > Dipodomys > Dipodomys spectabilis. Next base: position 16,407,229 of record NW_024870695.1, on the reverse strand, counting down.
TCATCCTGCAAATATCTCAGGGAATGTGTGTGTGCACATGTGCATGTGTAAGCAGCAATTCATTGTAGCCTGTGGGCTGATCAGGGAGGCAATAAATTCTTCTTTGAAGCCAGGTGCTCGTGGGTCATGCCTGTAGTTTTAGCTACTCCTGAGGCTGAGATCTGAGGATTGTGGTTCAAAGCCAGCCCAGGCAGGAAAATCTGTGATTTTTTTTTGTTTTGGTTGGTCGTGGTCCTGAACTCTGGGCCTGGGTGCTGTCCCTCAGCTCTCCAGTTCAAGGCTAGCGCTCTACCGCTTGACCCACAGTGCTAATTTTTTTTGCTTTTTCTGCTTATGTGGTGCTGAGGAATCTAACCCAGGGCCTCATGCAAGGCAAGCACTCTACCGCTGAGCCACCTTCCCAGCCCTATGTTACTCTTATCTCCAATTAACCACCAGGAAACCAGAAGTGGAGCTGTGGCTCAAAGTAGTAGAGCACTAGCTTTGAGTGAAAGAGCTCAGGGAGAATGCCTGAGAATCCCTACAACTGACAATAAAAAGAAAAAAAATCTGCTTTGACTTAAACTCTCTAGAAGTGGCTTTGTCTTAAACACGACTGACTGGGGCTTTCATAACCTATATGTGGTGTTACTCCCAAACAAGCAAATCCCAGATTCTGGAAAAGAAAATTTCTGGTCACTGGGTTCTGAGAGTTTAGCTGCTCTGTGTAGGACTGAGTTTTTCCTGGGGGAATCCAACATTCTGCTGACAATCATCTTAGGAGGTGGCAGGTTCTGGCACAGAAAAGAGGGGTGAGGTATAGAGAGGATGGATGTTGGGCCCAGGATAATGTCATGTTGGGTGCTGATGGAGTAGAGGGCAGAAAATTGCCACAATGCCAAGACTGGAAGACACCAAGATAGATTTGGGGAGGAACTCCCAGAACAGCTTTGGTCAGTGGTAGCTCAGAACAGTTGAATCTGGTATCTGCTTTTAGGCTTCTGCGCAGTAATTTCCAACCATCAGTGAAATCTTGCCAAAGTCACAGACTTAGGAAGACTTTAGTGCACCACAGTTTAAGCCCAAGTAACCAAAGGGAGCCAATCTTACTGCACTTCCCAGGGCTATGTGGACAACCTCAACATGACAGTAGGGGGCTTTTCGAGGAACCCCTAAAATGCAAGCTGCCCGGGGGGGGGGGGTGTCTTCATCTTAATGCATGGTTACCTAAGCTTATCACCTGAACATTCCTGAGGAGCTTCCAAGTGCTCTGGGGCTGGGAGCATGGTTCAAGTGGTAGAGCACCTGCCTAGCAAACTTAAGGCTCCAAATCAAACCCCAGTAAATAAGCTAGATACCAGTGGCTCAGGCCTGTAATCCTAGCTACTCAGGAAGCTGTTATCTGAGAATTGAAGTTTGAAGTCAGTTTGGGCAGGAAAGTTCAAGAGACCTTTATCTCCAATTAACCAGCAAAAAGCTAGAAATAGAGTGATGGCTCAGGTGGTAGAGTGCCAGCCTTGAGTGAATAAAACTAAGGGACGGTGCCCAGACTGTATTCAAGCCCTTAAACGAGCATTTACATGCATGTGTGTGTGCGCGCTCACACACACACACGCACGCACGCGCACACACACACACAAAGTAAATAAATATCAACGTACAAAACTAGTGCTCCAGCAACTCCTGATCAGAGGCTGGGGGACAGACATAAAGAATGCTTAGGCCGCAGTCTCAGTTACCTTCTCATCTCCTGGTGGTACCCAGGGTTGGTGGTAGGGAAATGGAGGCAGACAAGCAGGCTCTTCTTACCTGAAACTCAGCCCTGAGGGCTCTCTCCACCCTTACACCTGACCTCTAGCCAGGACTATCTGTCCCTACAGCAAGTAGCTTTTTCTCTGGAGCTTAAACTGTGTCTGGGCACCGTCCCGGATCTTTTGCTCAAGGCTAGCAATCTACTACTTGAGCCACAGCTCTACTTTCGACTTTCTTAGCAGCTTTTTTTTTTTTGGGGGGGGGGGGAGGGTCTGGTCATGGGGCCTGAACTCTGGGTCTGGGCGCTGTCCCTCAGCTCTTCAGCTCAAGGCTAGCACTCTACCACTTGAGCCACAGCGCCACTTCTGGCTTTTTTCTTTTTGCTTATGTGGTGCTGAGGAATTGAACCCAGGGCCTCAGGCATGCAAGGCAAACACTCTACCACTGAGCCACCTTCCCAGCCCAGCTTTTTTTTTTTTAGTGAAGAATCTCACAGACTTTCAAAAGCCCAGGCTGGCTTTGAACCACGATCCTCAGATCTCAGCCTCCTGAGTAGCTAAGATTACAGGTGTGAGCCACCAGCACCTGTACAAAATAGTTTGTCTCTTCTCTTCCCTGCACTACCCCTGTACCCACCTCCTTCTTCCCCTACCCCAATCCCACCAGGCCAGCACTGGATTCCTCCCAGGTCTCTCCCCTCATCTGAGCTTCTTGATCTCATTTCTGTGTCTATGACTAGCTTTAGACAGGAGCTGGCATTTCCACACATCTTCACCCTCAAGCCTAGACCCTAGCACCTAGCTTTGTCTACCAAGGGGGCTGGCATCATCTATTCCAACTGAAAGGCTGGGGATGAGTAGAGGCCAATACAGTGGTACAAATTGGGAGCTATTTATTGGTAGCTGTGAGAAGCCCATATACAAAGAAGGCACAAGGGGGGGGGGACAGCCCCCCTGCTACAGTACCATGGAGAGGTGGAGTTGTTAGGGAGTGGGCCTGCCAGTGAGCAGGGGTCAGGAGGTGTCTTGGGAACCAATCTCAACTGCTAGATGGGTCCTGGGGTACAGAAAGGGCAAGAGCCAGGTTGCTCTGAGAGTCAAGAACAGCCAAGGAGACTCTAGGCTCCGACCCTAGTCAGTGGAAAGAGTAGGTTAGGCTGGCTGGGACAGGGGAGGGACTCCCTCCTGGTTCTACATTCAAGTTTTGTTCCCAGTGGGATCTCTCCAGGCCCTGCTGAGGCTGGGGTGGTGGTGGTCTGAATTAATGCTTTCTGCATCCGGCCAACATCTGCCTAGCCAGAACTAGCCTCTCTGGTCTCCTGAGGTGTCCTAGCACAGTGTGTCCAGGCTGCCCACGGTTTTTCTTTGTTCCTTTGGACTGCGTTCCCTGCCAGTCCAGTCGGAGCCAAGGAGAGAAGCTTCAGAAACCCATGAAAGAAAATGCTTTCTAGTTAGTGGCTCTTGGGTCTGAACTCAGCGCCTGTGAGCATGCTTCCCTCCCCCTCCCCCCCCCCCCCCCCCCGCCCCCGACAGTCCTCTACGGGACCCAACTCTGTGGTGGGTGCCTGGGAGTTGCAGCTGGGCCAGGTCAGCAGCTACCGGTCAGTAGTTTTCCTCTGGACAGCAAAAGTCCAGTGACTATGGCTCAAGTTGGATCCAGTGTGGAAGGGGAGTTGTCACCACATCCGGGACATTTTCCTTCCAGCTCTGGCAGAGGTCCTTTGGCTTAGTTTTGGCACAGGCAGAGGCTGGGACATGGTATGCAAACACAGGCCATGAGCAGTGGGTCCCACGTGTGTCCAGGGTGCAGGGCTGCGGCGTGCTCAGCATTGTGAGGCCCTGAGGGAGATACCTGCAGCCAGACAGCACAGGCCTGTGCCTGAAGAGGGGAGGGGCGCGTGTGCCTGAGCCTGCTGGTGCCAGCCAAAGGCAGTGGCCCCGGTGGGCCATTGGAGGCATAAGTTATGATAAATAGGAAGAAAGGGCATGGAGGGGGGGTGTGGTGGGGAAGGAGTAGGGAAAGATGGGGGAGAACATCAGTAGTATCGGTCCCGAGTCTGCCAGCTGGTCACCCAGTGCTTCTTGATGGGCAGGGTGCTCTCTGGAGGTGGGTAGCGCTCCTCCTCCCGGATGCGCACCGCATGGTACTTGGGCATGATCCGGTAATAGCGGGTCCGCTTAAAGAAGTCACACTGGAGTGGGGGCAGAAGAGAAAGGGTGTGAGCATACAGCACTCAAGCAGACGAAGGAGTGCCTGGCTTCTTCCCTGCCATGGTCCTCAGAGTCCAGGACCCTGACTCAAAAACACCTATCTTGATGTGAGATGGGGAGAAAGAACTTCAGCATCCCCATCCAGAGAAAGGAGGAGCTGAGGGAGGCAGAGAGGAGAGGAAGAAGCAAAAGGAGAGGCCAGGATGGGTACATAGTTTCCCTGACAAGAGAAAACAGGTTGATTGGTTGGTTGAGGCACAGAGCAGTCAGGGGGAAAAGTGAGGTCCTCCTGGTCCCTTCTTTCTCTGGATAAAGGAATGGAGCTTAGACTCATTTGAGACATTCCTACAGAGGTATGGGGTGGGGGGGGGGGGGTCACCCGTAGCCTTGACTATGACTCTTCTCCGGTCCCCAGGAAGTAGATGGGTCACAGAGAGGGCTATGACACTCTTCTAAGAGTGCCCTAAGAGCCAGACAGGAGAGGTGTGTGTGTGTGTCACCCAGAGTGGGCTGTCCCCTGAGGTGGCACTGTGGACAGGTGAGAGGAGAGGGGCAGATAGCACAGAGTCAGAGGCCCCGGCCAGCTGGGATGCTCAGGGGGGGGCCTGCAGGCTGCGTTACCCAGGTGGGCCGGGGTGGGGGCTGTCCCCCTCAGTAGTCGTCGGTCAGCCTCTCCGTCTCTGAAGGCTGGCTCTTCATCTCCGCCTTCTGCCTCTTGGCTTCATACAGGGCACGAGTGCGGGCTCGCTTGAAGAAACCGCACTGGAGGGGAGGAGGTGGGGAGGGCATCAGGGGTGTTTGGGGAGCAGTTCCTAGCCAGCAGCACTCAGGGGCTTGGGGCTTCGGGCTGGGGAGCCCGGGTAGCTGGGTTTGGGGTCCAGCATGGTGGGATGACCAGACACATGTGCTCTTGAGTGTCCCTTTCCAGCTCATAGCTCCCTTCATTATAACCCAGGAAGGGGGGAGACTGGAAGCTAGGGAGGAGGAAGGGGCTGAAATGGACATGTGGAATGGGCTAGGGAGCCATGGGATGGAGGGGAGGATTGGTGAGCACGTGCTGGCAGGAGGTCGGGAGGGGGTGGGTGGGGGTCCCAAGTGGCCTGGGGTCCTACCTTCCACAGCAAAAGGATGATCAGGCCCAGCAGCAGCAGCCCAGCGCCCACAGACACAAGAACAAGCCACAGTTCGATCTCAGCTGGCAGTTCCTCCACTAGGTCAGAGTCGATGTCCACAGAGAACTGGAGAGGGAGGAAAAGACTCAGACCTGTATCCTATCCTCTACCTGAGCTGGACTGGGGACCAGGAAGTTTTTGACCTATTGCCAGTAGGAGGCAGCCAGGAAATGGAAGAAGCTCTTGCTTGCTTCACACCTGCAGGTCCATTTGTGCTGCTTCTAAACAGACCTGGCTCTCAAGGAGCGGCATTAGATCTGATAGGCAGTCTGGGTTTATAAGCCACTTATCTGGGCTCCATCCCGGTTGTGTGAATTTCTCTGCTGTGTCTTAAGTTCAAGGTTACTAAAGTTATTCTCTTATTTTGGCTCATGCAAATTCCTACATTGAAAAATTGTATCTAACTACAATATATTTTTGCTTATGGTCTGAGGTAAGTGTCTTTATTTCCCAAATGGATTCTTTCAATACTGCCTAGTTATATTTCTAAGCTGGGTATGGTGGCCCATGTGAGTAATCCTAGCATTCAAGAGGCAGAGGCAGGAAGATCCAGAGTTCAAAGACAGCCTGGATTACATCATGAACCATGTCTCAGAAAAAAGAAAAAGAAAAAATTCTCTACTGAATAAAAGTGTGTTCTATCCAGGTTTGGTGGCTCATGCCTTTAATCTCAGCTACTCAGGAGGCAGAGGCAGGAGATTGGCAAGCAAAGACATCCATCAAAAGTATTGTGAGACCGGGGCTGGGAAGGTGGCTCAGTGGTAGAGCGCTTGCCTTGCATACCTGAGGCCCTGGGTTCGATTCCTCAGCACCACATAAGCAAAAAGAAAAAAGCTGAAAGTGGTGCTGTGGCTCAAGTGGTAGAGCGCTGGCCTTGAGCTGAGGAGCTGAGGGACAGCGCCCAGGCCCAGAGTTCAGGCCCCACGACCGGACCCAAAAAAAAAGTATTGTGAGACCTTATCTCAAAAATAAAATACATCCTCAGGCACTAGTGGCTCATGCCTGTAATCCCAGCAACTCAGGAGGCTGAGATCTGAGGATCATGCTTCAAAGCCCTCCTGGGCATGAGTCTATAAGACTCTTATCTCCAACTAACCACCAGAAAACCGGAAGTAGTGCTGAAGCTCAAGTGGTAGAGCACTCACCTTGAGCTGAAGAGCTGAGGGACAGTGCCCTAGGCCCAAAGTTCAAGTCCCATGACCAACAAAAATAAATAAATAAATAAATAAATAAAGTAAAATACAAGCCGGTGCCCACGACTCACACCTGTAATCCTAGCTACTCAGGAGGTTGAGATCTGAGGATCAAGGTTCAAAGCCAGCTGGGGCAGGAAAAGTCTGTGAAACTCTTATCTCCAATTAACCACCAGAAAACTGGAAGTGGTTCTGTGGCTCAAGTGGTAGAGTGCTGGCCTTGAGCTGAAGAGCTCAGGGACAGCACCCAGGCCATGAGTTCAAGCCTCACTACTGATCAAAATAAATTAATTAAAATAAATTAAAAATAAACACAAGGTTGGACTCTGGTGGGTGATACTTATAACCTTAGCTATTTAGGAGGCTGAGATCTGAGGATTAAGGTTCAAAGCTAGCCATGGGAAGGAAAGTTTATGAGACTCAATTCTAGTTAACCACTAAAAAAAAGGTTGAAGTGGAGTTGTGGCTCAAGTGGTAGAATCACTAGCTTTGAGTAACAACAACAACAAAAAGGGACAGTGCCCAGGCTCCAGGACTGGCACAAAATAAGTAAATAAGAATAAAATACTTTAAAAAGGGGGAGTGGCTAAGTATATAGCTCAAGCAATAGTGGTCCTAGATTTAATTCCAAGTATTGAAAAGAAAACAACAACAACAAAAAACCCACCTAAATTCTTATTCTGATCCACTGATCTTTCTGTCTGGTCTTCCCCCCACCTCTTCTACACTGCATTATTTTAGGAAATATACATTGTATTTAACCAAACTTCCACTTATCTCTATATGTATGTCCTACATATTTCACTTACATTCTTCTCACAACACATTATTTTGTCATATTTATTCTCCCAGATGTAACTTTGAATCAAGTTTGGAAGCTTTTTTTTTTCAAGCTTCCTGACTCCTACAGGGACTGGACTAATTTGGGAAGATCTAGTAATTTGATAGTACTTGATAATACCCATTATTTGTCTGTCGTATAGTAACTTTTACACCTATACTGGGGAGAGAGCTATAGATATTTTTCAAATATGTATATGTATATATATGTACATATGTGTATGTGTGTATATATATGTATTTATATGTATGTATATATGTATATATATGTATTTATATATATGTATATATGTGTATTTATATATGGATGTGTGTGTGTGTGTATATATATATATATATATAATTTGGGAAGATCTAGTAATTTGATAGTACCCATTATTTGTCTGTTGTATACTAACTTTTACACCTATACTGGGGAAAGAGCTATAGATATTTTTCAAATATGTATATGTATATATGTATGTACATATGTGTATGTGTATATATGTGTATTTATATATGTATGTGCATATATATGTATATATAAATACATATATACATATATATATATATACACACACATATACATATGTACATATTTTCTTTTTCTGAAAGGTCTCCCTAGGTTGCCTAGCTTAGACTTCATTTGCAGGAAATCCTCCTGCCTCAGTATCCAAGTTCCCAGGATTACCAGTACCCACCAGTTCAGCCACCTTTAACTTTATTTTTGATTGGCAGCACGAGGCCACCTATAGGCTTTGGTATTTTGATCTTGTTCTTTGAATTGCAGGACATCCTGAATTCTCACTGAGCCCTTTTCGTTTCTGCCTCATGGCAGTCACAGCACCTACATCAATAATCAGTGGTCTCTCCTTGGCCTCATTACCCCACTGCTGTGACCAGAAGCTCACGTGTTCACAGTGGATGTTGACAGTGGGTGAGGTGGTCAGGAAGTCAAGGTGCCAGCCTGGACTTAGGCAGAGCTTGTCAGCTATGCTACAGGTCACTCATTTCCTTAGGGCTTCAGTTTCCTTTGCTATAAAATAGACATATAATCCAAGGCAGTTGTTCTCTACCCTGGCTAGCTGGCGGAGTCACCAAAGAGTCCTTTTGAACATCCTAGCACTGTGCCCACAATCCAGAGGTCTTATTTAGTCATTCTAGGGTGTTGCTTGACATTAGAATGCTTCTAACTTGTTGGCAAGATTGAGTGAGATTCATAGCTCAAGTGTGTCTGTGACCTGGCTGAGGCCCACTGCCCTCATTCACATGCTTACTCACCCACGTGGTCTTGTTCTCCATGTTGATAGTGGGGACATGGGTTCGCAGGAACAGAGTAGCCCAGCCATCTACCCTGACTCGATCAAAATCTCTATAATCCTGGAAGCAGGGAAGGGAGGGTCAAAAGGAGCAACTAAAGCCCCTCCAAATCATCCTCTTGATCCTATTCCCTCTCCCGTCACCCTCTCCTACTAGGCATCATCTTTAGGCAACAGCTCCTAAAAATCTGTCAGCCAGGCGCTTCCTCCACACAAAAATGCTTTTCACTCATTCATTTGTGCATCAGGTCCTGTGCTAGATGCTAGATGCTAGCCAAATCTAGCCCAGGTTTTGGTATATGGCCTTGCTCATTCATTTATCTTTTGGAAGAAAGTAGGTACAATAGAAACCACATATCCCAGAAAGCTGAAAAAATTGATGATCTAAGTCACAGCAAAGGTTTGGTGTATGCGACAAGAAAAGGCTAACATGTGAGGAACCCCAAACTCAAGAGTCAAGTATGACAGGTGGTAGGTGCAGCTCCTCAGAAAGTTCTAGAGTATCCAGGGGGAAAGAATTCAGTTCAGTAGTAAAGTTGGAAAGTTGATGGAGACCTCAAAAGCTGAAGAGGAGTTTACACACAGAGACAAAGCAGAAGCTGGACTTCTAGGGGGAAGAAGGAATAGGGGTGGATATATGGAGATGGAAAAAGTAATGTGTACAGGGCAGCGTAACAGAACAAGGGAAGAGGTCATCTTGAAAACATTACATAACCATATGCAGACATGCAACTGTAACACTGACAGAGCCTATACTAATGGACATACAACTGTGCAGAACATGATGCTATCACACACACACACACACACACACACACACACACGCATGCACGCATCCTGGCTTCACTCTCTCCCTTTTGCTCTCTTCACCCAGGTGGGTGGTACAGTGGAGACTTCCAGACCCAGTGCTGACCTCGATGAAGGTACTGTTCCACACCCGGGCCTTCACAGTCACATTGGTGATGGTGGGGGAATCAGGAATGAGGCACTCCAGCCACACACAGCGGGCGCGGCCAGTGGCACAGGTCTGAAGTGGGCAGGGAACACAAGGCATGAGATGATCTGGCTCCTCATGCTTCCTTCCTTACCTCTCACTCACCTAGTCTTTGTCCCATCCCTGTGCAACTGAGGCAAGCTAACTTCATTTCTTCACAAACCCATATTCCTCATGTCACACATATACATTTACGATAGATTTTTTTTGTCGGTCATGGGGCTTGAACTTTGGGCCTGGGCGCTGCCCCAGAGCTCTTCAGCTCAAGGGGAGTGGTCTACCACTTGAGCCACAGCACCACTTCTGGTTTTCTGGTGGTTAATTGGAGATAAGAGTCTCAGGGACTTTCCTGCCCAGGCTGGCTTTGAACCTTGATCCTCAGATCTCAGCCTCCTGAGTAGCTAGGATTACAGGTGTGAGCCACCAGCACCCGGCTAAATTTCTTTTTTTAACACCAAGCTCATCTGATGCCAAGAACTTGATGACATAAGACCTAATTCCTAGCCAGGCACTGGTGGCTCAGGCCTACAATCCTACCTACTCAGGAACCTGAGATCAGAGGATTATGATTCATAGCCAGCCTAAGCAGGAAAGGCTGTATCTCTGATTTCCAAGTAACCACCAAAAAGCTGAAAGTGGAGCTGTGGCTCAAAGTGGTCGAGTACTAGTCTTGAACACTAAAGCTCACAGACAGCACCCAGTTCCTGAGTTCAAGTCCCAGGACAGTTATAAAAAAACAAACATCTAATTCCTGGTCATGTAAATAAAGTCCAACTACAGAACCTCCTCCTCACCCTCTCAACCACTGAGCCTTTGGTGGTGTCTGGCTCCTGCTATTGGGACATCAACTCAGACTTCACCCAGCTATGCCTATACTGACTTCTCAGGCCTGTTCCTTTCCCTGTTACAGCGGGTACCATGCCCCCACATTTCCTCCTGAACCCTCCCCACTCCCTTATGTCTAGTGTCCAAAGCTTTGAACAGCCTCCAATAGACTGGGACTCATTGGAATAGAGCCAAATGTCTCCTCCTTTGGTCTACTGTATTGGATGCTTCCCTGTCAGAGGAGGGTATCCCCAGCCCAAGATATGAGTCTGTCCCTCTGTCTAGACACTCCTGAGGGCTGGGTCCACATCACCTTTCAAACCAGAGTTTCATAGTAAGTGGGCAATACCTCCCATGCCCATGGTGCCCATGCCTTCGATGGGCTGTACCTATCCCTTCCCTGTCCACTCACCAGCACAGTCTCAGATTTGGCTTTTTTGGCAGCAGCCAGAGTAATAGGTGGTGGGCCCTGTCCACCCTCTGGGTCCAGCTGTCGACGCCTGCGTTGTGGAGATGGTGGTCTGTCCTTGGGATCCTGAACAAGGAAGGGATTTGTTGGGAAGGTAGAAGTGGGAGCAAGAAAAAGGGACAGGAAAAGCAAGGGCCCCCAAAGGGGACTTTGAAGAAGACACCAGCTTTCTGCTCAGAAGCAGGCAAATGAGATATGATGCAAATGATATGCAAATGAGAGATATCCCTGCCGGTGAACTTACAGACAGAGTGAGGTTCAGAGGGTTGACAAGGTCTCCAGGTGGAAGGCAGGGCCAGGATCCATTGCCATGGATGGTGATCTCCGTTGGGTACAGTAGCCACTTGCCATTGGCGACTTCATAGGGCCACTCCAGAGCTAGAACCAGGGTGCCCAGGGCCGCCAGGCCCTCCCCTACTGGGCTTACCTGTGGATACAAAAGGTGTCATGATTACTATCTCTTAGAGAACCACCTCCAACTCACCAGCTCCCAACCCTCCTACCCTGTGTGAGAAAGTGTCTTTTCTTTTCTGCCGGTCTTAGGTCCTGAACTCTGGGCTTGGGCTCTGTCTCTGAGCTCTTCAGCTCAAGGCTAGCGCTCTACCACTTGAGCCACAGTGCCACTTCCAACTTTTTCTGCTTATGTGTTGCTGAGGAATCAAACCCAGGGCCTCATGCATGCGAGGCAAGCACTCTACCACTGAGCCACCTTCCTAGCCCCAGAAAGTGTCTTTTCTATCAAAGTAATCTGCTTCCTCTCTATTAATTTTAGGATAATTTGTTTTGATGAATAGTCTCTGCTTCCACCAAGTGGCTTGGCCCTTGTTAATTACCTTTTAGTTACATCCTTTTCCTGCTGCACTTTAACTATGACATCCTGTTAAAAGCTCCTTAAGCCCTGTGCCAGTGGCTCATGCCTGTAATCCTAGCTATTCAGGAGGCTGACATCTGAGGATCGCAGCTCAAAGCCAGCCAAGGCAGAAAAGGCAGTGAGACTCTTAGCTCCAATTAACCACCAGAAAACCAGAAGTGGTACTGTGGCTCAAAGTGATAGAGCACTAGCCTTGAGCAAAAGAGCTCAAGGATAACACCCAGGCAGAGTTCAAGCCCCATGGCTGACAATAAATAAATAAATAGCTTCTTAAACTTTAATTACATCCTGTTAATTAAGTCAGATATTTTTGCAGATTGTGAACCCAGTTCAGCTAATGTGAGCAGAGGGGCAGGGCCTGCCTGCTTTGTGTGCTTGTCAGATTTTTGGCTGATGATGCACTCTTCTGCAGAAGTAAACTTTGCCTTACTAAGTTCCTTTTGACTTGGTGTCCTTCCTGATTCCTATGTGACATCCCAACATCCCGAATCATTTCTAACACCTGGACCTCAGAACCAGAACAACCCCCACCCCCACTCCCATCATCTTTTCCGCAAGTACCAGCCAGGACCCCTGAGATATGCTTACCTGGAACTCATATTTGAGGGGGCTTCCCACATCTTCTACGGTCTTCATGCCAGACTCACCCATTACAGACCCACCAAAAAAGCTCTGTAGCCGGTGATTCACCCTAGGGGTAAGAAAGATAAGTCATGGAAGGCAGGGCTTTGGTAGAGGGAAAGGTATCAAAGCTGGTTAACAACAGCAACTTTGAAGTCAGGTGGACCTGGGTATAAACCCAGCTCTTCCATTTACCAGCAAAGTGGCCTCAAGCAAATTATCCTCAGTTTCCTTGTCTAAAAAGTGGAGTTAGTAATAACTGGTATGACATAGGGCAGCTGTGAGAAGTCAGTGAGATATGTGTAAAATTCTTTGTACAATGAGTTGTTTTTGTTTTGTTTGGGGCACAGATCCTGGGGCTTGAACTCACACCAGCACCTGGATGCACAAGTTTGTTTGTGTCAGTCCTGGGACTTGAATGCTGGGCCAGTGCACTGTCCCCGAGCTTTTTTGCTCAAGCACTCTACCACTTGAGCCACAGTTCCATTTCTGACATATTTTGTTAATTAATTGAAGATAAGAGTCTCAGAACTGGGCTGGGAAAGTGGCTCAGTGGTAGAGCGCTTGCCTTGCATGCATGAGGCCCTGGGTTTGATTCCTCAGCACCACACATGCAAAAAGAAAAAAAGCTGGAAGTGATGCTGTGGCTCAAGTGGTAGAACACTAGCCTTGAGCTGATGAGCTGAGGGACAGTGCCCAGGCCCTGAGTTCAGGCCCCATGACCGGACCCCAAAAAAAAAAAAGTCTCAGAACTTTCCTACCAGGGCTGGCTTTGAACCCTAATCCTCAGATCTCAGCCTCCCAAGTAGCATGATAGTAGCATTACAGGCATGAGCCACTGGTGCCTGGCTCACTGAGTTTTTAAGAAATATCTTGGACCAACAGCTCCAGGTTGCTGACTCCTCCCTTTCTGACTGTTATTATTAAGGGAAAGGTGACCTGTAACCATCAGGCCAAGAGGAGTGTCAGAGGAACTTAGGAGCTACCTTGGGGACAGCGAGGCCCTGGCTCAGGCAGGCTAGGGTGGGTTGGGTGGAGAGCAGAGAAGTTACCCACATGCTGAGTGATGCCTGGAGTGTGTAGTCCACCAGCAAGGTCAGATTCATGGGCCGAAGGTTGTCTTGGTGACTTGACCTGAGGAGGGAATACAAGGGGTAGAAAGGAGACCTAGAATATGATCTCAACCACAACCATACTGGCTTCACCAGGTCACTCACGTGGACAGCTGCAGCTGCACCTGAAGGTCCCTGGTGTTCAAGGTCACCCCGATGACCTCAAAGGCAATGAGCAGTTCCATCTATCCCAAGAGTCAGAGAGAAGGGCATTGGTGGCCTGGTAAGATGATAGCTCAGGGAAGAGAAGAGCCAAACATCATACCAGGGAGATGGCTAGCTGGCCTCCTCTTCCTCCCATTCTAGGTGACCAGTTCTACCTCTCCAACTCATCCTCGCCTCTTTTTCCACCCTTCTCACCTCCAGATGACATTCCTGCTACTTTTACTACTGCAACTTTCTAAACCCATATTTCTTGTGTAAAACAACCGTAACCTCCTTAGAAAGGTTGTAAGAATTACATCACATAAAGAAGCTGTGTTAGGCTCAGGAAAACTTAGTTTCTTCACCTCCACCTGCCCTGGCGTTACACATAGTTCCTCAACAGCTCCATTTTCCTATCCCTAAGCTTCTTCCCATCCACCCATCCTTGAACTTCCTCTCCTCTACTCTAGTTCTCTCTCTCTCTCTCTGTCTCTCTCTCTCTTTCAGTTGGTCATGAGGCTTGAACACTGGGCCTGGTCACTTTCCCTGAGCTCTTTAGCTCAAGGCGAGCACTCTAGACCACTTGAGCCATAGTGCCAATTAACCACAAGGTGGTTAATTGGAGACAAGAGTCTCATGGACATTCCTGCCTGAGCTGGCTTTGAACCTCGAGCCTCAGATCTCTGCCTCCTGAGTAGCTAGGAGTACAGGCATGAGCCACTGGCACCCGGCTTCATTCTAGTTCTTTACTTTCAAGGAAGTGGAGGCAGATAGGAGAGGATTAACAGAGGAACAGCTTAGGACCCCCCCCCCCCCACCAAAGTGGGAGTATATAGCCAAGAGCTCACCCTCTGGTTCCTTTTGAAGGGGTTTCCCAGCTCACACAGGATGGTCTCATTCGCTTGGCAAGTTCCAGACTGAGGAGAAACGAAACTAAGGTCAGGTTTGGGCTTATAACCTGCTGTTCTGGAGCAGGGTCAGAAGCCCTGAGGGACCAGCCCCCAAGCATCAAGGACAAAGCAGGACACAGAAAGAGGCCCAGCCCAGAGGAGGCAAGCTCATAGCATCATGCATATTGCAATGCAAATATGTGGGAAGCCCTGAATGGGGCTGAGCCTGGCCAGCAGGCACTCACGGGGCGCACTGAGGACAGGAGCAGGGCAGGAGGCACTTCCAGGGTGAGCAGCGCCTCGTGGGCATCCTCCCCAGCCCGCTCTGGGCTGGGGGTATTGGTCACATTGATGCTCAAGAGCAGTTTCCGGACATCCCTGCTGTACTGGAGCCTGAAGAGGGTTGGGGGGAGCCCAGGACTAAGTCAAAAGCCCCACCTCCAAGGCACAATTCAGATCCAGCTGGCTACACCCTTTGGGGTGAGAAGAGTCCCCTTCTGCATGTGGCCTGACTGGCTCTACAGTTTCCGCTGGAGGATGCTTTCCTCCCCAGCCCATTACAGTCTTCCCATTCAGACTGGGCCAATGTGGCCTTGTCTACAACCATGCTAGTCAATGGATTCCTGCCTCACCCCGGACCAGTCAGCACCTCTGAGCCCACCTGCTCAGCCGCTGCAGCTGCTCTGACACAAAGGCAGCCCGCATCTGCAGATTGCTGTCGCACTTGTTGTCTGGCCCACACTCCTTCTGGAACTGAACCTGGAGGCAGTCAGTCAGAGACATGAGGGGCTTCCACTGCAACAACATCCCCAAGTCCCAGAGCCCTCCCAGCATGGCCCCCGCCCCACCCACCTCAGTGTGGTTCTCCAGAGCCTGGGCTTGGTTGAGGACTGGGTAAGCATCCAGGGACCGCAGCCCCAGGCGTGGGCGCTCTGGCATCCGCAGAGGTAGAGAGTAGTTCAGAGAAATAACAATGGGCCGGAGTTTGTCACGGAAGTTGTCCTGAAAAGGGAAAAGTGGCCAGGGGGAGTGAACCCAGTCTTGCCATCCCCCAGGAAGGATTTTCATGCTATCCTAAGCCTCAGACTGAGCCCCAGGGGGAACCTGGGCCTGTCTCCACCCTGAAACCCCAGTGAAGCTGTACCCCCCATTTGTCCTGCTATTAAATCAAAACATTCTACCATTTTGACTCCTCACCAATAGAGGAGGTCCCTCCAGGGAGTTGTTCCCTTCATCTATAGGGTCTCCACATCCAGCCTTCCTCTTCCACCAAATTCCAATGGAGGGGCTGAGCTTGCTCACAATCAGGGGGGACTCCTTTCCCCATCCCCATGGTGAACTGAGCCTCCAGCTTCCACACTCCTCCAATTTCTCCCAGTGGCAAGGCCCCTGGGCTTTATCTTCACCTCTTCCCTACCTCCAGCTCCTACACAACCACGCGTATTCCATATCCATCAGCCCTTTGGAATTCCAGGCTGACTTTCCCAACTTCCAATGTAGGGGGACCCTCCTATTCCTTCAACTTTGACCTAGAGGACACCGATCCCCTTTCCTGGAGCTCCCATCCTGCCCTGTGTCCCTCCCTCACCATCAGAAGCAAATCCAAAGTCTGGCAGCGCATCTCTGGCATGGAGAAGAAGCCATGAAAGATGGCGGACTGGCTTTGAGCAAACCGGAGCCGTGGTGGGCGGCGATCACGGTCAGCTTCCAGGGTGTAGGCCAGGGCTGCAGGTAGACAAGGAGGTCAGCAAATGGTCAGGGGAGCACGCTCCCCCTTGCCCTGAGCCCAGCACTCACTGATGTTTCTCCTGTAGTTGGGGTTCCCAGCACTCTGGTTGTAGGCAAAGCACAGTTCAACCTGCACACTGGGGTAGGGGTGGGAGGGAGTATACAGGAGAGCCTGGTTACAGTGAGACACAGAGCCAGGCCTCACCTCTCACCTCTGTTCTAGGCAAAGGAAACTCAAGGTCCCTCTCCAGGGAAAGGTAGGGGCAAAATTAGGGCATCCACAAATCTATCTTTGGTGTCCCTGGCTCCATCCTTCCCACTATAGACATAGAGAGGTGATGGCAAAGGTCACCACTGGGAAAACTGAGTTCCAGAAGGCAGGAATGACATCATCATTCAGTTGATGGCCAGCCCTTGAATCTAAGCCTCAGGCTCTTCAATCCCAACCTCCACAGCCATTCCATTCTCCAGCCTCCCTGTCTGCCTCCTTCCTATGTCATTCACATAGGCCCTAGGGTTCTGCAGATCATCACATTCTAAGCAGCTAGATTTTTTTTGAGCACTTAAGGCTTATCAAAGCAGTGTGCAAAGAACTGTTTATATGTTGTCTCATTTAATTATACCAAATTATTACGTTTTTTACAGGTGAGGAATCTTGAGGTTAAATAATTTGCCCAAGATGAGTATCCCTTCTTTCCCACATCCATCCATCCGCCTCCTCCTTCCTTCGGGACTTCAGTCCTCAGAGCCCACCCTTCCCACTGGGAATACACAGCTGGGGTTTGAACTAGGTGGTGAAGGGCTCCTATTCCTAACCACTAGGGTCTATTGCTCCCAGATCCCATCCCTATATCTGGTAAAGAGCTCTTGCACCATAATTCCACTTCTGGCTTTTTGGTGGTTAATTGTAGATAAGAGTCTCATACTTTTCAACTGCAGTCTTCAGGTCTCATCCTCCTGAACAGACAGGATTTCAGGTGTGAGCCACCAGCACCTGGCAGGAATTTTGCTTTTAAATAAGGTTGGGTGGGGGGAAATGCCAGTGGCTCACACCTACAATCCCAGTTACTCAGAAGGCTAAGATCTGAGGGTCAGAGTTCAAAGCCAGCAGAGGCAGGAAGGTCCATGAGACTCTTATCTTCAATCAAATACTCAGAAAAAGCCAGAAGTGGCACTGTGGCTCAAGTGATAGAATGCTAGCCTGGAGCACAAAAGGGCTCAAGGACAGCACCCAGGCCCTGAGTTCAAGCCCTAGGACTGGACAAAATAATAATAATAAGGTTGGGTAAGGAGGGAGTAATGCTGGCTCTGAGAGCCAATCTTTAAAGATGGGTGAAGGGTTTGGGACCTGGGCATCTCAAAGCCTACCCATACATGAGAAGTAGGGGGCTGATAGTCTCAGAGCAAGGGCTGATAGTCTCACCAGGAGGTGGCTGTGCAAAGTGTGGGGTCCAGCACAGCTGGCCTGGCCACCAAGGTCTTGTGGACAATGTTGATGACAGGCCGAGCCCTGCAGAGACAATAAAAGCAAGCAGGTATCAATGCCTCCCCTGACCAGAGCTGAAGCTTGGACTTCCAGGATGTCAAAGAAGTAGGAGTTGGAGGGGAGAATGGACTCAGGCTCACCGCAGCAGCACAATGTGGTCTGACAGACTGCCGACTAGTAGGTCTGGGTAAAAGTTCTCATCCACATCCATGTGTCCACTCAGAGAGTAGCCGAAGGTGGACAAGCCAGACAGTCCCAGTTTTTCTCCATGGATTACCTGGGAGATGAGAGAGATGGTGAGGACAGGTCTAGCTGATGGGGCTGAGGGAGGAACAGGAAAGGAGTAGATGAAAGGGAGGGGGACAGTCCACTAGTGGAGGGGACAGTAGTCACATCTGCCCATCCATACCTGCTGGGGCTGTCTGAGGAGCCCCCCGGAGCTGCTATGGTAGATATAAACTTTGCCCAAGCCCTCAAATGGGGCTCCCACAGCAATATCTGGAAAAGAGAGGCAAGGACAAGGTTACCGAGGTATTCTGGACCCCACATCTCCCTGACCGTGTCCTACAGCCCATAGGTTCCAGTGTGTCACTGACTTGACCCAGCTGAAAGTGCTCAGAGAGGGAGGAAAGCTGCAGAGCTTCCAGGTAGGAAGGTAGAGTTCAGGAGAAGGGAAGTAACTTACCCAAAATCTCACACTAAAACAGGCAAGGTTACACCCCTTTCTCTCTCCCACCCTAACTTCCTTTCCAGACATCTGGTTCTTCTAAATGGCATCTACCAGAAGAGTGTTGTAAAAGAGGTATTCCTAAAGCCAGGCACGGGTGGCTCATGCCTATAATCCTAGATATTCAGGAGGTTGAGGATCGAGGTTCAAAGTCACCCTGGGCAGGAAAGTCAGTGAGACTCGTGGGGCTTGAACTCTGGGCCTGGGCACTGTCCCTCAGCTCTTTAGCTCAAAGCAAACGCTCTACCACTTGAGCCACAGCACCACTTCCAGTTTTCTGATGGTTAACTGGAGAGAAGAGTCTGACAGACTTTCCTGCCCAGGCTGGCTTTGAACTGCAATCCTCAGATCTCAGCCTCCTGAGTAGCTAGGATTACAGGTGTGAGCCACCAGCGTCTGGCTTCTCTCCAATGAACCACCAGAAAACCAGAAGTGGTGCTGTGGCTCAAAGTGGTGGAGTGCTAGCCTTGAGCAAAAGAGCTCAAGGATAGCAACCAGGCCCTGAGTTCAAGCCATGGGCCAAAATAAATAAATAAATAAGATGTGTTCCTAATTGGTGACAGCCAGTGGGGACAGGATGTATCTAATCCTCACAAGCGTTGCTGTAGGTTAGTTATTACTATCCCCACTTCACAGGTGAGAAAGCAGACACAAAACCCAGTTACACAACTAATGAGGACAGAATGCTTGAGCTCCTGCCTAAATACCAAGGACTAGGAGACATTTTATAATCTTCTTAAAATTTACAAGACTCTGTCATTTGCGACGTTTGGCCTGCTAAGGCCTGAGTAACCAGAAGGCCAAGCTTGTTAGTACAGGAGGCCAAAGAAAACTATGTAGCCATCAATCACCCTTCTATAGGAAGTGCTGGGCTTTGTTGGCTGGACTCTCTGGCTCCTCTGCCTTCCCTTAGGTTCCCAGCTATATCCTGGGAATTTTTCGGAGAAGTGACATTGGGATAATCTAGTTGTTCCTATGGCAACCAGGTTCACACCCAAATCTGTCCTTATTAACCCCCCATCCACCCCAGGACTGACTAGTTCCCCTGTCTGCAAAAGCACTAGAGATGGTGCCTACTCTAGGGCTCCCACCTTGTTCTAGCCCTTATTTACACCTCACACTAAAAGAATACATTCTTGGTATTTACTCCTCCACTAGCCCTAAAATCTCCCCCTTCCATCCCATACCTCTTCCAGAATCATCTTTCCAGATATCAGATATCATACCCCTTCTCTAAAACTTGCTATGGATGCCCCTAGCTCATTCCTGTTCTCACCATTATGCAAAGAGATTTTGGTGTGTGTGTGCCAGACTGGGGCTTGAACTCTGGTATGCAGGTGGCACTCGGTGAGGGTGCTGAGGGAGAGGGGCTAGCTCATACCCTGGAATCCATCCTGGTTGATGTCACCAATGCTGGCCACAGAGAAGCCGAAGGTAGAGCGACTCGGGCCATGAAGAAGGAGGGATGGATGGGTGGGGAAGGAGGTTCCTGCCTGGTTCATGAAGACATAGACGGCACCTCCTACCTCTTCCTTCCGCTCAAAGTAGTAGGGAGCACCCACCAAGAGGTCCTGCCACCTGCAGAGGAGAGGAGGAGGAGGGAGGCTGACCTCCAATAGACAACACAACTGTTCCTTAACAAGAAATGATTGGCCAGAGTACACAGCTACACAAAAGGCATGGAAAGGTCGTCAAGACCCACCGAATAGAAAATGCATGTCACGGAGAAATCAAGAAGCACACTCACACAGCCTATATCCACTGAAGCCAAGCAAATGACAGGGGCAGACAAGCAAGTGCAGGTGTCATGCAAATAACATGCAAATGCCCAGGTTCCGGGAAGGTCTGATTGCAAAACCCTGCAAAGAGCAAATGCACACTTGCCAAGCTTCCATTTTCTCATCTGGCTTGGACAAGGCTGCCCCTTCTCTCCCCACTCCCTGGCCCCAGAGAATGTTCCAGGTCTCTAGATTCTCACCCATCGTTGTTCAGGTCTGCCAGGGCAATGGCGCTACCAAAATAAGCGCCCACCTGTGTGCCCTCCAGCACCTGCCTCCTCCGCAGGTCTCCACCTGTCTCCCGGCTCAGCAAGAAGACGGCGCCCATATGTCGGTGCCGTGGGGCGCCTGTCACAATAGTGATGTCCATGGGGTGCAGGACGTTGCTGCCTACCTGCATTGTGTAACCTGGGATAAGGTGAAGAAGGAAGACATTCTATCAAGTCCCCAGTAATCTCTCTCCCTTTTTACACTGGGCCAATCCTCTAGTTACCACCCTATATGATCTATTCTTCTATTCCAAGTTGAGCAAAAAGAGTGCAGCTCCCCTCTACCCCTAGCCACGTGTGACAGTACACACCTATAATCCCACCACTTGCGAGGCTCGGTAGGAGGATGTAGAGGTTGAGGACAACCTGAAGCTGTACAACCAGTTCCAGGCCAGCTGAAGCTACCTAAGGGAACCCTAGTCTCAAAAAACTGGGTGCAGGGCTCAAGCCAGTAGTCCTAGCTAGTTGGATGGTACAAACAGAGTGGTTTGAAGTCAGGCTGAGCAAAAGTACACAAGACTCCATCACAACCAATGGCTGGGCATGGTGGTGCTTGTCTGTCATCTTCCCCAATATGGGTACACACGAGTAAGAGGATCACAGCCAAGAATGGCCCAGGCATGAGGTGAGACTCTTCCTCAAAAACAATCAATAAAGCCAGATGTTAGTGGCTCAACGCCTATAATCCTAGCTACTCAGGAGACTGAGATGAGGATCAAGGTTTAAGGCAAGCCTGGGCAGGCAAATTGGAAAGACTTTTATCTCCAAATAACCAGCAAAAATCTGGACGTGGAGGTGTATGACTCATGTGGTAGAGGGAAATGAAAGCGTAAGGCCCTTAGTTCAACCCCTAGTATGAGCACACACATACACATAATCAAAAAGGGGAGATGTGGTTCAGCGGTAAAGTGTATGCTCAGCAAATACAAGGCTCTCAGTTCAAGCTCCAATACTAGAAGAAAAAAAAAAAAAAGTCCAGTGGCTACACCCCATCCCATCTGCAGTCCTGCCTGTCCCTTGGATTATTAACTGCTTGAGGGCAGTAACTCTGTGGCTAGAGCTTGAACAGAACCAGGTGTACAGGCAGAGTACATGCGTGTGTGTTAGTTGACCTAAAGGCTACTAGTCATACCTGCAACTAAAGCCTCACTCTGTGCATGAAGGCAGGAACGTCAGCATTTTAGGGACCCATCCAGCTTCCCCCCTGCCCATCACCAATAGGCCACCAGAATGGGACTCACCGATATAGAGATTTCCTTGGTCCTCTGGGTCCTTGTAGCTATACTCAAATAAATCCCAGTCCTTCCTCTGAATCATGTAGCTACTTCCTGCACATATTGGGAGAGGGGCAGGGAAAGTGTCAGTCACCATTTTTTTTCCTGCATCATGCCCATTCCCCACCTAATAATAATTAGCCCCTTTTATTTGTGAACACCGTGCCATTTGTCAATCACTTCCTCCTTAACAATTCTGTGAGGTAGAAAGAGGAGAAAAGTACAACTTGGAGGAACACGAACTTGCTCGTAGTCCTCTGAGAATAGTTCTAGAACATGGCTGGCGTCCTGCCTTCTGGTTTTCTGGGTTTTAGTCCATGCTTAGCCACACTTCATACCATTTTCTCCTAGGTCCTGTCCCCAAAGTCAGGCTGCCTAACCCCTGTACCCAAAGCTGCTGCTGAAGGAAACCAGGATCCCTACCAAGCTGTCGAAGGTCCAGGGAAGTGGAGAACAAAGCCATGGAGTGGAGGGTGGGGGACAGGACAAGGCCTCAGCCTTCCATTAGTCCAGAGTTGTTACTATATCAGACTTCCTATTGGTCAAGAGGACACTGAAGGCTCTCCATCTGTTGGTTCTATGACAATAAGGGCTCAGGAAGGGAGACAGATCGCCATTGCTACAACCTATGTGATGGAGAGGGGCCAGGAGATGGAGGGAGCGTGAGTCATCAGATTCCAGGGTGATGGGTCACGTAATAGTTGAAAGTATGGATCCTGCTAGGCACCAGCACGTCCCTCCTGTAATCCTATCCACACAGGTTGAGCTCAGAGGATCATGGTTCAAAGCTAGCCAGGACAGAAAAGATTCTTATTTCCAATTAATTAGCCAAAAGTAAGGGCCAGAAGAATGGCATAAGTGGGATAACACCAGTGATAAGCAAGTGGAGCAAGAGTGTGAAGAGCTGGGTTTAAGCCTCAGTATCAATGTGTGCATACACACATGCACAAGTATGCACACACATGCATGCAACATGCACATGCACAAACAAACCAAAACCCCAAAAAAATCTCAGGGGTCTTGCAGGGCACTGGTGGTTCAAGCCTGCAATTCTAATTACTTAGGACTACTCAGGAGGCTGAGAATAGAAGGATTATAGTTTGAGGCCAGCCTAGGCAGAAAAGTTCTCAAGACTCAATCTGAAAAATAACCAGCAAAGAAAAAAAAAAAGCAGAGCTGGAGGTATAGCTCAAGTAGAATACTAGTTTAGCAAGCACAAAGCCCTTGAGTTAAAACCCCAGTACTAGGGGCTGGAAAGGTGAGTGCTTGCCTTGCATGCATGAGGCCTTGGGTTCAATTCCTCAGCAACCACATAAGCAGAAAAGCCAGAAGTGGTTCTGTGGTTCAAATGGTAGAGTGATAGCCTAGAGCTGAAGAGCTGAGGGACAGTGCCCAGGCCCAGAGTTCAGGCCCCATGACTGACACACACACACACAAAAAGTAGCACCAAAATAAATACATATATACATATAAAAGAGCTGGCTGTCGGTAACTCACACCATAATCTTAATTATTCAGAAGGTGGAGATATAAGGATCAAGGTTTAAATACAACCTGGACAGAAAAGTCCTTGAGCCTATCTCCCATTAACCACCAAAAAAGCTGGATGTGGAGGTGTGTCTCAAGTAGTAACTTGAATGAATGCCAGCCTTGAGTGTAAAAAAGCTAAATTAGGACAGAACCCAAGCCCTGAGTTCAAGCCCCAGTACCAGCAAAAAAAAAACTGTCAGGCACCCGTGGCTCATCTATAATGCTAGCTCATCAGGAGGCTGAGATCTGAGGATCATGCAGTTTGAAGCCAGCCAGGGCAGAAAAGTCTGTGAAACTCTTATCTCCAATAAACTACTCAGAAAAGCTAGAAGTGAGGGGCTAGTGGTAGCATGCTTGCCCAGCATGCATGAAGCCCTGGATTCGATTCCCCAGCACCACATAAACAACATGCTAGAAGTGGTTCTGTGGCTCAAGTGGTAGAGTGCTAGCTTTGAGCAAAAGAAGCTCAGGGACGGTGTTCAGGCCCTGAGTTTGAGACCCAGAACTAGCAAAAAAAAAAAAAAGCCTTCCTCCAAGGAAATACTCTACAGCTTTTTCTTAACCAACATGAAAAAAAATGTCCACAGCTTTTAAAAAGTGAAAATTAAAAAAAAAAGTATGATTCTATTTGTGATTTTTGTTACTGTTCTTGTTAAGATATCTATCTGTTCTAAAATCTGGAAGATATGACAACACTGACATATGGGATCAGAGAGCTGGGTGGGAGAGAAGGGACAGTTTTTCTCCTTTTACCAAATCCTGCTATATTATTTAATAGTGTACTAGGAACAAGTTTTACTGAACCTGGAGGTTACACTAAAATCAGACTAATCTACTTTCCAATCTAAACTTCCTAACATTGTTGGCCTTCAGCAATTTACTTTCATTGCGTAAAATGGGTATAAGAGATGACTCCTAAAATATATTAGGATTAAGACATTATGTACAAAACCTCTGGTACTTAGAGTGCTTTAACACAGCAGACTGAGGTCACGGACGTTGCTGCTGTTGAGGGCAGTGTGACCTGTCTCTTCTGCCTCCTAAGAATAGATCACCTGAGTGGATTATCTGTGGCTAACTGCAGGGTGGAGGGGGGGGGGGGCTGGGTCCTCTACCCTCCTCCCGTCCTCCACAGTCCCCACCTTTCCAATTGTAGGCTCCTGGGGCACCAAAGTAGACAGTGTTCTGCGTGAAGCCGCCGCTGGTGCCCAGCTGGCACATGCCGGTCTCCAGGTAGTCTGTGTTGCTGTTGCACATTTCATTGTGGTACGTCTGCCACTCATCACTAGAGTCCAGCTCCAGGTCGTTACCCCGCACGTAGCACTTGCCCACCATGCGCCGCTGGTCTTCCAGCCCCGACCACAGCACCTTGGTATAGCGGTGGGCACAGACCTAGGGAACCCCCCAAACCCACAGCCTTAGCTCTGAGCACCACTGGCTGGGCAGGACAGGAGTTGAAAGGGGACTCCAGGCCTCTTTGATTTTTCCTGAGGCAGTAACATCAGCCTGCATTCCCTTAGAGTATTTGAGCATTCATCCCAAAGGTCAGGGCCAGTGTGAGGGAAGCCAGAAAGTATGGATTTGCAAATGGCTTTGAGATCCCAGTGAAAAGAAAGGGGAAGGGATGAGCAAACCAGGGCTTACGATCCTGGCTCTTCGGGAGCTATTTACATAAATTTGGAAACTGCTTCTCTATCCTGCAATGACTTTTTTGTTGGTCGTGGGGCTTGAACTCTGGGCCTGGGCACTGTCTCTCAGCTCTTCAGCTCAAGGCTAGGCTCTATCACTTAAAGCCACAGCACCACTTCCGGTTTTCTAGTGGTTTATTGGAGATAAGTCTCACAGACTTCCTGAGCTGGCTTTGAACTGCATTCCTCAGATCTCCGCCTCCTTACTAGCTAGAATTACAGGCTTGAGCCACCAGCACCTGGCTTTGCAATGACTCTTAATAAAGGATTACTAAATAATAATAATACCAGCATCAATAACACCAGCAGCTAATATTGAGCAATTACTATATGCAAGGTACAATTCTAAGTACTTTCGAGATATATATATATATATATATATATATATATATTTTTTTTTTTTTTTTTTTTTTTTTTTTTTTTTTGGTGGTGCCCATCCTGGGGCTTGAACTCAGAGTCTGAATGTTGTCCCTGAGCTTCTTTTGCTCTATTACTTGAGCCACAGCTCTACTTATGATTTTCTCTGAGAAGTTTATAGGAGATAAGAGTCTCATGGACTGTCCTGCCTGGGTTGACTTTAGACCGAAATCCTCATATCTCAGCCTCCTGAATAGCTAGGATTCCAAGCATGAGCCACCAGCACTGGGTTCCATATTAATTCTTTTAAGCCTGATCACAACCCTATGGTTAGGGACAATTTTGTTGTTGTTGTTTATTTAACTTTTTGTAGTAGCGAGGTTTGAATTCAGCACCTTGTGCTTGTTAGACACTCTACCACTTGAGCCATACTCATAGCTTTTTTTTGCCTTTTGTTTTTGCTTTCTTCCAGAGCCAGCTTTGGACTGTGATCCTCTTACCTACAAGTCTCCTACAGCCAAGATTACAGATGTGAATCATCACATCTGGCTTGTTTGTTGAGATAGGGTCTTGGTAACTTTTTCCTCAGGTTGGCTTTGACCTGTGATCCTTCCAATCTAGTCACAGGTAGCTATGATTATATGTGTAAGCCACTGAGACTGGCTACTTTGTCCATTTTAGATGAGGAAACAAAGGCATGGAGAACTTTAGTAGCTAGCTCTCAAGAATCCAGCCAAGATCCCACATCTAGCCAGAGATAGAGAACACTCTAAACAAGACTAGCTGGTTTCAAGTCTGACCTCTTGTCCTCATAAATGCAAGAAACTACACATGGGATTGAGCACATTGCAGGTACTCGATATATATTTACCAGACAAATCATTGCTTTAGGACTTGGCTGTGGCTCAGTGGTAAAGCACTTGTCTAGCATATACAAGGCCCTGGGTTCAATGTCCAGGACCACAAGGAAAGGAGGAGGGTAAAGTAGATTGAAGTAGGCAAAGTCTAGAAACAGGCTTTTGCCTATGTACTTTTCCTGTCTCCTTCCATATGTGAGTCTACCTAAGGCACAATTGTTTCTAGTGCTAGTACTGTGCTTGGTACATAGCAGGTGCTCACTAAACGTGTGTTACATAAAGGAATTGGGCGTTTAGGTAGCTAACTGCTAAGGACCCAGGGTCTAGATATACAACAGGGCACACAAAGGTATTTCAGTGAACTTATTATGCCAATCTGGGGCTTAGAACAGTATTTAGGCTGGGCACCAGTGGCTCACTCCTGTAATCCTAGCTACTCAAGAGGCTGAGACCTAGAGGATTGAGGTTTGAAGCTAACTTTGTGAAGAAAATTCAAGACTCCATCTCCAACTAACTAGCAAAAAGATCAAGCTGGAGATAAGGCTTAAGTGGTAGAGCACTGTCCAAGCAAAAAAAGATGTCCTAAATTGAAGTTTCAGTCCACCTAAATTAATTAATTAATTAATTAAATAAAGTCTGGGCACGGGTAGCTCACACCTGTAGTCCTAGCTATTCAGAAGGCTGAGATCTGAGGTTTGCAGTTTGAACCCAGCCGGGCAGGAAAGTGTGTGAGACTCTTATCTCCAATGAATCACTAGAAAACCAGAAGTGGAGCTGTGGCTCAAAGTAACAGAGCACTAGCCTTGAGCAAAAGAGTTTAAATATAGTGTCCAGACCCTGAGTTCAAGCCACATGACTGCCCTCCCCCCCAAAAAAGACTGTCTTCAGGAGGTGACAAATAACAGGAGGGAGTAGCCCCCAAACCAAAGCCAGGCAAGCCAGGGTCGGCAGGGCTGTGCCTCTTCCGGCAGCCAGCCTCCCAGGAAGGCGTGCCAGCCAGCACCCAGCCGCCCGGGGCCTTTTCTGCCCTTTCCTCCTCCAAGTTCCCTCTGCTCTTTCCCACGAGTGGTTGGGTATCCCATGAGGGAACCGGGAGGAAGCGAGTTGATTCACACAGGACCCAGGCCATGCCCAGCCTTGACAGAGTACAGACACCACCCCTCCCAGGCATGCAGGGAGGAGGTGGGGGTCCATACAGGCCTGTGGAGACACAGCCGCAGAGCAGAAAGACCACAGCACAGACACATACACATTACACATAGGATCCTTGCTGGTCTCTGTTGAACCATCCCCCCCCCCCACGCCCCTCACTCCATGCTACCCCTGGAAGATCAAGAGAGCTGGGGGGTGGGGTGTTGCTGGTGAGCGTTCACATACCAGGACTCGACCTGCAGGACCTTGGCTGGCCACTGTCACCCCTAGCCACATGTCCTCAATAATGTGATGGTCAGGATCACCTGTGAGCATGGAGGGATTCATGAGTCAGGGCATCTCAGCACATATTCCAGTGCCCCAAGCCTCTAGAGGGCAGGAGTGGGCCCTCTAGGACCCTCTGTCCCAGTGTAGGGAGCCCTCTTCTAATCTCTGCCAACCCCACATGCCTCTACTCTCCTCCAGGATTCCCTCTTCACCGCTGTAATTAGAGCCTTACATCTCTTCCAGGTCATTCTCTCAGTGCCCCATTTGGCCAGGCCTCTAACCCACACTGCTCCCCAGCCCCTTCCCCTCACTTTTCTCTGTGATGTCCATCCGTTCACAGTCATCCTTGAGGGCAGTGAGGGGGCACAGGTACACAGCACCAGTCCGGTTAGTATAGCCATCGGGCACAGCAAGGTCCTGGGGGGCACCAGCCAGAAGTCTGGGGAAAGAAAGGAAGGTAGATGGGCCAGACTCTCCACAGGTCACATGGATTAACTTGCTATTCAACCCACATTTACTGAGCTTTATTTCTGTGTCCAGGCGCTGGGGTTGAAACATAAATGGATGGACCCCTAGCATCTGCCCTCCAGGAGAGGCCAGTAGAGGGGAAGGCAGGCCAAGAAATGGACAGGCCCAGTACTAGTCTCATGAGAAGAGACAAAAGCATGGAGCTAACCAGTCCTGATTCAGGAGAGGCCTGCAGAAGAGGTGCCTAGGCCTGTATCTGAGGATGATAACAAACAGGATGGAGAACTTTAGGCAAAGGTACAGCATGTGCAGGGATCAAGAAGCAGCATGATTCAGGGAGCAGGTCTTCATACAGCTGACGCCCAAGAACATGGAGGTTGCAGGAGGCTTTGAAGGAGCCACAGTGGATCTGAGGCTAAGGATTGTGTCTGGATTTTCAAATGCTTTTGGCCTCTAGATGAAGGCAGACTGGAAGAGGGCAAGATGGAAGGAATCCTGGTACTGGGTTCAAATTCTGATCACAGGAATAGGTTGTCTAGAGTGGAGTCCTTCCTCTTACTGACTTAGATCTAGGAGGCTGGGGCCCCTAAGTGAGCTGGGTGATGTCCACACCCCCCCCACACCCTCACTCCCACCTTGATAAGGCTCACAGGTATGGGATAAGACTGGACACCTGATGCTTTGGACAACATATGGCTCAAAAGTAAAGTTCCCAGAGCCAGGCACCAGTGGCTCACGCCTCTAATCCTAGCTACTCAGGAGGCTGAGATCTGAGGATCACAGTTCAAAGCCAGCCCAGGCAGGAAAGTCCATAAGACTTTTATCTCCAATAAACCACCAGAAAACCAAAAGTGGCTCAAATGAGCTGAAGAGCTGAGAGACAATGCCCAGGCCCAGAGTTCAAGCCCCACTACCAAAAAACGTAAAAGTAAAAGTTCCCAGTGAGTGAGGATGAGCAGGGACTAGAATCCATGTTTGGGGACAATGACACTAAGTTCCTACAACGGTGTTTAGGGCCTGGCCACCTATAAAGTACTGATGATACCAGAAAAACTGGAGCAGGAAGGGTGGAGGTAAGAGCATCAGTCTGGAATACCTCCAGGGACAGTCCCTGAACCATCCCATCAGAAACCCCTGGAATATCTGTGAAAGAGGATAATTTCTCAACTCCACCCCAGGCCAAATAGAGCTAATAGGGTGCACCCCAGTTCAAGAACCCCAGTTCTCCCATGCTACCTTCTTTTCCAAATCACCTTCCTGCCAGAACCCCTTCCTCAGTCCTGAGGGCTCAGCCTCCTGGATGGGCAGGTACCTCCGGGATGTCCTTTCATTCAGCCCTAGCAACGCCATGGCTCTGAGACTCCCGGCTCAGAACCTGGCCTTGGGCTTCCTGCCAGTATGGAAACAGAGCAACGCCACAATGCCACGCCTGCAGCCCTGCCTGGGACCTGTGAGTAAGGGTGGCAGGGAGTGGGGTAGGGCAGGGCCTGGGCATGCTGGGACCTGGGGTACCTCCGCCCACTGGGAGTCAGGAATGCACTGCCTGGGGGTTCTGGGAAGGGGTGGGACCGGTAGACACCTCACCATTTAGACCTCCCCTGGGGAAATAAATGTTCCTAGGAGGAGAAAAATACTGTGAGCACCACAGAAGGTAGCCAGGCCCTGTTAGTCACCTCCTGCCAGGCTGGAGGGTCCTCCAAGGCTGACCACCAGTGGACAACTGCCACCTAGCATGCCTGACAGAGGAGAGAAGGAAGCCAGGGCCCTGACAAAGTAGCATCTCCTACAGGGCGCAGTAGACTATTTCTAGGGTTGCTTCTGCCTCCAACGCAATTTCCTTTCCTTTTCTGAGCCTTGAATGTCCCTTCTGTAAAATGGGAACAGAGGCTGCCCTGCCAGCCATCCAGGCTGTTATTGGAATAAATGGATTCATTCAGTAAAAGGGCTTTCTAACTACAGTCAGGGCCCAGAGGAACGCTGCTGCTCAGGTTTCTTGTGGCTAGTGCTGGCCCTGGCCTGAGCAAGACTCCCTCCAAGGACCCAGAAATTTCTGCCCCAACAGGTTAGACAGAGAGCAGATGGAAGAGGATAGATTACGGCCGTGGTTAGGGAGCAGGGGAAGGAATATAAGTAGGACTTCCATAGCCTGAGGAGATCTGGCAATCACCATGGAGGGAAGGGGAGGGGAATACCGGTGGCTATTCATATTAGGGTGGGAATGCTGAATTAGCTGGAGGTGGAGGTTGGGGTAAAAGGTCCCACCTTGAAGAGATGTAGATTTCAGGGGGTGAAGGAGACCTTGGAGTTGCCCTCCAGTATCCTGCCCACACTGTCAGATAAGAGGTACCTGAAGAGTGGGGGGGTGGTCTCCATGCCTTCCAGCTCTGGGCCTCAGCTAGGAGCAACTGCAAGACCCTCTCCTCCCAGCTTCCTGAGGTACTGAGCAGAGCCAAGCACTAATGGCAATCAAAACTGAAACAAATCCTCAAAGCACCTATAATACTCCCGCCCTTGCCCAGAGCCTTGTGCCCATGGATGGAGATGGGGCAGGGCTAGTGCCCTAATCCCAACTCCACATCCAGGCCTTCCCTCTTCAGAGATTCCACAGGGAGCACCCCCACATACACACATACCCCCTAGAGTATTTTTAGCTCCTACTTGGCCCACTTAGAGGCCCTGTAAGGCCCTCTGGCTCCTAGCCCAGGATCCAATGAGTCTACAGTCAGAAGCTTGCGCGGATTCGGGGAAGGAGGGTGAGCAGAGGGTCAGGCCCAGCTTCTAGCAGTCACAGCCAGGTGTGTGTTATTCACAAACCAAAGATTAGGGAATCCAAGTGGTGGGAGGGGACCCTACTATTATGTAAATTAATGTAACCAATATGCAAATGAGTATCTCCCCTAGCTAACCTGCTGCTGGGTCTTTAGTTCTTTTTCCAAAAGCTGACCACCAATGAATTGGAGAAATGGGAAATGAGACAAGGGATGCCTAGATGGGGCTCTCGGGCCAAGGAAGGCAGGAGAAGGGACCTCTCCTCTCCTGTAGCTAGGCACAGAGCCCACCTGGAGGTGGAGGGGATGAGCAAAATGACCAATGACGGGCTCTAAAACTGCCAGCTCCTCTCCCTTGCATTTGGCCAGCCAGAAAGGCTCTCCTGGTCTCTGGGAAAAGCTCTTCCTTGCCCTGCCCCAGGGCTCCTCCTGGACAGTTCAACGCTAATGGAATAGCAGAGTAGAAAGCAGCAGCAAAATGATAGGAAAAGGCTGGGGAATGGGGCCCTGGAGAGAGTTCAGGGCACCAGGCTGGCTGACCCCCAAAAAGCAAAAAGCCCCAGGGGATGGTGGGGTGGGGTGATGCTCAAAGAAGAATTCTGTTTCCCACTTTCATCTCAGCGAGGTATGGAGTGGTTCCCGTGAGGATTCCCCTCACAAGGCCTTACTCCTGCTCCCCTCCCATGCCAGGCCAGGAAGAGGAGGAGATCTGCTCCAACCCGGGGGTGGGGGTGGGAGTTCAGTTCTTGGATGCCTGGATACCAGCTCTGTGCCAGCCCTGCTGCCTGAATTAGCCACCTTCCCAGAGGCAGCTCCCATGGCGGCCAAAACTGTAGCCCTCATCATCCTCCCTACTCCTTCTTGGGCTGCCCACCCAGCCCCCTCTTCCCCTGGGGACTCAGCCTTAGAACCAGAGCAACAAGAGAAGGACAGGGGGAAAAGGTTTTGGTAGAAGCTCTGATATGAAGAATAAGGTTGTTTTCCTCATTTCTTCTCCCTTTAATATTAGCTGTTTAGTATTCTTTCCATATTTGACCTCCAAGGGCATTGTGTCATCGAACGTCAGTGCCCCATATTGCAATGGATATCCACGTCTTCCTTGAGCTCTGACCAAGCCCCTTTTGCTACTGCTTTTTCTGCAAAGTAAGCCTTCTCTACCTCCTATCATTTTAGCCCCTTGGCCTAGACTGGTCGTGGCAACAGCCAGAAGAAAAGGATTCATTGCAATGTAGGCCTTCCACCTATAGCCCCAGCTGCTGGCACAAGCCATGAAGGCTGCCACGCACCCACCCTGACCAGGGAGCACCTTTCCGAAGGGCTCTCCTACCTCAGGCATGACCTCATTTCCATGAGCCACAGCTACTTCTGTGCCAGGCTTCCCAGACATCCTCAATTGCAGGCAAGGATGAAAGGGAGAAGGAAGCCCTCCTAGTCTACAAGGTCAGACCAGGAAGAAAGGACTGAGCAGGTGCAGAGGGTGTGGTCAGTAACCTCTCCCGTGGCAATAGTCTGCCTCTCTCCAGGAGGCCCTTCTGCCCCAAAGCATGCAGTCCTCCCTGCTTCTCACACACTTCCAGAGACTGAGAGTTTGAGGCCTGGGTTGTGAGTGGGGAACCCCAATCCAGACATGAAAGTAATAGCACAGCAGAGAGTATCCACCTTGCATTTTTAACCATTTCTAAGGCAGAGTCTTCTTTGAAAACACCAAAGCTATGTTCTCCCTCCCTCTGCCCGCCACCGAACACACAAATAAACACTTTTATGGTTACTTTTAGGGGTCCCTGCATATCCTGAAAATATCCTGCAAACTCCAGATCAGGTACCTACTCATGGACTTGGAAGATCACAGAATACCAGGCTGCAGCTTGACTTACTAGTTTCCTAGAGCTGTGTACACAGACAGCTGCTCACATCTGGCTACTCAGCCGGTTGCAGCAAAGCCCAGCTGGTGCAGATGGCTCTCCCAAAAGGCCAGGGGGCCAGACTCAGTGAAATGAGAAGATAAGCAAGATATAGAAGCACTCCTGGGCAAGACTGAAGATAGCCAATGAGGGGATACCACAGAAATTCTGTCTAGAACCACCTGCTCTCAGAAGGTCCCTCGTTTTAGCACCTCTCTCCTTTTTGTTTGGCCATCTTGAGTAGGGTCCTTGGGAGGAGGTACATCACATCCTGGCCTCAGCCTGAGAGCCTTCCAATGCTCCTTGGAGAAGTAGGCACACACAGAGCACTTTCCATACACTATCTCATTAAAGCCCTACCAACATCCAGTCAAGACCTGTTGTACCCAGGTGAGGGGGTGCACACCTGCGATCCTAGCACTCCAGAGGCAGAGGCAGGAGGTGTTTGAGGCCAGGCTAGGCTCATAACAAGATCCTGTCTCAAAGAAAAAGAACAGAAACAACAACAAAAAGGACTGTTGTTTCCCTTGCCTGGACATGGAAGGATACCTAAGCTCAGGTATCAAGGACATTTCCAAGATCGGACACTGGCAATGGGAATGGCTAAGCCTCTTCCCCCTCCATAATGCCAAGTTGCTTCTCATAGGCCCCCAAAGATAGGAATGAATGTATAAGTCCAGGTTCTACCCCTTGCGGGGGGGCGGGGGGAAGGTGAGGTGGGGGAGAGGGTGGAGACCTGGAAAGAAGCTAGCAGAGTGGGGGAGGGATTGCAGATTTTTTTTAAAAAACTCTTTCTAGTCTGATCTCCTTTTTAGTGAGTTACTTTATGTCCAGAAGATTCCCCATTGAAAGATTTGAAAACTGTGTACTGAGCTAGGATAGAAAAGATACTGCTCTATGATTGTGTATCAGGTCCTCTGAAAAA
The DNA here is from genome assembly GCF_019054845.1 of Dipodomys spectabilis. Taxonomy (NCBI): domain Eukaryota; kingdom Metazoa; phylum Chordata; class Mammalia; order Rodentia; family Heteromyidae; genus Dipodomys; species Dipodomys spectabilis. Next base: position 16,373,684 of record NW_024870695.1, on the reverse strand, counting down.
ATAAAGGTTGGCCAAAGCCAGCCCACAGCTGTTGGGCCAAGGTGAGAAGGGTGTGGTGACCCTCCCTTCTGCAGAAAAGTCAGATGGAGTGGAGACTAAGTCCAGGCAGGTAAACTGGACAGGGGCTGGGCTAGCAAAGCAGGGCCCAAGGCTGAAGTAGTTTGGACTTTAAACATTCCAGACTTCCTCAGGTTTCTGCAGGCCCCAGTTAGAGCAGGAAAAGTTTACAACACACCCTTAACCTGACCATGGTCTTCAAGTTCAGTGAAGTCAGAGGCCAGGGAGGGGCAGATGACTGGCATGGCACCCAATGAAAGAGGAAGAAGGTGCTTCTCCTGGGAGAGCTCACCTCTTCCATCCCCCCCCCCCCCAGCTGCCAACCTCAGCATACTGAACACATACAGAGAAACCTCTGGTGGACATGGTCATCTGGGGTATGGGAAGGGGCAGGCAGTTGGGTGCCATCTTTCCCCTCCTCCCCTCTGCCTAGCTCTTCCTGCACCTTCTCCTAGCAGTTCTTATGAAGGAAAGCAGAAGCAAGAGAAAAAACAACAACAACAATAACAAAACCAACAACACTATTTCCCTCTTCAAACCAAAACAAACACACTCAGAGTCAACATGAATCTGTGGAATGCAGCAAAGATGTCTGGTGGGAGAGAGAGCGCTGCTTGGGGGTGGGCGATGGAGACCAAGCCTGAGGGCTGCACTTCCTCTGTCCCCTACTGTCCTTTCCTCTAAGGGATAGAGGGAGGGGGAGAAAGAGACAGACAGACAGACAGAGACAGAGAGAGACAGAGAGAGGAAGAGAGAGAGAGAGAGAGAGAGCACCTTTGGAGAACTCCAAAATGCCCAGACTCCCGCAATCACCCACTCCACCACGCCAAGCACTTAAGAAGCCGTCCAGTCTCATTCTGCAGAGGGTGTGGCTGAAGTGGCCACAGACTAAATATGAGGTGTAATGGACTTAAATGCATACGCTCGCAGCGTCTGCCCCGGTAGAGGGTCTGAGAGATGTTGTTTATCTGGCAGTTCGTTCCAGCTAGCGGCCCCCGGTGAAGAGAAGAGCCTAATGCTAGATCCTGGGTTCACCGGGTGCTCAGGCAACTGAGACCTCCCCTCCCTACCCCACCCCACTTCCGCTGGCAGGAGAGATCTCAAAGAGCCCAGCCGCAGGCGTCTGACAGGTCCTGGTCGGGTCAGTACTTGCCGATGCCAGCCCCGGCAGTCAATCGGAGGGGGCTGCCTGGGTACCCGCCCTCCGGTTAGTCCTGGCCCTCACCAGGGCCAGCCGCAGCAGGCCTGGAAGCCAGCGGGGCCCAGGACTCCGGCGCCCCGGCACACACCCTCTCTCCCACTTCACCCCTCCCCAGCCAGCCTGACTTACAGGTAGCGCTGCTGCCGCTCCGTCTGCCGATGGAGGGCGACCGAGTAACCGAAGAGGCTCTTCGGATTCCCGGCCTTCACCACCAGGAATCGGGTGTCCAGGTTGAAGGCGCAGGCTACCCGGCCGCCGGCAGCCACCATCAAAGCCAGCGCGCAGAGCATGGGGCGCGGGGCGCGGGGCGCGCGGCGGGGGCCGGGGCCCATGGCTGAGAGCCGGAGCTCGCCCGCGCCCGGGCCACGCCGGGGAGGGCGCCGAGCTCCGAGGGGTGATGACCGGTTCACCTGCTCCGGGCTGCTCCTGAGGACACCCAAGCTCCTGCAGGGCTGATCAGTTTCTCCTCTCTCCCCACCCCCTAGTCCAGGTCGGGTCCACCTCTACTCTGGGTCTGCGGCCTCCGATCCCCTAGCCAAGGTCCGGGAGTGGATTTTCTCGCCTGTCCCGCAGCCGGATCACCGTACCCCGCCTCGTGTTCCCCCCTGCTGGTCCTGGCCGCGCCCCCTCGGCCGCGCTACCCGCCAGGGATCCCGACTAAGCGGCGGATCTGAGCAGGCAGACCGGTAGACCGCAAGGAGGAGGGGAAGGAGAGGTTCCCCTCCCCACCCCACCCCCGCCGCCCGGGCGCGCGCCCCGCCTCCCCACGCCCAACCCCGCACCTCCCCACCTTGCGCGCCCAGCCCGAACTCCGCTTTCCTTCCGGGGAAAGAGAAAAGGTCCCGGGCTGGGCCGCCGCCTCTTAAAGGGGCAGCATCGCCCCTCCCTCCTCATCCTTCCTACCCCGGCTCCGCCCTCACCCCCAGACACCTGTCGAGATACCCTACAGGCTTGAATTTCTTCTCCCCGCCTCCTCCTGCTTCTCTCGGGGAGCTTGTCCTCCCCAGCAAGATGGATAGCATGGGTGACGTTGGGGGTGGGATCTGTTCAGCCGAGTTTTGTTTTTTTGGTTTTTGTTTTTTTTCTTTTTTTTCCTGCGGCTGCTACTACTGCCGGAAAGCCGGTTCCTGGTGCGGTCACCATCCATCCCGGCTGGACACACCCGGTGTGGGAGCTTAGGAGAAGCGTTGTCCGCGCGCGCGCGCGCGCGCGCAGCGCTGGGGAGTCCCTCAGAGGTGGCTGGAAATCTCTGGGCGGTTTTTCCTCTCACTCAGCCCCTTCCCAGTCTTTGTGAAGATTTAATTCTCCTGCTCACCACCCACACCCATCCAGATCCGAGCTGGGACTGACTCCTCAACAAACCCAGACCGATAGTTAGAGGTGTGTAATAACCACACGTCACTAACTGTAATTAGCAAAGGACATTTCCCCTAAGGGATGCGACTTGTGGCGCTGAGCTGGGCTCGGACTGCGCCCTTTTCTCATCCACTTCTGCCTGTCCGCAGCAGAATCCCAGGGGGTCTTCTCTCCCTCCCAGGCCCTGCTGAGTTTTGGAGACTGGGCCCAGACGCCAGTCCTTGAAAGGTGCATAAATGCACAGAGCAAGGTGGAGAAGTGTGGGCGCGCAGACGACTCAAACTGAAAGAAAACTTCAAACGGGCACTGCATAATTGGAGTCTAACTCAGATTTCCCTTATTGCAGCACACGAACCTCTTTGCCCCTGGACATATTATCTACAGGTTCTCTTAAGAAGAAAACCATCATTTATTAAACACATACTAAGTGCTTTACAAATATTAAATCCTAACATCAATCGTTGAGTAGTCATCTCTTTTAGGATGGGGAAATTGAGGCTCAGGGAAGTTAAGCCACTTGGCTAAAGCCACAAAGTGAGGATTTTAATCCTGTGTTATCTAATCCTGGAGTCCTTAATCATAGAGGCTAATATTTTTTTTCTTTTTGTGCCAATCCTGGGGCATCAGCTGAGTGTAGTGTCTGAGCTTTTCTGCTCAAGGTTAATGACTGGAGCCACACCTCCACTTTCCAGATTTTTTAGTGCTTAATTGGAGATGAGAATCACAGGGACTTTCCTGTCCAGGCTGCTTTGGAACCTTGATCCTCAGATCTCAGCCTCCTGAGTAGCTAGGATTATAGGTATGAGCCATCAGCACCCAGCTTGCTAATAATTATCTTTTTTTTTTTTTTGGGGGGGAGTCCAGTCATGGGGCCTGAACTCTGGGCCTGGGTGCTGTCCCTCAGCTCTTCAGCTCAAGGCTAGCGCTCTACCACTTGAGCCACAGTGCCACTTCGGCTTTTTTCTTTTTTCTTATGTGGTGCTAAGGAATCAAACCCAGGGCCTCAGGCATGCAAGGCAAGCGCTCTACCACTGAGCCACCTTCCCAGCCCTAATAATTATCTTTTGAACAACACTTCAGGCAAATCCTGATGCTTGGTGAGACCTGAAGTTTGTACAATTTGGCATTCTCTTTAAGGAATGAAATAAAGAATTATTGGGGCCGGGTACCAGTGGCTCACACCTAAAATCCCTAGCTTCTCAGGAGGCTGAAATCTGAGGATCGCAGTTCAAAGCCAGTCTGGGCAGGGAAGTCCATGAGATGCTTATCTCCAATAAACCACTAGAAAACTGGAAGTGGTGCTGTGGCTCAAGCAGTAGAGCACTCACCTTAAGCTGAGGAGCGCAGGGACAGAACCCAGGTTCAGAGTTCAAGCCTCACAACCAACAACAACAACAACAAAGAATTATTAGGATGGGGCTGTTCCTTTGGGAATTGCCCTTAGTACTGGCTTTGCTTCCTCTTCCCATTTGTGGGGCTTTTTTTTTTTTGGTTGGTCATGGGGCTCAAACTCTGGGCTTGGATGCTGTCCCTGTGCTCTTCAGCTCAGTGAGCACTCTACCACTTAAGGTAGCCATGAGCCACCTGTGCCAGGCAGGCATAATTCTAAAAAGAAATCTCACCTAAAGGAACTAAGTGCTAAATATTTCTTCAGAACCTAGAGTGTCTGGTACCCTCCTTACTCTGTAAGTAGGGCATATCAACTAGCCTGAAGCATGTAAATTGCTGTATGGTTTAACTTGTAGGAACTTGATAGATCTGTTTTAAGAAAATTCAGACTTAGTCCCAGGAGTTCAAGGTGAATTGTGATGTTTCGATCAGAGGAAAAAACAGGAGTCATATGCCCCAAATAAGACCCTACTCAGCATATATTCTTCCTGTCCTCTCGTACCTCTTTTCCCTCCTTATAAAAGTCCTCCCTATAAAAGTCCTCTATAGCCCAGAGACCCCGAAGGGGGAAGGCAGCTCATATAATCCTAGCGCTGAGATCTGAGGCTCTCCATTCAAAGCTATCTCCTATAGAAAAGTCTGTGAGACTCTTATTTCCAATTAACCACCAATAAGCTGGAAGTGGAGGGATGTGTGGCTCAAGTGGTAGAGCACCAGCCTTGAGTGCAAAAGCTAAGAGAGAACACAAGAACTCTGAATATAACCTCAATGTACTGGAACGCACACACACAGTCCTTTATGCCCCCTCTTCCCCACCAACCTCCAAATTGAAACATTCTTGATTCCTTCCTACCGTTTTGGTCTCCTGAATATTGACTTTTTTTTCCCCTATGGAGCTCAGATTGGCCTCTGAATATTGGCTTTTGAGCAGCAAATAGCATAGACCATAATCCAGTAACATTAGGAGCATAAGATTAGATAGAATCAGAGCCTAGGAAGGCAATCCAGCCTGACTTGACAATTTACAAATTGTGGCATGTGCAGACTGATTTCATCCTTCAGGCTTCCAGTGAGGTCAAGATTATCATCTTCATTTGCCTGATGAAGGATCTAAGTAAGCCTCAGGAGGTTGCCTGGATGTCCAAGGCTGTGCAGTATGATTTATAGGAGGGAGGCTGAAATAGGACTGGACCACTGACCACAGCTGTGTCTTTAAGAGACAAACTCTAGGCAGATGTTGTTCAGACAGGCAGACACACCTAAACAAAAGCAGCTGTGATAACAGTTCTCTCTGTAGCGTTTGGGGAGAGGACACTTGTCCCTGGCTGCCTTACTTGTCCCTGGCTGCCCTTAGAACAGCACTTGTTTCTGAGCTGTGGCTCCCAAAGTTATTCAGCCTCTCAAGGTCTGCCTTGGGGTCCAGAGCCACCAATGTCTGTGATCAGAAGACATCTGGGGTCAAGGAACAGGAAGCTGGGCAAAAGTTGAACAATCCTTTGCCCTCTTGGTAGCTCCAGGGTCCTCCATGTTGTTCCTGGAGAAGAGAAGACAGCCAGATCCAGGAGGGCAGGGATTCAGAATGGACACTTGGTGAGGAGACAGGTTCCTACCAAAATAGCTTTGAGTGCTGTGATGACACATGGGGGCCATGCCAGGCCTTATCTCTTTGGCCATCCCAAACAGGAATTACCAGCATGTCCGATTGGGAGACTGGGGAGAGGAAAGGGATGAGGGATGGCTTTTCCAGGCCAGGGGAGTGTCCACAGGGAATGTAGGAGCCAGAGCTGAGCCACTGTTAAGTGGGAGGGCCCAGCTAAAGAATGTGGGGGAGAGGGCCTGAGGGTGGAAGATGTGGAGACTGCAGGGTTTGAGCCAAAGAGCTGGAGAAACAGAAATCCCAAGTTCCTGCTCCAGGCTGAAATCCATTGCTAAAAGCCATATGATCATGCACAGCCTCATCTCATCCTGAGGACTTTATCACTGTCATCACTTTGCTGCAGACAATGGACCCACCTAGAAACCCAGGCTAAGAAACAAAGGCATGTTAGTAGTCAGTAACAGTGAAAGGAGAGGCTCAACTTTGGCCGTCCCTCTTCTCCTAATTCCCCAAGCTGATAAGAAAACCTGGTGGTGTGTTCCTTGGCATCTAGGGTTGGGGGGAGATTCATGAGCCCCTTTCTCCCATGATCGCTCAGCCACAACCACAAAAAGTTAAACTCAGGCCAACCTCCTTCCTGGCTCTCTAGAGTCATTTGGGAGCTGTTGTCAGAGACTACAATGGTATAAATAAATGTTAAGCCTTTTCTTTTCCCTGGTGGAGTATGCATGTCATCATCTTAATACCCAAACAAAACTTGTTATGGGGGCCCCTCGGCCTCTGCAGGTGATCAAAACTATGTATTCCCAGGGAGGATTCCAAGAGGAGGAGGAGGAGAAGGAGGAGGAGGTCAGAGACAAGGGGAATAGACAAGACTGGGCTGGGGAGCCTTAGAGAGAAGAAAGACAGGGCCCTGTTTGGGGTGAAGTTTTTCCCAGCTGGATCAGTGACAATGTATTCCATAAAGATGGCTTCAGTTCATGGAGTGCTTGTTTGCCCCAGTGAGGGAAATGTAGTCCCAGGGAGCTGATGGAGGTATTACAAGAGCACTCCAGGGTGCGCAATGGCCAGAGTGGGCCTCTTACACTCAGTGCAGGCTCTGTTGGCTTCTTTTTTTTTGTCGGTCGTGGGGCTTGAACTCTGGGCCTGGGCGCTGTCCCTCAGCTCTTCAGCTCAAGGCCGAGCGCTCTACCACTTGAGCTACAGCGCCACTTCCGGTTTTCTGGTGGTTTATTGGAGATAGGAGTCTCACGGTCTCTCCTGCCCGGGCTGGCTTTGAACCGGATCCTCAGATCTCAGCCTCCTGAGTAGCTAGGATTACAGGCGTGAGCCACCAGCGCCCGGCTCTGTTGGCTTCTTACCTTAGATAAGTTATCTCTGGCTCCTCGGTTCCCCATCGGTGAAATGAGAAGTTCGGAGAGAAGCCCTCTTTAGGTGCCAATCAAATGAAAAAGCTGCAGAAAACCGTCCTTATGCTTCGATCACCATCTGGTGTGGTTCAAGCTTCCCATATCTGTTGAACTAAGTGGGTCAAATCCTAAGACTCAGGTTTTTAGCTCTGACTTTTATTGAAAATGTAAATTACTGGGAGAGAAGGAAGGAAGAAGGGAGGGAGGAGCAGCTAAGCATGAATGGGTTTATCAGATTTTCTTCTCCACTGACCCAAATGCAGCCTAGCCCCAGACACTTCCCAGTTTCAGCATCCCTAGGCTTAGAGACCTACCAGTCACCAGGACAGAATCCCCTCCCCACTCAGGGGTATCGGGAATGAGTAAGGCCTCTTCCAAGAAGCTGGAGTTTCTTCTGGGCCTCACATTTTGGACACTCAAATTTAAAAGGTTAAATTCACATCATCTTGTGCTTTAGAGTAGACAAGAGAGCTGTCAGAAAGAACATTCTGGCCTGGCGCTGTTGACTCATACCTGTAATCTTAACTACTCAGGATCTCCTTTTGAAGCCAGCCTGGGCAGAAAAGTCACCATGTACTTTTAACTACCAAAAACAAAACAAGTGGAGGTGTGGCTCAAGTGGTAGAGCACCAACCTTAAATGGAAAAAGAAAAAAAACAAAGCAAGAGTGTGAAGCCTTGAGTTCAAGCTGTAATACTCACACACACACACACACACACACACACACACACAAGGGTGGGGTGGTGGGGAGAAGAGAAAAGAAAAGAAATAAAAGAACATTCAGGTTGCAGCATGAACTTGACATTGTCAGGACAAACAGGGAGAGAGGCCAGGCAAGGGGCACTGCCATAACTGGGGCCAGGGGTGAGGTGGGCTGAGCAGAGCAGGGGTGAGGGAGTGTGCATGAGTCAGAAAGCCCTTCAGCTGATTTGACTTAGACTGCAGGAACAACCATAGTGAGGGGTGCAGGAAGGGAAGCACAGAGGGCTTCTGGCCATTAATGGGCAGCAGCCCTTTGGACTTGGTGAATAAGCCCTAAACATCAGAAACTTCCTACCAGCTGACCCCTCTGTCTCCATCATTCTTCCATGCCCTTTCCAGGGTCCCTTCCTACTGCCAAGGTCTTACTTACACTTACCTGGTCAGTTCTCAGCTCCTGATTCAAGGGGGCTCTGCAGCATTCTTTATTCAAGTCAAAGTGGTTCCTTTGGGGGGGGGAGCAGGTTTAGGGTCTTAACTTTCTTGGGAGGAGCCTCCTCCTCCTCTCCCTTCCCCTTCCCCTTCCCCTTCCCCTCTCCATCTCCCTCCCCCACCTCCTCCCTCTACCCTCCTCCGGCTCCTCTTCCTCCTCCTTGTTGCTGTTATTGTTAGTGGTCTGTGGCTTGAACTCTGGGCCTGGGTGCTGTCCCTAAGCTCTTCAGCTCAAGTCTAGCATTGTACCACTTTGAGCCACAATGTCACTTCCAGCTTTCTGGTGGTTAATTGCAGATAAGAGTTTCATGGAGCAGGGCGCTGGTGACTCACACCTACAATCCTAGCTACTCAGGAGGCTGAGATCTGAGGATTGTGGTTCAAAGCCAGCCCATGCAGGAAAGTCTGTGAAACTCTTATCTCCAATAAACAACCAGAAAACGAAGGGGTGCTATAGCTCAAGTGGCAGAGCGCTAGCCTTGAGCTGAAGAGCTGAGGGACAGCGCCCAACCAAGGAGTTCAAGCCCCATGACCAACAAAAAAAAAAAAGAGTTTCATGGACTTTGCTGCCTGGGCTGGCTTTGAATCATGATCCTCAGATCTCAGCCTCCTGAGAAACTAGGATTATAGGTGTGAGGCAACAGCGGGTAGAGAGCTCCTTCATGAATATTAATGATACACATGTCTATGCACGCTGTCTCTTATGCATTCACACCTGTTTGCTATGTGGTATGTCTCTGAATATTTTGTCATTACGGAGAGTCAATATTTACTGAGCACCTCCCATGGACCAGCACTGTATGTATGTTACCTTCTAATAACTTCAGGAGGCAGAAATGTTTTCCAGTGTATAGTTGGAAATACTGAGAAGCCCAAGGTGCATGAAGTGTGAGCATTTCCCCTGATGAGGCTGGCACCAACCCTCAGGGCTGATTCCACACTTCTGTCCTTTCCTCCAAAGTGGGTGCCTCAGGTACTGAGTTTGAGAAGTATGTATGTCCATTTGCCAGCAGCCTTGTCCAGTGGGCAGGGCCAGTAAGTCCCTAGGGAGTAACTGGGTGAATAGATGACAGTGACTTGTGCTTTGGTTTGGCAATTCATTAGAGGCCAAGGTCATAAAGAATTACCAATTGCTGAGGTAGGGGTGGGGGGGCTGGCTAAGGCTTGAACTCAGAGCTTGGGCCCTGTCCCTGACTTTCTTTTGCTCAAGGCTAGTGCTCTACCACTTAGACACAGCACCACTTCCTGCTATGTTTTGCTACTTTAGTAGAGATAAGAGTCTCACATGGGCTGGGAAGGTGGCTCAGTGGTAGAGCGCTTGCCTTGCAAGCCTGAGGCCCTGGGTTGGATTCCTCAGCATCACATAAGCAAAAAGAAAAAAGCCCAAAGTGGCGCTGTGGATCAAGTGGTAGAGCGCTAGCCTTGAGCTGAAGAGCTGAGGGACAGCGCCCAGGCCCAGAGTTCAGGCCCCATGACTGGACCTCCAAAAAAAAAAAAAGTCACAGACTTTCTTGCCCAGGCTGGCTTCGAACCTCCATCCTTAGATCTCAGTCTCCTGATAGCTAGTGAAATAAGGTAAACATAATGAGGCATTCAGTAGCATAATAGGAGCCATGATGGTGCTAAAAAGCCAGGGCAGGGGTCATGATAATGCTGGGAAGCCATGGCAAGAAACTGATAGACAAACTTATAAAAGTCCCTAAAAAGAAGAACTTAGGACAAGAGGTAGTCTGTGGGCAGCGGATTCTATTCTGCGAGGTGGGCCTGGCGCCTACTTTTTTTCCCCCGACAACCGGATATTTAGCTTCTGTATTCTGCTTTTGTATTTTGCTTGACTTGCAAAACATAGGAGAATTAGAAAGATTCATTTACATGACCTCCCCCCCTCCCATTTTGGGGTATAAAATCCCCTGCTTGTTGCTATTTGGGGCTGCTTCTGGGCTAGTAGTAGTCCCCGTTGGTTATAATTGGCTATTGACAAATTTCTTTTTTTTTTTTTTTTTGTCGGTTGTAGGGCCTAAACTCTGGGCCTAGGCACTGTCCATCAGCTCTTCAGCTCAAGGCTAGCGCTCTACCACTTGAGCCACAGCGCCACTTCTAGCCTTTTTTGCTTATGTGGTGCTGAGGAATTGAACTCAGAGCCTCATGCATGCAAAGCAAGCACTCTGCCACTGAGCCACCTTCCCAGCCCTGACACATTTCTTTTCACTAATAAATTTCCTTATAATCAAGATTGGGTTTTTGAGTCGGTGGTCTGTATTCTGGGGACTTTTCAACTTGTTGCACTAGGATTACAGGTATAAGCCACTGGCACTTGGCTAATTGCTAAGTTTTGTTTCTTGCCTGATTTCCTTCCTTCCTTCCTTCCTTCCTTTCTTCCTTCTTACCTTCCTTCCTACCTTCCTACCTTCCTTCCTTTCTTCCTGTCTTCCTTCCTTCGTGGGCTCTTTTGCTCAAGGCTAGCAGTTGAGCCACAGCACCACTTCCAGTATTCTGGTACTTAATTGGAGATAAGAGTCTCACAGACTTTCCTGTCTGGGCTGGCTTTGAACCATGATCCTCAGATCTCAGCTTCCTGAGTAGCTAGGATTATAGGTGTGAGCCACCACTTTCTTTGCAATTTGATACTAATGAATTTTGAGATAGATATGCCATACTGTAACAGTTCAATATGAACTGTTCCTTCCAGACTCATTACTGTATCTTGGTTCTCAGCTGGTGATGCTATTTTGGAAGATGCTGGACTCTTTAGGAAGTGCAGCCTCACTGGAGAAAGTAGGCCTTGGGTCTGGCATTGGAGCCTATATCATGCCCAGCCCCTTCATGTCTCTCTCCTGCCTGTCTGCCATGATGTTTCATCTTACCACACCCCAGGAACAATGGAACCTAGTGACCATGGACTGGAACTATGAACTGAAATAAATCTTTCCTCCTTTAAATTGTTTCATTGTCACAGCGATGGAAAACTGTGAAAAACTGACTGACTGCTCACAAAATAGAAATCAACACCAAAACACCAAAGTGGGAAATCCTGTCTCTGCTGTATCTTCCTGATAAGTAAAATTACCCTATTCACTTTTAAAAATATTTATTTAGAAACAGGAGCTGCCTGTGTTGTATGGCTCAAAAATCCTCCTATACCAGCCTCCCAAGTGCTGGCATTATAAGTGTGTGCCACCACATCCAGCTACCACTGACTCTTAGCAACAAGTCTCAATCTGTGCTCTTCCAGCTTGCAACCTTGTGGATACATCTTTGGAATACAGTCCCTGTTGGGAAAACTTCAGTCACTGAGACTCAGGGCACTTCAGACTGATCTGCGGGCATTGTTCAGCTTCTTTACTCGAGGGGCTCTCTTGGTTGGAAGCCTAGAGCTCCCCTCTTCAACTTCACCCCACTTAGACAATCTGTGCACCACTGATTGCTCCTTCTCAGTGTTCTGGGCCATCCCTCCCCAGTTACTGCCTTGCTTTCTGCTGCTTCCCTGCCTGTGCCTCTCTCCCTGTACCTGCCCATAGAGGGCTTCCTACAGCTTTCTTCTAAACCCCCCATTGGCTTCCCCTTCTGTTTGTTTTTCTTTTTTGTTTGTTTGTTTTGCCACTCCTGGAGCTTGAATTCAGGGCCTGGGCACTGTCCCTGAACTTCTCTTTGCTCAAGGCTAGTACTCTACCACTTGAGCCACAGTAGCACTTCAGGCTTCTTCTGTGTATATGGTACTGAGGACTTGAACCCAGGGCTTCATGCATGCTAGGCAAGTAATCTACCACTAAGCCAAAATTCCCAGCCCTCCCCTTCTGTTTGGACACAGGGATCTCTTTGAGCCAGCCCCAATCACCTTCTTTTGTGTGTGTGTGCCAGTACTAGGGCTTGAACTCAGGGTCTGGGCACTGTCCCTCAGCTTTCTTACTCAAGTCTAGCACTCTGCCACTTGAGTCACAGCTCTGCTTCCAGCTCTTTGGTGATTAGTTGAAGATTAGAATCTCAAGATTTTCCTGCTCCTGCTGGCTTCAAACCTTGACCTTCAGATCTCAGTCTCCTGAGTAGCTAGCATTAGAGGCATGAGGCCCTTACTACTTTTCTGTCTTACCCCACCCCACTACATCCTCTTACTTCTTCTTCTTCCTCATGTAGGAGCCCCTTGCCTACAGTTCCCCAACAGAACTTCTACGCTTCCTGCCCCCAACCTTCAGCCCTCCTTCTACCAGGCATCCTGGGGACCAGTGGGGGACTGTTCCTTTGTCCCCAGTCCTCTTTTCCTTATTCTTCCAAAAGCCACAGCTTAGAAGTCAGACTTACCTGGCCCCTTCTATTTCGCCAACCTCCCCCTTTATCTCATGGAATGCTCCTCTTGTGAGCAAAGACTATAACATCTTTGGTGTTTTGTATGGCTCTCTGGACGGCAGCAATGATCTATTCATCTTACCCTATGATTGATTGATTCTAGGATTTTGAACTCAGGACCTCAAGTTTGCTAAGCAAGCAATCTCGCCCCTGAGCCATACCTCCAGCCCTGATTTTTGCTGGTTATTTTTGAGATAAGATCTCATTTCCTGCCGAGGAGTGATCCTGGCATGATCCTCCACTATTAGGCTTCCTGGTGGCTAGGATAACATCTAGTTTGTCATGGAGAAGGGGATTGGAGAATTTTTTGTCTTCCCAGACTGGCTTCAAGGTCTGAGCCCAACAATTTCAACTTCCTAAGTAGGATAACAGGTATGACCCGTGGTACCCTGATCTCTGTGTTTTATGTAAGTCCCCCTCCACCTCTCCCAGTCTCTGAGTAACTCCTTCTACTACCATCCCTGGCAGGACTTTCCATCCAGTCTACTGCCAGTCCACCAGGGTCTGTGCCCCGCCCCTCTCCCCATAGCCCTCATGTGGTACTAATACCATTCTCCTACATGTTAATGGCACTCAATAGGAGCTCCCCTAGCTTTGAGCCTTGATGTTGGGCCCATGCCAGCCACCTCCAGCTCGTGGCTCCAACTTCCTCAGATACTGCATTTTCCCCTTGTCCTATGGCCCTCTCCTCATGTCCCAGCCTCTGTCTCAGAGCCATTCCCCATTCCCAGAGGACACACCATAAACACCATGCCAGTCCATGCTACCCATCTCTACCTATGCTTGATCATGCTGGCCCTCGGGCCCATTGCTTACCTAACCATTTTGAAAATGTCCACTCGTTCTTCAACGTCTCTCATGAGTTTCTACTTTCTCAATACAGCCTTCTCTCACTCCCACCCACATGTGCACGTGTGCACAGACAAAAGTGGGCACATCTTGCATACATAGCCACAGGTACTGGCATCTTCCAGGCTTCACACGGACTGTAAGTCTGGGCTATAGTGTGATTATTGGTTGGCAAGACAGTGACGTGGCACATGCTCCTTCACTTTCATCTTATCCATAAACTGGACACAAAGATACCAAACACACAGGCAAGTCGAAGCAGCAGAACTGTAACTAGAAGTGGGCTGCAGACTCCCTAGGCATTAGCAGTCATTCTCTCTGAGTGATGACACCTGTATTTCCCAGACAACCTGTGTGTGTCCAGCTGAATTCAATCATACATACCGTCATTATGGCTGTTAAAACAATGGGCCGGGTACAAGTGGCTCACGCTGGTAATCCTAGCTACTCAGGAGGCTGAGTTCTGAAGGAAGATCACAGTTCAAAGCCAGCCCAGACAGGAAAGTCTGTAAGACTTTTTTTTTTTTTTTTGCCAGTCCTGGGGCTTGAGCTCAGAGCCTGGGCACTGTTCCTGAGCTTCTTTTGCTCAAGGCTAGCACTCTACCACTTGAGGCACAGTGTCACTTCCAGCTTTTTCTGTTTATGTGGGACTGAGGAATTGAACCCAGGGCTTCATGCATGCAAGGCAAGCACTCTTCCACTAAGCCACATTCTCAGCCCCTCTCTGAGTACTCTTATCTCCAAATAACCATCAAAAAGTCAGAAGTGAAACTGGCTCAAGCGGTAGAGTGCTAGCCTTGTGCAGAAGAGCTCAGGGACAGTGCCCAGGCCCTGAATTCAACCCCCACAACTGGTAGGGGGGGGGGTTGTGGGGGGGGGTGAGCAAGAGGCCAGCCCTTGTTCCTTTAATGTCCTTAGGCTCTTTTCCCTCCCCCACCCCTGGATCCTGTAGGGACAAATGTCTTGGCTCAGTGAGTTGAAAAGGAAAGTCACAATTCTGAGGCATGAATCGCTGGGCCCACTGACTCACTTCCTCCTCCCTGCTTGCTCCAGTGGGCAGAGGCCCCAAGCTTCCACAGGTGGAAGCTTCCTCACAACCCTCACTCCTCACCCCAGCCTATGACCCATGGGGGGAAAGCAAGTGCTCCCAGCCTAACAGTAGTGGAACCAACGTCTGCTGCTTTGGAAAGCTATGTGTTCAAGTTAAGCTGAGGAGTTAGGACAGACGGAGTGGGAAGGCACACGCCCTGCTCTCAGCTTGAGCCTGGTGGGCTCTAACCATTATGGAGCTCAAGCTGCGGTTAACCTGGCCCTTAGATGGTTGAAGGTTTGGTATCCTGATGGTTCCTAAATGCAGAGCGTCAGGCTGGGTGTAGTGGTTCACACCTGTAATCCCAGCTACTGTGGAGGTAGAGATACGTTGGAGGCCAACCCAGGGTTTTTGAGATCCTCTTTCAAAAACAAAACAAAGCTGGCACAGGTGCTACCTAGTGTAATCATAGCTATTCAGGAGGCTAAGATCTGGAAGATTACAGTTTGAAAGTCACCCAGGCCAAAAGAAAAAAGAAAAAAAAAAGTCTGAGAGACTCCATCTCTAAAATAATCAGAAAAATAAAAAAGGCTGGAGGTATGACTTAGGTGATAAGCGTACCAGGCAAGTAAGGTTGAGGCGCTGAGTTCAAATACAGGCAACACAGAAACAAAGGGCTATGGCATAGATCACATGGTGGAATGTTTGCCTAGTAAGTGTGAGGCTTTGGACTTTTTCTCCAGAACCTCAAGGACTGCCAAAAATACAGAAGAAAAAAAAATTGTAGCGAGAACCCTACCAGGCAGGGTGGCCTTCCTACTGGAGGGGGCAGGATGTGACCGCATTGCCAGAAATGAAGGCATTGAGGTACAGATGAGTCAGGAACTAAGGGGGGAGGGGGGAGCCAGAGCACAGGAAAATCTGGGACAAAGATTTAGCTGGGCCAGTAGGGGAGTGAGGAGGGGCTCCAAAGGGTCTCTGATGCTGACCCCACCCTTTCTGGTGAACTGAGCACCATGAAGACAATGGCGAGGAAAATTCTATCTTCCAGCAGAACAATCTTGCCCAAGGTGTTGGCTCTTTCCACACTGTGTCCTGGACCTCAGCAACTCCCCTGAGTGGAGGAGTCTTGTGAGGCTTGGAGGATATCAAGACCACTTCCTCCAATGGCGGAATTGCCCTGGGTCAAAGTCCATCTCCATTGATGAGAAGGGGGAGGAGGAGACAGGAAGATCAAGGCAGGGGTGGGAGGGAGGCAGAAATCCTGAGCACAGCTGCCCCCTAAGGGCCATGTTCAGGAAGATGGACTTCAGTGTGCTGGCCTGGAACCCGAGGAAAGGAGCTGACAGTCTTGATAGTTTCCAAAGCTTCCCTCTGGTTGGGAGCCAAGTAGGTCATCTAAGGACTGGTGCAAGGAATAGAGATGAGAAGAGGTGAGGGTGTGTACCATTATAAAGCAAAGGGCACCAAAGGAGGATGCTCTTAGGAGAGGAACAGAAAGGCACAATACCTAAGTACGTCTCGATCATACAAAATAATATTTATCAAAATGAATTCCAGAAAATGAAATCAAGAGGGTTTTTTTGTTTGTTTTGTTTTTCACTTTTGCTGTTTTTGTTTTTGCCGCTTCTTGTTCTGTGTGTTCACTTGTGTGTCTTTGGGAGGGTAAGGGGAGGCCCAGAAATGGAGGGACAAAGGGTGAACAAATGCAGCAGTGATACTCACGGGATACCATCTTGATAGTGCAAGGCTTTGGATGAGAGAGAGAGGCTTGAAGGAGAGGACAGGAACTGGTGACGTGGCTGTTGTTGACGCAGAGTGAGTGAGGGCCGCAGAGAGTCTGTGGGAACCCCTAGGGCTAGAGGACTGGCTGGCAATCAGTTCAAGGCCCAGGACAGGGATGAAAACAAGGAGACAAAGCACCCAAGGCATTCTACCCCAACCCCACCAGAACCCTTTCCCTTTGTTCCCCACCACCCCTACTCAGGCTTCGTTAACATTTTCCAAGGCTAGCACATGAACCATAGCTCTACTTCTGACTTTTTGGTAGTTAATTAGAGATGAGAGTCTCAGACTTCTCTGCCTGGCCTGGCTTTGAGCTATGATCCTCAGATCTCAACCTCTTTTTTTTGGTTGGTCATGGGGCTTGAACTCTGGGCCTAGGCGCTGCCCCTCAGCTCTTCAGCTCAAGGCGAGCGCTCTACCACTTGAGCTACAACGCCACTTCCGGTTTTCTGGTGGTTTTATTGGAGATAGGAGTCTTACAGTCTTTCCTGCCTGGGCTGGCTTTGAACCGTGATCCTCAGATCTCAGCCTCCTGAGTAGCTAGGATTACAGGCATGAGCCACCAGCGTCCGGCTCTGATCTCAACCTCTTGTGTACAAAGCCTCCTGGCTTTGAACTATGATCCTGATCTCAGCCTCTAGGGTTATAGGCATGAACCAGTGGCAGCCCTTTCCCCGCTGAGGTGGCCAGCCCATCCTGGCATGGCTCCCATGACCCCAGATGGGTCACAAAAAGCTCAGCCAGGATAGCTGTCCTAGCTCAATTCCCATAGGCCTCTCACCATTGGCACTTTGGACTCTAGCCCCTCAGTACTGCCTTTTCTTCCTCCCAACCCCCTTATTCTGGTTCTCTTGGTGGCCCCGCTGTAGCCCCAAGGCTCCCAGTTCCTCATTTCATGGCAATTTGCTCTTCTCTCTGTACCTATAGATGCCCCAAGAAGACCTCACAGCAAGACACACATCCCCTTCCCACCAGGGTACAAAGGACCTAGGCCCAAGCCCCTCACCACCCTCCCCCAGGTACGTCAAGACATTAACTCACTCTGAGCCTCAGTTTCTTCATTTACAAAGAGGTGACAGCCATGCTCAACTCTCTGGACTGCAGAGGATTAACTGACGTCAGGCATGGGAAGCCCCTGGCACCAGGCCCAGTACACTGTGCCTTCCTTTGCTTCCCTTAAAGACAATGGCCAGCAGGCACCAGTGGCTCACACCTGTAATCCTAGCTACTCAGGAGGCTGAGATCTGAGGATCAAAGTTCAAAGCCAGCCTGGGTAGGAATGTGCATGAGACTCTTTATCTCCAATTCACCGGCAAAAAAAGCTGGAAGTACAGCTGTGGCTCAAGTGGTAGAACATCAGCCTTGAACAAAAAAAGGCTAAGAGACAGCACTCAGACATAGAGTTCAGGCCCCAGTACAAGCACACAAAATAATAACAATAACAATAATAATAATATTAATTATTTTAAGTATTAATTAAGTATTTTTATTGGGATGATAGTGGCAAAGGTAGGGTAGGAAGTAGCAGTGGGGCTCCTGTCTCCAAGAACCCCCACCTCCAAGAGAGCAAACTCAAGTCAGTCTCTCTCCACCCTGTCAGGAACTCCTACTGAAGGGCTCTGCCTAGAGGAGGGATTCATTATATGTCTCAAATAGAATCATCTCTGGTCCACTGAAAATCTCCCAAGAGGAAATAGGCACCAAAGACCTAGTGGGGACATTGGCACCTGGAAAAGGGGCCCCCATCACAGGAGGTACCCAGAAAGCTCATTCCAGGTGTCAGGTTGAGACATAACATGGAGACAAGAAGTCCAGAGGACCTGAGACTTCTGAAGGAAGAAAATCGAGAGAGCAAGAGGATCACAATTTGGGGGAGAGAATCTCATTGTGCCAGGCCTTCTGTGTTTCTCATATCTTTTGCGCTTTATGACAAGCCTGCGAGGAAGAGAAAACAAAGGTCCTGCCCAGTTACTGACCTGTCTGCGCCCACACAGCAGTATGGGAAGCAGGATTCTCTCCCAGGCTTTGCTGGGCTCTCAGAGGAGGATCCCCCTGAGAGACAGCAGGAGGGGTGAGGATGGTAGAAGTTATTCCCGTTCCAGGCCAGCTGCCCATTCAGCCAGGGAGGCTGTGGGTGGGGCGGAAACAGCCACCAGAAGTCAGGGGCACGCGGCAAACAAGGGTACCAGGAAATGACCTGGACCCCGGCCCTTCCTCTGGGCCCGCCCTGTGCCCCTGGCTGCTGGCTGCCTTTCATTCCCTGTGCTCTCTCTTAGGGAACAGAGAAAGCTGGACCAGAGCCTGGGAGATGTCCCCACACAGTGGACAGGGCCAGGAGGGTCTTGAAACTCAAGTCATGCTTTCCCAGGCCTGATCTCCTCCCCTCTCCTCTCTTAGAGGACAGACATGGGAGAGGGTCTCTGGATCTTGTCCTGCTTGCCTCAGGCTGGGCCCAGCTGTGATGAATATGTATTCCCTAGAGATGTTGCCCCATGATGTCATGATGTCAAAATTGACAGCTGGATGAGTCACAGAGACTCCTATCGATCAAATCAAGTTGCAATCTAGACTGCACTCCACTGTCTGAGTCCCTTCAGATGGGGCATCGCAGCTCTATTCATTCTTTTACTCACCGGCTAACATATTATTTCAGCAAAATACATGGCAGAAGCCAGGTGCTGGCGGCTCATGCCTGTAATCCTAGCTACTCAAGACGCTGAAAAGTCCCTCTGAGACTCTTATCTCCAATGAACCCCTCAAAAACCGGATGTAGAGCTGTGGCTCAAGGTAGTAGAGTCCTAGCCTTGAGCAAAAGAGCTCAGGGATCGCAGGGAACCCCTGAGTTCCCCACAAACCATAAAAACCCCAAACAAACAAACAAGCAAAAAACCATAGCAGAGCATAGTGAATATATTTCGGTGCAACTAAGGTGCTGAGCAGAGTCATGGCAGAAAGCAAAGCTGATAGGAGAGCAAAGTTTAAAGCACAGTGACCCTCAGGTCACATGGCCCAGGGCTTCCTGGGGCACTAGACTCATAAGAGTTTTACAAACATACAACGGGGTTGGGGGAGGGGGAGTGAAGGACAGAATGAAGGAATGATGCTGAACTCCGATCAGACCATACGCAAAAACTCACTCAAAACAAACCAGACACAAACGTAAGAACAAGACCTTTTATAAGAGTTTCAAAATCTTAGAAGTAAACCTGGGAATAAATCTTTGTGATCTTGGCTTTGGCAATGGAATGTTAGATATAACACCAAAAGCAACAGAAGAGAAGAAAAAAAAGATAAACTTCACCCAAATTTAAGCTAGGGTTAGCTCAGTTATTGCGAAGTTATTATGAAGTGCATATGCAACATTGCAGGTCCAGTCCTCAGCACTGATCCCTCACTTTCACCATCAAAAAAAATTATCTGAAACATTTTGCAAGTGTGGTCGTTCACACCTGTAGTCTCTGCACTTGAAATAAAAGGATTGGAGACTGGGAACGTGGCTTGGTGGTAGAGTGCTTGTCTAGCATGCATGAAGTCCTAGGTTCAATTCCTTAGTACCACATAAACAGAAAAAGCCGGAAGTGGTGCTGTGGTTCAAGTGGTAGAGTGTGTTAGCCTTGAGCGAAAGAAGCTCAGGGACAGTTCTCAGGCCCTCAGTTCAAGCCCCAGGACTAGCAAAAAAAAAAAAAGAAAAAAAGAAAGAAAATGAAAAAAAGATACAAGAGGATTTTGAGTTTGAAGTCAGTCTGGGAATATATAACAAGATATTTACACTACCCTCCCCCAAAAGAAAATTGTTAAAATTCAAAACTTGCTGGGCGCCTGTGGCTCATGCTTGTAATCCTAGCTACTCAGGAGGCTGAGATCTGAGGACCACGGTTCAAAGCCAGCCCAGGCAGGAAAGTCTGTGAGACACTTATCTCCAATAAACCACCAGAAAACCAGAAGTGGCACTGTGGCTCAAGTGGTAGAGCACTAGTCTTGAGCTGAAGAGCTGAGGGACAGTGCTCAGGCCCAGAGTTCAAGCTCCACGACCGACAAAAATAAATAAATAAATAAGAATAAAACTTTTGTGCTTCAGAGGAAACATTCAAGAGCATAAAAAGAGCCAGGTGCCAGCAGCTCACACCTGTAATCTTAGCTATTCGGGAGGCTGACATCTAAGAATCACAGTTTGAACTAAGACCAAGCAGAAAAGTCCCTAAGCCTCTTATCTCTAATTAACCAGCAAAAAGCTGGAAGTGGAGGTATGGCTCAAGTGGCAGAATGCCAGCCTTGAGTGAAAAAGCCAATGAAGAGCTTTAAACCCTGCAAGTACCAGTAGAAAAGAAGAAAAAAGAAAGAGTTGGAGTGGATATTTCTTTTTCTTTCTTTTTTTTTTTCTTTTTGGTTGGTTGTGGGGCTTGAACTCTGGGCCTGGGTGCTGCCCCTCAGCTCTTCAATTCAATGCTAGTGCTCTACCACGTGAGCCACAGTACCACTTCCAGTTTTCTGGTGGTTAGTTGGAGATAGGAGTCTCACAGACTTTCCTGCCCAGGCTGGCTTTGAACTGAGATCCTCAGATCTCAGCCTCCTGAGTAGCTAGGATCACAGGCGTGAGTCACCAGTGCCAGGCTGAATGGATAATTCTTCAAAGGAGATACACAAAGGGCCAGTGGGCACAGGAAAGTTACCGTAGCATCATTCGTCATCAAGGAAATGCAAATGAAACCCCAGTGAGGTCCCACTTTATAACCATTAGCGATAGAGGCCGATCAGTCCTGAGCCTGGCCACCTCTTGCCCCTAAGGTTCCAGAAGGACTCAGCTTCAGGAAGGGGAGATTCTCTCTGCACTAGCCTGTCCCCCACCCCCAACCTAAGTCCCATAAAGTCTGACCAAGACTAAAGCCCTGACTAGGGCTGGCAAGGTGGCTCAGTGGTAGAGTGCTTGCCTTGTATGCATAAGGCCCTGGGTTCGATTCCTCAGCACCACAGATTCTTCACCCACCAGCAGAAAAAGCCAGAAGGGGTGCTGTGGCCCAAGTGGTAGAACACTAGCCTTGAGCTGAAGAGCTGAGGGACAGTGCCCAGGCCCCACGACTGACAAAAAATAAATAAATAAAGTAAAATAAAATAAAGTCCTGACTACCCACGGCTTCCAGAAAGGATGCAAGGACCTGGGCCATGCCAGCTGTGTTTATGTCCCTCTTCCTGGAAGTAGGAGGTCACTTGCCTGGCAAGATAGTTGGGTGGGTATGGGAAGGAGTCACCGGATCTGGAGGCTCAGGAGAGCTCTGAGGATGAAGGAACAAGAGGGTGGGAGTAGGTTGGCCAGCCCAGACTCAGGCAGGCTGGAGCACGGAGGTCCTGTTCAATTCCAACGCACGTTTTTATGGGGGGACGAGGAAGGGAGAGCTCAGGGATAAGGACACTTGGGGAAGGGAAGTTGGCCTTTAGGTCTTAAACATCTTGGTCATCGTGGCATTTATTGAGCACTTACTACATACTCTACCTAAGTGCTTTATGTTCATACATCATCTGAAAAGTTTTTAAAAATCAATCTCAAGTGGGTTTTATTATTATGCTAGGGCATAATATTAATAAATATTTATATTCATTTTATTAATTTATCTTTTGAGAAGAGACTTTGCTACGTTGCCAGGCTGATTTTAAACATCTAAGGTTCAAGTGATTCTCCTGTCTCAGCCTTCTGAGTTGCTGAGGTTAGAGGCACACCCCTGTGCCTGGCTATTCCTTCTATTGTACAGATGAGGAAATTGAGTTTAGAAGAGTTCAAGAGTTTGCCTAATATAGATTTGATTTCTTTTTGTTATTTTGGTTAATCATGGGGCTTGAACTCAGGGCCTGGGTGCTGTCCTTGAGCTCTTTTGCTCAAGGCAAGGGCTCTACCACTTTGAGCCTCAGCCCCACTTCTGGTTTTCTGGTGGTTAATTGGAGATAAGAGTCTCACAGACTTGCTCATGTAATTGTAACCCCTCTGTACCGTATTTTCACAATAAAAAGTTAATTTAAAAAAATGGAAAGAAAAAGAGTCTCACAGACTTTTTTGCCTGGGCTGGCTTTGAACTGCAATCCTCAGATCTCAGCCTTCTGAGCAGCTAGGATTACAGGTGTGAACCACCAATGCCCAGCTCTAATAATATACATTTGAAACAGGGTTTCACTAATTAGCCCAAGATGGCCTCAAACCTACAATTAATCGTCTTGCCTCAGCCTCCTGAGTTCTGGGGTTAGAGGTAGAACCATCATACCTAGCCTAAGTTTATCCACTTATTACACAAGAGGAGTCTCATAAAATTCTGTTAGAAATGGAATTATACCTAAGGGAACAATGCTAGAAAAGCCTACCACTTCTCTGCTCTACCTCAGCCCAACCAAACAACAACACCTACCCCCCGCCCCAGCCTCTCTTGAGACCCCAGGAGTGAGCATAACCTGGCAGCTTCAGCCACCTGTTGGCAGGTAGCTGGTAGTTACCACGTCTCTTCCGGTATCAAAAGACATCCTTGTTACCTTGATCTGAGGCCCAAGGAGGGGAAGGAAAAGATTTGAGAATATCGAGAGGTGTGTTGCTCTCCCAATTCTCCTAAGTGAGTCAAGCAGGAGACTCCAAGTACCTGCGGGACATCCACCCAGGGTGCGCACTTCCAGGTAGGGTGACAGGGGCCAGTGGCTCTCAGGAGGGGCACAGTAGATCCAGGGATCGCTGAACTGGACAGGTGGCAAGCTCAGCACTCTAGACCCACAGATCCTCCATGCAGGCTCTGCTTGAAGGCTGGGGGATGGGCACATCCTGCAAGGAGGGCTGCAGGAAAGCATTGCTGTGTGGGGAGAGGCGGGCATTATTCACTCCCCAAATATTTACGAACAGCGTTCCTAGCGCTGGGCCTTTGGCCAAGGCCCTGGGGTCAGGCGTTGCTCCGTGAGCATTACTCTTGTGTCACACAAGCAGGCCCTGGATGGACACAGGGAGGGGAAGACGGGAGCCTGGCTCTCTGCTTGGGGGATGGGGATGCTGGAGTACAGTAGCTGTGGCTGGCTGCTGAGCCCTCCCCCAGCCCACCCCGGCTGGCAGGAGGCTGGCTGCATCTTCAGGCTCTGGGCCTGGTCTCTCAGGAGAAGTGGGGGAGCTGGGAGCCCCCTGGCTTCTAGGATGGGGGTGGGAGAAGGATCTCTAGCTCCCTAGCTCACATCCATATCCCAAGAGAGAACGCCCCTGGGGCCAGGCAGGGTGAGACAAGCCACTGCCGGCCTCACATCCTGGGCGGGAAGCAGACCCTGGAGGCAGCGCAACAGGAAAAAATAATCAAGGAGTTTGACATTGGCAGGGGTGGGGGTGCTGTCTGGGACAGGGCAGCCCTCACAGCAACCCCTCCCAGGGTACCGGGTCACATCACACGTGGCAGCCCTGAGAAACAACCAGAAGTACCAGAGGTGAGGCAGCCCCCAGAAAGTGAAGGATCCTCTCATGGACATTGCGAAGGGGACAGTCTTTGCTTTCCTCCCCATTCTGGACAAGCCCAACTTGCACCTGGCTCCTCCCAAACCCAAGACTCCCTTCTGGAACCTTCTTCCCTGCCACCTTTCCTCTGCTTCCAGGTCCTGCTCCAACCACCCTGGGAGTATGGGCTGGTGACAGGAACAAAAGACATCTCTTCTTGGTATGGTTTAAGCAGCTAAATCTGGGTTTCAACCAAGCATCTCCGCTGTCTCCCATAAAGCTCCTGAGGAGTTACTCCAGAGGCTGAGATCTGAGAGTTGAGGTTCAAAGCCAGCCCAGACAGAAAAGTCTGTGAGACTCTTGTCTCCAATGAACCACCAAAAAGCTGGAAGTGGAGCTGTGACTCAGTGGTAGCGTGCCAGCCTTGAGTGAAAGAGCTAAGGGACAGTACCCAGGCCCTGAGTTCAAGTTCCAATACTGGTGTGCACACTCACGTACGCGCGCGCGCACACACACACACACACACATACACACAGCCTCTGACGACAGTAGGGAAAACAAACAATCCCTTTTGCCTCCTGAACAGCCACTGTCTGCCTGAGGCCCCACAGTCCAGTAAAGGATGGGAACTGTGCTCTGTCATCAGCTCTGTTTCCCCAGGCCTGGGTGTCTCTGGCTAGGACCGCACACAGGGAAGGGTGGGAGCTGGAAGATGGAGAGCCTCCCAGCTTTGGACTTTGCATACCTGGGGGTGGGGAGGTTCCTGAGACTGAGCAAGCCCACCTTAGAATCAGGATGCAAAGTGTTGGCTCCTATAGATCTTAGCCTCTTTCCACAGCCCTAAGCACTCCTCCTGTCCCCAGCTTCTGGAATATTCTTGTCTTTCCCAGATTCCTTCCCATAGGACATCTTCCAGACGGCGCTGACCCCTCTCTGATTGACATAAAAAGAGAGGTGGGAGTGTGACTCAGTGGTAAGGCCTGCCTAGTATACAGGGAGCCTAGGGTTCCAACCTGAGCTGAAAAGAAAAAAAAAATGTCAATGTACCTGCGGTACATAAAGTCCTCCCCCGGGGGACCGAGAGCCTTCTACCCCTCCTCAGATGCCACTGGATTCTCAGGGGTCACCTACTCAGGGGGCAGGGGACAGCATCTCTAGTAAGGGTATCTGGAGGAGGTGACATTTAGGGATGGTCCTACCTCTAGGGGAGAGGAGCATCCACACTCCTGTGACACATACACAACCTGCCCCCCACCATGTCTGATCAGCCCGAAGCTTCCTTAAGCCAGGGTTGAGCGAAGCCTAGTACTTCCGGCACCCAGGTAGAATGCCAGCCTCCACCTCTCACTATAAGAGGCAACTTTATTTATTTATCTAGCCAGTCCTCGGGCTTGAACTCAGGGCCTGGGCACTGTCCTAGAGCTGCTTTTGCTCAAGGCTAGCACTCTACCACTTGAGCCACAGTGCCATTTCTGTTTTTTTCTGTTTATGTGGTGCTGAGGAATCAAACCCAGGGCTTCATGCATGCTAGGCAAGCACTCTACCACTAACCACATCATTCCTAGCCCGGTAAGAGGCAACTTTAAAAATGCTTTTCTCTCACCAAGAGGCTAAGATCTGAGGATCTTAATTTGAAGCTAGCCCAGGCAGCAAAGTCCCTGAAACACTTATCTCCAATGAAACACCTAAAAAGCCAAAAATGGAACTGTGACTCCAGTGAGAGATCACTAGCCACTAGATCATAAGAGCTCAGGGACAGCACCCAGCCCCTGAGTTCAAGTCCCAATACCAGCTTGCTTTTGGTAGGTTCTGTAAATGAACTAAAAGTCCCCCCCAACTTTGCATGTATCTGTGCCCTGTTCATAGGAGGAAAGAGAGGATTTAGATAAGCATCTTGTGTGGAAGGCAGATTGTCTTTCAAACAAGCACTGCCTTATTATTATCTTAAAGCAAACAGTCCAAAACTCAAGATACACCTTGTTTTTGTTTTGTGTTGGTAATGGAGAAACATTGCCAGAACTCTTCTAAGGACAAAGACTGAGCTAATGGTCAACCTGGTCACACACCTGGGGCCTAGGACTATGTGAACTATGAATACCTTTCTCATTCCTTTGCTCCCAATTCTATTTAACCCTAAGCCAATGTCTGTTCCCCTGAAGACAGCTGAAGATGTCCTGAAGTGCTGTCTTCTCATGACTGCCATGTAACAAATCTCCTTTCTCTGTTTTTTGTTTTGTTTTGACTGCATTGGGACTTGAACTCAGGGCCTGGGCACTGTCTCTAAGCTCTTTTATTGCTCCAGGCTAGTGCTCTAGCCCTTAGAGCCACAGCTCCTCTTCCGGTTTTCTGGCAGTTAATTGGAGATAAGAGTCTCACAGACTTTCCTGCCCAGACTAACTTTGAACCATGAGCTGCACTCAGATCTCGGCCTCCTGAGTAGCTAGGATTACAGGCGTGATCTATGGGCCCCCAGCCTTTCTCTGTTCTTCACTGTGTCTCTTTATTTGGCATATGGGTGCAAATGGCCAGAACTAACTGGGGACTCCTTGACTTTCAGTCTGGGATTTAAAAACCCAGCTTTACCACCGCAGGACTTCTCAACTGTGCCTTTGGGCTTTCCATGGAGTTCAACATCATGCCACAGATAGAGACTTCTAAACTTCTCCCACTATGGGACCTGGCCTGGGATGGGACACAGCCCCATCCAAGGGGTGAGAATTCTGGGGGGTGCCACATTCACTGTGAGAGGCAGGTGCTGGGCTCAACCTTGCTGGCTTCAGGATCAGCTGCCCTGGAATTGTTCAAGTAACCCATTGTCCTCAGCATCACTAGTTGCTGGTGCTCAGGCTCCGCAGAATTGGGGATTCAAGACGGTATTTAATTCCTCACTTCTTTGGATGCTGGAGTCCTTCAGCCTAGTTCTGGGTGGGGTTAGGGGTGAGGCTTTCCTTCAAGCCTCTGTCTAATGTTGGTGAGGTGAATTTCCAGCTCTGGCAACCTTTGGTCTTGAGGACCCTCCTCCTCCTGGTGTGTGTGTGTGTGTGTGTGTGTGTGTGTGTGTGTATGTGTGTGTGTGTGTGTGTGTGTGTGTGTGTGTGTGTGTGTGTGTTCTTCATTGGCCAGAGAGGTACAGCCTCTAGCAGTACAGGGAGAGCTTTGGGAAAGTGTAACCCACCCAAGTGTGTGGGCACAGCTGTGTCACCATAAAATCCAGGGAACAATCACCTGGACACCTTTGGTCCTCTAAACCTCCAGGCTCCCCCTGCTTTGGGGGAGCACTTGAGACTCCCCCTCCCCTCAAGGGGTCTGGGTGCCTGCTCCCCTACTCCTTCCCCTTCCAACCTGCCCTCAGGGTATCCTCCTCTTCCTCTGCCTCTCACCTGGGGTCTGTTGGCTCTGAACTCCATCAACACAGCGGGATGAGGCCCCTCTGACCTTAGATTCCTCCTGAAACACTAGGTTCAGCACCCATGCCAGTAAGGGTCGCGCTCACTCCTGAGGACTGCCCGTGGTGAAGAAGAGGGGGAAGGAACATACTTGTCCACCACTCACAAAATTTCATATTTGGGTGGCCATGCTTGTTTTGCTCATCGTGGTTGGTTCTCCTTTGTAGCTTCATTGGTTTGTATCTCTCCCTGACTCTGCCTCTGTCTCTTCTCTCTCCCTCCCTCCCTCTCTTCCAGAAGCCCAGAGTTCTCCTAGGTGATTGCCTTCCTCTCACTCACTCTCGGCATCCTGAGGGCCCATCGAGGTGAGGTGGCTGCTGATAGTTCTGCATCTCAGGAATTCCACAGCTGGCTTATATCATAGCAAGGGGGTGGGGGTGGGGAGGAGGCTGTGCGCTGCAGAGGTAAAACGACTGCCCAGAGCTTGCAGAATAAGGACCAAAGCAGGAGAGAACATGCGATTTATAATACCCCATCCAAGAGCTAGGATTATAGGCATGAACCACGATGCCCAGCCCCAGAAGCTATTGTGGTAGAGCGCTAGCCTTGAGCTGAAGAGCTGAGGGACAGCGCCCAGGCCCAGAGTTCAGGCCTCATGAAAAATCTACTTTATCTTATATGTACAGATCAATAGGAAAGGGACAGTCCACTCAACAGAAAGTAGGTACCATGGGTCTGTGGTGTTGGAAGTGAGGGGACCCAGGAGGTTTGGGAGGGGGGGGATGTTCTCTTTCTCAAATGAAGTTCTAGTTTCCCAAGTGTGATCATTTTGTTAAAAAAAAAAATTCCTGGGTGCTGATGGTTCACGCCTGTAATCTTAGCTACTCAGGAGGCTGAGATCTGAGGATCGCAGTTTAAAGCCAGGCCGGGCAGGAAAAGTCCCTGTGACTCTTAACCTGTTTTTTTTTTTTTTTTGGTTGTGGGGCTTGAACTGTGGTCCTCAGATCTCAGCCACTTGAGTAGCTAGGATTACAAGTGTGAGCCACTGGTACCCCATCAACGTAGATTGTTTTTGGCTAGGTGATTGGTTGGTTGATTTCTAGGCAAGTAGTCTAACACTAAGTTGAGTGCTGAAATTACAGGTGTGAACCACCATACTAAGCTCTTTTTATTTTCTTAAGGGTGAATGTTGACTCCTTTTTTTCCTTCCTTCCTTCCTCCTTCCCTCCCTAAGGGACAGTGCCCAGACCCTGAGTTCAAGCCCCAGTGTCAACATATACAAAAAAATTAGTAATTTTATTCCTCCCTCTTCAGTTCTTATAATTTCTTTGGGCTTTGTTCCCTATAAGAGACCTCTAATGTAGTGCTGAAAAGAAATGATGATACTGGTCTGGCTCTTGATCTTAGTAGGAAATCTAGTATTTCAACATTAAGGCTGTGTGTGTGTGTGTGTGTGTGTGTGTGTGTGTGTGTGTGTGTGTGTGTGGTGCATGCATGTGGTGTATGCATGTGTCTTCAGTTACTCTTACTACTTGTTTGGACACACCGTTCTGATAAGGAAAGCTCTGAGGCCTGTTTATTGCTCAAAAAAAAAAAAAAAAACCAAACAGATTTGCTACAGAAGAGGAGCTTCCAGAACAACTCCTTTCCCTGTCCCGTGTTATGTGGTCAAAACTCCCACTCAGGCAAGGTTGCTGAGTGTTCTCCTTTGGCTCTCAAACCTGAGAGTCTGTCCTTCATTCCTCCATTCCTCAGGCGGGCTGAAGCTCAGAGCAGGATGTGAAATGGCTTCTGGGGCTGGGCATCAGTGGTTCATGCCTCGTAGCTACTCAGGAGGCTGAAATCTGAGGAGTGTGGTTCAAAGCCAGCCCAGACAAGAAAGTCCATGAGACTCTTATCTCCAATTAATATCACACACTCACATACCACACACACACACACACACACACACACACACACACACACACACACGCACACACATGCTTCTGGTTATATAGCAAGTTGGGGCAGACCCAGAACTAGAGATCAAGGCTCCTGGTTCCCAGCTCTCCCAGCTGCCCCTTAGTCACTGCATTGCGGTCAGGAGTTGGGAAGGGGCCAAAGACCAAGGGATGCAGTATGAACGTTTCAGGAACAGGAGAGATCCATCCAAGCAGTGAGGCTGCAAAAAGAAGGGAGGCCGGAATCCCATCCTCCAAGAGGCCCAGGTAGCATACGGGGGAGAGTTGGGTAGAGGAGCTGGCCCTCGAGTCTAGCTCTAGCAACTTTGGAAGGACAGTTTAAAGAGACATCTCTCCAGGGTAGATGGAGACCGAAACCATCAGCCTCATGAGACCTCAGACCCCAGGACAGGGACCCCAAGACCAGTGCTCCTAGCATGGCCATAGATCTTGGATCTAGGTCACACAGGAAACCGTACCTAAGGATTCTACCCAAGTTTCTCTCACTGACTAGGAGGACACCTCCAAACCCCAGAATCTTCCTCTGGCCTGCCAGCTTCTCAACACAAAGATAATAGGGCTGAGAAAGGGCCGGTGGGGGGGGGGGACCCCAGAAGGAAGGGAGAACAGAGGAGAAAAGGAAGGAGTCCCAGGAGTAAAGAACAAGAGCTGGGTCGGCTGTGTGTCCCTGGGAGGCACAGGGAGGGGGCTGAGGGCAGAGTCCCTGCGAGTGGCATTCCTCTTCCTCTTCTGGCTGCCCTCCCCCACGCTGCCCACTCTGGAATGCCTGGAATGTGATGAGCTGATAAGCACAGGCCTCCCCTCCACCTGGTACCAGGGGCTGGGGTGCTACACAGCCCTGCTTTTCATTTCAGAAGAGCTTTTCTTGGGGGGAGAAATCTGGTGAACACAATCCTAAAGGAGGGACTTCAGGAAAGGAAGGGCTCAGGAGGGGGGCCTTCACGTGGGGCAAGTAGGCCAGATGCCAGGGCCGTGGGCACAGCCAGATGCCTTCCAGCTGAGCTACACTGTGAGTCAGATGCAAGGGCCTGGCTGAGGGAGGGGGGGGTCCACTGCTGGGAAGCTGGGGGTGAGGGGCAGATGGTAGAAGAAAGGACTGGGCACTGTGGCAACTGAGCTGAGAAGCCTGGGGGAGGAGACTGCTATATTATCCCTGCTGGGTTTAAAGTCCTTACACGGAGCAGTAAGTGTGGGGGGGAGGGGGTATGGAGACCCTGTGGTCCTCACTGGGGTGGGTCTAGGCCATTTGCCACTTAATTCAAGGCAGTTACTTGGGCAGGATGAGCACCACGCTAGTTTGTTCTCCAGTGTCCATTCCTGCCCCACCCTGCCTTACCTTGGGTCTATGCGGCCTTTGTCTCTGCAAAGTTGTTTTTATTCTGTCATTGGCAGACAGCTCACCTCTGCTGGGGCCTTCTCTGTGTCAGGCTCTGTGAGCTTTGTTTGTACCTGGACCAAGCTTCGGTCCCTACCCTCAGAGACTGTCCTCCCATAGGGAGCCTTCCAGCATTCTTTCCAGAAAATGAGGGTTCTGCCAGTGAATGAGAGCACAGGGGAATTGGGTTGAGAGGGCAAGCGCAATGCTTACAAAAGGCAGAAGGGCTGGGTGCTGGTAGCTCTTGCCTGTAATCCTAGCTACCCAGGAGGCTTAGATCTGAGGACTGAGATTTGAAGCCAGCCTGGGATGAAAAGTCCATGAGACTCTTATCTCTGATTAACCACCATAAAGCTGAATGTGGGAGTATGGTTCAAGTTGGTAGAGTGTCAGCCTTGAGTGGAAAAAACTAAGGGACAGCCGCCAAGTCCTGAGTTCAAGCTCTTGTACTGCCACACACACAAAAAGGAAAACAACAACTAAAAGTCCAGCAGTTCACACCTATAATCCGAGCTACTCAGGAGTCAGAGATCTGAGGATTGTGGTTGTAAACCAACCTGGGCAGGAAAATCTGTGAGATACTTACCTCTAAAAAAGCTGCGGCCGGGCTGGGAATGTGGCTCAGTGGTAGAGTGCTTGCCTAGCCTGCATGAAGCCCTGGGTTTGATTCCTCAGTAACACATACACACAAAAAGCTGGAAGGGGCACTGTGGTAGAACTTTAGCCTTGAGCATAGAGAGGCTCAGGGACAGTGCCCAGGCCCTGAGTTCAAACCTCAGGACAAGGAAAAAAAGAAAACAAAAAACAAAAAAGCTGTGGCTGAAGTGGTAGAGCCCTAGCCTTGAGCAGAAAAGTTCAGGGAGAGCACTCATGCCCTGAGTTCAAGCCCAAGGACCAGCACATGTAGGGGCACACACATATACACACACACAGGAGAGATAAAGAGAAAGGAAGAAGGAAGGAAGGAAGGAAGGAAGGAAGGAAGGAAGGAAGGAAGGAAGGAAGGAAGGAAGGAAGGAAGGAAGGAAGGAAGGAAGGAAGGAGGGAGGAAAAAAAGGAAGAAGGAAAGAAGAAAAGAAAAAAGGCAGAAGGGTCCTGGAGACCCCCAGATCCCCAGGCCTCTCCAATTGTGCACCCTCTGCTCTCTGGATAGATACTTTGGAACAAAGCTGAAGACAGAGCAGAGTGGGGGTGGAGTGGCCTGGTGGTTTGAGGTTGAGTCTGGCTGGAGGAAGAAGAGAGATGGAGAAAACCTCATCCCCAGGGACTGCTATGTGGCTACACCTGAAACCTCTGTGGGTGACCTGAGACCAGAGTGGGAGGCAATCCAAACCAATCTCAGGGCCCACTGCCCACTGGCTCTTCTAGAGAGGGAAGGACAAGGGGCACCATCGCACGTGGCTGCAGTGGAACCGTCCTGGGGAGCATTCCTGCTGCCTACAGGCCTGGCCATAAACAACTGCCACCATTATGAATCCTGGCCTGGGCAAGCCCTTAGAGCTGCTGAGACAAGGTGCCTAGAACTTCTGTCCTGGCCACGCCTAGATCAATGATTGCTGGAACATGAGAGAAATCAACCCTGCATGGAGAATAAAAACCATGAATGAGTGACGAGTGAATACATAAATAAAGGGTGAATAAGCAAATACATCAACCTAGTTACAACCAATTCCCACCAGCCAGGCCCTCAGAAATGGACAGGCCTGCCACCTAGTGGTCACTTGGATGATTGCAGCCATGGTCAGGACCCACAGCCACAGAACACAGAACACAGATTGTAATGTAGTCTGATTTGGGGTCCAATTTGTTTCCCCTCCTGTCCCTAACCATGCCACTTTATTTTCCAGAATCCCAAGATTTTCAGGGTGATTCAGTAGATTAGAGACCCATGAGAGCCAATGGTGAGGTTCCAGTTTCAAAACCAACAGCCTGGAGACCCAGGAAATGCTGGTGTTTCAGTTCAAGTCTGAAAGCAAGGGAGAAAAAAATGTTGTTAGAAAAAAGAGGCCCAGGGGCTGGGAAGGTGGCTCAGTGGTAGAGCGCTTGCCTTGCATGCATGAAGCCCTGGGTTTGATTCCTCAGCACCACATAAGCAAAAAAAAGAAAAAAAAGCCAGAAGTGGCGCTGTGGCTCAAGTGGTAGAGTGCTAGCCTTGAGCTGAAGAGCTGAGGGACAGCGCCCAGGCCCAGAGTTCAGGCCCCACAACTGGACCAAAAAAAGAAAAGAAAAAAGAGGCCCATTTTAAGTGAAGAAAGGTCCACATTTGGACAAATGAGATTTGCATGAAGAGATTTTCATGAGATTGCATGAAGCTTCTGCATGGCAAAGGACATAGCTAGCAAGATCAATAGAAAGCCCACGGATTGGGAGAAGACCTTCACTAGCCATATAGCGGACAAGAGTCTCATATCTAATATATACTTGGAACTCAAAAAA
Organism: Dipodomys spectabilis; assembly: GCF_019054845.1. Taxonomy (NCBI): domain Eukaryota; kingdom Metazoa; phylum Chordata; class Mammalia; order Rodentia; family Heteromyidae; genus Dipodomys; species Dipodomys spectabilis. The sequence goes on along the minus strand of NW_024870695.1, from coordinate 16,340,883 downwards.
TTAATTCACCCAACAACAAATCCTCAAAGAGCTGCCCAATAAATAAGTGGGCTAAAGACTTAAAGAGAAACTTCTCTGAAGAGGAAATAAGAATGGCCAATAGACACATGAAGAAATGCTCAACCTCTCTAGCCATAAAAGAAATGCAAATCAAAACAACATTGAGATTCCACCTTACCCCAGTTAGAATGGCTACTATAATCAAGAACTCTAATAACAACAGATGCTGGAGGGGATGTGGCCAGAAGGGAACCCTACTGCATTGCTGGTGGGAGTGTAAACTTGTTCAACCACTTTGGAAAGTAGTACGGAGGTTCTTCAAAAGACTCCACATAGAGCTCCCCTATGACCCAGCAATCCCACTTTTGGGCATTTACCTGAATGATCACAAACAAGACCATACTAACGCTACCAGCACAACTATGTTTATTGCAGCATTATTTACCATAGCTAAGATATGGAACCAACCCAGATGCCCCTCAGTAGATGAATGGATCAAGAAAATGTGGTATATATACACAATGGAATTCTATGCCTCCATCAGAAAGAATGACATCACCCCATTTGTTAGGAAATGGAAAGACTTGGAAAAAAATTATATTAAGTGAAGTAAGCCAGGCCCAAAGAAACATAGGTCCTATGGTTTCCCTTATTTGTAATAACTAGTATATGTCTGGGACAAGCAGAAAAGGTCAGATAAGATGATGTTAAGCGAAATGAGCCCCAAGATAGGGACACAAGTAGTTTTTTCTTCTTGCTATTGTTTCTAACATATTTATAAGGTACCATGTGATTTTTTTTGTTGCTTTGTATGTCCCTCCCCCATGGTATAACCCCTGTTTTCACTGTATTTGATGTTGGTATAATTTAGGGAGGGGAAGGGAGAAAACAAATTGTTTAAATAGGGATACAGATTGACCCATTGCAACAATGAGATTTACAAGATGCTATGTCAAAAAATGAACTTTACAATTTAGGCAGGGGTGGGGGGTTGGGAGGATGGGTGGTGAGTGTAGCTGAGGAGATGGGAGGGAAGGGATGGTAGGGGAAAAGCAAAGGAAGAGGCAACAATGCTGGATAAGAAATGTACTCATTACCTTGCTCATGTAACTGTAACCCCTCTGTACAGTATTTTCACAATAAAAAAATTAGTTTAAAAAAAGTCAACATTCTTTTGGTGTGTGTATGTGGATCCTAGGGCTTGAACTCAGGGCCTGGGAGCTGTCCCTGAGCTGTTTTGCTTAGGGCTAGTACTCTACCATTTAAGCCACAGCTCTACTTCTGACTTTTTTGGTGCTTAATTGAAAAGCTCCATGGACTTTCCTGCCCAGGCTGGCTCCAAACAACAATCATCAGATCTCAGCCTCCTGAGTAGCTAGGATTACAAAGTGTGGGCCACCAATGCCTAGCTCAAAGTCAACATTTTGTTCCATTCAGGCCTTCTGATTGGACAAGGCTTACCCACATTGGAGGGAAGCCTGTTTTGCTTCATCTACTGACACTAATGCTAATCTCATCTAGAAATATCCTTATAGAGAGCTCAGAAACGTGTTCAGCTAAATATCTGGGAACTCTGTGGCCCAGTCACACTGCCACATTAAATTAACTACTTTAGCTCATCTTTCTGGGGACCAAGGTTGCTTATAGACACACACCTAGTACATCAGCCAGGGTGGGGACCAGCAGACTAAATGCACCTGAAAATTGGAAAGTATTTCTCCTCAGCTACCCTGATAACATGGCTGCCCTCATGCCATAGCATGAGGCTTTTGTGCTCATAGTGTCCATGAGAGGTGACAGTGTAGAGGGGGTGGAGGGTGTCAAGTAGCTGGGCTGAAGGAATCCATGGTAAGAAGGAGTCTGGAGCCTAATCTTTTAGGAGCTGTGAGTCTTAAGGAAGACAGACCTGAGTGTTCTAGGCATAGGGCACGGGTGGGGAGGGAGAGATTGAAGAGTGAGAAGGAAGGGATCAGCACAGAAGACAGGGCCAGGTCTCACTGGGAGTGAGCAACATTGCTCCCTGGTGCTGGGGGAAGTTCATTCCTGTAGCGGAAGGGGAGGACGGTGGAGAGGAACAGACTTCAGTCCACAGCTGATAGAATTTGCCAGCTGCCTTTGTAAATAGGCCCTGTTTATGTGTTGTCTGTCGCTGCTTTCTTGTTGTGACAGAGACCATATGGCCTGCAAAGCCAGAATGTCTTCTCTCTGGCTCTTTATAACACTTTCCAACCTCTGCTGCCTCTGCTTTGTTGGTTCATTCATTTAATCCAAGAGGAGCGTCTCTTAGGTAGCCTTGCCTAATTCATAGAAATAAGGTGTTTTGCCCTGCCCTGTTGGTGTAGAGGGAGGGATGGGTGGGTAGAGATGCCTGTTTGGCCACAGAGGCCTGCCACACAGCCAAATGTACCTGGAAAAGATGAATGCACAAATCTAAGGTGCTAGGTTTGGAGACGAGAGCACAGGAGGGCCGGAGGAGTGGGGTTCTCTACTGGCGGTGGGGCTGGGGGTCACAAAGGCTTTCTTGATAGTAAGGGTTGTCTCAAAAGACAAGAGGAGAATACATAGGATGCCCTGGGCTCCAGGGCAGGCCTGGTAGGGACTACCATTATGGCTCAAAGCCTGCAGAGCTGTAGTTCTGCTGGTCTGGGCTTGAATGGGGGGTATGGCTTAAGCTAAGCCCTACCACCCTTAGCCGTGAATTTGGGAGATAATCTTTGCTACTATAGGGCAAAACACACAGCTCGAAGCAGGCTTGGTACAGCATGTTTGTGCCTCACCAAATGAAAAGGGCTAAAGCCTGGGGTGGGGCAAAGTAGGGGCTGGGGAGGATGGAGACTTGAAAGATGTTTGGGCCGCTGGTTCAAAAACATCTAGGGATGGGCTGCCTAATGCTGGTGATAAAAGTCAGTCAATTGAGCTGGGTGCGGATGGCTTGTGCCTGTAGAGGCTGAGATCTGAGGCTTATGGTTCAAAGCCAGCCTGAGCAGGTAAGTCCATGAGACTCTTAGCTCCAATGAACCACCAGAAAATGGGAAGCAGCACTGTGAGCAAAGAGTTCAGGGACAGCGCCCAGGCGCTGATTTCAAGCCCTATGACCAACCAGAAAAAAAAGAGAAAAAGTTAATCACCAGAATAACCCGAAGTCCCATTACAGAGCAGATCAGTTAGGGGAAGAAGACAGTTCCCATAGTTGGAGTTTATGCTTCCTATTACAGAGTCCCTCTCTAAGAGACAGTATAGCCACATGGCTCAGAACTTGGGGGAGAGCTGTGATGGAGCCCTACTCCATCAGGAGTGGAGAGATGGTGCAGGGATGTATGCCTTGAAGGAGAACTGAGGACATAGGCAAACACAGGGTCCCAGGGACAGGCCTATGCACAGGGTGGCGAGGACAGATAGGAAGCAGAGGTGGTCCCTGTCCTTGAGAGACACGTCAATGTCAAAGCACCATTTCAGTGTAATACGGTAAGTGATCAAATGGATGCATGTATGTTTGGCTCCAGGGATTTAGCCCAAAATGATTTAGCGGAAAGCACTTTGGCTCCATGCCAAGGGGTAATGGCCAGTTGTGGATGCTCTTGCCTCTGGCATCTGTTTTCTCGCTTGCTTTTAGGGAACTTCCCTGCTCTGAACGTGGCGTGGAGGGAATGATCCTCAACTGGGGATCAGCAGGATTAGGTCTCAGACACCCCTTTTTGGAGACACCTTGTGGTTCAGGTACCAATGTGTGGCCCAAAGGCATCCAGTAAGGCTCTACCCGAAGACCCTGTTTGGGAAAGTGTTTTTACCACCAGGATTGCTGGAAGGGAAACATGGGAGATTTGCAGAAGAGGAGACTGAGGACACAGCCAGCTAGACCTGGGGACATCGTCTGAGCTCAGCAGGATCTACCTGGTCCCAGCTTGCAGAAGGCAGGGAGTTTCTTCAGCTGCAGTTGACTGGCTTTTTAGGAAGCTTATATGCACAAGATCACACAAGACAAAGCATAGTAATATCACCAATTAGTTAGATGTTCGGTTACTTTATTAGAAAAGTATGAAAGTAAGTATTATTTGGAATTATTGTATATCATTTGATTCTCTAATTTCCGAAGCTAGTTAAACAAATAGTAGGAAAAGAGGCAATCAGGACTAATCAATAGTAAAGCCAACTAAACAGATGAAATGTCTGAGCAGAATACCGACACTGTGTCTTCATACAATCTCTGTCTGTCCTCTGGCATAGAACTTTATTTCTTTTGGTTATGGGGCTTGAACTCAGGATCTGGGCACTGTCCCTGAGCTTTTTCACTCACGGCTAGCAGTCTACCATTTTGAGCCACAATTCCACTTCTCATTTTCTGGTAGTTAATTGGCGGTAAGTGTCTCATGGACTTTCCTACCCTTCGACCACGAGACTTATATCTCCAAAAGAGCTCAGAGACAGCACCCAGGCCTCGAGTCAAGCCCTATGATTGACAAAAAAAAAGAGAGTGTGTAAGATTATTTTTCCAACAGTTTTCAGTTTTTAAGAAAATTAACTACATCAGGCATTGAGAGTTTTCATGTCCCTTCTTTCCCCTGCACATACAGTTTCCCCTATTGCTAATAGTTTGTTTTTGTTTAATAGATTTGTTACAACTGATTTCCCCAAATAGATATATAATTGCTAAAGTCCATGATTTTTTTGTGCTAGTCCTGGGGCTTGAACTCAGGGTCTGGCCTAGGCACTGTCCCTGAGCTATTTTGCTCAGGCTGGTGCTCTACCACTTGAGCCACAGCTCCACTTCTGGCTTTTTGGTGCTTAACTGGAGATAAAGAGTCTCATAGACTTTCCTGCTGGAGCTGGCTTCAAACCATAATCCTTAGATCTCAGCCTCCTGAGTAGCTAGGATTACAGATGTGAACCACTGACACCTGGTTAAAGTCCATGACTTTTAGAGTTTACCCTCTACTTCTCAGTTCTATGGATTTTGACAAATGCATAATTCTGGGAATCTTACACAATTAACAAAATACTTTCATATATGTGAATCCCATATTCTGCCTGAATCACCATCTTTTTTTTTTTTTGAAACTGAACTGGCTTTAATTTTGTCTTTTTCAGAGTATAATTTTGGAAAATGAGTAGCATTTTATTTACACTGATTGCTTGCTTGCTTGCTTGCTTCCTTCCTTCCTTCCTTCCTTCCTTCCTTCCTTTTTTTGTCAGTCCTGGGGCTTGAATTTAGGGCCTTGAGCTTTTTCACTCAAGGATAGCGCTCTACCACTTTGAGCCACAGCACCACTTCTGTTTTTCTTTTTTTTTTTTTTGTCAGACATGGATCTTGAACTCTGGGCCTGGGTTCTGTCCCTCAGCTCTTTAGCTCAAGACGAGCACTCTACCACTTGAGCCACAGTGTTACTTCCAGTTTTTCTGGTGGTTAATTGGAGATAAGAGTCTCACAGACTTTCTTGCCTGGGCTGGCTTTGAACAGATCTCAGCCTCCATGAGTCATGAGCCACTAACATTCAGATACATTTGTTTCTTTCACAAAGATTTTGTTTGTTCAGTGGGATTTTCTATAGACATTTTATGTCACTAGAGAATAAAAGAAGTGTTTTTTTTTTTTTTTTTTTTTTAGTCAGTCCTGGGTCTTGAACTCTGGGCCTGGGCACTGTCCCTTAGCTCTTCAGCTCAAGGCAAGCACTCTACCACTTGAGCCACAGTGCTACTTCCGGTTTTTCTGGTGGTTTATTGGAGATACGAGTCTCACAGACTTTCCTGCCCGGGCTGGCTTTGAACCACGATCCTCAGATTGCAGCCTCCTAGGTAGCTAGGATTACAGGTGAGCCACCAGTGCCCAGTGGAATTGTATTTCTTTCTTCTGGATCTATACAACTTTTATTTTCTTGTCTTCTGGCAAAGCACCCAAATCTACTGACTTCTGCCATGGCACCCACCAACATCACCCTAATTTTCCCTCAGGGTTGAAGATCCCACTAGCTCCCTAACAGCTCTCCTTCCCTCCCATCTACACCTACAACCTGGGAGACCACTAAAGCTCTGTCTATTCCTGCTCCAAGAATCGTGTGTGTGTGTGTGTGTGTGTGTGTCTGTGTGTCTGTGTGTGTCTGTGTGTGTCTGTGTCTGTGTGTGTGTGCCTGTGTGTGTGTGTCTGTGTGTGTGTGTTGGTTGGTCCTGGAGCTTGAACTCAGGGCCTGGGTGTTATCCTTGAGCATTTTTGCTCAAGGCTTGCTCTCTACCACTTGAGCCACCGCTCCTCTTCCAGTCTTTTTGGGTGATTAATTGGAGAAAAGAGTCTCACAGCAGACTTTCCTGCCTGAGCTGACTTCAAACCATGATCTCTCATATCTTAGCCTCCTGAGTAGCTAGGTAGCTAGGATTATAGGCATGAGTACCCTGCTTCTAAGATTCTTATCTTCTAGCCTCCCTGGCTACATTTGGGACAGATACAAGTTTGCAAGTTCTGGATCTACTCTGTCAATAGAACATAAATACCTGACCATGCTGGGGTCCTTTGCAGCTCTGAAAATCTAGAATGTGCAAGGGACTTTGTACAGCTTTCCTGTGGCCATCACTAAACGTTTAGCTTGATGACTTAAGACAACAGAATTTTGATCTCTCACCATCAGGGAGTCAATATCTGAAGCCAGTTTTGCTGAGCCAAAACCAAGGTACTGGCAGGTCCATACTCCCTCTGGAAAAGCTCTCTGGGAGAATCTGTCCCTTGCCTCTTCCACTTTTGCTGGCTGCCAGTATTCTTTGGCTTGTGGCCACATCACTCCAATCTTCCAGGCCAGGATTCTTGGTGATTATGGTGTCTTCTATGTATTCTCTCTTTGTTTCTCTTATATCAAAACTTGTAAGTCAGGAGATAAGAGTCTCATGGACTTTCCTGCCCAGGTTGGCTTTGAAGCATAATCCTCAGATCTCAGCCTCCTGAACGGCTAGGATTACAAGTGTGAGCCACCCGCAGCAGGCTCCATAAGACTCATCTCCAATTAGTCATCAAAGCCAGAAGTGGAGCTCAAGGACAGTGCATAAATCCTGAGTTCAAGCTCCAGGACCGGCATAGACACACACAAAAGCCTGACTAAAGGTTGGGGCATGTCACTCAGTAGTAGAGCTAGTGTAGAGCATGCACAATGCCCTGGGCTCTATCCCCAGCACTGCAAAAAGAGGAAGAGGAGGAGGATGGTGACAAGTATAAGGAAGAGGATGTGAAAACAAAAAGAGTATATACTGTCAAGCAGAATCAAGTATCCTGTGTTCCTGTCCCACTTCAAGGAGCAGGTGGGCTACACGGAAGGGCCCATCTGAGACCACTGATTCCAGCCTCAGATCCCAGATGAAAGTAAGGATTGCAGCGACAAAGACGGCAAACGACCCCAAGGGTTGCTTCTGAAAAAGCGAGACCTGACAGCTGAAGAAATCATGAAAGTTAAAGCTGAAATAAAGGCTGTTTGCTGTTTTTGTTTTCTTTTATTTTTGTTCTGTTTGATCATTGATATGTCTTTAGGAGTGTAAGGGAAGGCGCAGAAATGGAGAGACAAAGGGAGAACAAAGGCGGCAGCAGTACTCATGGGCCACCATGTTGAAAATGAACTATACAAGTTGTGGGTGCCTCTGGGGAAAACCGGAAGCAGGCAAGGAAAGGGGTGACCGTGCCTCAAAAGAAATGCATTCTTTTTTTATTTTCCAATTTTGCCCATCCTGGGGCTTGAATTCTGGGCCTGGGCGCTGTTCTGAGCATCTTTTGCTCAAGGCTAGTGCTCTACCACTTGAGCCACAGCACCACTTGCAGCTTTTTATGAGTATTTTCTTAGAGATAAGAGTCTCACAGACTTTTCTTGCCCAGGCTGGCTTTGAAGCATGATCCTCAGATCTCAGCCTCCTGAGTAGCTAGGATTACAGGCATAAGCCTCTAGTGCCTGGCAGAAATATACTCTTTACCTAACTTATGTAACTAGAACTCCTCTGTACATCAGCTTTATAATAAAAATTAAAAAATAAAAGTAAAGGCTGGCAAAGTACATAAAGAACCAGGTCCAGCTGATGGAAGAGTCATAGCTCGAAAACCAGTAAAGCACACCTCATTCAGGTTTAATGGCAAGCTCAAAAAAGAAGAAAATGAATGAAAATGAAGTAAATAAGAGGACTTAGTTAAAAAGAACTTATACAAGCAAATAAAAAACAGTAGCTTCCTTTCTTTTGATAATAAAGATGAAAATGAGTAAGTGTAACATTTAGGCTTAGTCTCCTTGAAATTATGAGTTATGTTTTAAAACATACCTGTCATTTTAAAAATAGCATTTTTCTATAATTACTACATTAATTCATTATAGAATATTTAGAAAATATAGTAAAGCTTTTCTTTTTTGGTCGGTCATAGGGCTTGAACTCAGGGCCTACTTGCTGTCCCTAAGCTCTTTTTGCTCAAGGCTAGAGCTCTATCATTTTGAGCCACAGTGCCACTTCCAGTTTTCGAGTGGTTAATTAGAGACTTCCCTGTCTGGGCTGGCTTTGAACCATGATTCTCAGATATCTGCCTCCTGAGTAGTCGAGATTACAGGCATGAGCTACCAGTGCCCAGCCTGAGGCTGAGATTTGAAGATTGCTGTTCAAAGCCAGCCCAAGCAGGAAAGTCTGGGACAGTCTTATCTTTCCAATAAATGATTTTTTTAAATCCTGAAGTGAAGCTGTGGTTCAAGTGGTAGAGCACTAGCCTTGAGGGAAAAAAGTTCAGGGACAGTATCTAGGCCTTCAGTTCAAAAGCCTCAGAATGGGCATCAAAAAACCAAATTCCTCCTCTTGCTCTGGACTTCCAGGGCTGAATTCTAGTTCCCTGACTCTGTACATTATGCTGCTTCCTGGCATGTTCCAGGCAGTCTCGTGAGCCTTTGAGTGTCCTTTCCCAGAAACTGAGATCCCTCCCTTCTCTGCATCCCTTGATTTTCCATTGTGTCCATGAAGGGTTCCTGTCTCCTGGGCTATCACAGTAGCATGACTTACTCCCATCCCAGCACTCACGACATGCTAGTGGATCTGGTTGCTCATATATCCATGTTCTCTTCTGGGCTCCACAGAGAGGCATATCAGCCACAGATCATCTTATATCCAGCGATGGGCATGACTACAGAGGCTCCAAAGAGACGCCACATGGATGAGGGACTCTGGAAGAATGTATAGCCTGCAGGTGCTGGAAGGGACTCGGTGAGGAGAAGGATCATCACTCCTAAGAGACAGAGTCCTAGAACTTCACAGCAAGAAAAAGGAGAGCTGGAAGGGACCGCAGAGACCATCAAGCAACCCACTTTCTGGTTTACAAATGAGACCCTCAGGAGAAGGACTGGACAAAGATGGATGGGCATGGGGGAAGGTAGAGGATGAAGAGTGGTGAAAAGTAGTGTTAAAATGAATCTTTAGGGGTTGGGAAGGTGGCTCAGTGGTAGAGTGCTTGCCTTGCATGCATGAGGCCGTGGGTTCGATTCCTCAGCACCACGTAAACAGAAAAAAGCCAGAAGTGTCGCTGTGGCTCAAGTGGTAGAGCGCTAGCAAGCTGAAGAGCTGAGGGGCAGCGCCCAGGCCCAGAGTTCAGGCCCCACAACTGACATAAATAAATCTTTAATTTAATCTTTAATGTTGACAGGGCTCCTTGGTCCTTCCCATTTCAGCTCTCAGGTGGAGCTGGACACCAACTCCTTACTATGACCACTAGATGGCGCCAGCTCCCCAGGCAAGATAGAAAGCCAGGGCTGCCTATACATCTTAGGTTCCATCTCCTTTCTGAGTCCTTCCCTTATTCCAGCAGGCATGGTAGCTGTGCTTCAGGAAACAGCTTGCTTCAACAAGCAGCTCTTTGGGGTGCCAGAGGCAGAGTGGGCAATGGACTTCACGCTGGACATGAGCCAGCACTGCCCCCCCCCTCCTCCCAGAGCCTGTCAGGAACTGCCCCGCTTCACCCCTCCACCAGGGGCAAGGAGTCCAGGCGGCTGACACTTGCTCATCTTGCTGGGCCAGGTGAGGTCCAGTGGGTGGCACTGGTCCCACTGCATCGTTCAGGTTCCTCTCCCTCCCAGCCGGTGGTGTCTCCATTCCTGCTGGTCTGACAGCCTTTGGGGGAAGCTTCCCTGGTTGAAGCTGCCCCTTCCGCTGGCCCCTGGGGCCTTGTGCCTGTCCATGCCCCCTCCCACCAGGGACGCCTCAGCCCCAGCCACACTAGAGAAGCACCAAGGCCATTCAGCCCCTGTTAGGGAGTCTCAGTCAGCCAACAAACACCCACTGAGCATGGCTGTAGGTATCTGAACTGGACAGGTTAGGCTGTCCATAGCGTGCCAGGCAATGGAGGACCTCATATTGCCACTGAATCGGTTTGGTTACGCTCATTGCAATTTCAGTCCACTTCTAGAACTCTTACAATCTCCAGATTCGAGAATATTCTAAAATAATCCTCCACCACCACCAGGATTTCTGAGCTCACTCAGTAGTCAGGGTCGGGTCGGGGTGAGGTGAGGAGGGAGGCTGGGTTTCTTTGAATCACCTGACGTTTTTGCTCTCTGTTGGTGAATGAATAAATGAACCCTTGGGACAGGGCTTGCCCGACGCCATTCCCTGGGTGTAGGGAGTTGGGGGGGTGCCTGCCTGCCGCCCCCACTCGCATCCCGGGAGGGCAGCCTGCCGCCCAGTGCCCTTCCTGCCCCCAACGCCGCGGGCTCCCCGGGGCGCCCTCTTGGCAGCAGAACACAGCGCATCCAGAGCGGGTGGCAACTCGCCCCGACACTGGCTCGCAGCGGCGGGCGATAGGCGCTGGGGGGACGCGCAGATAGACAGACAGATAGCGCTCCCCTGGTCCGCCCCCGCCCCCACCTTTCCCACGCGGCGGCCTCGGCCCGGGCCAGGCAGCACCCACTGCTGGCCCCTGAGCTCAGACCGCGGCCCTCTGTCTCCACCAACTACACTTCTCAAAGTCATTTCAGACCCAGTAGCCTGCCTCCAGGCCTGACTTTGAAAGGGGGCACAGAGCCCCCCTCCTCCCTCCTCTGCACACTCCATCCTAAGATACCCCTCTTCCCACCTCCCACCCCCTCAGGATGGTTTCACTCAGGTTCACGGGGCTGCAGGGCCTAGCAGTGACCACTAGGTGGCAAGCTGGCACTGTGTGTCCTCCACATAGTTTGGCCAGACTAGTCAGGTCTAGGGGACAGGAAGTGAACTGGAACGGGGAGGGGGTGGTCTAGGAAATAAGAGTAGGAGAAGACTCCCCCTTCTCTAAAGAAGTTGGGAGGGGGATAGAGAAATGGGTGAGGTACCCCCCAAGCAGCTAAACTCATCTAGGAACTAGTTTTTATATGGGCCAGGCCAGACTAGAATCTGTGGGGACCATCTTTATCAGAGGCTTTGTGGCAGGAAAGAGTTCAGTGGTGCATCATGGCTACCACATAGGGGATGGGGAAGGTCCCAAGAGATCTATTCACAAGTGCACATACACACCAGGATGCATGGTGGATTCCCAACAGCCCTCCGAGTCCCCACATCCTTACACACCTCCCCTGCCACACACTCGCACCCTCCTATTCACCTACATCTTTGTGTGCTGTGGGCATGTGAAATGCTCACACACCAGTTAGCCCCATCTGATGCGCCTCACCCTTAAAAATGCCCACACACCTGAGTGCTGGCCCATCCTGCCCTGAAATTGTCTGCAGACCTACTAAGGCACCCAGTTGGAGAGCCTGCCAGTGTTCTACCCAGCCTCCATTCAGCCCCCCACCCCTCTGAAGTGGCGGCCACATCATTTTGGAGACAACTCGTATCACCCCCTCCTCCCCACGGCCCTGTCCCACCCAGCAGGACCCTCTGGTGGCTCTTTTGAGGCATCAGTAGGCCCAAGGTGCTTTTGCTTGGTGGGCTCCTTCCTTTGAAAGCTTTTGAAAATTACACTTGCTGACTGCATTACCACACAGACAATGTATCAGCGTAGACATTCTTTTTCATTTCTTCTGATTTTAAGAGCAATTAAAATAGCTTCATGGACTTGATCACTTTTTTGGGGGGTTGTCATTTTTACAATATACAAACATACACCACACACCACCACCACCACACCTCCTTCCAGAAACACCCATTGGGCAAATTCCCTCCTACCCCTCATAGCACCTAAGCCCACCCACTCCCAGTCACAGCACATTGACAGACTTTGGGGCTCTTCAGAACCAACCACCTCAAACACACACACACACACACACACACACACACACACACACACACACACACACACACACACACACACATGGTTCTCCCTCCTATGCTCCAGCCCAGATTAAGCCTTTTGAAGGTGTGTGTGTGTGTGTGTGTGTGTGTGTGCCTGAGCCTGCGTTTTGGGTAACAACAAAGAAAGGGGGAGCGAGAGAGCAAGAGAGGGAGCCCAGCATGTTTTGCCTCGAAGGCAAGACTTGCAGCCAATCAGCGCGCAGGAGCCTCCCTCTGCGACTCCAACATTGAGTCTATAACCGGCTGGCCGGGCGGAGCTGGCAGCATTTGGCTGTGGCTTGGGACGCGGAGAGAGGCGCGCAGCGATCGCCCGACGGCTGGCTGGCTTAGGGTCTAAGGCGCCCCTCGACCACCCCCTCCCTGGAGACGCGGCGGGACCCTCCCCCTCGCCCTCGGGACACCCACACCCCGTCTGATCTCCTCCGCCTCCCCGGCGCTCCAGTCCGCTCCGGCGCTCCTCGGCGGAGGCCAGCCCGGGGGAGGCGCGGCGCCCGCCAGCATGAGCGGCTCCTTCGATCGCAAGCTCAGCAGCATCCTCACCGACATCTCCAGCTCCCTCAGCTGCCATGCGGGCTCCAAGGACTCTCCCACCCTGCCCGAGTCTTCGGTCACCGACCTGGGCTACTACAGCGCTCCCCAGCACGACTACTACTCGGGCCAGCCCTACGGCCAGACCGTGAACCCCTACACCTACCACCACCAGTTCAATCTCAACGGGCTCGCGGGCACCGGCGCTTACTCGCCCAAGTCGGAATATAGCACCTATGGAGCCTCCTACCGGCAGTACGGAGCCTACCGGGAGCAGCCTCTGCCCGCCCAGGACCCAGGTGAGGAGCCCGGGGTCGCGGAGAGGGGGCGAGACACCGGAAGGGCTCCAGGGAGAGAAAGGTGGGGAATGGCAAGCCGAGATCTAGGCAAGCCTCGACGACGAGAAACCCTACGGCCTGGACGTTGCAGGAGGTGGGCTGGGTGACCTCCAGGTGGGGACCGGCGACCTTGCCGTGCGGGGCGCGGAGCGCGCTGGGCGCCGCCGTCTGGGATGAGCTGGGGCGCGGGGAGCGGGCGCCGGCTGGCCGGGGGCTCTCTCCTCGTGGAGGTGATTTTCCGGGCACTTCAGCTGGTGGCCAGGGGGTCGCGAAAGGCGGAGGGGGGCAGGGGAGGGGCCGTGGCGACTGGAAGCCGAGGCGCCCCTTTCCTCTGGACGGGGACTAGAGAGATCGGAGTGGCGAGGGACACGTGGAGAAGGACTCGCCCTGGGGTCGGGAAGCCCGGGGAAGCAGAGAAGCTGGAAAAGGAAAGGTGAGGACAGCAAGCCAAGTGTGGACAGACGGAGCGGGAGAAAGGACAGAAGAAAGGAAGAGGGAAGAAAGTAAGAAAAAGAAGGAAAGAAGAGAGAAAAGAAGGAAGAGAGCAGGAAAGAATGAAGGAGGAAGGAAGAAAAAAGGAAGGAAGGGAAGGCAGGAAAGAAGGAAGAAAGGAAGGGCAGGATCTGTTCCACCGCAGCTGTTCTAAAATCCCGACGGGAGGCGAGGCTGGGAACCGCGGGGCGGACGCGGGAGCCGTCGGCGGGCGGGCGGGCGGCCGGAGGCCGGGCGGCGAGGCGGGAGTGCGAGCTGAGCGAAGCCGCGCGCCGTCCTTGCCCGGGCGGTTGCTGGCGCCGGGGGCCGGCGCTCCGAGGCCGGGGCGCGGAGCTGGGAGCGCCGCGTCGTCGTGGGCGGCCGCCGGGCCGGCTCGGTGGCTGCAGTTCCTTCCCGGGGCGGGCGCGGGCGGCGAAAGAGCGCCCGCGGGGAGATGTCGGTGCCGGGCGGCGGGCCTCCGGGAGCGGCGTCGCCGATCGGGGATGGTGGAGGGCGCGCGAGGAGGGGTCGCAGGCGGAGGCTGAGCCGCCCCCCACCCCCCACCGACCTCCCCGCCGGGTGCATTCCCCGCAGTGTCGGTAAAGGAGGAGCCGGAAGCCGAGGTGCGCATGGTGAACGGGAAACCCAAGAAGGTCCGCAAGCCGCGCACGATCTACTCCAGCTACCAGCTGGCCGCCCTGCAGCGCCGCTTCCAGAAGGCCCAGTACCTGGCGCTGCCGGAGCGCGCAGAACTGGCCGCGCAGCTGGGCCTCACGCAGACACAGGTGAGCGCGGGGCTGGGGGAGAGCCAGGGGACGGGGCGCGGGGGCGGGGGGGCGCTGCGCGAGGACCCTCGGGTTCCCTAGGCTCGGCTGATCTGGCTGGCCTTTGTAAGGCCCTTGCAGGCTACTGCAAACTAATTTGCCAATGGGATGAATGACTCCCGGGTCTTTACTTTCCTAAAGGTTTGCATTATTAGTACATGTCCGTGTGTGCGTAGGGGTGACTGTGGGGTTCTGTGTATCTGTCACACGGAGAGGCGGCCTCCAGCCCCAGCGTCCCCAGCTTCCCCAGGACCAAGCCCAACTACTCAAGTCCTACCAGTCCTTGTTGTGTTTCTCCTCCAGTCTAGGCCTGTGAACTAGAGGTACAAGCCTTTATGTTTGCAGATATGCCAGGCAATACTCACACAAGGTGTGTGTGTGAATCGGGCACCAGCTGCCTTATACCTATTCATCCTAGTTACTTGGGAGGCTGAGATCTGAGGATCGAGGTTAGAAGCCAGCCCAGGGAGGAAAGTCTCCAATTAACCACAAAAAAAGGAAGGAAGGAAGGAAAGAAAAGCAAACAAGCTGGAAGTGGAGCTGTGGCTCAAGTGGTAGTCAGCCAGGTTCTGAGTTTGAGCCCCATCAGAACAACAAAAAGGTGGAGAGCCAGAACCGATGATTGTGCACCATACCAGTGAGTGTATGCACAAAAAATGCACACTTATATCAAAGTACCACATTCCTGCTTGGCACCCAAATGGTCCTTTGCCGAATTAAGAGGAGAAGTTCTCAACCAAAGGAGTCCAAAATGGGAGTGAACCCCACCCCTAGCCCCCTTCCCCCAACCTGTCACTGATCTGGGGAGGTATGCTGGGTGCCTGGCTGGGTACAGGTGTTGACAGGCGGGCCTTGGTTGTGGCTGGCTGCGTGGGGCCTGGTCCTCTGGGAATCTGGGTCACCTGGTGAGGAGCTGATTCATTGTTTGTACCAGTCATGGGGTGGAGAGCAGCAGGAGGAGGGGGAGATACCCCAAGGGAAATTTGGGGGAATCATGGCTCACCTGCTCCTGAGTCCCTAGGTCACCTCTGCACACACACCCCCACCCCATTACCCAATGTAAGCCCAAGAGTGTATGAATGTGGGTGCTGGTGTTGTAGAGTGCTTATCTGGGTGTATCTGTGTATGTGTGTAGCCTTACAGTGTTTCGGGAGGCTGTGAGTGGGTACATTACTGAGTATGGAAGTGCCTGTGTGTGGGTGGGTGTTTGGCTGTGAGTGTCTGTACCCTTCTGTTTATGGGCATCTCATGTGAATGAAATGTCACAGACTATCCATGTCTGGCTTTTTATTAAGTGTTTACTGTATACCAGGCAGTTCTTTCCATATGTCCGAACTTTTCTGAGCCTCATAATGACCCTTTGAGGTGGGGTAACAGTGCTGCCACTGTCCCCTGTTTGCAGATGAATGGAAAGTGACACCAGAGAGGTGAAGCGCCTTGTCAAGGTCACACTTAGTAAGTGGAGGGAGACCCCCCAGGCCAGCCATTCTAAGGCTCCTGGATAGTTTTCTCTGTCACTAAGGCCAGAAAGATGCTAGCCTGGGAGTGAGCCCCCCACCCTGCTTTTCTTTATGTGATCTTGGACACTGGCCTTGCCTTCTGTGGGCTGGATTCCCGGGGGTTTTTCTTTTGGCTCCTTGAAAGACTAACTCCTCTTCCTTTCTTCTCTGGTCCAGGTGAAAATCTGGTTCCAGAATCGCCGCTCCAAGTTCAAGAAGCTGTACAAGAACGGGGAGGTGCCCCTGGAACATAGCCCCAACAACAGTGACTCCATGGCCTGCAACTCTCCACCGTCCCCAGCCCTCTGGGACACCTCTTCCCACTCCACACAGGCGCCTGCCCGCAGCCAGCTGCCCCCGCCGCTCCCCTACAGTGCCTCTCCCAGCTACCTGGATGACCCCACCAACTCCTGGTACCACGCACAGAACCTGAGTGGACCCCACTTACAGCAACAGCCACCGCAGCCAGCCACCCTGCACCATGCCTCCCCTGGGCCCCCGCCCAACCCTGGGGCTGTGTACTGAGCACCCACTTGGCCTGTACCCCCACGAAGGACCCCAGGACCAGGCAGAAGGTGCCCTGCCCTAGCGACACTCAGGAATCATGGAGGAGCACAGGGGAAAGGGCCCCTCCGCCTTTCCCCATTCCTTGCCCCTTCCTCCAGGGACCCAAGAGCTAACAGATGAAATTTGCATGGACCAAGGATGTCCCCTGAACCTCCCTGCCCCTGCTCAGAGCAGGGGACACCATCCAATCCAGATGTCAAGGTGTTCCGCCCTGGTGAGGACAGTGGACCCTTTTGCTCCAGGAGCCTGGATTGGCTTTGAATGGCTCGTGACCTACCAGCTTTTTCATCGGTAGTAGGACCCATTCCCCAGACTGGAGACCTTGGGGGATGAGGAGATTGGGAATGTTTGCAGGTCCAGCCTGGGCTAGGGAGCCAGGCATCCGTGGATCCTATGGCCTGCCAGACCCAGTTCCCTCTAAGCTACCTGGGGCCTCCCCAAACCTGAGTAGCTTTTTCTGCCAAAAAGACAGTGGATATCGTGACCGAGATTGACACTCAGGGTAGGGACCTGACCTAGCACCCGGTTCTGCTCATCTAGCCCTCATTTAAGACTTGAGGGTCAAGCCAAAGAAAATCCCCAAGTGTGAGGGAACCTATTAACAGCTGGGATTTCAAGGAAGAATTAAAGGAGCCGTCTCCTCTTGGCCCTTCCCCACCCTGTTGGGAGGCGGGGGTCTCACTTATTTTCCTAAGGACCTCTTTCTTCTCCGTGTATAGGACTTTGCACAACTTTGGTTTTGTTTGTTTTTGTTTTTGTTTTTTTGCCAGTCCTAGGGCTGGAACTCAGGGCCTGGGCACTGTCCCTGAGCTTCTTTTGCTCAAGGCTAGCACTCTACCAATTGAGCCACAGCACCACTTCCAGCTTTTTCTGTTTCTGTGGTACTAAGGAATCGAACCCAGGGCTTTCATGCATGCTAGGCGAGCACTGTACCACTAGGCCACATTCCCAGCCCCAACTTTGGTTTTAAAAGCTGTTGAAAAATAGGAAAAACAAAGGGCATTGTTGACAGATAGGACAACCCCTCCCCTCCCAACCTTGGAGGCAGATCATTCTGCTCCCGGATCCCCTTCCTCGCTTCTTCCTTTCCTCCAGTAAATTGGCAATTTGGGGCACCAAACCTCAGCTCTCCAAGGAGACGTATCAGGCAAGATAAGCCCCTCCAGACACCCTCCTTTCCGGCAGCCTTGGAAACAGATTGCTCCCACTCTGCTGAAGAATGGGGGTGAGGTGCTTTGGAGAAAAAAAAAAGGAGGGGGAAGAACTAGAACTCAGTGCTTTAGTGGGAAGGGCTGGCCACCTGGAAGTCTGAGGTCAATGCCCCTCCCTGGCCCAGGCGTCTCCCCCCCCCCCCTGCCCCCCAAAGCTAACTTCTCTCTACTACTCCTCATGTGGTGAAACGTTGAGGAAAAGAAGAGGTAAAAAAAAAAAAAGTAGTTATATATATAGTATGCTTTTTTTTTTTTTTTTTTTTTTTTTTAAAGAGCAACAGAGAGAAACAGTCTCCTCCTTACTGTGGTTTCCTATTTATGTGACCCTATTTCTTCTGGATGGATCTCCCTGTGTGTTGAGCTGAAAGAGGGATCTGGGCTCTGGCTGGATTTGGGTTTCCTGAGAGGTGCAGAAGCAAGGAGAAACTTTCAGTGAGTCTTTAAGGCCCACCCCAGGGGGACAGCAGTGAAGCCAGCTCCCCCCTCACCCCCCAGCCTTCTCATTTCTGCTTTCTTACTGGACCCTTTATATATAATGTTAATAAAAAAGAAAATAAATACCCACTGCGCTCTTTGAACTAGAGGTTGGTTGGTGGCAGGCAGCTCTTGGTGGTTGGATGGGGGAACTTGGGCCTTGGGTAAGTTGTTTGGTGATAAGGGACCTTGAAGTCTCCTGAGAGGACTCTGCAGAGATCCTAGGTTACTCCATGATGGGGTTGGGGTTAGATGGCTGCTCCCATGGGCGGGTCTGGGTGGGAGGCTCCCAGCCTCCCTGACTCCACTGTGTTTCATGGCTTGGCATTCCCTGTCAGCCAACTGCCCCCCACTGCTGTCCTGTCCCTACCGCCACCAACACTCCTGCCAGCTCACCTCCGGCTGCTCTTTGATCTTGTGCTCGCACACAGGCATGCTTGCACATGAGTGTGTAAACCCCTGCCTCCACGCCTAGACAGCCTAGACACTCCCAGCCCCTCACCCTCCATCTGTCCCTCCCAGCTTGGGTAAGGATGAAGAGGAACACAGTCACTGTTCCCAAAGCCACTGGCGTCCAGGCCCAACCAGGGAAGCTAGTGGAGGGCTTGCATTCTTGGAGAACATCAGGCCTTGATTCAGAACTTTCTAGATGCTGACGTTGACTGGGCCGAAGCTGCTGCCATCCTCCTCTTCCAGCTCCAGAGCATAACTGCATGAAAGAGAAGAGCTAGAGGTGGGAGAATGACTGGGGGGGGGGAGGGGGGAGGTAGTGAACCCCACCTACATCTTGACACAGAGTGGATATCATGAGTGCATGCACAACCTCTTCCCCTTCCCCTCTCCCTCTTTCTCTCTTTTTCTAGGTACCTCTGTGGTACACACGCATACCCAGACACAGTGACATTTCTCCACAGTCACGTATACACATCGCACTTGAGGCAAATGGACCATCCCCTGCAGACACACAACACACACACAAAACCACACACCTGAGACACTTGAGCATCACACCACACAGATGTCAGAAAGCCAAAGCCACCACAACATAAGAGATCTAGACCCCCTCACACACAAAGGCACAAACACACTCAGTCACCCCAGCCCCAGACACATGCATACCGCACATGCGCACACCCACCGGCCAGCAGAGGCAGCTCCCTGTAATGGAAAAAGCCTTGTTCAGAAAATTAGCACCATCACCAGTAGCCACTGTGACCCAGCTCAGCCTGGAGCCTCCCAGAAAGGCCCTTAAGCATCCTCATCTGTCAAATGGGGCCAACAGTCCCCACCAGGCTGGCCTCTGGGGATCTTGTGAGAGACTGATGGAATAAAAACGAGAAAGCAGGAGGATGGAGCCAGTCTCAGGCTCACTGAGGGGACTAGGTTGCTAGTTACAGCTGCTCAGAAGTCAGGCTTTCCCAGTAGAACTCCAGAACTGGGGCTCCCCACTTCCTCTCTCTCCTCCTCAGAAGCAAGCCCTGGCCTCCCCCATGCCTAGGAGGCACAAGGGAGGAGGCCTTCAGCCCACGGACGCCAGCGGGCGTGGGCTGGCAAGGGTTAAGTTGGCAGCTGCCAGGCGGGGCTGAGCTGAGCAGTTTGGTTTGAGGGCTGCGTGCCGGCAGGAGCAGCGAGGCGGCAGCCGGGCAGACTCACTGGAGACACTGCATTTTATTAGGGCTGGGCTGCCAGCAAAGGGAGGGAGAGGGAAAAAAGGGCAGAGGGAGGAAGGAAGAAGGGAGGCTGGGCGGGCAGGCGGCGGCCACGGGATGAAAGGGTGTTGTAAGCTCCCTAATTCCTCCCAGCTCCTCCTGGCTCGGTCAGGCAGGATTAACTGCCCAGGTGACCTCCTGCAGGGGTCGGCCCCACCCCTGACCTCCCCTTCCTCCTCTCCTCACCTTCAGCCCAGCCAGGTCACCTGCACCCTCTTGACTGGTCCTGGTCAGGGTCCCTGAGGGGGCAGGGACTTTGGTGGGGACCTAGCATCATGAAATGGGGGAAGGGGATCTTCTGAGCCTAACTTCTGTCAGCTGCTTCCTCCACTTTCTCCTTCTCCCCCTCCTCCAGATCCTGTTCCTCCTCCTCCTCCTTTCTTCATCTTCCTCCTCCTCCTCCTCCTCCTCCTCTTCTTCTTCTTTCTTCTTCTTCTTCTTCTTCTTCTTCTTCTTCTTCTTCTTCTTCTTCTTCTTCTTCTTCTTCTTCTCTTCATCTTCTTCTTCTTCTTCTTCATCTTCTTCTTCTCCTCTTCTTCCTCTTCTCCCCCTCCCTCCCTCCTCCTCTCCTCTTCCTCCTCCTCCTCCTTCTTCTTCTTCTTCCTCTTCTTCCTCTCTTCCTCCCCCTCCCCTCTCCTCCTCCTCCTCTTCTTCTCCTCCTCTCTCCTCCTCCCTCCTCTCTCCTCCTCCTCCTCCTCGTCCTCCTCCTCCTCCTCCTCCTCCTCCTCCTCCTCCTCCTCCTCCTCTTCTTCTTCTTCCTTCTTCTTTCCTTCTTCTCTTCATCTCCCCTCCTCCTTCCTCCTCCTCCTCCTCCTCCTCCTCCTCTTCTTCTTCTTCTTCTTCTTCTTCTTCTTCTTCTTCTTCTTCTTCTTCTTCTTCTTCTTCTTCTTCTTCTTCTTCTTCTTCTCTTCTTCTTCTTCTTCTCCACCCCTCCTCCTTCCTCCTCCTTCCTCCTTCTTCCTCCTTCCTCCTTCTTCCTCCTCCTCCTCCTCCCTTCTTCTGTTCCTGCTCCTCCTCTTTCTCCTTCCTTGCAGGTATTGGGGCTTAAAGTCAGAGCCTTGCATACATGCTCTCTTGTTTTTTCACTTAAGGCTGGTACTCTACCACTTGAATCACAGCTCCACTTCCACCTTTTTTGCTGGTTAATTGGAGATAAGAGTTTCACAGGTTTGTCTGCCTGGGCTAGCTTTGAACTGAGAGCCTCGGATATTAGCCTCCCCAGTGGCTAGGACTGTAAGTATGGGCACCAGTAGGTCTTGACTCTATCCACTGATTCCTAACAATTATTAGAGAAGAGCAGGGGCAATTAGGGAATCCCAGCCTGCCCCAAGGGTCACTGCTCTTTAAGTCTTAGAAGCTTGGCAAGTTAGTGGTAACCATTTTTTCAGATGAGCAAACTGAGTGTGCATTTAGCATGCACTATGCCCTGGATTCAATCCCCAACACCAAAAAAGAAAAGACAAAGAAAGAAAAGAAAGGAGGAAGGGAGAAAGGAAGAAAGGAAGAATGAAAGAAGGAAGGAAGGAAGGAAGGAGGGAGGGAGAGAGGGAAGGAAGGAAGGAAGAAAAAGAAAGAAAAGAAAGGAAGAAAGAAAGAAAGAAAGAAAGAAAGAAAGGGAGGAGAAGGAAGAAAGGGAGGAAGGTAAGAAGGCTCTTAAAGAACTTTGGGGGGCTGGGAAGGTGGCTCAGTGGTAGAGCGCTTGCCTTGCATGCATGAGGCCCTGGGTTCGATTCCTCAGCACCACATAAGCAAAAAGAAAAAAGCCGGAAGTGGCACTGTGGCTCAAGTGGTAGAGTGCTAGCCTTGAGCTGAAGAGCTGAGGGACAGTGCCCAGGCCCAGAGTTCAGGCCCCAGGACCAGATCCCCCCCCTCCCAAAAAAAAAGAACTTTGGTCTAGCTGGGCACTGGTGGCTCATACCTGTAACCCTAGCTATTTGGAAGGCTGAGATCTGAGAATTGCATGTTAAAGCCAGCATAGGAAGACAAAAAGCTAAGAGAGAGTAGAAGGCCCTGAGTTTAAGCCCCAGTACCCACCCCACTCCACCCTGAAAAAAAAAAAAGTTAAGTCTCTGCCAAGGTCATATACATATACATACATGGCAGTGCTGGGATTTGAACCCAGGTCTGCATGGAGAATGGGCTCTTTTTCTGGATGTTCTTCATGTGTTAACTAAGATGCCTTGGACAAAGTGTGAAAGAGCTGGAACTATTGCAGCTCTGCCTACTGGGTGGCTAACTCTTCTCCTGGGAGGGGAATGGAAGGGGGAGGGATCAGCCTCCTTCCTCTGGGCAAGTCCTAAGAGAAGCTTAATGCTACAGTCAGGAATGTGCATGCAGGAGTCAGCTGAGCTGGATTTGAATCCTGCCTCCACTACTTTACTAGCTGTATGACCTTGGGCAAGTCACTTAACCTTTCTAAGCAGTTTCTTCCTCTTCAATGTAGGGGCAATGCTATCTGCCCAGTACGGTTAATCTGAATAAAATTCAATAACCCAAGTACAATGCTTAACAAGGTACTTAGCACTTGGTAAAGACTAAGTTCCTCGATGTGGCTGCTGACAATCCAGCCACTCCACACTGCCAATTTGAACCCAGCCCCTAGCTGCCCTTGTCACATGCACTGATCCATCTCTGGGTGCACTGAAAAAGGAACAAGTCAGCCTGTATTTACTGAGCCCCTTTTGTATGCCAGGCACTGATGTCCAAAGCCCAGGGCAGCCTGTGCTAGGGTTAGAAGCAAGCCCAGCCAGGAGAGGCTCCCACTACACAGAGCTGACAGAGTCCAGGGAGGACCAGACAGACTCCAGAGGGAAGGACAGGAGCCAGTGGCTGGTGGGAAGGAAGCCCTGAATTGCTTCATGGGATGAGGAGCCTTTGAATTTTTTGAAGGGAGAGAGAAGCTGGGCAAGCAAAGGTGGGTTCTGAGAACCAAACTCTCTGGAGCCTGACCTGCAATGACTTCCCCTCTGTGGGCCAGAGTAAAACCAGGCTGGAGAGACAGCCTGAAAACAACTAGGCCAGGGCTAGGCTGAGGAGGAGTCCAGAGCATCCCTGGATCCGTCTTGGGTGTTGGGTTTGCAGAAAGGCTGTGGTCAGGAAGTTCCAGACCCTCAGACATGCCAATAGCCTCCCTGACACCTGAGCTTCAGGAAGGACAAAGAACACTCCCAGTCCTAGAAGGAGGCGTGGTGGAGGGGGGAAGGGGGAAAGCAGCTGAAAAGCAGGGTCTCTAACTCTCTCCCTGAGGCCCATCCCAAGATAGTATCCCGGGCTAGAAGATCTTAGAGACCCCATCTCAGTCAGCCTCCATTCTTTAACCCTTTGGTACAGCCCAGCCTCATTTTACTCTCCAACTACGTACACGCGGGATTGTGTGAGTGACGTGTGGAGAACAGCCAAGCAAAGACCCCTGCCCAGCCCCCAGCCCAGTTTTCAGGCTTTGATTGGCTAAGTCCATGGAGTTGCATCAACTAAGCCCAGAGGGGACTGGAGGGGAAGGGGAGAAGGCAGGGGGAGGAGCAAGGGGAACCTGCAGCCAGCACCCTGGTCTCTGTTTTTCTAACTTTAATTGCAGCGTTAATCACCTTAATAAGCTGTTTACCAACCACCCAGCAGCCTGAGACTGGGAGGCTTAGAAGCTGAAAAGTGCTTGGAGATGAGTTTCCTCTGCCCCAGGGAAGGGGGGACGGGCAGGAGGATGGGATGGATGGGACTGTGGTAAGACTTGGGGGCAGAGGGATAGGTGGGAGTGGGGAACAGGCAGTCTGCAGGAGGAAGTTGGGGTTAGGATGTCTGGGAAGACATGGCAAGGTGGCCAGCATTCTCTCTCCAGAATTCTACCTTGGGTCTCCAACCCGTCTTTGTTCTTTGTCACTCAATGATGTTTATCTCCATGAAGTCAAGGAATCTTTCCAGACCTACCTTTGCTACTGCTCTACTGCTGCTCAGCCAGAGCACCATGTGGAGCTCTGGAAGGCTTCATCCTCACTCAGTTCATGGCTTTATACAGTGCTTTATTATTCTCTGATCCTGACCCCACCATGGGACTAACTCAGGCTGGAAGCAAAGGATGCTCAGGAGCACCAGACACGTGAATGAAGAAGTAACCGAGTTCTTGGGACCCTCACAGTTCCTCTCTCAGCCTTGAATACAGGGAGGGTGTGAGGCTATCACAGGAAACAGCATCTCCCTGCTTAGCTGTAGGGGTAGAGATTGAGACAGGGGGAAAGCCCAGGACCAGTGTCATTGTCATAAACAGCTGCAGTTGACTGTAACAGCGCCCTCATTAGATCTTATGTCCGTGTGTGCACGCATGCGTGCATGTGCACACATGCATACACACACACACACACACACACACACCAAGACTAATGCTTGAACTCAGGGCCTTAGACTCTTACTTGGCTTTTCTACTCAAGGCTGGTGCTCTACTACCTGAACCATACTTTCACTTCTGGCTTTTTGCTAGTTAAAGAGAAGAGTCTCTCAGATTTGTCTGCCTGGCTGGCTTGAACCACCATCCTCAGATCTCAGCCTTCTCAGTAGCTTGGATTACAGGTGTGAGCCACCAGCGCTCAGCAAGGACTGTATGTCTTTTCTAAGATCACACAGCAAATAAGAGGGGGGAGATCCATTCCCAGCACCAACACACATCTGGACAGGCCTCCTCAAGCAGGCATTCATACCCTTGCAGAGCCAAAAGTGTCCTCTGGAGAACAGATAGGTTGAGCTGAGGGCATCCTGGAAGGAGGCAGACCTGGGGTAGGGGATACACAAGAGGTACGGCCTCCAGGCCCAAATTCCTGGGTTGTCTCCCTGGGCAAATCAGAGCAGGACTGGAAGTGTCTGCTGAGTAAGCAGAGAGCAGAGACTCCACGCCCTGAAGGATTAGCTGCAGTGGGGGAGGGGGCATCCCCCCACCCAAGGCGGTTCACCTCGCACCTGGCAAACTCCAGCAGGGTGCCCTTCCCTGAGCACGGAGGGCGCCCAGCCACGTCATGCAATGCGTGTGGCACCGATCCACACCCACCCCCGGGGCCAGTGGGGCCTGCCTTCAGCTCAGGCATCAGTGATGTGTCCTTGGCCCAGGGAGGGGGACAGCTGGAGAATTCAGAAAGCTCCAGGGAGCAGGAGTCAGACTGAGAAGAAGAAAAAAATGTAGAAGACATTGCTCCCAAGTGCGGCCAGATTCTCTCAAGATCTGGGGAGCAAAGGTACTCATTAAGAACTTAACCATGTGGCTGGCCAGGCATCACCTGTAATCCTAGCTACTCAGGAGCTGAGATCTGAGCATCAGAGGTTCAAAGCCAGCAGGGGCAGAAAAGTCTATGAGACTCTAATCTTCAATTAACCACACACAAACACACACAAAGAGCCAGAAGTGGAGCTTTAGCTCAAGTGGTAGAACACTAGTCTTAGCAAATAAAAGCTTGAGGATAGTGCCCAGGCTCTGAGTTCAAGTCCCAGAACTGGCACACAAAAAGAGAGAGAGAGAGGAAGAAATGAGTGTACCAGGCCCTATACCATGCTTTCCTAGGCATTATACCATTTAGTCCTCACAAGGACCTGATGAGGTTAGTGCCATTATTAACTCATTTCACAAGTGAGATAATAATTGAGACTGTGTAACCTCAGGTCAGTCACCTGCCATCTCTGAACCTTAACTTTCTCTCACATAAAATGGAGTTAATCATATCTCTCTTAGAGGGCTGCTGAAAAATTAAATAAGATAACACATAGAAAGGACTTAGTACAAAGCTTGGCACAAGGATGAGATCTTCAACAACCTATACTGTCAGATTTAGAGTAAATCAGCCCTGAAGACCTTGGGGTTTAGGAAGTTCTACATCCCATCCATGGGTGCGAAGTTAGCCCTTCCTCCTCTGTGGGGCTGGATCTCCTATAGGATTCTTCCCTGGACTAGGAAATTGTCTTTATGGTTTAATATGTGTTTGTTGTGAGCTGGGTGCAGGTGATTCATGCTTGTAATCCTAGCTACTCAGGAGACTGAGCTCTGAGCATCATGGTTCAGAGTCAGTACAGGCAGACAACTCTGAGAGACTCTTATCTTTAATTAACCAGCAAAAAGCCAAAAGTGGAGGCATAGTACAAGTGGTAGAGCACCAACTTTGAGAAAAGAAAAGCCAAGGGAAAGCTTGAGGTCCTGAGTTCAAGACCCAGTATTAGTGCATGTATGCACATGCACACTACACACACACACACACACACACACACACAGAGTCCATTATGCTTCCAATATAATGGAGGATGACCATCTAGGAAAGCTATGTGCTTAGCACCAGCAGAAGGGATGAGGGCAGGAATTAACTGTGGACTGCCACAGTCAGTTCCTAATTAGCTGAAGAGGAGTTGTCCCTATCTGTATGCCCATAGTAGTTTGTTGTTCTTCATTTCCATTATAAGAGGGAGGATGTTTTTCTTTTATTTATTACTATAATAGCAAATAGTTATTGATATCTTACATTTATCTTTTATCCAGCCAGTATATCAAAATACTCTAAGGGTTTTGTTTTTGTTTTTTTGTCCTGGGGCTTGAACTCAGGGCTTGAATGCTGTCCCTGACTTCTTTTTGCTCAAGGCTAGTGCTCTATCATTTTGAGCCCAGAGCTCCACTTCAGGTTTTCTGGTGGTTAATTGGAGATAAAAAGACTCTTGCCTGGGCTGGCTTTGAACAGCAATTCTCAGATCTCAGCCTTCTGAGTATCTAGGATTAAAGCCACCAGTGCCAGGCTTTGTTTTTTTGTTTGTTTGGTTGGTTGGTTTTTATTTTTGTTTGTTTTTAATCTTCAGAATCTCAAGTTTTCTAGGTATCTAATCAAATATCAGTAAAAAGAAATACTTTTCTTTCTTTTTCTTTCTCCACGGTTGGAGGGATTCTTGGGTTCCAGGAGGGGAAATTGTTTATGAAGGAAGGACACAGGAGTCTTGTCACCTGCATTAGCTACGGCTTCACCTCCACAGGCGTCCTCTCATCTGGGACATCCAGGGGTTTTCCTGGGTTCACAGACCTGCCTCCCCTCCTCACAAAGCAACTTCTGGGGCTAGGTGCTCCGTGAGACTCTTATCTCCAATAAACCACCAGACAACTGTAAGTGGCACTGTGGCTCAAGTGTAGAGTGCCTACCTGGAGCTGAAGAGCTCAGGAAGAGCACCCAGGCCTAGAGTTCAAGCCCCATAACTGACCCAAAAAAACCCACAAAACAGCTTGGTGGGAACAGAGACTCCCCCGACACAGCAGAATGACAAAGGAGCAGGGGGATTTGGGTAAGATTTGAGTAAAGAAAGTTTTCTTTTCTTTTTGGTGCCAGTTCTGGAGCTTGAACTCAGTCCTGAGCTTTTTTGCTCAAGGGCTAGCTCTCTACCAGTTGAGCCACAGCTTTGCTTCCAGTTTTCTGGTGGTTAATTGGAGATAAGATTCTCACAGACTTTCCTGTTCAGGCTGGCTTCAAACCACAATCCTTAGATCTCAGCTTCCTGAGTAGTTAGGATTACAGGCACCCAGCTCAGAGAAAGTTTTCTTGTTTGGCAACCGCTGGATGATAGTGTTTTTGTGTTTTAATTCGTTTAGTCCTCATGACAACTTCTTTTTTTTGGGGGGGGGTGGTGGAGGGGGTTGCTGAACATCAAGCCCAGGACCTTATTCATGCTAGGCAAGCACTCTGTCATTGAGCTACAGCTAGCCTTGGTCATCACCACAACTTTAAAAACCACATGCTATCATCCTCAGTTTCTAGATGGAGGAACAGAGTTTAAAAACTTAACCAAAAATCATGGAGTTGGACTTGAATTTGGGAATCTAGCTCTTTTTTTAATTTTGTGTTTCTAGGGTGGGAGCTAACTATACTCTGCTGGTAAGCTGGTAAGCTGATAGGGGAGAGGGGAAGTTTGGTGAATAACAGGAGAGAGACATTCTGGGACAACCTGGCATGGCCAGGGTGAAGGCGTATGCCACTGTGTCTCTTGGCACCCCTTAGGTGTTTTTGTTTTGTTTTTGTCGGTTGTGGGGCCTGAACTCTGGGCCTGGGCGCTGTCCCTCAGCTCTTCAGCTCAAGGCTAGAGCTCAACCTCTTGAGCCACAGTGCCATTTCCGGCTTTTTCTGCTTATGTGGTGCTGACGAATCGAACCCAGGGCCTCACGCACGCAAGGCAAGCACTCCACTGCTGAGCCACCTTCCTAGCCAGGGTGATCTTTGAAGTATGATTTTTGGTGGTTGTCCCTACAGAATAGTTGAGGAAATAAAAACCCAGAGAGTTCTGGGCACTGGTGATTCATACCTAGAGATAGAGTACTAGCTACCCATAAAGTACTAGCTATCCAGGAGGCTGAGATCTAAGGATCTCAGTTCAAAGCCAGCCAAGGCAGACAAATCAGAGAGACTCTTATTTCTAATTAACTAACAAAAAGCCAGAAGTGGAAATGTAGCTCAAACGATAGAGCTCCAGCCTGGAGTGAAAAAGCTAAGGAACAGTGCCCTGGTCCTGAGTTCCAGCCGCCAGTATGGGAGTACATGCACATGTGTGCACGCGCACACATACACACTTAAGACCCAGAGAGGTAAAGTGACTTGTTCAGGGATTTGGCTGAGAGTACAAACCCATGAAAACCAAGTTTTGTCTCTCTGGAAGAGGAGACAAACTTGATTTTTCAAGGAGGCAGGTAGGTTATTTCTCATTTCACACTTCTCAGATGGGGTTGGCCAAAGGGCTGGGAATTGGGAGGGCCCCAATGCCAGAGATGAGTCTCATGACAGATTTCTGAGTTTGGGAGGGAGGCAAAGACCTGGGGTCATGGGAGTGGGAAAAGGAGTGGAAAAGGCCTTCATTGGTGGAGCCAGCTGATCCCCCTGGGCTCAGGGAATGTGACAGGAGCTGGGCAGAGGCATGTCAGGAGCCTCGTGCAGTCTAGCTTCCCCCAGGATCTGTTGAAGCAAAGAATTCCCGGGCGCTCCAGGGCTAGGAGGAGGAGTGTGGCAGGCCCCAGCTTGCAGAGACAAAGAAAGCAGTGCTGGAGTCCAGCAAGAGGGGTGGGCTAATGGTTCTACAAACCTGGGGCCAGAGGAGAGCCATGAGCAGAGACCACACACCCTCATTCACCCCCTCTCCTCTGCCCACTTCCATGAGCTGGGCCCCTCCCTCAATAAAGAGAATGGGGGCAACAGGATTGAGGAAAGGGGAAAAGAAAGAAGCCAAGGAGCTCAGAGGCAACCAGTCTGAGAAGGGAGGCCAATGCCCTGCTTTCTGGCAAGCTCATCTGAGGGAAGAGGGCAAGTTCTCACCGATCAGGCTAACGTGTAAAACAGGACGGAGAAGGTGATCAGGGTGGGCTTTTGGGTAGAGGGGATTCCCAGGGAGTTTCAACCTCATTATTTAGCCTGTATCTTGTTTACTAGTTTGAAGTGGGAACAGAGCTAGGGAGGGAGGAGGGGGCGTAGGCAGAGCAGAATCTCCCAATGATGGTGAAGGTTCATCCTGGGATTTCATGTCCAATTCAACTGTAGACTGACGGAATGGCTCAGATGGGGCTGAGTAACACATGCCACATGGATTCACAGAGTGCTGACTTCCCCTGGAAATGATGTCATTACTTTATTTGGGGGCCAGGGAGGCTGAGGCCTGGCACTCACCGAGAGGTACTGAATCAAAAAGCTTGGTGTTTGGAAGAAGCATGGGACCCACGCCTTTCCACTTCCTGGGCTGACCAGACATGTCCTCCAAGATGCCAGTCAACCAACAGTAGAGTTGCAAAGAGTTTGCAAAATAAATGCAATCTAATGGAGGAGGTGGAGTCCCGATCTTTGAGGAACCTTCAGTCTGATGGGAGAGGCTGAAGTGGAGGTGGTGGCAGACCCAGGCTACTACTTTCTCTGCCCCAGGACTTAGCAAGAAAAATCATACCAGGCCTCCTCCTCCCTCCCTCCCCCGGGGGGCTGGAGTCAGTGTGTCAGAACCGGGGAACCGAGATTTCAGAGGAGACGTATGAAGGAAAGCCCCCTTAGCTAACCTTTGGGTTCCATGGCAGAACTGGACTCTCTGGCCATGTCTGAGAGCCATGGACTGTGTACCAGGAAGGAATGGGGACAAGATAGGAGCTCTGCTTTCTAGAGCACAAGAAAAGAAACAGGCAAGGCTTCAGGAAACAAAGAAAATAAAGTCATCCTAAAATTACCGGTTTCTGTAGCTGTTCAGCCTCCCTCCCTACATGCTCACCAGAGAAATGTTCTCAGAAAATATGAATGAGCCAGGAAAGGGGGAGGGCGAGAGAAGAGGAAGAAAGAGACTTGCTCCCCCTTACACACACACACACACACACACACACACACACACGTATCTCTACACAAACAGGGATGCTAGTCTGCAGATTCCTGTAGATGCATTGTTTCTGCTTATGTTGAAACCCTGGGTACCTCCTTCCTGGGTCATTGCTCTGTACTGAGCTTCTTTCTGCAAGCAAGGAAGCTGTGGGTGGATTTTTTGGTGTATGTATGTGAACCATTGTGGGAATACTTCATGTACACATGCAAGTATTTGTCTCTGTCCACAGCTCTGCCCACCCTGCATGCCCTGTATATGTCCACCTGCCTAGTGTGCATATTCTGTGAAAAGGTATCCTGGTCTCTTTTTTTTGTTTTTGGTTGTAGGGATTGAACTCTGGGTACGGGCGCTGTCCCTCAGCTCTTCAGCTCAAGGCTAGTGCTCTACTACTTGAGCCACAGGGCCACTCCCGGCTTTCTGTTTATGTAGTGCTACGGAATCAAACCCAGGGCCTCCTGCATGTGAGACAAGCACTCTACCACTGAGCCACCTTCCCAGCCCCGGTATCTTGGTTCTGAGGTCTTTTTTTTTTCTGGTACTAGGACTTGAACCCAGAACCTTAAGCGCTCATTGGACTTCCTTACCCGTGACTGGTGATTCTACTGCTTTGAGCCATTAGCTCAGCTTTTTTTTTTTTCTTCTTGTCTATTGGAGATAGAGTCTCATAGATTTTTTTCTTTTCTTTTTCTTTCTTTCCTTTTCCTGAACTTTTCCTTTTCCTTTTCTTTTCCTTCCTGAATTCTGGGCCTGGACACTATCCCTGAGCTTCTTTTTCTCAAGGCTATCATTCTACCACTTGAGTCCCAGTGCTACTTCCGGCTTTTTCTGTGATTAATTCACCAATTAATTCTCATGGACTTTCTTGGCCCAATCTCAGCCTCCAGAGCAGCTAGGATTATAGGCATGAGCCACCAGCACCTGGCTATAGATTTCTTTTTTACCTAGAATGGCTTCAAACTATGATTCTTGTATCTCAGTCTCCAAGACAGGATAGCTCAGAGTATAGGCATGAGCTACCAGCACCGGCCGTAGGGTCTTCTATTTGGAAATGGTGGGTCTTTTTTTTTCTGCTTTTTGTTGGATCTGAGATGGATAGGGAGGGGAAGGGAAGGGAAGGGAAGAGAAGGGGGAAGGGAAGGGAAGGGGGAAGGGAAGGGAAGGGGGAAGGGAAGGGAAGGGAAGGGAAGAGAAGGGAAGGGAAGGGGGAAGGGAAGGGAAGGGAAGGGAAGAGAAGGGAAGGGAAGGGAAGGGGGAAGGGAAGAGAAGGGAAGGGGGAAGGGAAGGGAAGGGAAGGGGGAAGGGAAGGGAAGGGAAGGGAAGGGAAGGGAAGGGAAGGGAAGGGGGAGGGGAGGGAAGGGGAGGGGAGGGAAGGGAAGGGAAAGGAAGGGGAGGGGAGGGGAGGGGAGGGAAGGGAAAGTGGAGGCCCAGCCCATAAGGCTGTTCTTTCCCCTCTGGGCTTGTTCACTGTGGAGAGACAGCAGTCACCAAGAAAATTTCTCTCCTGTTCATCACATCCTGCATACTAGCTGCTCTGAGAAGTGGGTTGCCTGGGGTGGAGTAGAGAGAAAACAGAGGTAAAGGAACCCCTTCTCAGAGAAGTGAGGAGGGAGATGGAGGGGAAGAGGATGTGAAAGAAATTCTTGGGGATGGATGACATTTTCTTTTCCACCATGATTGTTATGAGCAGGGGCTTCCAGGGCAAGGGCTTTGTGGGGGCAGGGCTGACTGACTTTGTGGAGTCCTGAAGCCCATCTGAGCCTCTGCCTCCTAGCCTTACCTCTAGGTCCTTCTGGGTTCCATCTACTTCCTTCTTCCACCTCTTCCTAGGCCACAGGTGAGGTGGGGGCTGGGAACACCTGTAGGATGCTTAGGGGGAAGGAAGACACTTCAGTGGCCCTGAGGACAGAAAGCTGAGAGGAGATTTGCCAACCACTACAATGGAAGGGATTGAGATTAGAGTCAGGTAGAACCAGAAACCTCCGGAGCCTGGAAGGGTTGATGATTGGAGAGGAAAGAATGAAAGGGAGGAAAAAATGAGTATCTTAGCCGAAACTTGGAAGCAGGAAGTCACTTGTCCACTGTCTCTGGCTTTTCTCCCCTTATAAATTCTAGGGAAGTCCTTGATCTCCAAGGCCCCCATCTCCACAGGCCTTAGCTACTTGGATAACATTACATTGACTCTGGATCCAATCCCAGAGGCAAGTCCAGGCATCGGAACTCCAATGAGGCTGGAGCTGAGTAACCAGCTGCTACAACTATGCAGACTTTTTGTCAGGGAGCAAGGAGTGCCCCACCCCCACCTCACACAGGGGATTGGGGTGGAGGAGGAGCAGACTGTCACTCTAAGTCTTCCATCCCCCTCCCACCACTACCACCATCTCCTCCTTCCCACCTGCAAGTAATTTGGCCAATGGGAGGGCAGCTAAGATTGCAGTGTGGAATCCTTCTAGATCTGTGTGCATTTGCTGAGGAGGGGTCTACCCCCCCCACACCCCCTAGACCCCATGTAACCTTTTCGTCTTCACAGAAGCAAATTACTCGTAATTATCTCACATTGAAAGCCTTCAGGAGCTGCTTCCAAAATTGCTTTAATTGAATTAATTGAATCTCATTTTGTCGGAGGACAGAATGAGGGGCATACCTTAAAATAGTATGGGGGGTGGGAAGGGAGGGAAAGTGAGTGACCTAGGGGGAGGGAAACCCCAAGGCAGCTTTCCCAGCACTGGAGACCACATTGGTGTTCCCTTGTGCCCTGACCATTCCCGGACACGCCTTCCACTTTCCAGTCTCAGCAGATTTCAGATCCACACCCCGATGCCTGGCCTTTTGCATTTGGGACCTTGTATGGGTCCTGCTCTCAGATGGTGCTGGGCAGTTCCCTTCCCCCTCCCACTCTCAGGAGGCTGGTCTGCTGGAGACCAGGGGGGTGAATGGGTTGCTGTAAGGCCTCCCCTCCCTGATAATCATAACAGCAACTATAAATGCCATTTATTAAGTGTTTACTGTGTTCCAGGCACTGGGTCAAGCATGCTACAAACACTATCTCATCTCATCATCACAACCACACCACGAAGCAAGTCCTGTTAGCATGCCTTTCCTAGCAAGCCAGGATGGGGGGTGGGGGGTGGGGAGGAGAATAAAAGCCTCAGAAAGAAGTTAAGAAATGAGCTTAGCCTGGTGCAGGGTGGCTCCTGACTGTAATCCAAGCTATTCAGAAGGCTGAGATCTGAGGACCATGGTTAAAATCAGCCCAGGCAGGAAAGTCCCAGAGACTCTCATCTCTAGTTAACTATCAAGAAGCTGGAAGTGGAGCTGTGGCTCAAGTGGCGGAGTATCAGCCTTGAGTGGAAAAAAACTAAAGGACAGTACCCAAGCCCTGCGTTCAAGCCCCAGTACTGGTGTGCATGTACACGTGTGCACACAGGAAATTTGCCAAAAGTCACATAGCTAATGAGTGATAGAGCTTGTACTCTTTGGGGGCTAAAGTATCCACTAAGTCTGATTCCCCTTCTCCAATGTTCCCATTGGGGCTTGCTAATGAGAAGAAGCCTTGGGGCTCTCCTCTCTAGCCCTGATGGTTTGAGAGAAATGGGAGGGGGTAACTTCTAAGGGAATATACCTCCTCAGAGGCCAGGGAAACGGAACTAGCTCCCAAGTGGAGAAAGGAATTCCTACTTCCCCTGGAAGAAGGATGAGGGTAAGGACAGGGGCTGCTGTGGGCTCAGCTCAGCTAGTCCCTGGCTGGAAGAGCAATTACATTTCTTCTGCTACTTAACTTTACAACCCGGGCTGTTGTTTTAACGATGGGACGCGTGTTGGGCTGTCCAATTAATCTGCCTTTGGAGGCTTTCCGAGATGAGGCGGTAGATCTTATCTGGGCGCTGTGGAAAGAAGAGTGTGCAGCCTGTCTGGGAGGGAACAGCTGCCCCAAGGGCCTGTGGCCTCAGAGGAGACCCAGAGAAGGGATCTCAGGCCAGGCTACCCCCAAAAGCAATGGGACCAGCACCTGGGGTGGGGGGGGGGGCAGGGGACAAGGAAAGGCACTGGAAGGGAGCATGAGAAAGGGGCCATTCCTCTGAGCACTCTGACTTCTCACAGTTCTAGGTCTTGGCTTTGGCCTGCTCTGTGTCATTTTTCCATCCCTAAGAGAGCCCTTGGTGTGTGTCTTCGGTCACTGGGGTGGCCCCTGACCCAGAAGGGGGACAAGGAAAGATTGTTTAC
The DNA here is from genome assembly GCF_019054845.1 of Dipodomys spectabilis. NCBI lineage: Eukaryota > Metazoa > Chordata > Mammalia > Rodentia > Heteromyidae > Dipodomys > Dipodomys spectabilis. The sequence continues at coordinate 16,306,457 of NW_024870695.1, read as the reverse complement.
AGGTACCCTAAGGTGGGGTAGTGCCTCCACTGAATGTGACACCTCTCCTGTCCTACATTTGAATCCAAGTGGAGCTTTTTTCTCTCTGGCACTGAGTTGAATGGGCTTTTCAGCCTGGGGCAGGTTGCCCCCACTTCACAGTGCTTGAGAACAGGTTTAGGCAAGGAAGGAAGCTCTCCTAGGAAGCCTTTTGCCTAGAATTGGAGGCCCCTCCCTAGCCCCTGGGGATACTGTTGGGTTGGATTCCCTGGATGATTCTCCCGTGTCCTCTGCCCTCCTCCCACAGCCCTCCTCACCCCATGCTGCGCGCGCGCGTGGTGGGGTGCAGTGGCCATGAATCACCACTGGGGCCTGCTGCTCCCAGCACTGCCCAGCCTTCTCACCCAGCACTGACCTCATCAGCACCACCCGACTGGACTAGAAGCCCTGGACAGTGCCCACAATGCCACCTATCTTACCCTTTGTCTGTCTCTTGCCACACAGCCTCTGGTCATTTGTCTGGCTCCCTCTTAGCCTGAAGCAGCTGCCTCAGTCAGTCTCCAAGCTATCCCCAGGATCTAACACACCGCAGGGCCATTTAGCTAGCTGTGTGTTAGAGAATTCTACTTCTGGGTGGAGTTTTCCTTCTTTTTGTTCCTGGTGGTGGGCTGAGGCCATTCCACTTGGAAGCAGGAAATTTGTCTTAAAAGACTGGTCAAGGCCAGGCACTGGTAAGCTTATGCCTGTAATCCTAGCTACTCAGGAGGCTGAGATCTGAGGATCACAGTTCAAAGCTAGCCCTGGCAGGAAAGTCCATGAGACTTATCACCAAATAACCACCAGAAAACCGCAAGTGGCACTGTGGTTCAAAGTGGTAGAACACTAGTCTTGAGAAAAAGAGCTCAGGGACAGCAACCAGGCTCTGAGTTCAAGCCCCATGGCTGACAAAAAAAAATAGATTTTTAGGGCTGGGAAGGTGGCTCAGTGGTAGAGCGCTTGCCTTGTATGCATGAGGCCCTGGGTTCGATTCCTCAGCACTACATAAGCAAAAAGAAAAAAGCTGGAAGTGGCACTGTGGCTCAAGTGGTAGAGTGCTAGCCTTGAGCTGAAGAGCTGAGGGACAGCACCCAGGCCCAGAGTTCAGGCCCCACGACCGGACCCAAAAAAAAAAAAAAAAAGATTTTTATTTTAAAGGACTGGTATGGCTCAATGGGTGTCTTCTCTCCAGGTGGGCAGGGCTTCTGCTTGGGGCTACAGATTGATTGTGGGGTGTGTGAGGTGCTGAGTCTTCCTACAACTGAGCCAGGGGAGAATCTGCTGGCAAAGACCAACCACTCCGACCTTGGTCATTCCCAGCATGGGCATGCTCTCATTTCATAGCAGAGCATATGAAACTACAGGCATGAATACACATTCTACAACTAGAACCATAGAGCTAGGAAGTGGCAGAGGCACAATTAGAATCTAGGTCCTCTGACTCCTAGATCAGATGCAACTGAGAGACGAGCAGCCAGTCCAGACCTTTGTGCAGTCAGGAGACAGAAACTTTTCACAGACAGGACCCAGGGTTTTGCACAAACTTTAATCTCCCGAATCTCATGGTGTGCAGGATGGTAAGCACTTGAAAGGGGGTTAGTCAGACTAAGAATGAACTTGAATGGTTCCTCTGGACAGAGAATACTGTGACTAGCTGAAGTGTCAGGCCACCCAACCTATTTGGGGTAGGCACTCATCCAGAGAGTCTGTGTCTTTATTTCCCTCAAAGTGTGAGTTTACTGGATTCCCAGGGTCTGGGGCTTGTGCATAAGGGATTGAGAATAGGAGGGAACAAACTCCTAATAAATACCTGTTGAATTATATGGACAATTGGTGTCCATTATCTACTCAAAATGGGTAAACATGAGGAGAAGAAAAACTTTTTTTTAGGAGGGAAGCATAAAGCTGGGCATTGTGGTAACATGCTTGTAATACCAGCACTGAGAAGGCAGACTGGTGGATCATGAGTTCAAGGCCAGCCTGAGCTCCACAGCAAGAAACCATCTTAAAATTCTTTTTTTGGCCCACAGGCCAATGAGCTCCACATTCCCAGGTTTAGTTGGCTTTGTGCTGGAGATAGAACCCAGGGACCTCCTGCATGCTAAGCACTTGTACACACTGAACTACACACTACATCCTTAATTACAGAAGTAATGGGCTCACCACCAAGGGAAAAAAAAAAATCTGTGGCTGGCTAGAACCTGATGGAGGCCCACTGTGAAGACCACAGGTGTTTATTTCTGTTTTCTCTCACAAATGAGCACACTCGGATCCACGGTGCATGCTGAGAAAATGAAAAATATACTCAAATGTTTTCTACTGGTTTTGACCCCAAGCTGTGGTAGGGCTTCAGGGGGGAAGGGAAGCCTATGTATGGGTCCTTGGGGAGTCAAAACTGGAACCAATGACCTCTCTCCAGAGCCTTTGTCCAGTGGAGAGAATGCATTCAGTCCATGGTAGTGGTGGTGCAGTGGTGAAGGCTGAACTCCTTCATTTAGCTGTCTGAGTCAGGGGAAAAGGACTCTGCCATCCCTTTTCCTCCTCTAGCTCTTCATCCCGAAAAAACTCATCTGGAACTGGTTTCCTCTCATCCCAGAAGGGGTGCAGGTGTGCTGGGTTCCTGGGCCTGGCAGGAGGGCTAGGGCCTGGCTAGCCCTTCCTCAGACTCACATCATCTGAGGTGGAGCCAGCACATCTGGGGAGAGATGTTGATACCAGGCTCCAAAGCTGTTGCCATAGCCACTGACAGGCAGGGTGCCTGTCTTGGGGAGATCCCAGAAAGACGGAAGGGGTGGGGAACATGGAGACAGGGAGGGAGGTCTCCCAGGCAAGTCCCCTTCTTGCCCCCCAGAGTTCTGCTTCAGAAGCTTCTTATATTTAGAGCGTTTGTTCTGGAACCAGATCTTTACCTGGGGGTGGGGCGGGAAGGGGACAGAAGGCAAGATTAGGAGCATGTCTGGAAGAGTTGTTGAGGAAGGGAAAGGGCTGCTCAGAGCAGCTCTTCTTCAAGAGAAGAGCAGAGGGCCAGAACCTCTGCGGAAGGACGAGCTGGCCTCACCTGGGTCTGGGTGAGGCCGAGCTGCGCTGCCAGCTGGGCCCTCTCAGGCAGTGCCAGGTACTGTGTGTGCTGGAAACGCTGGTTGAGATGCTGCAGCTGAAGGCTTGAGTAGATGGTCCTTGGTTTACGCTGCTTCTTGATGAAGGGCTGTGGGAGCTGTTCTGAGGGCTCCAGGGACAGCGGCTCCTTCTCAGATTCTGGGAGGCAGCACAAGAGGGGAAAGACTGGAAAGGTCAGACATAGACTCATGCGCACCTCTCCTGCACGTCCCCAAAAGACTAGCAACAAATACACCACCATGAGCCTCCATCTCCTGCCCCTGCCCCCTTTCTGCTTTTTCAGTCTTCAAGCATCCAAGGTGCTAAGTGATACAAGATCTACTTCTTGCCTTCCAGGAGCTCACACTCATGGGTTCTGAATGCCCAAAGGGGCAGGGGCCAGAGCTAGGGTACCACTCAGGCGCCTGCTGCAGGAGGGAGGTCAGAGTTCACCCGCTCCGGGCAGGGCGGGTTAAAGGTCCGGTGGAGGACTGGGATGACCAGAAAGGGCATTCCAGGATCAGGGAACTCGAAAGTTATGTTGGGAGTGAGGGGGAGGCTGGAGGCGGACAGAGATAGTGTCTGCGTGGCACCCTCCGGCTGCGGAAAGAGGAAGAGCTCTAAAGGTCTGGCTGATCCGGCCTTCAGTGCCAGCACCGTAGAATGGGGAAGGGCCTACCCCGCCTAGGTGTTCGCTTGCTTCCCTTACAATAACCGACCCCCCCCCTCTCCCGAGGAGCACCCCCCCGTAGGAAAAGTGACCATCTCTCCATATTTTATAGGGGCCTCAGAAGCCAGGTTAAGGGGAAGGCAGCCCTATTTTCCAATGGGCCACACGAACCGAGGGAATTTTCTCGTGGCCGGGAAGGTGACCGGCATCCCAGAGCGCCGCCTGGGGCCACGAAGGTCACCGGGGCTGCGCCAGGCACCGCCCAGGTTGATCGCCCCCACCTTCGGTCCCCCTGGTTCTACAGCAATTCCAGCCGCCCTGCAGCTGGACCGTAAATGTTGGTGCAAGGGTGGGGGTGGGGGTTCCACATTTTCCCCTCCAGCGGGTAGTCCCAACTCGCCACTCAGCGAGGACACGAGAGAGGGCCCCCGGGCCATAGGAACAGGAAGGTGAACCGAGCGGACCAAATGCCCTTAAGGCTTAAGGCGACATTCGGCATTTGCGCAGATCTATCCTGGGGACCCCAGCCGAGAAAGCCTGCATCCCCAGGGCGCCCGCACGGCTTCTGTCCACCCTGGCCCGGTTCCCCCATTCCCCCCACCCCAAGTCAGGGTTTCTGCCCTTGGTTGGCCGGCCAGCCGCCTTCTCCAGTCGCCTTCGCCTCCCCCGCAGCCCTCACCAGCGGCCTCGGGCTCTATGGCTTCTCAGACACTCAGACACACACACACACACACCATCGACCCCTGCCTCAGCCAATGCCCAGAAAAACCATTGGGCTTCCGCTCCCACCAGCGTCTGTCCAGCCTCCCCTGCTCTCAGCCCGGGGGCTGGCAACCCAGCGACCACTCTGGCTGGTGGACAACACTATTATTCAGGCGGGGACGCAGAGAATGCAAGCAAAACCTCTGATGATGAACTCCTAGAGCTCTCTGCACCCCAACTTTCAGAGCTGGACACCCCCCCCTCCACACACACACCAGTTCCTTCCAGGACAGCTGCCATTTCCACCCCAGCTACAAGTCACAACTGGATTTGCCCTGGTCTGGATAATGGAGCCCTAGGGTCTCCCTGGAGGCACAGGTTTTTGTTGTTGTTGTTTTGTTTTGTTTCCTAACCAAACCTGTGAGAATGGGAAAATGGGCTGACAGTGGAGATAAAAGGAGGACCCTATCTCAATCATTCACACCCCAGTGGTTTACTCCGGAGTGGTCCGAACACTCGGTTCCAATAGAGTTACAAGCTAGTTTAAAGACATTTGCCTGGTGAGCGGTTGTGTAGCTTTTCGTTGGATCCGGGTAAAGTCTAAAGGAATGGGACTCTGCACTCCACCGGCTTCAGAAGGAGAAAGGGAAGGCAAAGGAGTGTGGGAGACAAAACAGACAACACTTAGCACAGTGGGCAGTTTTCCCTAGGGTAAGGTCAGGCTAGTCTCACCCCATCCCCCAGCACACTGTCCCCCCCCCCCCCCCAGAGTGTATGCACATGCCACATGCCATTTTAACATATCTTTAAGGAAATACTCTGGGGGATTCATTTGTAAAAACTAGATCTGTAGGACCTTCCCTCTCAACAGTTCCTCCTCCAGCCGACCAGCAGCTTGAGATAGGTACCCCCAATTCTGTCACAGGAGGCAGCTAACTTAACAGGGTTCTGAGAAGTTCCTTAAAGTTCTATTTCCTGACTCCACACAGTGAAAGTGGCTTTGCCTACAGCCAGGGGCCTGGAAACCTGGCAGTGTCTTTGATCCATAAGAACCCTTTCTTCTTGCCTCAGTTTGCTCATGAGTAAATCAAGGAAGTTGAGCTCTCAAGTGCTAAGATCACTTCAGATTCTGAAAGTTCTTGAGAGAAGGGAGCTGTCTTGGTCTTGGGTTGACTGAAGTAAAGTCAGTTGTTAGATGTGCAACCTAGGAGGAGACTGTACCAAAGACAATGGTAGGGACCTGGAGTTCATTCTGTGTCTACGTAGAGGGCACTAATACTACGTGGGCCAATATGTCAGCTCCTCTGTGCAAATTATGACTGGGGAAGACCTGTTAGTTCCTTGGTTTCATTGAAGCTTTCCAGACAGCACTTTCTCAGGAGCTCAAAGTTGATCCAGGAACTGGGGCCTAAGCTACCCTAACATCAAGGGTGGAGATGGCAGGGATGGCTGCCATCCTGTTGACTGCCTAGTCAACTTGTGGCTCAGTTCTTTGAACAATGGGTGGTGGGGTACTAAAACCAGACTTCGCTAAACTAGCTTCCAGTCAAGGTCAGACAATCTGGGGAAAGGGGGTGGGGCCCAAGAAGAGAGAGGAAAGCTCCCGCCTAGAGGTCTATAGCTCTCCAGCTGGGAACAGATTTGTGTTTAGCAGGGTTTGGCGGCAGTACTGCTTTCCTCAACAAGAAAGGCCACAGGGGAGGGGCGTACAGGTTGGGGAGAATCCTCAGGAAGGGGCTAGGCCCCCACCCTACATCTGGATTGAAGCAGTTACCCTTAGGTTCACACTACCCGGCAGCTCTAGGGGGTGGGGAAGGGAGCCCTCCCGCCTGACTTCACACAATGGCAAATCAAAACCTAGTAGGTTTTGAGACCAGGATCCGTTCGCTCAGCAGCCCCCCCTCTCACTCCCCCCCCACACACATCAGGATGTCTCCCGCCCCATCCCTTTGCATTCCCCTCCCCCACATCCCAAGGTTTGAATCCCGTTAGCTGCTTGCAACCAGGCGAGGGCGAAGTTTAGGGGCACTGGAGCCGGACCCCAGAAGTGTGGAGAGCTGCCGCCGCCAGACTTACCAGCCTCAGGTTCCTGCGGATGTTCAGCGGGACCACGGAAGGGCTGGTTTGGCGCCCCAGGTTGCTGGCAGGACAGGTAAGAATCTCCTGAGGTCGTCGGTGCTGTGTAGGAGTAGGACAGAAGGTGGCCATATGGCCGGGAGTAGGGCAGATCAGGGAGGGCTGCGGTTGTGGGGGACAGGCCAAGTGGGTAGGCAGCCACTACCGACGGGACGGGGGCGAAGTCCGGGAAGTCAACTTTGGAGGCGTCCTGGCCAGGGAGGGGGCAGGGCAAAGAGGTCATTGTGGCCGAGGCTGGGGCCGAGGGGCTTAGGTCATGACCCAGCACTCTGTCCGTCTGCCAACTCTCTTCCCCAGCCTCTAGTGCTGGGGTGGCCGAGCCCCCGCAGCCAGCTGCGCCGCACTTAAGATCCCAGGAAAAGGGTCTCTGCGCCTCTTCCAGAGGAGAGCACGCACCCGAGAACGGGGTTCCGGGGGGTGCCCCCATGGCTTTTCCCCTCCCCCCTAGGTCCTTGAAGTTCCCCTCCTTCAGTTCAAGGGGTTCGGCTCCCGGGATCCGACGGGGGCCACTCCCACTGAGACGTTCGCGATTGGCTGCCGTACGCGGTGACCTCACGGAGGCCGGCAGCCGGCGCCCGCCCCTCGCGGGGGAGCCTGCCTGGGGAGATGGGCGGGGTTCGGTGTGCTACCTCCAGGCCCACCTATCTCGGGGTCTTTTCGTTAAGGGGGTACCAGGTTGCCAGGTGATTGGTACGTCAGGGAGCGTCGGTTGCAAGGTCCGAAGTGCTCGGGAATTGGTGGGTAGCCCAAGGGGCGTGGAGAGCTGCGCCGGGGGCGGAGGCGCCGGGCTTTCCAGGGACGGGTTCGAGCTCTCCATCTCTCAGGGGTCTGCGCGGCTTCCTCCCCTCCCCACCCCTGCACCTCCCGGCTCGGGAATCAAGAGCAGACCGCCAGCGCCAGCGGCTTATTCAGCGCGTCGGAATGCGTCGCTGCTGAGCCCTGGCAGTTTGTTGGTAAACAGACGCCGGGACCGGGAGGGTGCCGCCTGGCGCCCGGCCGGCCCCGCACGCGTGTGGCGCGCACGCCCCCGCGGGGCGCCCTCCACCTGGCACGCTGCGACCGCCGCCGCCGCAGCGCCTGGCTGCCCCCTCCCCCGCCGGCTTCCGCTTCCGGCGGGGGCCCGGGTTTGGTTGCGACACGGCAGGCCCCCGAGGGTGCGGGAGGGGTCTGCTGTCTGGGTTTTGCCTGTGCTGCGCCCCGCCTTTCCTGGCGCCGCGTGAAGCTAAGTAGCCTTGTTTGAATTGGGACAAAATCTGGGAGCGGGGATGAGTTTAGATTGTTGGCTCCGAGGAAGACGTGGGAACGGTGGCAGAGGAGGTCTGCCCGGCTGTGCAGGACTTGCCTCCTCTAAACACAGCTACCGAAGGCCTCGGTGGACACGTGTCTTTGTATACAAGCAGCTGTTGCCACATGCGCACAAATGCACAAGGACTCCACTCAAATACAACCTATGTCTTCTCATACCAAGACACAGGTGTCTGCGCACGTGTTCGCACTAGTGTCTCCCATGAAAAGCTTATTCCTGGATCTGCAAACACAGAAATCAGGCAGTAATATAAGACCAAAGATGAAGAACAAGTCCTTGAATAAAAACACTGTATATTTGTCTCTTACACAGACAAGTATTTTACACAAGCAAATCAGTTGTTGTACAGACTCAAAAATAAGGAAAATCCAAGCATTTATGCACACGTACCTATCCTGTAAAAGACATCCAAGCTGCTTCCTGCTAGGGGAGACAGTCCGATTCCTCACTGATTCTCCTGACAAATTTATACTCCTTTTCCCATTATGTGCAACTTTGCAGGCACCCTCATGTTTATACATACACATTATAAAACAACAGTCTTGGAGGAAAGAAGAAATCCTGAAAGAGTAAGAGAAGAGGAAGAGAAGCCAACTCACTGGGTGGTGGTCAGGCCTTCTATGAGAGAAAAATCTCAAGTTCTATGGGGTGGTTGAAGCCCACAGGTTGCCAGCAGGAAGGAAAAGAAACCAACTTCAAATTATATTACTCCCCCCACCGCCTCTTCCTGCTCCTGGAATGGATAAAATTTAGTTTCTCCAGGAAAATACTTTTGTAGGCCTTGGCAGAGTACTCTGAAGCCTTGGAGAGTCTTCTCTGGATGGCTGGTGAACCCACTCCCCTTTTGTTTGACAGAGTGCAAGGTTTTGCTCGGGAGATGTGCTACTTCCATGTGGGATGCAGGACCACTTTACCCCATGCTCCAGCCATGTAGTCATCTCCTTAGAGCTGGCGACATGAATTTGAGGATGTTCCTTTGCAAGCCTTCCTTTCTAGCACCATCATGTTCCTCTGGAGGGAGGCTGCCATGGTGAGGTTCTGGGATTGGTATATTAGGTGAAGTGGAGGAAAGGAGAGGTCTTGGAGGTAGGCTTGGCTCTCTGAGAAGGTTTCACAGCAGAGATGTTTTTGAGCTAGAATTGAAAGATTGGTGGAGGATACTTCCATACTTCCTCCTTTCTGTGCTGGACCTAGCAAAGAAGTACAAACATTGGCTTTGGGCATTCTCCAAAGCTAGGTGTTCAGTCATGAAAACATTTCCTAAACTCTCCTAAGTGCTTAAGAAACTTCTCTGAACTCATGTAGGATTCTTATCCTGGTGCAGCAACAGAAAACAGATCGCAGTCCTTTGGAATGCATCACTCACACGCTCTCTGCATCTTTCCTGAAAGCACATGCAGTAGGTGCTGTTATTAGCACCATCTTGTTCCTTGGGAAGGAGGCTGCCATGGTGAGGTTCTGAGGTTGGCATATTAGATGAAGTGGAGGAGGAAATCTCCCTCTCCAACACTTGGCTCTCTGTGCCTCCTCTTCCTACACTCCAAAGGGTATGGGACTTTGACAATGGGCTGGAAAACCTGGGGGTTTCCTTTAGATGCAGATTCCCAAGAAAGGGGGTCTAACAAGACAATTCTCAACCTCAAGAAAGGTGGAAGTGATGGATATGCAGGCGAGGAAAGGCAGTGATAATGTGGCCTCCTGAGGTTCCTGAGTTTCTATCCAGAGCCCCTCTAAGATGCTGGCTAGTCAGCCATCTCCTGCTAGATACTATCAGCTATGAAAGGAGGGAGCTGGCCTCAAGAGTCCAAGCCTCCGTCATTTGCTCTATGGTGATGACTTTACAAAACCTCAAATCCAAATAACAACAACGAAAAACAAACAACAAAACTGGGCATGTGCTAAGAAAAGGAGAAAGACATACTGGAAGGGAAAACAAAATGAACTTTCTTGTTCAGTACTACAGCTCCGGTGGCTCACGTACGCTCAAAGTGGCTCCCCTAGCTTTTCTTATGCAGATCTGCCTTTGAAAAAGGGACCAACTTGGAGAACCCAGCACCAAAGCGGCACCCAGGGAGCAAACTGTAGGAAGGAGTTGAGACCCCAGGAAGGTGAAGCAGCGCTGCAGCCCTCCCCTCCCACCCCATCCCCCTTGCCGGGAATTGCCTTGGCTGGACAATTCTTGAATCTGATCAATGTTGTTTCTAGTGTAGGCTCTTTGCTGGTCAGCCCACCAGATGGGATAAGGATCCATAGCTTGGGATTCTTTCCTTGCTTGAAGTTATTTCCCGATCTGTCCTTTCTTGTTGCAGGAATGCTACCCAAACCAGCAGTCCATCACCGGCATCCCAAACATGTGGGGAGATGCGGGATGCGGGGTTCTCGGCGCAGTTGTGGGGTTCTGCATGTTTTGCAGAACACACACTCGCGTGCAGAATGGCTTCTGCGCCTGGAGTCGGGTGTGGAGATCTGTAACCCGGAGCAAACAAACTCCACACCTGCTTGGATCTGCACTGGGACCCAAGTTCCAAAGGACTGTGGTTCTGGGATTGTCTGCCATCCCTCTCACCAACCTCAAACAAAATTTTAGTTTTGTTTTGTCTGTTCTTAGAATTTTTTTTTTAATTAGAGTTGTCGGGGCCTTTCTTTTCTTTTTCTTAAAAAATTTTTTTGTTTTGCAATTTGGTTTGCAAAGAAACATAGTGAATAATGAAGAATTCGGTTTTGTAAGAGAAGAGGTCTGAAGGAAATGGAATCGTTGCCCAGCCTTCCTCTGCTCCTTCATTTACGCTGTGAATAAAACCCCAGCTCTCCATGAGGCCTGGGGAAGGCGCATCCTGTAGAAACCTCGGTAACCCCAAACTGCTTTGAATGTGCCTGAAATTTGGAACCGCTATCTCTTTTTCCTCTTTCTGATGGCACTAGTAACGTGTGCTAGCGCACGTGGGGGCGACCGGCTGCTCGCCGAGACCACCGCCAGCCTCGCCTCACCTCGCGCTGTGCTGCGCTGCGCTCTGCTCCTGGCTCCTGGCTTTCTGTTATGATCCCAACAACCCTGGGAAAATGCCGGTGGGCTGGGGGCTGGGGCGGGGAGGCGGTCAGTGCCATCAGATCCCGGCACTGTTTGCCGTTGGACTTCCAGGGGGATCTTCTGCACACCCTCAGCTACTTTCTTGCTTCACTTCCCAATTTCAGCCTTGATTCCAGAACAACAACAAAAAAAGCCTATTAAAAAAATGACATGGATGTTTTAAACACACGAATATTTACAAACACGGTAAAAAGCAGAACTAGGAACAATTATGTGACTGTGTCACTTCTCCCACACAAGAAAACAGTTAACCCAAACGGCACGGGTTTGGAGGTGCGTTGGGGGGCGCGGCGCTGGGATGCGCGGAGCGATGAAGTAGGGTATAGCTCCGGAGTGGGGGGGCGGTGCCTTGGCACTGGGTTTAGCGGTGGCTGGGGTGACCGGAGTCCTCCCGGCTACCTGCCCCAGCTCGCGATCCAGCGTGAGTCCAACAGAGTGGCCCGGCGCTGGAGCGCGCTGGAGCGAACCAGCGGGGCGCGAGCCCGGCTGCCGACAAGCTGGTGCGAGATGTTGCAGCCAACCCGGCTGCTGCGAATTCGCTCTGCCCGGAACGAAGGCAGCCCAGCCCGGACCTCTAGACTTCAGAGGTGGGCACGGAAATGAGGGTGTTCCGCCCACCTCTTCATTGCCAGACCCGGGATGAAAACCAGAACTAAGATGTGGCAGGAGGTGGAAAGGAGCGTCTAACCCGCGGCAACAGCACGCGTGTGCGCGCGGGCGCCCACCGCCTCGCATCACACATCACACGCGCGCGCCACAAACACCCAGACTCCACAAGAGCCTCAGCACACAATCCACAGGCAACCACAACGCCGCGCATACATAGCAACACCACACATCCACAACACCCACCCGCCCGCCACTGTGCGCACACGCCCTGCTCACGCCCGCCCGACTTCCAGCCCTCGCCATTAGGCCGAGGGTCTATTGACAGGCTTATTGGTTTCGCTCTCCCACTTCCAGATCAGATCCTTTGAAGGTCTGGAATGTTTCTTTCATTTAAAAAAAAAAAGTCCCCGAATACTGATTCCGGCAGCAAAGTCCCGGAGAAGAGGATCACTTTACAAGCTGAAGCTCTGGGCCTGGGAGGATGGGGGGAATTTTGCCTTGGGGCTAAGCTGGATGGCTCACCCCATTCTTTCCCTCAAAGTGAGAAAAATAATCATAATTACACAAACCCAGCTCAAGCCCTAGGACCACCAAACTAACAAACAATAACAAGGAAAAACCCAAAGGTAAACTTTCCTTCCCTGTTCTCCAAGAGCTGGGGGGTGGGGGGGTTGTAGTCTGAAGTGAGAGGCAGTTCAGCCCACCCCCTCCTTCCTTCTCCCCCAAGCCCCCCACCCCAGCCCAGCTGGGGGGGGGGTGGAAATGAGGGGGAAAGGAGCCCTGACTCTCCTGGGGCCCAGGCTCACCGGCTGGTGGGGGAGGCTGTTGAAGGAGGGAGCAGTAACTCACCAATTTCTTCCAGGCTGCATCCAGTTCACTCATCCATTACTTTCTTTCATGCCCTTTGGAAACGGACCACACAATGGCTGCTGCCTAGAAGTGACCAGAGGAGGTGAGGAGTCAGGAAAGGAAGTGGGCAGAGAAGTTTGCACAGCTTGCACGAAGGAAGGAGGCTGGGAGCTGGACAGTGGCCTCCTAAAGGAACTAAATGTGTTACAAATTTTCATGTGCTCAAACCAGTTCCCCAGTCTCTGGAGCCCCCTCCCAGCCTCTGAGCCAACTTACATCTGTCCAGTGCTTGGCACAGGCACAGCAGGAGGGGAGTGAAGGGAGATAAGGATGACAGGAAAGAGCTTTCTCCTGCCCAAAATTCTGGGTGACAGTGACCCAGATCCAGCTGAGAAGGGAGCTGAGCCCATACTCCCAGCCACTACTCAACCCATGGGGCATTCATTGCCTTTCATCAGAAAAGAAATGGAATGCAAATTCGTGAAGCATTCCATATTTTTAGTGAAAGGAACCTCAAGATATGGACACAAGAGGTCTGTCTTCATTGTTATTGTTTTAAATGTACTATGTGATTTCTTTTTTGTGTGTTCTTCCCCCTTTGGCATATCCCCTGTTATCACTGTAGTTGATTTTGGTACCCTGAATCTTGTATATACAGTTGCCTAGTCTGGGGAGGGGAAGGGGAATAACAAAATGCTGAAACAAAGACACAGGATGACCCACTACAACAATGATACCTACCGCATAGTATATTGGAACTTTACAACTTTTTGGGGGAGGGTGGGCCTGGGGAGGAGTGTGTGAGGTCAGGGAGGGAAGGGATAGTGGGACATCAACAAGGGAAAGGGTAGCAATGACCTACAAGTAATGTACTCATTGTCTTACTCATGTTACTGTAACCCCTCTGTACAGCATCTTTACAATAAAATAATTTTTTTTAAAAAGAAAAAGAAATGGAAGACCAGGTCATGGTCTTCTGTATGTCTAGGGCACTGGAAGCCCAGGTGAAGAAAATTTCTCCAGACACTTCTAAGGAATCTTAAGGAGCCTGTCCCAGAGGGGAGGCCTTCAGTGGGGGAGGGGAGCTATGGTGATCTGAGGCCTTGAAAATCAATGACAACACCTAAGTGTTGTCTTTTCCTGGTACCCTGCATAGCCCTTCAATGTATCATTTCATCATCACAAGAATCCTATATTAGATATTATCTAATTCTGTTAGATACTTTAATAAACCCTTTAATTATCCGAATTCTGTATTAGAATAAATTGATATCTAAACTCCATATTATCCCTACTTGACACATGAGGAAATGGAGGCACAGCTGGAATTGGAATCATCTGGTCTTCTGAACTCCCGAGGGGCTGGCTTCATAGGAGCAGTACTATCTAGCAAGGCAGAGCAAGAGCTGGGAAGGGGGAGGAGGGGCCCCAGCACAATATTCTGTGTGAAAGGCAGAAGAAGAAATAGCATTAATAATGGCTGGTATTTATTGGGGGTTGACATGCCAGACATACTTTACATGCATTCCTCATTGAAATCTTCACACAGCCTCCCGCAAGAGAGTCTTCATTCAACTCTCACTGTGACAGCTGAGCCCCAGAACAGGCACCTGGCTAGAAGGTAAGAAAGTGGGGAAAGCTGAGGCAGGAGGCGTGCACTGTCAAAGGTCTCACACATCTGGCGAGAGTTTAGAATTGGCAGTGGGGAGGGCCAGGGTGGGAGAGGCGAGGCTTCCTGGGTGCCTCTTGGGTACCAGAGTGGGTGGGGCAGAGGAGAGTCAGGTGTCTGTAACCCAGGAGGAGGCAGGTGCATCTTGAGGAAGGAAGGCCCCAGGTGGTAGTGATGATAGGCAACAGAAGAGAAGGGAAACAGGAGAAAGGTGGCTCATGGACAAACCCTAGTGGATCTGGTGCCTGTACCGGAAAAGGGATGAAGCAAGAATGATTGTGAAGTTTCTGGTCTGGACAGTCAGTGGAGCCCAGGAAAGAAGCCCTGTATTTGGCTCAGGGGATTATCCTTGATGGGTTTGGGGGATAAATCATGGACTGAGCTTGTGAGTTAATGCTCTAGCAGGTGACCAGCTGCACTCACTGGTTTGCCTCCATACTTCTGCACAGGTGTCTGTCCTAGCCCTGCCAGTGCACACAGGTGAAACTTGCATATATGCAGATGTATGCAAATGAGAGCAACTCAGTCTGGGCTGAGAGCCAGGAAGCAGGTCCTCCCCAACCTCCAGGGAAGGGGAGGGCTGCTCCAGCCCTGACTCACTCACTGACATGCCGCCTGGAATGCCACCTCCCCAGCTGGTACTCTCCAACTTGGCAAACTTGCTCCTGAAATCATCCTGAAGCTCAGGCCCAGAACATAGCAAACTTGAAGACTTGGGGCTGGGTTGTGGAGGGAGGAGGAGTTCTAAATCAATGTAAGGATTTCTTCTAAGCCTCCTGACAAAAATCAAGTGTGGTGGAGACAGAGCAGAAGTCTAGGTAATATGACATTAAAAAATACACATCATCGGTGGCATTCCCTGAAGTCTTTTGACACTAATGACACTGGGACCTTGGAATAACTTGTAAAGTATGTGCTTTATTAGTCCCATTTTATTGATGAAGACACTGAGGCCTGGGTTGAAGTGCCTTTCTTGTCAGGGAAAACCTGACTGGTGGGTACAGAGCTGGATTTCTAGTCCAGGCCTTCTGACTCAGTGTTCTGTGCTCCATTCTGGGGTTTGGTACTGGTGGGAGGGAAGGGGGAGTAAATTCTAGAGTCTGGACCTCAGTTTTTCCCAGACAATCATAGGAAAGATTTGTTTTGTTGTTTGCAGTGCTGGGATAGAACCCAGAACCACGTGCATACTAGGCAAGCATTCCATCCTCAGCCCTGGGGAAACTTTTAGTTCTCTTGTTCCTCAAGAATTTCAGAGAGGAAATGAGCCCTTGCTGTGGAACTGAAGCTATACCCTCCTGTCAGGCTGGGTTATGCACCTCACATCTGCTCTTTTATTCTCTCCTCTCTTTCTCTCTCTGAGGCAAGATCTGGCTATATACCTCAGATTGTCCTCAAACTCAGAACTTCTTTCTCTGCTTCCCCCTAACCCCAAAGGGCTAGACTACAGATGCGAACCATCACACCAGGCTTGTTCTCTCTCTTTTATTCTGTCAGTCCTGGGGCTTGAATTCTGGGCCTGGGTGCTATCCCTGAGCTCTTCAGCTCAAGGCGAGCACTCTACCATTTGAGTCACAGCACCATTTCCAGGTTTCTGGTGGTTAATTGGAGATAAGAGTCTCACAGGTTTTCCTGCCTGGGCTGGCTTTGAACAGTGATCCTCAGATCTCAGCCTTCGGAGTAGCTAGCATAAGCCACCAGCGCCCAGCTTGTACTCTGTTTTTAACACTAGGTACAAAGTTCATTGGGGAGCCATATGAAATTGGCCTGGGGCTCACTCAACAGGGAATTTGGACAGGTGTGGATTATTAAAATTATGAAAAGAAATGTGATTAAAAATACACATATAAGGCCAAGACTTTTTTTAAAATAAAGTAGGAACTTGGGCTAAGAAATAGAACTTTGCCAGCTCCCCAGGCACCTCTCAAGAGTGCCTTCCTGATCATGGCCTCTCATTCTTAGGCACACTGCCTCTGTTCATCTTTTCCTGGCTTTCTTTTACAGTTTTATCACCTGTCTGATACTTTCACTTGCATGTGAACTTCACATGGATAGACTTGCTCTGTCGCTCAAGGGTATTTGTTATGATGGTTTGTTTTGTCTCATTTTTGTTTTGTTTGAGACAGGATTTCACTATGTAGCCAGGATGGCCTCAAACTCCCAGTCCTCATACCTCAGCCTCCTGAGTGCTGGGATTTAAGGCATGCACCGCCACACCCAGCTTTAGGCTTCCCTCATCTGGTATTTGTGGATGGCATGATGGCCACCTTAGGGTTTTCCTGGAGCACACACGTGTTCAGCTGCACCTTCCTTCCCAATCAGAGTGGGCGGGTTTGCTCCACAAGAACTGGGATGGGGTCTCTCATGGATGTGGTACCCAGTAGACAGCTAGGCACACAATAAGTGCTCAGTAAACAGGCACAGAAGAAGTGAATGGGGATGACCTCACATACCAAAGATCACAGAGGCAGAGGTGGTATCCAGGCCACAGGCCCTGCTTCCTCCCTTCCCTCTTCCCACTGCCCCTATGGGACAAGAGGCAGTCAATGGATTCTGCCTTTTCCCTAGCCCAGCCAAGGGAGACACACTAGCTTGGAACCAGACAGATCTGAATTCTAATCTGGCCTTCCTCCCCCACCCCCTGGCTGATTTAGATAAGTAAAACTTCCCTGTATCTCAGTTCTCTCACATGTGAAATGACATAATGGCAAGCCTGGTCTCAGGAGGCGGCGCCATTGCGTAAATCATTGCTCCTGCGCACAGTAGGTGTTTCACATACCCCAACTCCTCTTCCTTTTTGTATTGGCTTCCTCAGCTCACCCACAGGGCTGGGTGTGTTACCAGCATGCAGTCTGCCTGCCAACTTGATGAAAATGGTTTTGTACACCTATAATCCTGGCGCTTGGGAGGTGAAAGCAGGAGGATCTTGAGTTCAAAGCCAACCTCAACTACATAATAAGACACTGTCTCAGAACAACAGCATAAAAAAAAAGCTTTTGTGCCTAGAGGACTTGATGACGGCTAACTATGTCTGTACCAGGGTAGAGTCCTGCTTTCTTCGTCTCTTCATCTTCATAGGATTGGGTGCTATGTTCTGCCTCCTGCAGTGCCTCTCCAAACAAACCTACACTTCTCCAAGTTCAGGACCCTCCTGGGTCATGTATGAAATACTTCTGTACTGGGATCTGGACTAATCCTCACCACCCTTTCAGGTGGGGCAAGTATTTCTGTCCCCACTTCACAGATGAAGAAACTCATGCTCAGAGCAGCCCAGGGCCTTGCCCAACATTACACAACCACTTAGTAGCAGAGCTGGGATTGGAACCCCAGCCTCCTGACTGGGGGAGGGGGGTCTCTGGATTTTTCCAGAACAACTCAGGTGCCTCTGAATAGGCAAAGGAGCCAGGGGGCAAACTATCAAGCACTGGTCAAAAGGAGCTTCTGAAGGGGTTGTTGATGGTTCAATCTCAGCAAAACAGTACACAATGACAAGAGTCAAGACTTGGGGAGAAAGAAGAAATGGGCTCCAGGGAAGGAGACAGAGGGATGGTGAGAATCGTCTGCAAATGCATAAAGGGCATCTGATCAGTTCTGTGTGACTTGGGAGGCCAGAATGCAGGGAGCCAAACCGAAGCCATAAGAATGCTGATTCAGGTTCGATAGGAGGAGGATATTTTTAAAAATAAGAGCTCTGAAAAACAGCACCATCTCCACCTCTGTCTTAAAAGTCTTTCTTTCTTTTGCTTTTCTTTCTTTCTATTTTTTAATTTTTTTTTGTTTTTTTACCAGTCCCGAGGCTTCAACTCAGGGCCTGAGCTGAGCTTCTTTTGCTTAAGGCTAGCACTTACCACTTGAGCCACAGCACCACTCTGGCCTTTTCTATTTATGTGGCACTGAGGAATTGAACCCAGAGCTTCATGCATGCAAGGAAAGCACTCTACCACCCACCCACATTCCTAGCCACAGTCTTTCTATGCGCATGTGTACAGGGTGATTATTTTGTGTCTTGTTTCCTCTTCTAGAAGGAGACAATCTGAGAGCAGGTTCACTTTTCTCATTGGCTTTGCTTTTTCCAGTGGGTGTATATCAGCTGCCTTGGTGAGTGTCTGTTGTTCTAACAGAGGCTGGAGTACATGGGGAGGTGTGGCTGAGAGAGCCTGCACTCCAGACCAGGTACAGGAGGTTAGAACAAGCCCTGTTCTATAGTTTACTAGCAAAGGACCTTGGACAGGTGGCTTAAAGTTTCTGAGCTTCATTTTTCTCATGTGAATAATCCCCTACCACATGAAGTTGTTGTGAGGATCAAATGAATCACTGTATGTGCCTAGCAGAGTGCCAGCCCATGGAAAGCCAATAATGCAGCTTTTTTGATGATGTGTGTAGTTGAGGGGCTGTATCACGGGCCAGAGGAATGGGCTGGGTACCCACTGAGGTCATATGATTCTATTCCATAAACATTAGGAAAATAGCTATGTAGAAATCAGGAAGCAGACTGACTCAACGTAGGAAACTGAGTGAAAAATAAACAGAACCCTCACTCAAGTCCCTAGTTACTTTTCCTGCCTTTGCGATGCATTTTTTTAGGCCCTCAGGCCTGAGAGGTGGGTGGGTTTGAGATCAGGACTCTGCTGGTTCTTGAATCTTGCCATCATTTGCCCTGAATTGCTACTGGGAGTCCCCAAATGGTCCAGTCTACCCTGGAAACCCAGTTTCAGCCAATCACAGGGCTGGAAAGTTCTGATTTGGTCATTACCTGCTCTAACCACAAACCCTTTCCAGCCCAAGCTTCTCAGTCAGTGAGATGACGTGGCACCTCACCTCGTGGAAGGTGGCGGCGGCTCCTGCATGCCAGGCACTGGACTGGGCAGGGCTCTCAGCAGCCTGGGGACAAACCCTAAGCCTCCAGTGAGGTTACTCAACCTTCCTAGAGCTAAAAGGTACTTCAGAGGTCCCCAGAGTCAGAGGGTCCTAGAATCCGGGACCAGGAAGGCCTAGGGTACGCACCCTTAGGTGATCCTCAAGTGACATGTGAAGGGGAGGCCAAACTGGCCCAAGGCAACATACTGAAACTGGATGAAAAACAACAACCTAGACCCAAGAGCAGGACATCTTTCAAAACTCTCTCCTAGCTGGGCATTGGTGGCTCATGCTTGTAGTCCTAGCTCCTTAGGAAGTTGGGATCTGAGGATCAAGATTCAAAGCCAGCCCAGGCAGGAAAGTTTGTGAAATTCTTTTTTTTTTTTTTTTGCCAGTCCTGGGGCTTGAACTCAGAGCCTGGGCACTGCCTGTGAGCCTCTTTGTGCTCAAGGCTAGTACTCTACCACTTGAGCCACAGTGTCACTTCTGGCTTTTTCAAAGTAGTTGATTAGAGATAAGAGTCTCATAGACTTTCCTGGCCAGGCTGGTTTCAAACCATGATCCTCAGATCTCAGCCTCTCAAGTAGCTAGAATTATAGGTGTGAGCCACAGATGTCAAGCTTATGAGACTCTTATCTCCAATTAACCAGAAAAAAAAAGCTGGAAATGGAGCTGTGGCTCAAGTGATCGTGTATCAGCCTTGAGTGAAAAAAACTAAGAGACAGAACCAGTACCAGCAGCAGAAAAAAAAAAAAAAAAAAAGACTCACTCCTGCAGAAGGAAAGGACTCATTCACAGAGAAGGAGTCTTTCCTGAGTTTGTCCCTCATGTTGAATCAAAGATGGCCTCAACCACACAGGAACCACTCACAATCCTAGAAATGCTGCTGATTGACACGAGATCCAAGTGTTTGACTTGGGGTGGGGTCCCCTGAGGTCTTGCAAGGGAACAAGGTGGTGTGTGGGGTACATCCAGAAAGCCATTACATGGAAAGAGCCATTCCAACTGGCAGAAGGTGTGTGTGCACGCACTGGTCTCAGGGCTTGAACTGGGCGCTGTCTCTAGCCTTTTTGCTCAAGGCTAGTGCTCTATCATGTAAACCACAGCTCCACTTCAGGCTTTTTGGTGGTTATTGGAGATAAGAGTCTCACAGACATTCCTGACCAGCCTGGCTTCAAACTGAGATCCTCAGCTTTGTTTCTTGAGTGCTTAGGATTATAGTCATAGCTATCAGTACTTGGTGAAAGTCCTATTGGCCAGTCCCTCCTCCCCCTCTCCCCCACAGCCTGGTCCTCAGAGTTGGATAAATGCTTGCTAGAGAGACATGCTGGATGATGTTTGACATTGATGGGATTCTGTTATGTCCGAGACAAGAGTGTGGGGTCTCTGCCAAGCCTGGCTAACACATAGTGGGTGCTCAGAGTGGAGGATGCCATGGACATGTAGCCAAGAGGAGGGAGGGGTGGGGAAGGCAGCTGTGAATCATATTCCCTGGTTCCACCCCAGGGCCCAGCGGCCATTAGGATCAGAGGTTCCATGAAAAGCATGCATCTGCGTGATTGTGTGCATCATTGTGTAGCTAGTACAAGTGACTGAGACCATGTGAGTAGTGTGTAACTGTACATGGTGGGTGTGTAACAGACTGTATGTGTGTGAGACTCCTGTGGTTTGGGTGTGACTGTGCGTTGTGTGGGAGCTATGCAGTTGTGGCTGCATGTGACCGTGATTGTGGTTGTGTTTGTGTGCCTGACTCTCAGAGAGGGATTCTGAGAGGATCTGGGTGCTGGGCATGTGCAGGTGGCTGTGTGTGTAGCTGTGAGATGCTCTGAGTGACTTGGAGGTGATGCTGTGGATGTGTGCAGCTATGTGCGATGCTGTGGTATTGTCTGCAGATGTGTAGGACAATCTGGCTTGCTTGCTTCTGTGTGATTATACCAAAGCCATTGCCTGGTAGGGGTTCTGGCTTTGCCTGTGTGGTATAGCAAGGTGTCACAGCCTCAAGCCAACGGTGTGTCACTGTGTGCTCCTCCGAGGGACTCAGTTGGGTCATTGTGTGTGACTGTGACTGTGTGTGTGACACAGCATCCCCTTCAGACACCTTCCTCAGATGGCTTTGATGTGGTTGAGTTTCTAGGGACCACAAGGACGCCTGCCTCACTCTTATGGACTTCAAAAGATTTGGATCCTCTCTGCCAGCCAAGGAAAAACCCCTCTTCCCTTTCCCCATCTTCCTCTGCCTTGCCCTGCCCTGCCTGCCCTGCCTTGCCCTTCTCCCCTGCCCTGACCCTTACCCTGCTTCCCCTCCCCACTTCCTGCAGGAGAAGCCCAGTTGTTTTCCTATTTTTCCTGCCTAGGATGAGTTCGTGGCCACAACTGACTCACCTCTCTTTCCAAGAATCTTGAGAAAGAAAATAAGGGTTGCTTGGTTGGACCACTGCTTAAGAGTTTGGGGCGTTCACAGCCGAGGATCACCTCTCTGAGCCCTGAAGGTCAAAGATGGCTCTTTAGAGGTCATGATCTACTGGAATGAGAAAGCACTGCCTTTATCTGGAAGTTCTCCCTCCCCTTAGTCCCAGGCCACTGGAAAGAGAGCAGGCCCTGTGGGTGCAGTGCCAGTTCCAGCCCTATCTCGTTATGGATACACAGCACCTATCCAGCAGGAGCAAGCCTGGGCCTCCACAGCACAGTGTGAGCGCCCCCTATGGGCAGAGCCTGCTCAGACAGAAGCAGATACAGCTAGAGGAAGGAGGCTGGCACAGTGGATGGGGACAACATGGTCCTTGTCCCCAGGTACTCCCTAAGTCGTAGGGGAGTCACCACTCCTCCAGCCAACACAGACTCTGAGACAGCACAGAGAACTGGAGTCTTAGCTTCCTGAGCTGGGAGAAAAGTCTTGTTGATGCTGAAGAAGTGGAGAAAATGCAGGGAGTGAAGCAGGGGACTTTGGTGCCTGTGAGGAGGGACATTGTCCTGCAAAGGATTAATCAGGAGAAGTCAGGGATGAGCCAAGTATCTAGAAGGTACACAGGAGTAGAAAATAGATGGGAAGGCTAAGGGGACATCATTCTGTATCTATCTTGGGCTAGACCATCTTCAAATGGCAAAGGAGCTATATACCTCAGCAGAGTCCAGGGTGGAAAGACCCTCTGGTATCTACCTGGTATCCTTTTAGCCACAGCTAGCCTATAGCTACCCATGACTAGTTGCCCAGAAGGGAGCTTTGAGTCTGCGGTCTCCCCTCTGCCCTCTGTCTTAGCTAGGGAAGGCAGATACCATAACTATGCTCCTGGCCAGCCTGCAAGCCCTTCTGGTCCCACATCTACTCTGAAAATGTCCCTGCCAGGCCTTTGCCCAGCCGGTGGCTGAGGCCATGAAAATTTCCCTCCGCCCCCGCCGTCCTGGCCTGCTGCCCCAGAGGCTTCTTCCAGCTCCTGGGACCAGCTAACTCAGCAGATCTACCCTTCCACTCTCCTGGCCCTGGCCTCAGACTCCCCCATTCTGAATTTAGCAATGTTGGGACCACTTTCCTGGACAAATTAAGAAGAACCTCAAGCTCTGTGGGGAACCCACTGGAGAGAGCCCAACCTCTAGTTTCTCCATCTACAAAACAGAGTTCATGGTGCCTGCTCTGGGTTCTCAGGGTGGGTGGGGAAGGTTCCAGTGAGCTCATGGGCGTGAAGGCCCTGGTGAGCTGTAAATAGTCCAGTGCTGTGGGAGGGAGGGAGGGAGCCTGTGTTATTCCAGCTGGGCCTGGCTGTCCGCAGGGAGGCCTTGCCAGTGGGGGTCGAGGAACTGTGAGGGTCTCTGTGCTGAATGCTTGGAACCACAGAATTTGAAGCTGACACCTACCTCACCGAGGACTGGAGACAAGTCAGGCCCTGCGGAGATCCTGATAGGGCCAAGTGTTGAGTGGCGATGGCAGGGTCTGTAATGTGGGGCTTCAGACAAGTCACTTGCTTTTCCTTTTTGTTTTGTGCTCATCCTGGGGCTTGAACTCGGGGTCTAGGCACTGTCTCTAAGCTTTTATGCTCAAGGTTAGCACTCTACTTGCAGCTTTTGTGGTAGTTAATTACAGATAAGAGTCTCAAGGACTTTCCTGCCCAGGCTGGCTTTGAACCATGAACCTAAGATCTGAGGATCTTAGGTTCCTGAGTAGCTAAGATTACAAATGTGAGCCATCTGTGCCTGGCTAAATCACTTGTTTTTTGTTTTGTTTTGAGCCCAGACAGGGGCTTGGTTGCCCAGTTAGGACCTGGGTGCTGTCCCTGAGATGGCATTCTACCACTTGAGCCACAGCTCTACTAGCACTGTTTTGCTGGTTAATTGGAGATAAGTGTCTCATGGACTTTCCTATGTGGAGTGGCTTTGAACTGCAATCCTCAGATTTCAGCCTGTTGAGTAGCTAGGATTATAGGCATGAGCCCCCAGCAGCTAGCAAGGACAAGTCACTTGGACATTTGACTCTGACAAAGCTGACTTTCAGGAGAGGGAAAGCAAGAAACTGAAACTCATCAGGTAGCACCACTCAATCTGATGCTTCTGTTATCTAACACAGCATCTCTTTCCCTAAACCCTGGCTTGATTAGCTAGATAGATAAGTCATCTATAGCTTTCTCTAGTAAATTCTGGACACTTACAATCCTAGCACTGAGGAGAGTGGCTGAGGGAGGAGGATTGCAAGTTTAAGGCCAACCTGAACTTGTCTCAAAAAGAAAAGAGAATTCTAGAAATGCACCAGTTTACCAGGAGGGATTTGCCATCTCTTTCTTTAGACTGAAGGTTCCAGAGCCCTCTTCATGTTCTTCAAATGAGAAAAACAAGGCCTTCTCTCATACATACCCCATCCTCTCCACTTTATATCTGCTCTCTCTCTCTTTCCACTCTTGGTCTTCCCCCCTTTGAGCCTTTGAACAGGTTGTTTCCCTCCTCCAGACTGCACCCTCCACCCCCAATCACATCCCGCTCTGGCTCTGCCAACTTCTAGCCATGTGACCTGGGCAAGTCACTGCACCTCTTTAGGCCTCAGTCTCCCCGGGTGTAAAATGGGATTAATACTGCCTCCCAGGGTGGTGAAAACTGAGAGATGACGTATGGAGCTTGGAGTCCAGCCTCCGCTGTGGGGGAGGCTCGATACTTTGCCCCTCCTGGAGTCCCTCCTACACCCATTTGCCTGTACTAGTTTGCCTTAGGTATTGCTCTGTAATAAATCAAGGCAGATAAATTTATTGAGGGCTTCGCATACATTTAACAGTGCAAGTTCTGGAGGCCCAAGAGGGGTTCTCTGCATGCCTGGGAGCTGACACTTGTAGGCATGAAATATGTAGCCATTCTGATGGCATACTATGGTGCCAGGCTGAGAGGGCAGATCAACTGGGGCAGGATTGGTTTGAGGAAGGCTTCTTCTTGGAAAAAGGAGCCTTTCAAGACTAGTAGGACAGACAGAGGGATAACTATGGTATGCTCACTGGGAACACAGGAAGAGCGAGGTTGTGGATGGGAAGATTTGAGAGTTAAAAGCTGGATTGAAAAGCGCAGGCCAAAGCAGAGGACGGTGGCACCCACCTATAATCCTAGCTACTTGAGAAGGAGAAACAGGAAGATTGTGAACTCAAGACCAGCCTGAGCAAGGTTAGTGAGAGCCTCTGTCTCAAGAAACAAAATAGAAACTGAAAGGACTGGGGATATGACTAAAGTGGGAGAGGGCTTGCAAGGTCCTAAATTCAATCCAAGAAAGGAAGAAAGAAGCAAGCAAGCAAGCAAGGAGGAGAGGGGAGGGAAGGAGGGAGGGAGGGAGGGAGGAAAGGAAAGGAAAGGAAAGGAAAGGAAAGGAAAGGAAAGGAAAGGAAAGGAGGGAGGGAGGGAGGGAGGGAAAGGAACTAGAGCTAGAGATGAATTCTTTTTTGGAGGTCCGGTCGTGGGGCCTGAACTCTGGGCCTGGGCACTATCCCTCAGCTCTTCAGCTCAAGGCTAGTGCTCTACCACTTAAGCCACAGCACCACTTACGGCTTTTTTCTTTTCTGCTTATGTGGTGCTGAGGAATCGAACCCAGGGCCTTATGCATGCAAGGCAAGTGCTCTACCACTGAGCCACCTTCCCAGCCCTAGAGATGAATTTCTATGAGGCATTGTAGAAAAGAGAGAGCCACAGAAGGTTCTTGAGCAGGGGAGTGAAGGTTTGTTCTCTCTCTCTCTCTGTCTTTCAGATGGAGAAGAGATACTGAGTTTTCCAAGATCACAGAATAAGGACAAAGTGAGATATATGAAGTGCACCCAAGTCCTGTCCAGGTACTTGCCAGCATCACCCAGTGCCTCTGAAAGAGGCAGGATCCTTTCCCAGGTCTCCACTGGCCCTTGGTAGGGTTTGCTTCCGGTGGGGGCTGTGGAGGTCTCAGCCCATGAAGGTAAGACTGCCTCAGAAGGCTGCTTTTCCAGCCACTGGCTGGCTGGAGAGGACAGGGAGGGGACAGGAGACAAGAGGACTATGGTTGGGCTCAGCAAGTGAGAGGTAAGTGTGGCCTTTACACCTGCCTCCTGAGAAGAGCAGTAGATCGTTGCTGGAGCCTGGGAAGCCAGGCAACTGCAGGAAGGATGAGGCATTAGGTTTGGGGCACGCTTAGCCTGATGCAATGGGCCAGGCCAAAATCACCTCCATGCTATTAGAAACCCAGACTCAAAGCTTGGTGGAGAGCCTGAGCCCAGGACTTTCCCCATGATCGGGGATACCCAACAATGAGAATTACGGGCACTTTGCCTTTCTTCCCTACATCACAGACCTGTGTCCTGAGGTATGCTGAGAAACAGGAGCTGGCAGCCCCCATTTGACACCGCCAGTTCCCTAAGTCCTGGTTTCTACCACCAGCCTGAAGTTATTTGTGAGTATCTCTGCCCTGGCCACTCAATCACTCACCACAGGACCATCTGGTCCTGGCTCAATTGTGCTAGCCCCATGCTAGGCACAGGATTCCGCCATGTCCTGAGGGAGCTAACATGAAAGCAGAGGTACAGGCAAAAGCCACATGAGTATAGGAAACTCACTGACAGTACTGAGAAGTGTAAGAAAGAATGAAGCAAGGAGTGTGGAGAAGAGAGAGAGAGGTATCAGAAGACTGTAGGCCACCATTAAAGGAAATCTGGAAGCCTCCTGAGGACATTTTTGTTTTTTATTTTGGTATTTTATTTTGCTAGTATCTGGCTTGAACTTGGGACCTAATTACTGTCCCTTAGCTCTATTGCTCAAGGCTGGTGCTCTACAATTGAGCCACAGCTCCATTTCCAGCTTCTTGCTAGTTAATAACTGGAGATGAGTCTCATAGACTTTCCTATTTAGGCTGGCTTTGAATTGCAATCCTTAGATCTCAGCCTCCTGAGTAGCTAGGATGAAGGTTGTGAGCCACAAGCACCAGGCTCTCCTGAGTTTTCAGCAGTCAGAATGAGGAAAAGCCTAGGGTCTTAAGAGCATCCTAGTTGGAAGGAACAGGCTAGTACAAAGGTAAAGGCAGAGTTAGGCCTGGGAGCTGGAGGGTGTGAGCAATAGCAAGAAGAGGCCTGGGCCTAGAGATGGGATAGATGAGAAAAAAGCAGGAGATGAGGCTCCAGAGATGGAGGGTCTTAGAATGACCCAGAAAGCCACTCGAACACATCTTTTAGACCCCTCCCCACCACGTCCCGGCTCTTATGAGGCAAGTGCTGAAGTCTATCAGAGTCACCTTTTTCCCAACCAGACCCAGGCTCTGGGGGAACATTCCAGAGCAGTGAGTTTCATTTATTTTTTCATGGTAAGGAAGGTTTTGGGGGGGTGAGTAGGAGCCCCTGAAGGGAGAAGCTGTCACGGAAAAGCTGCCTCGTTTGCCTTTTGGGGGTTCCTGTGTCCCAGACTGCTATGGGCTGCCTGTGTCAGGGCTCCGGAGGAGAGCAGTGATTGGCCAAGGCTGCATCAACCCCAGACAGAAATCTCAGGCCAGGAGAAGTAGTGTGG
This sequence comes from Dipodomys spectabilis, assembly GCF_019054845.1. Lineage (NCBI taxonomy): Eukaryota > Metazoa > Chordata > Mammalia > Rodentia > Heteromyidae > Dipodomys > Dipodomys spectabilis. The sequence continues at coordinate 16,279,489 of NW_024870695.1, read as the reverse complement.
GCTAGGAGAGAAGGGGGCCTTTGCCCCTTGCTCTCTCCTGCATCCTCCTTGGGGCCAAGTAACACTGGAGTAGCCTCAGTCAGGGTGGGGCACATGGAAGCTGGTGGCCTCTTGGGGCTGACCCTGGCCATAGATGCCCAGCAGCAGGCCTGAGGAAGCCCAGGAAGGGATTGAGTCAGATCCGGAAGGCGGCAGAGGCAGCCCAGCTGAGGTCACGGTCTGGTGGCTGGAGGTGGCCTCTCGACCCCAGTCCTCCACCCCAGCTGCTGTTTGTACAGTGCGTGCTCCGACGGACATGTACCAGGCGCCTTCCTGGCCTCTCGGCAGCACTCCTGGGACACCAGATGCTCAGAGCCGAGCCTGGGCGTGGCAAGGCTGCCATCTCCTCCCTTCCTGTGTGCCTAAGCTGTGGGAAGAGCCCCCACCCTGCTCGCAGGGAGCCTCCAGTCTGAGAACAGAGATCCAAGTCCAACCCTGTCCTCCCAGAGTCCCCATCTAAGAGAAGACAAAGACAAATGTGAAGAAAACAAAGGTAATTGTTTAAAAGGCATCTCTTTTTGGTGTCAGGATGCAGCTCCATGGTAGAGCACTTGCCTACCAGGAACAAGGCCTTAGGTTCCATTCATAGCAATACAAAGGAGACTAAACTGGGTGCTGGTATTGGAGACTCATGCCTGTAATCCTAGCTACACAGAAGGCTGAGATAGGAGGATCACAGTTGGAAGCCAGCCTCCACAGAAAAGTCTGTAACACTGTTATTTCCAATTAACCAGCAGAAAGCTGGAAGTGGAGGCGGATGTGGCTCACATGGTAGAGTACCAGCTTTGGGGGGAGGGGCAAGCCCTGAGTTCAAGTCCTAGTACTGGTATACACACACACACACACTACGAAACAGACTAAGAATGAAGGATGGACTCATTGGTGCTTGTTTGTAACTCTAGCACTTAGGAGGCTGAGATAGAAGGAACAGGCCAGGGGCTGGGAAGGTGGCTCAGTGGTAGAGCGCTTGCCTTGCATGCCTGAGGCCTGGGTTCGATTCCTCAGCACCACATAAGCAAAAAGAAAAAAGCCGGAAGTGGTGCTGTGGCTCAAGTGGTAGAGTGCTAGCCTTGAGCTGAAGAGCTGAGGGACAGCGCCCAGGCCCAGAGTTCAGGCCCCACGACTGGACCCCCCCCCCAAAGAAAGAAGGAACAGGCCAAAGGCTTGAGGCCAGTCAAGGTTACCCAAGGAGTTCAAAGCCATCCTGGACTGCATAATGAGACCCTAACTCAACATCACCCTCTCACATGGATGGAGAGTGGCTGAAGCAGGAGAACCAGGGAATCTGGCCTCTAAAGAGAGTGGTAGGGGGGGCATGCCAGGCCCAGGCTTTGAGCTGTGATACAGGGTGCGTCTGCCTGGCATGTTCCCTCTCCCATGTGACCTGGTCTAATGACAGTCATAGGCTCTGGTAACCACCTTCATCCCCTGGCATCCTCCCAAGAGATGATTGCTATTCCCTAGGGATCAATGAGGTCCCTGGTGCCCATTTAAGACAGCTCAGTCCCTGCTCCTCTACGGAGAGCTTGGCCTCCAACCCCCTGGTGACTACCATGCATGCAGCAGGGAGTTATACAAGGCAGAACACAGGCTGGCTGTGGAGGGGAAGATTCCCATCTCTGACCTGGCTCTCCAGGACTTCCTCCATGCCCATAGCCTTGGCCTGTGTGCAGTCAGCCAGCACCCTCCTCCGCAGTGGTTGGTGGTGGTTGTGGACTGTTGGAGCTTGTTTGGCCTGAGGCTTCTTGCCCCATCCCTCCTCCTCCTCCCCTTCCTGCCTAAGAACAGCAACCAGAGGCCTAAAACAGAGGAAGGCCAGGGGCTACAGTTAGGCTGACACAAGACTGAATCCCAGAGCTCAGCAGGAGACTCAAATGTTCATAAACAGAGCCTGGAGTTTTCCTGCCCGCGATGGGCATCACAGAGCCCCAGGAAGGAAGACAGGACTGAGCCATAGTAAGGCAGACCCTATAGATTGAAAGCCAGAAAGCACTGGGGAAGAGATGGAGGCTCCACAAGAGGAGAGCATGGATTTATAATGGCCATAGCCACCTCAAAGGTGGCTCTGGAAGTCTTAGGAGTGAGGGAGGGAGCTGCCCATCAAGGGAAGCATTCAAGCAGAGGCTGCTGCAATGAATCATTCCTGGTGATCATTCACTGGGTACCTTCTGTAGGTGGCCCAAGCCAGGCAGGCTGCGGTGAACCACGTGGCTGGATTAAAAAGCGGTTTACCACTGATATCTGAAGACTGGGTTAATCCAGGCAGGGTTCTCAGAGGTGGTGGACAGGACCAAAAACAGACAAACAAAAAGAAAGGTGTAGGGGGCTGCTATGAAGGGCTGGGGCTAAGCCAGGCCTAAGGCTCTGGAGCCTGTTGGAGCCTTGGGCAAGCCACTGCTCGACATAGCCCCCGCCCCAGGGGGTGAAGGGGCTTAGGTCTTGGGGGTGCAGAGCTGCAATGGGGAGCCAGACAGCTTCTTAGAAAGTGGCAGGCAGGTGAGCGGGACTCCCCAGTGATAATTAAGGAACAAAGGTGCCGAGCAGCGCAGAGCCGCGGAGGCCTCTGGGGCAGGCGCACTAATGGGAGCCTGGAGGAGAGGTAATAACAAGCGGACGAGCAGAGCAGACAGCCCGGCGTCGCTACGCCCACAAGCCGCCCCCTCGCCCTCCTGCGCCAGAACAATAACTGGAGCGCCCAAGCTGGGTGAAAACATGGATAAAGGAGGCACCATGGGCTGCCGAGGTGGCTGCACAGATGCCAGTCTGCAGAGAGAGGGGCTTGGCGGGACAGAAGAAGTTGCAAGATGGTGGGAGGCAGGTCAAGGTGAGGTCAGGGATGGAGGCAGAGAACCTGGGCCGGTGAACGTTCACCTGGGAGCCCAAAGGTGTAAGACTGCTTAGGAGGAAATGCCCTGCCCAGTCTTAAAGGCAGGGAGGTCCCCCCCTCCCCCTTTACCCCTAACCACATTCCAGGGACTCCCCTCCCCCTAAGCTGGAGGTGGCCTTGGGCAGAGCACTGGCTTTGGAGTCCTAGGGTTTAGCTCTGCTTTGGCCAGTAGTGTGTCCCTCAGCAAGATTTTAGGAGCTCAACTTAGTCACCTGTTGCTATGGAAACAGAAATATGGATCATGAAGGCCGGATGAGCTGTGGCATACAGCAAGGGCCCTGGCTCAATGCAGGGTGGAGATGAGAGCCACACACTACACATTCCTCCCCTCCCTGAGCTTCCGAGAGCAAAATTCACTTATAAAGCCCTGACCCTCCCAGTCCTGCCTCCTACACGCCATGCCCACACACACACACACCTGTGTGGCACACCTGTACACTACAGTCCCACAGGGTTGGTGCACAGCTTCGCTGTGGCTACCTGGCCACACCCCCTTCCATGTCACTCAACCACGAGGCTACTATTGTGTGTGCTCTTACTAACCACACAGGGCCCCAGTCATGGCAGATCACACACACTCACATACCCAAGTGTGCACACACCCTTTATGCACTCCTGCACCTAGATCGGGAGATGCTCTAGGTTAACCCTGGCTTCAAAACTGGAGTCTGTACAGAGATATCACAAGTATTGGTTGTCTAGAGATTGGAGGTCTCTGTTTACACACACATTGTGTGTGTGTGTGTTCACATGCACATGGATTGTTGAAACACTTGGCTAGTGTCTGCCCCTCATCCTTCCTTATGTGCACGTGCACTTGAGTATATGCACGTGTGTGTGTGTGTGTGTGTGTGTGTGTGTGTGTGTGTGTGTGTGTGTCCTGAGTCTTGAATTCAGGGTCTGGGCACAGTCCCTGAGTTTTTTTGCTCAAGGCTAACACTCTACCACTTCTCTACTTCTGACTTTCTGGTGGTTAGTTGGAGATAAGAGTCATATGGGCTTTACTGCCTGGGCTAGCTTCAAACTGATTCTCAGATCTCAGCCTCCTGAGTCACTAGGATTACAGGCGTGAACCACTGGCACAGCCTCCTTATCGCAATCTGATCCAGCGTAGTGTTATCTAATCCAATCCATCTTTCCAAGACCCTGCTTACCGGTTGTCTCTCTGCTCCTCTGACACTCTGCATGGTCCCCATTGTTCTCTAAGATAAATTCCAAATGCTTCACACCATTATTTGTCTGTACAGTTCTTTTGGCTTCCCCAACTTCAGGCCTTTCTGATTATTTATTTATTGTACTTACTAAGCAGTGCTGGGGATTGACTCACAGCCTCTGCATGGTAGGCAAGAACTCTACCACTAAGCCAGCCTCTGACAGTTTCTGACAAGGTGGCTTTGGCTTCACCCAGCCTCTCTGACCTTGGTTTCTCCAGCTGAAAAATAAAGCAACATAATACCTGCTTATAAGCAGAGTCATTAGCCCAGGGTGTGCTCTTCATTACCTACCATTGTTATGAGAACATTGGTAATGATGATGATTTTTTTTTAAGAAAAAAAGAGTAAAACAAGGAGCCTAATCTCTTCTTGCCCAGTCCTGGGGGGTCATCTCAGACCTCTCTTCTGGCCTTTAGGTTAAAAAAAGAACAAATCAGGGGTAACAATGTTCGACAAGAAATGTTCTAGTTACCTTACTCATGTAACTGTAACCCCCCTGTACAGCATCTTTACAATAAAATTTTTAAAAAACAACCCAAATCATGTAAACTGAGGTAGGTAAGCCACACTCAGAAAGACAAAGAGCATGTGGATGTTTTCTCTCATATGGAAATTAGATCTAAAATACAAGACATAATAAATGATAGCAGGCAGGCGCCAGTGGCTCATGCTTGTAATCCTAGCTACTCAGGAGGCTGAGATCTGAGGGTTCAAAGCCAGCCCAGGCAGGAAAAGGCTATGAGACTTTTTTTTTTTTTTTGGTCTGCCGTGGGGCTTGAACTCTGGGCCTGGGCGCTGTCCCTCAGCTCTTCAGCTCAAGACGAGCGCTCTACCACTGGTGGTTTTTATTGGAGATAGGAGTCTCACAGTCTCTCCTGCCCAGGCTGGCTTTGAACTGCGATCCTCAGATCTCAGCCTCCTGAGTAGCTAGGATTACAGGCGTGAGCTACCAGCGCCCGGCTGGCTATGAGACTCTTATCTCCAGTTAACCACCAGAAAACTGGAAGTGGCACGGTGGCTCAAGTGGTAGAGCGCTCGCCTTGAGCTAAAGAGCTCAGGGACAGTGCCCAGGCCCAGAGTTCAAGCCCATGACCAAAACAAAAAAAGATAGCAGACTCTAGGTATTCACACACAGAGAGACCAAAAGAGGATACTGTTAGAAGAGGAACATAAAGGCACAATGCTTATGCGCATCTGGTCATACAAAATAATATTTATCAAAATGAACTCCAGGAAATGAAAACAAGAGGTTTTTTTTTTTCTTTTTTGCTGTTTTTGTTTTCTTTTTCTTCTGTTTGTTTATTTATATGTCCTTGGGAATATAAGAGGAGGTGCAGAAATGGAAAGAAAAGGGTGAACAAATGCAGCAATGGTACTCACTGGACACGATGTTGAAACTGAACTATACAACTTGTGCATGGGAATGGGAGGGAAAAACTGGGAGAGGGTGAGGGACGGGGAACAATGTCCCAAAAGAAATGTATTCTACTTGATTTATGTAACTATAACCCCTCTGTATGTCACCTTCATAATAACAATAAAAATTAAAAATACAATTATATTACTAGTTTTCCCTTTGCAAAAAAAAAAAAAAAGTGGAACCCCAGGAGGCTGGGCCTTAGGGAGACAAAGGCTTAATAGGGACTCAAGGACCCCATGAGGAGATGGCCAGCCCAGTGAGAGGCAAGGCCAACGGATACTCCACAGGAGCATCTCCATGGGAGAGAGCTGAGGCAGAGACTGAGCAAGCCTCTCTTCGGGTCTCATGCATTATGGGCCTCAAGGGGTGGGCGCAGAAAGTGATGGTACCGGGAGGTTTTTCCACAGGACCTGCTTCACAGCCACATTGGGACTTGGGGGTGTGCCCTTAGTGCCGTGGGTTCCACAGACTCAGAGAGAATGTTCCTGTCTCATAAATTCCAGAGATCCTAAGAGAACACCCTGGACCAGGAATCTGGAGACCCAAACCTGATGCTGCCTTTTAACTCACTTAAGGGAAAGCCTCTCTTCCCTTTCTGAGCTTCAGTTTCCTCCTCTGTGAAATGGGAGAACTGAAGTAAGTAGTCCCTAGTACCCTCTAACAGACAGGCTATGGTTCTCTAGAGCAACAGCACAGAACCCAGCACATAATAGCTGCACCTGCCCTATTCCTCTGCCACAGGACAATCCTTGCAGGGATCCAGAGACTGAGCAGTATGTCAACCTTCTTGGCCTCTGCCTCTTTCCAGACATCTCCATCCTACCCTACTTTGACTGTTTCTCAACATCCTGCCTCCCCTTCCTTCCCCTGCTCTGTAGCTGCAGGTAAAATTCCTGGTTTTCTTCAGGAGACTCCAGTTCACCTGCCCTGGCCACCAATTACCACCACCCTAACTCTCAGGGATGGCAGCTGGCAAGAGAGGCCAATGGATTCCTTCTAACCTTTCATAGATGAGCATTGGTTCTCTGGAGTCTTCTCAGACTCCAGCCTTATGCCCCTGGGCAATGCCCACAACCTCAGCTAGTTTCCCCTAGAATTTTGAGTTTCTTCTGGGCAGAATTTAGAGGTATTAAAGCCCCCATGGTCCTAGCACTGAGCTCTGAGCCCCACAGAGGCTTAGTTCACTTCCACTGAGCCCCCACGTTCCTGCCCACAAGAAGACCCTGATCTATAATGGAGGCAGGGGCACAAGGCCACCAGCTGCCTGCCAGAGCTTGGGAAGGAACTCTGGGCTGAGGCTTGAAGCAGGACATGCTTGTTGTTCAACAGGAAAGGAAAAGTTGTTTCAGGCTGGGATAGATGCAGTAAAATGTGTGTTTTGGAAACACCCATGGTCTGGGGTGACATGAAGATGCCCAGGGCACAGTGTAGAGAAACAAGCAGAGGCTAAGGTGTGGAGGTTTTGTGACCATGCTGAATCCATGCTGAGAACAAGCCCAAATGTGCTGGGTCCAGGGCAAGGGCACAACTGGAGGGCCACAAATTGAGATAACAGGAAGCTAAATAAAATATCTTTTTTGGGCTAGGAAGGTGGCTTAGTGGTAGAGTGCTTGCCTAGCATGCATGAGGCCCTGGGTTCAATTCCTCAGTAGCACATAAACAGAAGAAGCTGGAAGTGGCACTGTGACTCCAGTGGTAGAGTTCTAGCCTTGAGCAAAAGAAGCTCAGTAACAGAGCCCAAGCCCTGAGTTCAAGCCCCAAGACTGGCCAAAAAATAAAAAATAAAATGAAGGGTTGGGAAGGTGGCTCAGTGGTAGAGCGCTTGCTTTGCGTGCATGAGGCCCTGGGTTTGATTCCTCAGCACCACATAAGCAGAAAAAGCCGGAAGTGGCGCCGTGGCTCAAGTGGTAGAGTGCTCGCCTTGAGCTGAAGAGCTGAGGGACAGTGCCCAGGCCCAGAGTTCAGGCCCCATAACTGACAAAAAATAAAATAAAATGAAGCCAGGCGCCGGTGGCTCATGCCTGTCATCCTAGCTACTCAGGAGGCTGAGATGAGGATCATCGTTCATAGCCAGCCCGGGCAGGAAAGTCCATGAGACTCTTATCTCCAATAAGCCACTCAGAAAACTGGAAGTGGTGCTGTGGCTCAAGTAGTAGAGCATTAGCCTTGAGCTGAAGAGCTGAGGGACAGCGCCCAGGCTCAGAGTTCAAGCCCCACAACTGACAAAAATAAATAAATAAAACAAAGTGAAATAAAATACATTCCTTCTGATGTGTGTGGTGGCCCTTACCTATAATCCTAGCACGTGGGGAAGTGGAGGCACGAAGATCACAAGTTTAAGATCAGCCTGGGCAATAAAGCAAGACCCTGTCTCTAAAACGAAAACAAGAAAACAAGTAACAACAACAACAAAATGTTCTTTCTACCTTGTGTTTTTATATGGCTGAATATTTGTGATTTTAAAATATGGTTATTCAGCTATTAAAATTAAAAGGTTGGGCCAGGTGCAGTGACATATACTTGTAATCTCAGCACTTGGGAAGCTGAGTCAGGAGGATCTCTAGTCCCAGGCCAGGCTGGGCCACATAGCAAGACGCTGTTTCAAAATTAATTAAATAAATAAAAGGCAAAATATAAATGGCAAGTAACAAATATCAAAATACTAAATTAATTAAATCTACATTTAAAAATCGACATCCCAATTAGTAAAGTACCAGCCTACCAAGCTTAAGATCCTGAGGTTAATCCCTAGAACCACACAAAACAGTGTACATTTTATAATGATTTTTATAAAATAAAATTCTTTGGAATGCCAACCTCACCACCTATTGAACTGACAATGGAAAGATTCACTATTAAATTTTAAACCTGTTTCACCTACATCTATTTTTATCAGAGTTACATGGGTCACTTAATAGATATAGTGAGACTTTGAAACAAAGACACAGAAACATTTATTTAGTTATTTACTTGTTTATTTTTTAGTGTTGGGGATGGAACCCAGGTCTCATTCATGCTAAGGAAACAATCTACCACTGGACTGTATTTTGGGCCTCTGTACTAGGAAAGTTTGTTATACAAGAATTCTGATTTTTTATTGTTATTATTGTCAGTCATGGAGCTTGAACTGAGGGCCTAGGTGCTGTCCCTGAACACTTTGACTCAAGGCTAGTGCTCTGCTGCTTTGAGCCACAGTGCCACTTCTAGTTTGGGTGTCTAATTGGAGATAAGAGTCTCATGGGGACTTCTCTGCCCAGGCTGGCTTCAAACCATGATCCTTAGATCTCAACACTCTGAGTAGCTAGGATTACAGGTGTGAGCCACCAGCACCGAGCTCCTAAATTATTCTTAAATAAATGAAACCTGTTACATGTATGCAAAACCTATGGCATGTATTTGAAAGGTAAAATAAAATTAAAAAACAAATAAATTGGTGCTGGTGGCTTATGCCTGTAAATCCTAGCTACTTAGGAGACTGAGATCTAAGAATCTCAGTTTGAAACAATTGAGGGCAGACAAACCCAAGACTCTTATCTCCAACTAACCAGCAAAAGGCTATATGGCTCAAGTAAGTGGTAGAGTGCTAGCTTTGATCAAAAAAGCTAAGGGACAGAACCTAGGTCTCGAGTCCAAGCCTCAGTCCTTGGGTGCACATGCGCACACCTACACTCTCTCTCTCTCTCTCTCTCTATATATATATATGTATATGTATGTATGTATGTATGTATATATATCTTCTTCTTCTTCTTCTTTGTTCTATGATCTTTTGTTCTCACCAGGGTTAGAACTGAGAGTGGGGCACAGGCTAAAATCAGAGAAATTCAGAATCACGGATAAAAGATAGCCAAGATGAACTTAGTCCTGGGGTAGTGGATGGCCCTTAGCAGTATGCAATTAATTAAAGGAGACAAGACCTGCCCCTCCCTACACTGAGCCTTGCAGTACAGAGAAGGCTCTGAGTTAGACTTCAGGGAGCACTGCTCCAGAATAGGTACAAAGCTGACAGGCTCCTGCTGCAGACCTGCCGAGTGAAGTCCAGAGGAACAACCAGCCCCAGGAACCATCCTTGAGCAGGGCCTGCTTGGTTTGGGGCCTGGAGCCCCAAGGCATATCTGACTGGACAAGATGACCTCAGAGGGAACCCTACCCACTTCAAGCTCCCTACCCTGATCCAAGGGCTAAAATGCTGCCTGCGTTCCCCACACTCCACCATGTCTACACCTGGCAGCCCTTGCAGATGGTTATCTCCCCTCCCCCAACCCACGCCTCCATTGGGCCCCCGCCTGTCCGTCTGCCAACAGCCCCACTCCTGGCCTTTCATCTCATGCCACGGCAGCTGGCCTTGATGCTGCAATCCCCCACCCTCTACTGGCCAGCTCCACAGCTTCCCCCTGGGCTTAGGCTCCACAGCAGCCCAAGGGACCTGGCCTTTGGGACCTGGGTCCCTAAGGCCTTGCCTCCTGCGGCAGACCTGCCGAGTGAAGTCCAGAGGCACAGCCCCTCCACAGCCTGTACACACACACACTTACAGAGCACACTTTCGGAGTGCCACGTGCACACACCTTCCCACCCACACATGCTCTCAGGACTTGTGTCCTGCCCCACCTTCCTTCCCTCTTTGGATACTCTCCCTTTATCACTGCCAGTTTGGAGCCTATTGGTCTCCAGAGCCCTTCTGCCCTACCCTGTCCCTTCCTCCTCCTCTTCTTCTTCATTTTATTTGTTTGTTTATTTATTTTTTGGTGCTGATACTCAAGGCTTGAGGGCTAGTGCTTTACCACTTGAGCCACGGCGGCTCCACTTTGATGGTTGATTGGAGATAAGAGTCTCACAGACTTTTCCTGCCTGGGCTGGCTTTGAATCACGATCCTCAGATCTCAGCCTCCTGAGTAGCTAGGATTACAGGTATGAGCCGCTGGTGCCCAGCCTGCCCTGTCCCTTCTGACTTGAAGGCCCAGGCACCCAGGAGGATGTAGTGAGGCCCCATGAAAAGGTTTCAGCTTCTTCATCTGACTTTCTTCCTTTAACTGCAATTGGCAAGAGTTGGGGGTAAGGGGAATGGCCACTGGCAGATCAGCTTGTTAGCCAGCATGGTGGCCCACTCCTAGAATCTCAGAATAAGGAGGCTTTTGAGTTGCAAATCAGCCTGGGCTACATTAGTATATGCATAGTGAGACCCTGTCTCAAAAAAAAAAAAAAAATGCTGGCGCCTGTAAAACCAGAAAACCAGAAGTAGCGCTGTAGCTCAAGTGGTAGAGCACTAGCCTTGAGCTAAAGAACTGAGGGACAGCGCTCAGGCCCAGAGTTCAAGCCCCACGACCAACCAAAAAAAAAAAAAAAGATGAGCAGTTCTTCACATGGACCTGTTGCCCCCCCAGGCATCAGCTCCCTCACAGCCTGAGCCCTGTTCCCAGAGAATGTGAGGTGAGATGAACAGGTACTGATGGGCAGGGCCAAAGGAAGTCTTCGACCTGGGTGGGTGCTCCCGGGCTGCTGCCGGTTAACGGGAAGAAGCCGGTACCCACCCTGGTAACGCAGGAAGGCTACAGCGACTGCCCATGGTGTCTCTCTAGGGCTTGTTGGGAAAGGAGCTGCTAGTGAGGCAGAAAGGGCTCTTCCTCTGGTTGGGGGTGAGGCCAGGCCTCAGCATAGTTGTACTCTGCCCTAGCAGAAAAAATAAAAGCTACATCTGGCAGAGGCTCTGTCTAGAATCCCCATCCTCAGGCACATACAGCTGGGCCTGGCCAGAGTTCTGCCAGCCTTGCTCACTCTAGATGACCATGGGCTGGGATGAGTAGACACCTCTCATAGAGGACAGATGCTAGGGTCTTCTGTGCCTTCCTTCCTGCTCTATCACAGTGCTGAGGGGCCCTGCTAACTCCAGCCATACGGCTTTGCCCCAAGATCCCCAGTTCACTTCATTCACAGCCTCAATATCGAGGACAGACTACATCCCAGGAGGCGCAAGGTGGGATGGGATACTGAGAGCATAGGTGTCACCCCAACATAGGACAGAAACAAGGACAGAGGAAGGGAGTGTCCTGGGGGCTGGAGCTCCCCGAGACTGAGAATGGGCAGGAGCTTCAGAGAGAGCCCCACCGCAGCAGGAGAGGAGGACGGAGGAGGGGAAGGGCCGAATGTGGCCACCACCAGAACCTAAGACAAAGACACAAAGGCAGGAAGAGTGGGCGTAGAGGGGACCGAAGAGGTAACCCCAGGCCAGGAGAGGTTTGGGGGAAAGGGGTGAAAGGAGAGCTGTATTTTAGTTTGTTTTGCTACACTGTTGAGTCAAATACAAGAATGTATTTATGTATTACTCGTGGCATTTAAAACGTTATAAATGGTGAAATGTGAGTAAAGTGTTGATGTTAGTTAATAGTAATGTGCCAAAATTAGTTCCTTAGTAGTGACAAAGGGACCCAGGTGGTAAAGGACATTAACAATGGGGGTGCTGGTGGCAAACATATGAAAATTCTCTGTTCTACATCTTTTCAACTTTTCTTTCTTTCTTTTTTTGGTCAGTCATAGAGCTTGAACTCTGGGCCTGGGCGCTGTCCCTCAGCTCTTCAGCTCAAGGCTAGCGCTCTACCCCTTGAGCCACAGCGCCCACTTCCGGCTTTTTCTGTTTATGTGGTGCTGAGGAATCGAACTCCAGGGCCTCATGCATGCGAGGCAAGCGCTCTACCACTGAGCCACCTTCCCAGCCCTTTTCAACTTGTCTGTATGTCTAAAACTAAAAATAAATAAAAATAGATGTAAACTATAATAATAAGTCTCACCCAAAGGGCTTCAGCCGAGAAAGTTGGTTACCCTGATATGTCAGCGGATGCTGGCATTGCCTGATGGGGAACTCAGGGGAGCAGGCCAAAGAGAGAGCGGTCGTATTGTAAGGCACAGCCAGGACAAGGACTCTCAGTTCCTGGCCAGTGGGCATCTGAAAGGTTTGTCTTATAGGCTAAAGACATTCTAGGTTAGTGGCAGAGCAGAGTGATAACTGTTATCATACCACCACCAATGTAACTTGTTATGATGGGGTCATTGTAGTGGCTAGATTGGGCAGCTGTGAGGGCATGAACCCAGCTCACACTTGGGGTAAGATGCAATACTTCATGCTTGCAGGTCAGTAGGTGGACAGGATCAGGGAAGAAGGCCTTCAGAATGGAGAACCAGCTGGTCTGGGCTCCTTCCGGCTGGGGTGTGGAATGGAATGGCAGCACTGGCCCCTGGGAGAACACAGCTTGGAGTCTGCTGGGAGTCCAGACTCCTTACTCATCCTGTCCTTGAGTAAGGCACTCAGACTCTTGAGGCCTCAGTTTCCTTGTCTATAAAGTGGAGATTATCATCCCATCTGTCCTGCTTGCCTCCCGGAGTTGTAAACTGTCACATGAGACAATCATCAGGAAAGAACCTGGTGTGGAGCAGAATCACCCTGGAAAAATGAACTCCAAGTTCACGCATGAGCTGAGCGGCTGTCATCCTCAGCCCAGGACCAGTCAGGCCGTGCACAGCCCCCTCGGTGCAGACCTCCGAGGAACTCCCATTGCAAGGTCCTCTGCAGGAGCCAATGTCTGCAGGGGAAGATGCCAGGCTCTCCCCAGACCCCACAAGAGAGACCAGAGTCCCCCCACAATGGTGAGGGCTGGCAGTGGGGGCCTGAGAGAGCTGGCTGCCAGGGCTGGGAAGATGCTGAGGTGGAGATGGAGGTGTCTGTGAGGGCCCAAGCCCAGGGGGGAAAAAATTCTTGCTGGAGCTGTATAATTAAAATCCTATTAAGCGGCGCCTGGCAGTCTCCCATCAGCCCCCACCAAGACTCCCTCAAACCTTGCAGCAGCTGCAGCACCCTTCTGTCCAGGCACTGGTTGGGGCGGGGGATGGCTGGCTTGAGAAGCTCTATGGGCCAGGCTGGCTGAGGGCAGACGCTAGGGTGGGCACAGGTCCGCAGTGCAGTGAAAGCTCCCTCCCAGGCCTGTATCTGGGCTCTACCAGGTGTCCTCCCTCTACCTCCTCAGCCCCTTGGGCCCTGGGACCAAGACTTCCTGGCTCCCTCCTCCACTCTGTCTCTCCCAAACTCTCAGTTTGCTTCTTTGGGCCCTTGGAAGTAGTTTCTTTTGAGTCCCAGCCTAAGGAGACCCCGAGGCACTCTGTTCTCTGGCAGCAGCTAGGAGCTACCTCAGCTTGAGCAACGCCAGGGTGGGCATAGGGAGGGAAGGTGGGATTTGTCCAAGGCAGCCCTGCTACAAGTCCAAGTTCTCTCCTCCTGTCTTCAGAGCCCAGGCTCCTCCTCCATTCAGTCTACCAAGGACACCCCCCCCCACACACACACATGCTCGTTCTCTTCCCTCTGTGCCCTGGTCCCTGCCACACAGCCCTGGGAATCTCTCTAGAACCCCATTCCATCCTCCTAACCAGTCTGTGGCTGAATGCATGCTCACTTCCCTCGCTTGATGCCATTTTTCTCTTTGCTCCAGTTAGATGCTGTCCCGCTGGGTACGCACCAACTCCTAACCTTGGCCATCTCATTTCAGCATGCCTTCATAGGACGCACGGTGTGTGACATGCCCCAGGCCAGATGAGAGCAAGACATGGTCTCTGTCTATTGCTCCTTGTTCAGGTCTCTTAGGAGAGACAGGAATCACCTCACCCAAGGCTCCCAGCACATGGGCAGCAGGGCCAGAGCTCCGCCCATTACATCAAACACCACACCTGACCACCTGACTCGTTAGAGTCAGGGGGCATTCTTCAAATTACCCCAGTAGAGATTGCCAAGTTATTATTGTTATTGCCAGACCTGCCACTTCTACCCCTGAGCCACAGAGCTATCTCACGGAAGAAACACCTCTGTGTTAGAGATCCCACATTCAAGTCCAGGAGGTAGGCAGGGACTCATGGCCAGCAACACAGCTATGAGTGCCAGATCTCAGGGAAAGCATGAGTTCATACAGAAGGGGTTGAAGAAGGAGCAATTCCTGCTGACTCAGCAAAAAGCTTCCCCCAAGCGAGGGGGAACTGTTGAATGTCTCAGGGCCCACCCTGGATCTACCTGCGGCAGGGCTGCTCTGTGCCCATCCACACAAGTCTTAACATCCGGGCATCCTATACACCAGGCATCAGACCCAAGCCTCCTGCTCTTTCCTTCCTAAATTGCTTTAGCTGGCCTAGGCAACTCACTAGGAGTCACCAGGCCAAAAAGATCCTGAAGAGATAGTTTTTGTCCTGGAACAGCATGTTAAGGAGACAAGGTGGGGCAGAAGAGACAGGCAGGAAGCCAGGCACTTCTTGATTCTGGTTCTCTCCTTTCTGACTCTGTGTCCTCCTTCTAGAACTCAGAGGAGATGTTCCCAGTTCCCAGTGGAGGCTCAGCAAGTGGAGGCTGCACACCTGGTTCAAAGTTGCAGAGATGTCATCTCCAGTTCCCCCAGATGTGGGATCTTCCTACAATGACAAAGTTCACAGGCCTCTCATTCCATGTTGAGGACGGTGCGGGTGGGGGCGGGGAGAGTCCTTTGGAAATACCAAAGACAGACCTCTACTCTCAGGGAGGGGACTGGACACAAAAGGGCAAAGTTCTTCCTCAAGTCTGCTCTCCATCTCCAGACCTGATTCTGTCTGATTCTGTCTGTAGCTGGTAGCTCATGACTGCAATCCTAGCTACTAGGAGAATGGTATTCTGAGGATGGTAGTTCAAAGCCAGCCTAGGCAGAAAAGTAAAAAGAAATTCCATCACCAGAAAACAACAACAACAAACAAACCAGCAAAAAAGCCAGTATGGAAGCATGGTTCAAGCTGTAGAGCTGAGCAAGTACAAGGACCTAAGTTTGGGGTGCCGACCAAAAAGAAAGATACTGTCCCCCACGTTAGGGGGTGTCTCAAAGATTTGCTAGCCCTATAAACCCTAGTGGGCCAAGCCAAACGGTGAAGGAGTTGGCTCTGCTCCCAGGCCACAAGGGAAGTCTTCCAAGGAGGGACTGAGACTCAGAGCTTCTCTCTCCCCAGGTCCCCGAGGGCAGGGCCGTCCAGGCTGGCAGCATCAGCTTAGAGCCCTCCAAAGTCTCACAAGAGCATCAGCACCCCATCCCCACCCACCTCCCCCAGACTCACTCAGGGTGACCCATCTCCAAGCCCTTCCATATGCAGGCCTCTGGCAAAGCTGACGAACAGAAGGGCGGGGGTCCTTCCACTCCCCAAGTCCTATTACCTGCAGTGCCACCGCCCTGACTCTGCAGTAATTGGGGTCCTCATTTGCATTTTGCTTGTGTATGAGTTTGGAAACGCTCCCTGCCCACCCCATCCCAGGGGCTCCCAGCTCTGCTTCAGATCCTTTGGCTAGCTCCAAGTAAAGGAAAAGAGAGCTGGGAGAGGCCGGAAGTGGGAGCTGGGAGTGGGCATTGGTCTCCTAGGTCCTCCAAGAAAGGGGGAGTCTTGGCAGGGTCCCCAGACCTATGTCAGCCCTGGCTCAGGGGCCTGGGTGGGGATAGAGGGGGTGACGTCCTCCACCACCCCAGTCTCAGTTTCCTCATCTGTAAACTGGGGCTAATGACACTTAACAAGCGAGGGGGGTGGGGGGCATGTAATTAACTCCTGCTGGCTCTGGACTTTGAAGTGGGGTGGAGGAGGGGGCTGGCTGGGCGGGGTGCAGCAGGCAACAGAACAGAGTCAGAGACTTAAGTGCACTGGCCCACAGGGGTGAAGGTATGGGGCCCAGGTATCCTCTCCAACCTGGGGGAGATCAAGAAGCTGAGATCACACACCTCAGGGAGGCACTGGAGGGCAGGGGGCAGACAAATGGACCCCGAGCCTGGGGCACGGAGAGATCCCAGTGTGAACAGAAAATGTCTCAGGCCACCTAAGGAAACCAGCTGTGCCCACTTCACCTCTTAAGATGGGGATACTGGGGTGAGGGAGGAAGGGGTGGGATCTGGAACCATGGGCTCTTGTACCCTGGGCTTCTTGTATCAATGACCCAACAGTGGGCCAGGCACACACCAAGGCATGTCTTCATGAGCAGGGGCAATAGTTTCTGGTGCAGAGGCTCCTGGGAGAAAGACAGGGTGTTGGGAAGGAAGGAGGTTATGGGGGCTGAGCCCAGGGAGGTGAGGACAAGAAGGAGGGAGCCACCACCTCCTACGCCCATGGCCTTTCCGCTTGCCCCACGACGTCAGGGCTGAGTCACTGGGAGAGGCCACTGTCCAGCAGGGGTGGGAGGACCTTGGGGACCAAGGTCTGGACACTATCCCAGGCCCAGCAGAAGATGGGGGTACCTTTGGCCAGGTTGGCACAGTCCACAGATGCAGACATGAGCCAGCTGTCCACAGTCCAGCCACCCACACATGGTAGGAGAACCCTAGAAGGGCCTGAGAGGCTGGAGGGTACATCCCTGTGCCTGAAGACAGTTTGACCATGAAACCATCCAAGATACACTAAAGCATATGGAGAGGTCCTTCTTATTTTATTTTATTTTATTTTTTGTCGGACATGGAGCTTGAACTCAGGGCTTGAGAGCTGTTTCTGAGCATCTTTTGCTCAAGGCTAGAGCTCTACCACTTTGAGCTACAGCACCACTTCCGGTTTTTGAGTGGATACTTGGAGATAAGGGTCCCACAGCCGGGTGCCAGTGGCTTATGCCTGTAATCCTAGCTACTTAGGAGGCTGAGATCTGAGGATCGTGGTTCAAAGCCAGCCCAGGCACAAAAGTCTGTGAGACTCTTATCTCCAATAAACCACTAGAAAACCAGAAGTGGTGCTGTGGCTCAAGTGGTAGAGTGTTCGCCTTGAGCTTAAGACCTGAGGGACAGTGCCCCGGCCCAGAGTTCAAGCCCCAAGACCAACAAAGAAAAAAAAAATAGAGTCTCACATACTTTCTTGTCCTAGCCAGCTTTGAACCATGATGCTCAGATCTCAGCCTCCTGAGTAGCTAGGATTACCAGCACATGGTGTGAGGTCCTTCTTAATGTCAAAGCATGAGTCTTTTTTTTGAGGGGGGGGGAGTCCGGTTATGGGGCCTGAACTCTGGGCCTGGGCACTGTCCCTCAGCTCTTCAGCTCAAGGCTAGCGCTCTACCACTTGAGCCACAGTGCCACTTCTGGCTTTTTTCTTTTTGCTTATGTGGTGCTGAGGAATTGAACTCAGGGCCTCAGGCATGCAAAGCAAGCGCTCTACCACTGAGCTACCTTCCCAGCCCAAAGCATGAGTCTTCTTGCTATAAACTCCACCCATTGGGCCTTCAGCAGGAGAAAAGGCCAGGGGATCACTGCCCACTGTTTCATGCTATACCTTCTCCCTCCAGCTCCTTGTATATGTCCTGGTACATGGTGTTTGGAGGTGACTGGGTTTGACCACCAGAGAGACAGTCTACCTTCTGCTGCATAGAGATGAGGACCTGGGAATGACAACCCAGTGATTTCTTTGGTAGATCTCTGCAACTATAATTACAAATGCTGACTTGATCTCCCAAATAGAAGGAAGAAGTGTTCTTCATTCATTCATTCCACAAGTCAATATTGAAACCCACCAGGTGCCAAGCACCATTCTAGGCAGAGATGATACACAAAAAGCCATCTCTAACCGGGGTGAGTAGAAGGCAGGGACTGGAGCCCTTCAGAGGTGCAAAAGGGCAGCTTCCAGAAAAGCTCAGAGAGGGAGGAGGATTTCAGCTGTCCACAGAAGCTGTGAGTTGAGACTCCACCCACCATAAATCCCTGAGGCCCCTCAGGAATGGGACACTACTTTCCCACTGGCCACTGTAAACCCTGCTGAGTGTGGGGTTTGCCAGTTGGACCAACTGGAACAAGTGACGTGGCCTGCTTCTCAGCCCCGCTCCTGCCCCACCCGCATGTACCAGAGAGGATGGTAGGCAAGATTTATGTGACACTACTATGGTGCCGCTTGAAACGCAGCATTTTCTATTTTGCTGTGCAGTCAGTTCACCAATGACCATGGCAAATGAACACCCCAAGGTCATTAGGCACCCAGTTCAAAAGCTCCTGAGATCTAGGGATCCAGGACTCAGAACAAGGGGTTCACCTTGCATTGGTGGATGGAAGGGTCCAGATCCCAGCTATCCACTTACCTTGTCAAGGCCTGCAGAGAGTAAGTCAGGCTGGAGAGTTTCAGGACCACTCCCTCTGCTTCGGACTCGCCTCTGTCCACTCAGCAGGGGGGGAAACCTTATGCCTCTGGAAAGCTCTATTACTATTTTGTCTCTTTCTCTGTGATTCTGTGACTTCTTGGGTTCCTGTGAATTGCAGGAGGAGATTCTGTTAAAAACAAACATCAACAAAATGTGTGCCAGGTGCTAGCAGCGCACACCTGTAATCCTACCTGCTCAAGAGGCTGAGATCTGAGGATTATAGTTCAAAGCCAGCCAGAGCAGGAAAGTGAGATTCTTAACTCCAATTAACCACCAAAAAGCCAGAATTAGAGATGTTGCTCAAGTGATCATCAGCTCTGAGCAAAAAAGCTAAAGGATGGCAGTGCCCAGGCCCTGAGTCCAAGCTTCAGAACTGGTGTGCACAAATGCACATGTACACACACACACACACACACACACACACACACACACACACACACAGAGTAAACCAATGAGATAATAACAATAACTGGGCATTAATGGCTCAGGAGGCTGAGATCTGAGGATTGAGGTTTGGAATCAGTCTGGGCAGGAAAGTCCGTGAGACTCTTAGCTCCAATTACACACCAGAAAACTAGAAGTGGTGCTATGGTTCAAAGTGGTAGAATTAGCAAAAGAGCTCAGGGACAGCACCCAGGCCCTGAGTTCAAACCCCATGACTGACAAAAAAAGGAAAGGAAGGAAGGAACGAAAATAGAGCCAGGCACTGGTGGTTCATGTCTGTAATCCTAGCTACTCAGGAGGCTGAGATCTAAGGATCACAGTTTAAAGCCAGCCTGGGCAGGAAAGTCTGTGAGACTCTTATCTCAAAAAAAAAAAAAAAAAAACACTAGAAAGCCAGAAATGGTGCTATGGTTCAAGTGGTAGAGCACTTGCCTTGAACTGAAGAGCTGAGGGACAGCGCCCAGGCCCAGGGTTCAAGCCTCATGACCGAAAAAAATATATAGATCAATCTGAACAAAAGTTATAAAGCCACTCTGTACTATTTTCACATTTTTCTAGAGTTTTTCTGTGTGCTGGCTTGTTTTCAGTACTAGTACTGGGGTTTGAACTCAGGGCCTCCCACTCTTGCTACGATTTTTCACTCAAGGCTGGCACCCTACCACTTGAGACACATCTCCATTACATTTGCTGCTTTTGAAGTCATTCCCAATTAAAGTGCTAAATCATTTTAGCTGGCTGCTTCTCAGGGCTGTAGCTGGCCTTCCGAGATGTCACCCAGTCCCAGGCCAGCGCTTCATTAATTCACTCCTATAGGGCAATGTGCTATTTGCGCCATGTCACTACCTCCACACATTCATTCTTTCCCTCCCCACATGGGTATGTGCCCCTCATCATTCTGCGTGCATCCCCTTGGTGGTGTTGGACCTAGCTAGTGGGCCTCCATTCTGACTTCAATGTCCCTGATTCCTTTGACATTGAGTCCCCTCAAAGTCTATGTCACCATTTCCAGGTGTCTGTCTGGGGTGGAGATAGGCCCTGGGCTACCAGGCCGTAGTGACACCTGAATCCCTCAGCCTGTGACAGGAAATACTGCCACCCTCTTCCCTTTGCGTTAGGAGGGTGAACATGTTCTCAAAACTAAAGCCCATGAGTCTGGGGCCTTCTTTGTCTTTCCCACTTCCAGTCCCTGCTGGTCACCCCTGGGCCCAGCCACGGTGCCTGCCATCCTTGGTCTGGTGAGGTGACATCACCAGGGCTCCCCCCACGCACACACACACACCCCACCACAGCATCAGCCGGTCCTCAGCATCATCTCTCCATCTCTTCTGGGAACATCAAAGGCGCAAGCAGCAGCGTCCCCCTCCTCCCGGGCCCCGGGGGGTAATCAGAGCTAGGTATGTGTAAGTGCTGTGGGCCATCAAATAAATAAATAAATAACTAAATACGAGAGCAGGGAGCAGGCAGGGCCTCCCGCCCCTCGCTGCTGCCCTGGCGCCCTGGGTTGGGACCTAGGCATGGGGCCAGTTCCTGACAGGGGGACCGCCCAGAGCTGGAGGTGTGTGTGAACAGTTTCGCGTGGGCTGAGGCCTGGCTTATCCTCAGCAGCATCAAAAAGACTATAGTAGGGGTGAGAGCCAGGGAGCCCTGGGGGAGGGCCCCTCGGCCGTTGCCCCCGTCTCTCATGACCTGCATGCACAGGCCACCCCTCCTTCCGTGCCTTTGACTCCAAAACAGCCTGCCTCTCCCTCGGGAAGAAGAGACAGCCAGTGGTCCTGGCTCCTAGGAGGAGCCTTTGGCAGGCCAGGCCCCTCTGACTCCCATAGGGATGGGGGTTGGCAGACCCCCAACCAGATCGGAGGCTGGTGGCCAGTGCTGCTTCTGTAGTTGAGAAGGGGGAAGAGCAGGAAAGGAGGAAGGAAGGAAGACAGGCGGGAGAAGAGGAGGAGGGTGAGGAGGGAAGGAGGAAAAGGAGACTGAGGAGGGAAAGAAGAGAAGGAAAGGAAGACAAGGGAAGGAGAGACAGCAGGAGGAGGGGGAGGAGGACAAGAAGGAAAGGAGGGGAGAGAAGAGGAGGAAAGGAAAAGGATGAGAAGAAATGTGGAGAAGTGAAGGAGACAGGAAGCGAAGAAGGAAGAAGACAAAGGGAAGGGGAAAGGAGGAAGGCGATGAACAGGCCATGTAGAGCCAAAGGCAGGAGGGGAAGCCGGGGAAGCAGCATTCCATCCCTGCAGAAGAGCCGCATGGGCCTAGGCACAGGGTTCTTGGTTCCAGTCCCATTATCAGCTGTGTGACTTTTTTTCCAGCCACTCTGAGCCTCAAGTTTAGCATCTGTGGGGTTGCCTAGCAGACAGGACCAGGGAAGATGACCCAGAGGAGGGGCTTCATAAACAATAAAGAACAGCATCCCCATAGAACCTGTCCCCACTGCTAAAGGGGGACCACCTTGATAGAAGGGGTGTTCAGGTGTCTTTTTTTGCTTTTGGTGCCAGTCCTGAGGCTTGAACTCAGGTCCCTGAGTTTTTTTCATTCAAGGCTTGGGCTCTACCACTCAAACCACAGTTCTACTTCCAGCTTTTTTGGTGGCTAATTGGAGAATCTCATGGACTTTCTTGCCTGGGCTGGCTTCAAACCCCAATCATCAGATCTCAACCTTCTGAATAGCTAGGGTTATAGGCATGAGCCACCGGACCCCAGCTCCAGGTGTCTTTGACTCCTTCTCAGGGACAGAGCAAATAACAAAAACTTGATGTCTGAGGTGAATGCACTGAAAAATGAACAGCCAATGGAATGCTCTTGACCTTTAACATTTCAGGGCTAGGCCTTCCTTGGAGAATCAGGAGAAAGCTCTGGATCCTCACTGAGGACAGAAGCACACGTGTTTGGTACGATTCCTGGGATCAGAGGCCCCTGAAGGCAGGGTTGCAGCCACTCCCCTTTAGTGAAGCTCCTTGTATCCCAGCTTCTTCCCATCCATGGTGTCCTTTACAGTGAGCCCTCCTTGTAGGGAAAGGTGGTGTGGATGCCCATCCACCAACACCCTCCATATGGGCAGACAAAGAAACTGAGGCCCAGAGACAGGAAGTAGCTTGCAGAGATTTACACGGAGAATGCACAGTCCAACGCTCCCTCCCCCCCAAAAAAAGTCTTCAGAGCTTCAAAGCCTGAGGTTTTTCCTATGTTTTACTCCCCTAGAAGTTCATGCTCTGTCTTGAAGACAGAGCCCAAAAGAGCATAGCCCCACGTTGACCACGGACTCTCATGGAGAGCAGGTGAATGGCTAGACCCAGCTGGCTCCCCCAGAGGCAGGCGGGTGAGCTAGAATGGGAGGCCAGTGGAAAAGATCTGTTGACCTTTGACAGCCTCCAGAGGGCAGAGGGTGCAGCAATTTGGGAGGAAGGGAAGTTCTGAGAACAGAGTTAGGGTCACCGTGGGTAGGATGGTCCTACGTGAACATATGAGTCACCCCAGCAATCTTGGTAGAAGCCCTCACCACGTGGTTCCTGCCCAGAGCAATGTGAATCTAGCACTCTGTCTGGCTTAAGCCTCACAAATGTCTGAAATAAGAAAAACAATGAGAATGAGACACCTGCTCCAAATCATCCGCCTAAGTAAGTGATGGCAGCAAGCACAGCAGAGGGAGGCAGATGTGAAATGGATGGAGCCACACATGGTGCCTCACACCTGTAATCCTAGCTACTCAGGAAGCTCAAGAGCTACTCTGAGGATCAAGGTTCGAAGCTAGCCTAGGCAGGCACATCCTTATGACCTTTATCTTCAATGAAGCACAAAAAGGCAGAAGTGGAGGTGTGGCTTAAGTGGTAGAGTGTCAGCCTTGAGTGGAAAAATCCCCAGAAGAGCACAACACATTGAGTTCAAGTCCCAGCATTGGCACACACAAAATAAAGAGTGAATGGATAGATGAACCTAGGGCTATTCTGATCCCCAAACTTAGCTCTTAACCTGGGAGGCAGTAAGAGAGGATTGCTGGGGGCTTCGGGACCCTAAAGAAAATGCCCCCTTGGCTGTTTTCCTGCTCCATTTCAACACAGAATAAAATTGCCTGTGAGATGGGATTTCAGACATCTCTGCTCCCCTCCTCTCCACCCACTCCAACCCCAGTGTACTTACTCCTTGCTTCTCCTTAATGGCCGGAGCTGTTCCCCTCCAGCTGCACCTGGCTCTACTCCTGTCTCCTTCTCAGAAAGGCTTAACTTAGCTCCTTAGTTAAAATATCACCTAGTCCTGTCACTTTACTCATCTTTATTTGGTCCCCAGCACTTGCAGCCAACTCTTAACTATTGGTCTGTGCCTGACTTTGCTCATTCCACTGAGGAACACAAACTCTGCAAAGGCAGGGGCTTGGGCTTGCTTTCAAACTGTGTCCCTTATACTTACAGCAGTATCTGAGTCACTAACTACTCACAGGATGAATGAATGAATGGCCCTGATCAATCCTGAGTGGAAGAGCAGAATGAACTCATGGGCATCACTGGATTTAAACCTGTGCTAAATCTATAGGAGCTGTGCCTCCCCCAAGAAGCCCTTCTGGATTTTTTACTTTCTTCACCAAAACCTAGACCCCCCCAGAGCAAAGGACTTGCCACATCCATCAGGAATAGGGCGCCGCCCCCCTGCAGACCCTCCCCATCTCCCTTCCCTGTGATCTTTCCAGGTGAGAAGAGGAGAGAGCAGAGCCCTAGCACCCAGCCAGGAGGTAGGAGGCGGTGCCTGGGCTTAAGGCATGAATGGAGCAGGAGGGGGATGAAAGGCCGACAGTGCTCCTGGCCCAAGGAACAAAGGGGACTGGAGCAGGTGTGAGGGGGCCATGGGGCCATGAGGGCAGAAACTAGATCTGGAGCTAGAGATCGATGTCACCAGCAGACGGGAAGCTTCCAGTAGCTTTCCTTGGCTGTCATTCTGCTCTGGGGACAAAGCACAGACTGGAGGCTGTGGAGGGGCAGGGTTGGCTTTGTCTCCAGCCGCATCTCCACTTCCTGGGCGGCAGTCACACAAGGTGAAAGCCCAGTATGGTCAGAGCTCAGAGAAGGTGGTCCATGGCTGCCATCTTACAGAAGGGATTGAGGAGGTCTCTGAGGAGAGGCATTCAACAAGGTTGCACAGTTTCGGTAGGGCTGAGACCTGAGTCCAGGAAGCTTGATTTGGGGTCTGCTCTGGGGAACTGATCTTTTTATTTGGTTGGATTTTTTTTTTGCCAGCCCTGGGGCTTGAACTCAGGGCCTGGGCCTCTCTGAATCTCCCTGAGCCTCTCTGAGCTCAAGGCTAGCACTCTACCACTTCAGCCACAGTGCCTCTTCTGGCTTTTTCTGTTTATGTGGTATTGAGGAATCGAACCCAGGGCTTCATGCATGCTAGACAAGCACTCTACCACTGAGCCACATTCCCAGCCTATTTGTTTGGGTTTTGAGACCAAGTTTTGCTATGTTGCCCAGGTTGGCCTTGAACTCCTAGGCTCCAGTAAGCCCTCTGCCTCAGCTTCCCCTGGAGTTGGGGCTATAGATATGCTGCCATGTGTAATAGGAAGCCTTGCTAACATTCAGCCTGTTTTGCCTCCTGGCAGCCGAGCTGTATCCTTGGTGTGGCTAGAGTTTGAGCCAGTACATGGAGAGAAGTAGGCAGACTCAGACTGGGACCAGACAGAGATACCATGCAGGCCAAGTTGGCCAGGCAGGGCTGGGCCCAGGCCAGGAGAGGCCCAGCTCTTCACTAGCACCATGATGTATAGGGACACACAACTGCCCAGGGCCACCCCTGAACTCCTACAACAGCTGCATTGCCCCTAGGTATAGAGAAGTCTCTGGAGAGGCCCAGAGAGGGAGCCAGCAGGGGTGAGAGGGAGGGGGCCAGCCAAGTAGGCAGAGAGGGAAGGGGAGGAGGAGGAGAAGGACAAAGCTTGCCTGTGTGGCAACCAGGACATTCCCAGTCTCTGCCCGGTCCCCTCCCTGGGTGTCTCTAGAAGGGGAGGGAACAATGCCCCATTGAGGCCAGTGCCCCCAGGATAACATCTCTGTCCTGCTGGACAGAAGCCAAGCAGAAGCCAAGCAGGTGAGCCTGGTGGGGGCTGGAGGCCTGCGCTAGCAGGGGCCAGGGCCTTAGGGCCCAGAGGGGGTGGTATCCTCAGGGCAGGGTCCTGAGGGTGAGGGGTGAACCAAACTCTGTTCTTCCCTCTGGGGACAGGGCAGGAGGAGATGGAGGCCAGACTCCTGAGTAAGACAAGGGTCACTTCCCGGTTGGGATAGAGCCCTGCTCTGCTCTGGGAGGTCACATGGCCCTGCCAAAGTCAGAAAGAGGTTCTACCAGATGTCACATTGGAAGCAGGTGATTTACCTAGGAAGTAACAAGTTACCCCTGCAATGAATGTTCCTGTCAGAAGCAGAAACAGCTCATCATCTTGTTGAGGTGCCAGGTAGAACGCCAAGCAAAAGATTTCAGTCCGGGGTTGGGGGGGGGGGGGGCTGGGTACAGAGACTACGTAAGAGGTGGAAATCGGAGCATTAAGAGCTAGAAGGACGCTGTCTACAAACAAACCAGGTATAGTGAGCTCAGGTATTTGGGAGGGAATCATGGTTCCAGGAAGCTCTGGGAAAAACATAGGAGATCCTATCTACAAAAACGACTAAAGCGAAAGGGCTAGGGATATGGCTCAAAGGATAGAACATTTGTCTAGCAAGAACAGAGCAAATTCAAACCCCAGTATTGCCTCTCCACACACAAATCAAATAAAAACTGTAATGAAATAAGCTGCATTTTCTATCATCTAAAGCCGAACTTCATTGTAGGAATATCTGGACATATCAAAATTAAAGCCTATTGTACAACTAATCGATGCAAATAAAAAGTGTGGGAAATCTAGGGGGGAAATCAATACTACAGATATACTGGGCACCTGTCTGAGTTAGGGGGACCCTGGACTGATCCTGCACGGTAAAAAGGTTCCCATTTGGGCCACAAAGGAAAGGAATCAACTTACACTCCCAACACTGGATCAGTTCAGAAGGAGACTCAGCCTCTCAGGGCTCCAAAACCTCAGCTCTGAAGTGGAGACGAAGGCCAGAAAAGCAGTGCCCACCAAAGAGCTGTTTATGATCTGCCTCTTCCCAAGGACTTCCCTGTGCTCTTCCAACCCCAGCCTAACGTGGCACCCAAGGGTACTCACAGGGACCTGATCAAGACCTACTGAATTAATTCTGACCAAGGTCATATCTGAAAGTGTCAAAGCATCAACTCTACCAGCCCCAGGAACCCAGGAACCGACCGGTAACTTCTCAAATTCTAGGAAGCACAGAGATGACATCGGTGGGGGAAAGAGATGGTGTGGCCAGCAGTAAGGAGAAGGAGCAATTCCCTCCAGGGGACTGTCAATCACTGCTGGGGGGGGGAGGGGATGGGGGAAGGGGAGCGAGCAGCAGCCGCAGCACCACAGCCACCATCAGAAAGACAGTTTCTGAATCTATGCTAGAAGTGGAGCAAGACAGTAGCAAAAGGGGTGGGGGGGGATTGAAGACGCCATGTGTCAACATGGGTCTGAGCCTGGGGCCAGCTAGCAGAGATCCTTGAAAGGTCCTCCATATTCCTTCAGGCAATAGGGAGCCATGGAGGCTTTTGAGGAAGGGAAGTGGCTGACAGAGAGGTGCTCTGCAGTAAAAAGGCCAGACTGGAGGTTGGGAGTGTGTAAATAGCGCCTGTGCATGTGCGCATTGGGAAAGGGCTTCCAGGATCCTGGTCAGATCAGAAAATATAAAATAGGTCTGTGGATGGATGGGTGGATGAGCCATGCAGAAAAGCAGGGGATAGGGGCTGGGAAGGTGGCTCAGTGGTAGAGCGCTTGCCTTGCATGCTCAAGGCCCTGGGTTCGATTCCTCAGCACCACATAAGCAAAAAGAAAAAAGCCGGAAGTGACACTGTGGCTCAAGTGGTAGAGCGCTAGCTTTGAGCTGAAGAGCTGAGGGACAGCGCCCAGGCCCAGAGTTCAGGCCCCACAACCGGACCCAAAAAAAAATAAAGAAAGAAAGAAAAGAAAAGCAGGGGATAAAGAGAAAGCCCCCCCCTCACCCCACCCCGTGGGCCCTGCACCCTACCCAACAGCTACAGCCCAGCTCCTTCCCTTTCCTTCCTCCTCCAGGAAGCCCTCCTGTATTTCCTCTCATCCACTTCCTCCATTGTAGCAGCTGGGCTGGCCTCTATAGGGCCTGCACCCCCCCCCCCCCCCATCCACAATAGGCCCGGATGCTGCAAGAGTGAAGACAGAGCTGCAGTTCCTGTCCCCTGGTGTCCCACACAGGGGACATGTCTTTAGGGGGCTTCGGGATGGGGATGCTGGAAAAGGAAATGACCAGACCTGTCATTTGCGTACCTGGTGGGCTTCCATGACAGGTAAGGTATGGCAGGCTCTGGTGGGGTGGGGAGGGGCTTCCTCCCCGGCCCCTAAGGGGGAGCCTCCCACCTCAACTGCTCATGCAGCTCCCAGCTGGAAGTTTAGGAGTTGCCACCCACCCCTATACTTGGTGAGGCTGTGAAGGGGCCAATGGCTCCTCCGCCAGCCCTCACCCCTGAGGGGCAGAGGCACAGCTGAGACCTGGGAGGCATTTTCTCCTCCTGGGGGTGGGGAGGGAACCATCCACCGGCCCTTCCCCCTGGCCCAGAATGCCGCTTGTTTCCTGCTGTATTCATGCCAACAGTAAGGCCCAGAAAGATTAAGACATTTGCCCAGGGCTACACAGCAAGCAAGAGACAGAATGTAAACCCGTGTGTCTTTGCCACTTGCCAAACAGTACCCTGCAAGACATTCCCTTCTAACCCTGGAAGGAGCTGCAACCCCAGGGTGAACAGAGGAGAAATGATTCAATTCCTACCTCCTCTTACAGGCCCAGCCCCAGTCCCCTGGGCAAGGGGAAATAACCTCCAGAGGCAGTGCCCTGGACCAATCTTTTGGGAAGGAGGCCAAAAGGAGGATAAAGAATAGGTTAGAGAAGGTTCTGGGCTGGGCACCAGGGCCTCACGCCTGTAATCCTAGCTACTCAGGAGGCTAAGATCTGAGGATCACAGTTTGAAGCTAGCCCAGGCAGGGCTGAGCCTTTTATCTCCAATTTATCACCAAAAAGCTAGAAGTAGAGGAGTGGCTCAAGTGGTAGAGTGCTAGTTTTTCTGTGTGTGGGGGGGGCCGGGGGGGGGGGTTGTGGGGCCTGAATTCTGGGCCTGGGCGCTGCCCCTCAGCTCTTCAGCTCAAGGCTAGTGCTCTACCACTCGAGCCACAGCGCCACTTCTGGCTTTTTTCTTTTTGCTTATGTGGTGCTGAAGAATTGAACCCAGGGCCTCATGTATGCAAGGCAAGCGCTCTGCCACTGAGCCACCTTCCCAGCCCCAGAGTGCTAGCTTTGAATATAAAAGCTAAGGAACAACAACCAGGTCTTGAAATCAAGCCCTAGCCCCACTCCCCCCCCCCCCAGGTGTGTGTGTGTGTGAGAGAGAGAGAGAAAGAGAGAAAGAGAGAGAGAGAGAGAGAGAGAACTGGCATACATACATACAAAAAGCTGTTCTGACTGGACCCTGGGGTTAGGTAAGATGGAGAATCACATGCAGAGGAAATTAATTATAGCAAAGATTCTAGATATCAATGGCTCCTCTACTGCTCACAGTTAGGTGATCTGAACAAGCGACTTCAATTTTCTGACCCCACTCCTTCATCTGTAAAATGGAAAGCGCCAAGGGACCTGTTCATCAGTCACTACCATGTAGTTGGCAAAAAGGTAGCAGGTGGTTAGAAGCAGGCTGTCCAGGGTAGTTTGCCCCATGATTGCCACTGGGGCGCCAGCTCTCTGCTCTGCCTCCCAGGAGCAACTGGGTGAACTCTATAGCTAGCTCTCTGGTAGAGTCCTGGACTCCTTTGTGTGTGGGAGGCAGAACTAGAGGCAGAGTGGATACTAGCACAGACCTCCCTAGCTAGCACCTTAAATGCAGAAGAGACAGCTAGATCTAGAACCGAACAACCACTTGTATTTGTCTCCTGCAATCTCTGTGGGAGCTTTGGTTTAGAGCTTGCACCTGCTCAGGTCTCAGTTGCTCCGTGGCAAAGCAAGGACGTTCCTTCTCTCTGTCTGGTTCCTAGGCTGCCTGTGCAGGTAGCCCTGTCTCCTTGGTGGAGACGTGAGCTGATATCTGTAAGTTCCATGTGTGCTGGGGAATCGGACAGGGCTCTCCTAGGAGAAGAGCAGATGTCCACCTCCAGCTGTTGGTGGCTGCTAATAAGCCCTGAGAGAGAGGTGCTGGGCCTGCCCAGGGTCCTGTCTCAGAGTAGCTGACAGTGCCCTGGAGTTGAGCACTGTGGCTGGGGGAAGGGTGCCATCCCAGGAGGCTTTCTGCGAAGGCCACCAGGAGTCCTCAGACTGCCGGCCTGGTTGGGGTGGGGGGGACAAGCAGGTGAGCCAGGTTCCCTTCACCCTCCCCAACCCTCTAACCGCTCCTCTAAGTATCACCCTAATGTCCCAGAATGGCCACCACGTGACCATCTTGCAATTCCTTCTTTCCCTATTCACCCTCTTCTGCCTGCCTCGCCCCTTCTCTTCCCCACAAGAGGCTGGAGTCATGACACTCCCCTGCCAGGACCCATCCCTGCACGGGCTGCCCCTCCCCACCCAAGGAGGTAGGCTGCTAACTCACTTGGGGTTGGACTTGGTGACCCTGAACCTTTCGTTGAGCAGGGTCAAGGTCGCAGAAGCTGCAGACAAGTTCATTGAGTTGTCTAGGCAAGTCAAGACTAGGCGGGACTTCCTGTTCTGTGGCACCCAAAAACATAAAATCTCCCCATGCCTCCGTGTCTCACCATGGAGCAGTGAGCTGGGCATGCAGTTTTGTAGCTGTGCTGTTATTATAATGATGTGTGCGCAATGGGGCTGGAACTCAGGGCCTCATGTTCTTACTCAGCTTGTTTGCTCATGACTGGTGCTCTACCACTTGAGCCACGCCTCCAGCCCAGCTTTTTGCCTTTTTCTACCCTGGCTGACTTTGAACTGTCATTCTGCAGGTCTCAGTCTCTTGAGTAGTGAGTGAGCCACTAGTACCCAGCTGCTCAGGGGCATTTGAATAACAGGGATGAACCCACTGGGTGAAGGACCTTCTTCCTGCCTTGTCTAATCCAGTTTACCACTTCCCAGAGTTTTCCAGGGCCCATGAAGATGGTGTTGGGCTCAGGTGAGGCTCGGGACCTTCTCCTT
The DNA here is from genome assembly GCF_019054845.1 of Dipodomys spectabilis. Taxonomy (NCBI): domain Eukaryota; kingdom Metazoa; phylum Chordata; class Mammalia; order Rodentia; family Heteromyidae; genus Dipodomys; species Dipodomys spectabilis. Next base: position 16,249,131 of record NW_024870695.1, on the reverse strand, counting down.
ACTGCTCAAAGCCCTGCCCTTGGGCAAAGGCAGGAGAGGTCTCAGCCTCTCACTAGAGGCTGCCGTGGAAGTGCTGGAGGCCAAGGCATGTGCGGCCTGGCTCTCCTTCCACAACCCTCTTCCTGGGGACTTCCTTCAGAGTTGTGTGCAGAAGCAGTGTGGGCTGGGAAAGAGATGGGGTTGCTGGGGGGCACAGGGGAGACAGATGTCCCCAGAGAGCGCCTGGGTGGGCAGGAGATCCTGGACATTGGGGATCTCAGTTTACCTCCAACAAAGCAATGAGTTACCCCTCACCAGGCTCCCTGGAGAAAGCCAAGGAGGAAGCGGGTGGGGCTACAGTGATGCTTAGCCCTTCCAATGCAATAGACTTGACTTACAGGAACTGAACCGCAGACAGATACATTCCTGTCCCTTCCCTACCCAGGGGAACCTTGGGTGCTGCCCCTGGGAGAAGGGGTGCCCACCAGGTCCCATGCCTGGGGTCCAGGAGGTCCCTGCAGCCTGTCCAGCTCTCTGGACAGTGGCCTGGTAGTCCCCACCCTTTGCAGGCCTCCCTATTTGTCTTCGCTCAGCATCCCAGTGGGCACAGCACCGGGGTCATCAGGTGCCCCTGCCAGGAGCTCCTTCCCTGGGCTCCGGCCAGGAGAGGAGGGGAGAGAGGGCAGGCCAGCCCCGGAGCCCCAGTCTGGTAGCCAGAGCTTGCTGTAGGTGTCCTCCGTCCCCCAGATCTCAGCCCCTTCTGGTGTGGGCCTTACAGGAGCTTTGGGCTTGGAACTTTGGGAGAGATGTCAGAAGGAAGTCCAGCAGCCCTCAACCTCTGAGGAAGTGCCTGGCCCAGCCCCCACACCCCTCCTTACCCCTCAGCCGTGCACCCCTGGGCCTCAACTCTCAATCCCTCCTCCCAGGCTGCTCCCTGCTCCTCAGCCTCCCATCCCCACACTTCCTCCATTAGGCAGATGCCCTTCTTTTGGCCACCACATCGGGATCCTATAACAAAGACTGGTGCCACATGCTTTGCCCCACAGACCTGGTTCCCCACCAAGGACACCCCCTCCAAGAAGCTGGGCAGAAACATGGTTCCACAGAAGCAGCGCTGATGACACCCTGCAAGGAAGAAGCCAACAGAGCTAGCTCCCTGAGTTCGAGTCCGGGGAGCCCCCAACACAGGTGGCCAACTGAAACAGGAAGTCCCCTAGAAGAGCAACAGGCAGAGCCCCGCCCACCCATCCAGGGATCGCATGGGACCTGCACTGCTCTGCCTTGCCACCCACCAACTGGCAAATGCCTGATGGCTCCCCAGCCCCTCTCACCCTGCAGCAGAATGGGGTGCGCTTCACAGAGCCCTCCGCTCACCTGGCTCCTGCTCTGCCTTCTGCATTTTCCTCTCAAAGCCCATCCACCCTCCCAGCCTTCCTAACGTAGCTCCCAACTCTCCTCCTCCAGGAAGCCCACCAAGGTTTCCCCAGATTCCATTGGTGGGCCTCCTCCACTATCCCAGCCCACAGGGGTGCCATAAAGAAAGGGGGGAAGAGGTGGTCCTTTTAAGTTCTGTTCTTCCTCAGGAAACCTGGCTCAAAAACAGCTTTTTATTTTTATTTTTTTTCCTGGTCATGGGGCTCGAACTCAGGGCCTGGAAGCTGTCCCTGAGCTCTTCTGCTCAAGGATAGTGCTTTGAGCCACACAGCACCACTTCCAGTTTTCTGGTGGTTAGTTGGAGAGAAGTGTCTCACGGACTTTCCTGCCTGGGCTGGCTTTGAACCCTGATCCTCAGATCTCAGCCTCCTGAATAGCTAGGATTGCAGGCGTGAGCCACCAACTGCGGGCTTATGAACAGAGAGAGCGAAGCATCCGCATGTGTAGAGAGAACTCTGGGATGCAGAGAGGAGAGGAGCCTCTCCAGGCGGCCTAGGCATAAACACCTAGGTGTCCCTGACTCAGGACCAGGTTTTCTTCATCTGGGAGGGCCTCCTGGAGGCGGGGTGCGGGGTGCATGTGTGCTTGCATGCATGGGGCTTGGGAGCCGAGGGAGAGGCCCAGGTGGAGTAGGGGTCAGCGCCAGGACCTGCGTCCCGTCCGCCTCCCTCCCGGCCGGGCAGCGTGGGAACCCCGCTGGGGGCAGGAGCTCGGGGAGGGGGTCGCCAGGCCCCGGGACTCACCGCAAGGTTCCGCCCCTCGGCGGGCGCAGACAATGGGGTCCCTGTGCCCGGCTGCCCCCTCCCCTTGCTCGGGCGCCCCGCGCCCGCCCCTTCTCCCCAAAGCTGCTTTCAATTTAAAACGCCTCCAACCAGCGGGTGCTGCCCCCGGGGGGCGCGACCGCAGCGCCGAGCGCCCCTGTAATTTCCGCGGGGAGCTGACCGGCTCAAACGCGGCCCGTGGTGCCCCGACCGCAGGCCCCGAGACCGGAGGAGACGGCGCCCAGACGGCCTTGCCCGGGTCGTGGGAGCGCCGCCGGGGCGGCCTCCTCTGCGCCCCGGCCCAGGCCGGCGCGCCGCCGCCTCCAGGCAGCCCACCTCCACCGGGCCCCCCCTCCGCCCCCAGGCCGGCTGGTGTGCCCGGCCCGGGGCATCGCTCACCTGCAAAGGCCCAGAGAGGCACTGGGGGCGCGGGAGGCGGGGAGGAGGAACGGGAGAGAGCCATTTAGAAGTGAACGTCTGTGTGGTGTCTTTCATCAGACAGGAGGCTCCCTGAAATTGAAAACAAAAGTGGGGGGGGGGGTAGTTGTATGTCTCCCTCCCCCAGACTAGGGGGGCCTACGAAGTGGCAGGGGCTAGGGTCTGCTTTTAAAGATTGGGTGTCAAAGGAATGAGAATGTTTGTAAAGCTGGTGGCCCGGCCTCACTGCAATCCAGGCTGGCCTTGAACTCCTTATCTTCCAGCCTTAGCCTCCTCAGTAGCTGGGATGACAGGCATGAGCCACCAAATACTAAGATTGACTCCGTTGTTTCAATGACTACTGATTACCTAGTAAATATCGTTCTGGAAAGGAGGGGCCACTGGTACTGGGTGCTGTCCTTTAGCTTTTCCACTCACGCCTAGATCTACCACTTGAGCCACAGTTCCACTCACAGCCGTTCCTGCCTGGGCTGGCTTTGCACTTAGATCCTCAGGTCTCAGCCTCCTGAGTAGCTAGGATTACAGGCGTGAGCCACTGGCTCCCAGCTTGACTTGAAATCATCACTGTCTCTCCCTTCTCTCTGCCTAAACAGTGTCAACATCCTTCCTTGGGGCGGTGGAGGGGGGGACTATGGAGGGTTGTTTTGAGTTAATACATAGGGGTGAGTCTAAAAGGCTTGATTGCCTTGGTTCACTGTTGGCTCTCCTGCCTGTGTAGATGGGGCTTCTTTGGAATGTTCCAGATGTGTGTGTGTGTGTGTGGTGTGTGTCCTGGGCTTAGCTGGGGGCCCTGGCTTGTCCTGAATGCTTTGCTCCACCTTGACCCCTCCTCTCCCCATCCCAAACACCCCTCTCTTTCCAGCCTGGCTGTTGTGGTGAAGCTAATCAGAAGTAATTATGGGGGAAGGAGGGATCCTGAGAAGGACCCCGCAGAGACCACCTCATCCGCCCTGACCCAGCCCTGGTGGCCCTGGCCCTCAGGCCTCAGCCTGGCTCAGCGCTGTCTGATGCTGGTGAGCCCACCAGCACCCACCTCCACCCCTCCCTTTCCTTCCCACATCCCACGGCTGGCTTTGCCTTAGTCTCCCTGCAGCCCTTCTCTGTTCATCCTGCACTCGGTGAGACTGGCCCAGGCTGGGCTGGCTGTTGCTGGGGGGGGGGGGGGGGGGGAGCGGCAGGGGAGGGGGGGGGGACTGGTCGCTGCCCTCACGAAGCAGCTGCCAGGAAAGACCACAAGCCCTGGTGGGGGAGGATGTCTCTTCTACCACCTTTGTGATGTGAGCAGAGCAGAGCACCCCGGCTCCAGAACTCAGCTCCCCAGGGATAACGGCCACCCTACCCCCATCCTTCCAAGCTCCCAACTGTCATCCCTTCCTCTGCCCCCTGTGTGGACTCTATCAGGCCTGGCTCTGTTCCTCCTCCTCTTTTTCCTCTTCCTCCTTCCTTCTCCTCCAGCAGCCTTTCCTCCACTTGGGTTTATTCTGTCCTTTGTTAGAGGAGCCCTCTGCCATGCAGAGGCCCTTGATTGGCATCTCGCAGTATAGGGTTTAAGCTGAAAGAGTCCATGGAAAGCCAGGCACTGGTGGTGCTTCACGCCTGTAATCCTAACTGCTCAGGAGGCTGAGATCTAAGGATCGGGGTTCAAAGCCAGCCTAGGCAGAAAGGTCCCTGTGAGACTCTTATCTCCAAAGAAGCACTCAAAAACAAAAACAAAAAAATGTAGAGCTGTGGCTCAAGTGGTGGAGCACTAACCTTGAGCACTAAGAGGCTCAGGGACAGTGCCCCGGCCCTGAATTCAAGCCTCACAACTACCCTCCCCCGCCCAACATAAAAGAGTCCATGGAGATCTGGAGATCAGCTGGTCCTTCGACACTGCAGCTCTGATGGACAGCAGAATCCCACTCACTCTGCCTTCTTATCTACTCCCTCCTGGGGTGGCACCTGAGAGGCAGAGCCTGGGTCAGTTCCTTCCTCTGTTCCTCTATACTCCCAGAAAGATAGGCACAAACAGGGATCCCTGCCAGTGCCATCTTGCCTTCCTGCCACGCCTGCCCCAGCAGCCTGGACCCAGGGACCAGGGGGTGGAGTGGGAGAGACCGGAGGGACCCACTTAAGGCTCTCTAATTTGCTCCTGCTCCTTGGTGTCCAGAGGAAAACAGGCCTCCTGTGCACAAGAGAGTCTCAAGCATAAACAGAGGTCAGTGCCCCCCTGCCCCTACCCCGGAGGTGCCAAGGTGGTAATTAGGCTTGAGGGGGGTGAGACCTGGAAGGATGGGGGTGGGGTGGCCATTATCCTGGGGAGCTGAGCTGGGCAGAGGAGCTGTGTGGTCTGGGAAAATGGGTGGTTTGTAGGTGGTCTGGGGAGGGGGGATGAGTGTTTGGGAGGAAAGCTGGAGGGGCAGCAGGGAGGCGTAAGAGGGGGCAGCGGCATTGCAGAGCAGCGTGCAATCTTTCCTGTGTCTCTGCCAGGTTCCAGGGGCCTCCACAAGTAGGGGCTGGGCCACAAGGTGGCCTCTACAGGTTTTGCCTGGGGGCCAGTACAGTGGAACCCCTGGACTTCCACAACAGTGGGGGAGGACTGTTCAGGTCAGAGGCCCTGGGAGCCATCTCCCATCTGCTCCCTCAGTCTGGGCAAAGAAATGGGGATACCCGTGGTGCTGTGCAGGGTCCCTGGTACTGCCTACGACACTCCTGCTCTCTGGATGTGTGCCTTCTCCATTGTCCCAGCTCCCAGCCTTCTTCTCTCTCTATAGAGATACACTCCTTTAGTAGCTCCAAAGGAACTTTTGTCTCTCGACCCCATGGGAAGTTCAGATCCACAAGTCAGCTCCCAGGAGCCCTATCATCCTCTGCCATTCTGGGTCAGGCTGCTTAAGGCCTCTTGTATCAATGACTCCATCTTCCTCAGCGTCCTCAGTCTTCCTACCTGTAAAATGGGAGTACTCCAATACTTAAGTGCCAGGATGAAAGAAGCCCGTCCAGGGTCAGTGTTCACACAATGGCAGTTACTGCAGTGACTAATGTCCCACAAGATTCCTCTCACATCCACCTGGAACCCAGAACCTGGCTATGACCCTTGGCATAGGGACCAGGGCAGTGGCTGGCAGAGGGTGGGGTGAACAGGTCACACGGGGAGGAGGTGGAGTTGCGAGGACTGTCCAGTGGTATCCGTCCCAAGCCCCGGGCACATTCCTCTTCCCCTGCTCTCACCACCTGCTGATGCCACCTGTATCACTGCCATTACCACAGGCCTGGCCTCTACAGCAAGACAGAGGGCAGGGAGACACCACACACAGTACCTACCTTTGCCCCGAGGTGGGGGGTGGGGTGGAGGGAAGGCACGACTTGGACAGGCATCTGGGACACCTGCTGTTGTCCCACGAGAGCACACAGGGTCCATGTGCTGATTTGATCCTGGGTCCCTTGGCACTTGGAGTGTACTTAGAACAGAGGCTTGGTCTCCACCCTCAAGCTGGGAGCTTCTGAGGCCAGCACAGGGGTCCTCTGAGGCAGGAGATAGGCCTGGACACTTCTCACCCCACGAGCCAGGCCCAAGGACACTTCCTTAGATTTGAATGGGTCTGCCTGGCACCATTTCCCCCAGGGTTCAACAGCCTCTCCCCATCCCTTGCTTAGATCCTAGATTCTCCATGGGTGGGAAAGTCCCTGGGGAAGCCACAGAACATTGGGGAAACTTGCCCAATGTGGGAGGGGGAGCATGGGTGGAGAGGCAGCCTGTAGTGCAGGGTCATTCCCAGACAAACTTCTTTTCCTCTCCCCTTAAAGCCAGACCAACCAACTTCTTCCGGGGAGCTGGAGGGGACAGGAACTACATAGGGTTGTGTGTGTGTGTGTGTGTGTGTGTGTGTGTGCGTGTGTGTGTGTGTAGTAGTCCTGAACCAAGGGAAAGAGAGGCATGCTGCCTCCCCTCCCCCAGCACACACCTGCAGTTAGGCCAGAAGAGAAGCCTGCAGGGGGCACTCGTGGGCAGCCAGGGGCATCTGATGCAAGACTCTCCCCTCCTCCCCCAACCCTATTAAGTATCACCTATCTGGGGCTGGGAAGGTGGCTCAGTGGTAGAGTGCTTGCCTTGCATGCATGAGGCCCTGGGTTTGATTCCTCAGCACCACATAAACAGAAAAAGCCAGAAGTGGCACTGTGGTTCAAGTGGTAGAGCACTAGCCTTGAGCTGAAGAGCTGAGGGACAGTGCCCAGGCCCAGAGTTCAAGCCCCACCACTGACAAAAAAAAAAAAAAAGTATCACCTATCTAGGGAAAAGAATGCCAGGCCAGAGTTTACAGAGTTCTCCAAGGAATGGTGGAGGGATGTCAGGGGGAGTCATTTAGACAGAGAAAGAAAAGAGAGACCCCCCCCCCCAAGAGACCATCTCCTTGGACTGTCTCCTGTTTTAAGGTCATTCTCATGCTCCTACAATACACCTCAAAAGTAAGAAGATAGCCAGTAAAGGTGGACTGTGGCTAGAATTATGGGTTCTAAGGAGACTGACCACCTCCTGACTTCAGTTGCTCAGTCTTAGGGCTTTCAGATTCGAAACAGTTCAAGTCAGAGTGAAATACAACTAGTAGGAGATGTCAAGAAACTTGAGTGGCCAGGCATGGTAGTAGATGCCTGTAATCTTAGTATTTGAGAGGCAGAGGCAGGAGGATTTAAAGTTCTAGGCCAGACAGGAGCTCCATAGGGAGAAGGAGAGAGGGAGAGAGAGAGACGCAGGGGGAAAAAAGAAAAGGGAGAGTGAAAGAAACTTGGCTGTGCACAGGGGGAAATTCATCCTGAAAAAGAAAGCCTCCAGTCAAAGAGTTTGAAATGTCAGTGGAATCACATACCCCAAGGAATGTCTCGTGTCAAAAAGCCTTCTGTGAGTCCCCATCTAAACCTGTCCCACCCTACTACAACTTCTCCTTGAGTTCCTGAAGACATCCTGAACTCACCAGTCTGTAAAGACATATTTATTTATGGGATTATGGATTAATCCTCCTCCCCCACAACACCTTAAGTGCCAGAAGCCAGCTTCTCCATGTGCCAAGGCAGTCAGCCCTGAAAGCCCACAGCAAGTCTGGGGTGAGGCAGAGGATGTGGCTGCAGTTGAAGGGCATGGTGGGCACCCAGGCTGGCAAGGTAAATTGGCATCGGATCAGGGCGGGCTATAAATGCCAGGCAACACTGGGACTTTATCCTGCCGGCAATGGGGAGCCATCAAAGGTTCTTGGGCATCGGAGTGCATGCTCCAACCTGTGTTCTAAGACGTCTCAGTGCAGTGCGGAGGAGTGACTAGAGCAGTGTACAAGGGAAGAGGGGGGACGGGGGAGGGGAGGCGGGGGGGGGGATATGCTCCCCATTGCAACGGTTGCAATCTCCTCAGGAACTGGTAAGAAAAGGCAGAAGTGAATGGAGATCAATGGACACAACCTCTGATACTACAGTGAAGACTGGACTTGGTGACCCTTGGGGATGGTGGAGGAGGGGGCATGAAGGAGGGTTTGCAAATTTCTAGGCACTCTGTCTTGGAGGTAGGGATGCTTTAAGCTGCCTTTGGCACCAGGACTGCAGGGAGATGCATGAAATTTAGACATGTAGAGCAGGAAGTCCTTTCTGCTATCCTCCAATATCTATTCTCCAGTTCTACTGTAGTTCTACAGTTCCACACTGTCTAAGTCTCTGGAAACCCAGGCAGGCTACCATATCTCCACCAGGACAGAGCAAGCGGGAGGGGGAGAGGGAAGGGGAGGTGATGAGGCTAAGCACCAATTCTCCTGGTCTCCTGGATTGGCTCCCCTTTTCCCCTCTATTGGTAACCCCATCCCCTCACAGGTGCAGAGGAGACTCCCCAGAGTCGGGATGAAATTGAGAAGAGAGTTGGGAGCTTCTAGCCATGGTGCTACTCCCCCACCCACCCACCCCCCACCTTGTGGGGCTTGAATGCTGGGCCTGGGAGCTATACCTCAGCTCTTCAGCTCAAGACTAGGGCTGTACCACTTGAGCCACAGCACCACTTCCAGTTCTCTGGTGGTTAATTGGAGATAAGAGGTTCATGGACTTTCCTGCCCGGGCTGGCTTTGAACTGCAATCCTCAGATCTCAGCCTCTTGAGTAGCTAGGATTACAGGCGTGAGCCACCAGTGCCCTGCTTCCATGACCCTACTTTAGTGAGGATTATCGATGTGCTTTGATCCCTAGAAGTTTCTCTTGCAGTTGGACCAGGGGAAGGGGAAGGACTTAATGTCAGGGAGGACATATTTAGCCTCAAGAACAATGCCCTCCTCACCTGCCCATCAGATGAGCCAGGGCACACTGAAGCTTGTAAAAGGTGTCCCCTTTGCCCCCCCAAGAACTCTTAGCAGAATAGAAAGAGGGTAGGGAGGAACACCAGTTGGTGCAGAGTCTAGCAACATGCACAGGGTACAAAGAAGTCCCAGGACATGGACAAGGAGGGAGCATCCCAAGTTCAAATGCACAGCCCTCCATGGAAGAAGGATTCAGACCCCAAGGCATTGGGGAGCTCACCACACCACAAAGGGTTGCCAGCATCCTTGCTGAGGGCGATAGCAGATGGGGTAGAGGGGAGCCTGACACCTTACTCTAGTCAGAAAGCCTCTTCCGCGCTGTGATTTCCATCCTAGGCATCTGCCTGAGATTCCACTTTGGAAGAGAAAGAAAGAAAGGTTGGTCCTAGAACAAACAACCCCGCAGTTTTGAAAGGGTCAGCCCTGTAATTCCACAGCCTCGGGAAAACTGAAAACCCACTGGCTTTGTGCGGCCCTGGGAGCAAAAGCTGGCATTCAGCTTTTCAAATGTGCGGAGCTGAACAAATGTCTGAGTTGAGCTAACACTCAGAGGAAATCGCCCTGGTGCAGGTTAGCATCTGTCACTGACAGGGCTGGTCCTGAACTGTGTGGGTCCCGGCACCAAGAAGACCAGCTGTCAGTGGGGGTCTACACCCCCCTCCCCGCAAGCTGAGGCCAGCAAGCCTAGCCTTTCTGCTCTCTTTGCCCCTCCAGGTCAGCGACCACCCAGCAGTCGGCATCAGTCAAGGGGGTGAGGCCAAGAAAGGGTTAATCTGGCAGAGCCTTTCATCTGCAGTCTGGCGGGCTCCCAAGGCCCACAGGCTGGGTACCTGGGCGCCTACCTCCGTCGGTGGGGCGGAGACGTGACCACAGGGCAGCCCTGCCGTCTGCATTCCTCCCGTGTGAGTGACAGCTGCGCGGCCACGCCCGCTGCGCAGAGGAGGGGCGGGCCCACCGCGGGACGGAGGGAGGGGAGACGGGGCTGGGGGATGGGGGCAGCCTGCTTCTTGCTGGGGCCCTGCCTTTGGAGGGGTTCACTGTGAGGAGAGGGATCAGGAGAACTGGAGGTGTGAGGATGCGACCCCTGGACAGAGACGAGGTCCGGTCTGCATTGGAAGTCCGGGTTTGGGATGGAAAGATGGTCAGGGCTCTAGGGAGGAGCAGTCGGGCAGGCCAGCCAGGCATAGGCCAAAGGCCCTGGGAATTGTCTCTGTCCCCGGTGTCCTTCCTATGCTCCAGGTCTCCATATAAACTTCAACCCTCCCATTAATAGAGGCAAGGGCGGCCATCCTCAATTCCTCCCCTCTGAACTCACCAGCCTTTGATCTCTCCTGGAGGAGCCTGTTGGTACAAACAGGAAGTCGCCTTAGGCTTGAAGCAAACTTCAACGGGGGTGTAAACAGGCAAGCACCTCACCTGCTGCTTTTTCTGGGAGCCCAGTGGCACTGGGGCTCCAAGATAGAGGCCAAGGTTCAGGCAGGGGCATGGCATCTGATCTCTGAGGGGAGTGGGGAAAGTTATCCCACTTCACACTCAAGCCTGGGGGGGCGTCTCTGAAAGCCCCCCAGGATTGCAGAGGAGGCTTCTTAGAGGGATTTGATTCCCTCCAACAAAGCAGAGGTGGCCCAGCTTCAATACCTCCACACTGAGTTTTTGAGGCCTCTTCCCTGGCAAAGTAAAGCCTGCTGAAATCATTTGTTTTTCTTTTCTTTCTTGTTTTTGTTTGTTCTGTTTTTGTTTTGTTTCATTGGGATTGGGTTTGGGGTTATGTATTTATTATCTATTTTACACAGGGATCTCACAGGTACATCTAGGCTGGCCTTGAACTTGTGACTCCTGGGGTGCTAGTTTCAAGAATGCATTGCCACACCTAGTGAGCTCCCTGAAGTCACGTTGTCCATCCAAGCCCTTTGTCCATCTACCCTTTTTAGCTCAGGAGTAGAGTGACTGGCTAGCATGCCTGGGGTTCAGAATTCATCCTGAGCACTGCAACTGATTATCAATCAGTCATCAATAAAGCAAGAAATCACAGCTTCTTGAAGGCCTTAGGAGCCCCAGCATCTCAGACCCATAGTGAGCCATCAAGAAACAGACTTCCTGAGAATTTCCCATCTTCTAACCAGCACCCAAGCTCAATTTGAAGCAAAGGCTCAGTTCTGGCTTCCAGGCTCCCTGCAAGGATTCTTTTTTTTTTGGGGGGGGGGTCCGGTTGTGGGGCCTGAACTCTGGGCCTGGGCGCTGTCCCTCAGCTCTTCAGCTCAAGGCTAGTGCTCTACCACTTGAGCCACAGCGCCACTTCCAGCTTTTTTCTTTTTGCTTATGTGGTGCTGAGGAATCGAACCCAGGGCCTCAGGCATGCAAGGCAATCGCTCTACCACTGAGCCACCTTCCCAGCCCTCCCTGCAAGGATTCTAAGAGTCCTGGGTATGTGCACAGCGCAGGGCAAGGGAGCTCCCTAAGGACAGAGGAGGGTGAACAGAAGTACGATTTTCTGCCAGTCCTCTCCCCTACTCCTGAAATCCTTTCGATATCTTTAGATTGTGGCTGTCAGTTTCATGTCTCTGGAAGAACAGGTAGAAGTTTGGTCTAATATATCTGGATTTTTTTTTTCTGACAGTCATTTCTGTCTTTGGAGTCTTACCAAGTTGATCTTCTCTTTCTCTATCCTTAATTATGTCATTAATGTCCAGATAGTGGGGCTTAGGCCACCTTTCAGGGACGTACCAGCAGACTGTCCATCAGGGAAAACATCTCAAGGAAAAGCCATCTTCACCTGAGCAAGGGGCAAGGAGAAGGTGTGAAAACAGCCATGAGGTCCTGCTTCATTCTCCCCCAACTCAGCTCTGGGGCCCATAATTCCACCTCAGTTATCCCATCTCTAAAATGGGATAATAACTCTAGCAACTACTCAGTGGGTGTTCTGAAGGCTCATCTGCTAATTAGAAATGGCTGCTGGGTGGTCGGCGCCATAGGAGGGTAGGCCAGCCTGGTTGCTGGAATCGCACTCCAAGGCTGTGGTTCTGAGCTTAAATGAGATAAACCACTGAGCCGCCTACCTCCACCTCTCCTGCTCCCCTGCCCCTAGTTAGGACATCCTTCCAATATCCCAGGCATGAACCTTGAGAAAAGAAAAAAAGAAAAAGGCTGAGGACCTAGGAAAAAATAACAAGGCATCCGTCTAAACTCAGGAAAGGATAAGATCAAATAAAGAAAAGAAATCAGTAGATCTCAGAAGAGGTAGTTTCTCTGCCTGGCTTCTGGGGCTTGAGCTTAGCTATAGTGCCCAGCTGTCCCAGTTTGCACAGGACTGTCCTGGCTTTAGGACGGAAAATCCTAATATTCCCCAGAGACTCTTTTGTTAGGAGCAAGCTGGGACCATTGCTGATCCTTTCTTGGCTCAGGTTTGGAGACTGGAAGAGATTGGAAGGGGATGAGATCTCCAATGCTGCTTTTCTTCACGGTGCCAGCTTTTCTGCAGCACCCACGTGGCAAGGCAAAATGCTGGAAGATCTCATCTTCCAAAGCCACATGACATCACAGCCAAGCGTCGCCTGCCCCTCGCTGAGGTCCTGGCCCCTTCTGCCCTCCTCCAGTGAGATTTCTCTTCCAAGGACTGGATCCCTGCTTGTACACACACACACACACACACACACACACACACACACACACACACACACACACACACACACACACACACACGCCCACGAGCTCAGAGCCAACCAGGGAGCACCTTGGAGGAGACAAGCCTCAGGTTGCCATCTGGTGGTAATTCCCCAGGGAAGAGGTTTGCCCAGGTGACCCCTAGGTCGGGCTCCTTTTAAATAGCCCTAAATTGTCTTTGACACAGGCAACCTTGGGGGTGGGGGGGAAGGGTGTCACTGCTGGGGGAGGAAGACCTAAGGCTTTGAAGGCCACACCCCCAAGGGCACTACCTTGAAGCCACTTCTGGCAGTGAGCCTTACAGCTGTGTAACAGCCCACAGGCATTCTTGAAGGGTGGCTACAGCACAGACCCTCTGAAAGGGGTGCAGAAGGGGTAAGGAAGTGAGGGGCAGGCCCTCCCTTACACATGCCCATCTGTTTTCTTTTAGGAAGCCCCAGACCCCTGATTCTCCCACCACCACTAGGCAAACACATACAAGTCTCTGTTGATCTTAAAACACAACCGTCATTGTATTAAGTGAGAAACCTTGGCTTAAGGGAGACCTGGATGAGGGAACATAGTGAATGGTGCTCCCGGCTTTTCTCAGCCTGGTGGCTTCCCACACAGCAGAGACATGAGATTGCAGGTGCCCAGGCCCTGCTGGGACACGGCAATCCTTGTGGCATCAGATTAAGGGGGTGGGCAAGCAGCCTGGCCTTGGGCCTCTTGCTCAGAGCCAGGCCTCCCAGGCTGGCCAGGGAGCTGTCAAATCCCCCACTACAGAGACAAATGGAGCCGTCAGAGAAAATAGCTCCTAATGGAGAGCAGGAGCCAGGCTGGGCTGGGCTGGGGGGGAGGCCTCTGCTGGCCAGATGTGAATTCTTCACTAATCACACCAAATTGGCCCAATTTGTTCACTGACACGAGGGGGGACCGGCTTTGCCTTTCTCCCACTGCGCAGGCTTCTCTCCCTCCTGCATGGAAGCACTTTTGCTCTAGAGATGGGGCTGGCCAGCTGACAGCCGGACTGGAGAGCGGAGGGGGGCTGCTAAGCCAAGCTTACAACTCCTCCCTCTCTGTAGGACCAGCAGCTGGCTTGGGCTCACCTCCCCTCAATATCTGCCAGCCCCCCCCCCGCCTCCCCAGCCAAGCCAGGGGTGCTGAGGGTGACACCGCTGACAGACCCTGGGGAGGAAAGAGAGGACCCTAGGGCTCAGCCATCTTTTTCCTGAAATGGCCCAGGAAGGAGCCCCAGAATTGGGGCAATACTGGAAAGAGGAGGCAAGGGCTTGGGGAGAGACATGGGATAATTTAAGGGAAGAAGATGCTACCTCCTTTTTTTTTTTTTTTCCTATGCCAGTTCTGGGGCTTGAACTCAGGACCTGGGCACTGTCTCTGAGCTTTTGTACTCAAGGCTAGTGTTCTACTCTCTGAGCCACAGCTCCACTTTCAGCTTTTTGGTAGTTTGTTGGTAGTTGGTAATTTGGTAGTTAGTCACAGACTTTTCTGCCCAGGCTGGATTTGAACCTTGATCCTCAGATCTCAGCCTCCTAAGTAGCTAGGAATATAGAAATGAGCCACTGGTACCCAGAGATGCTATCTCTTTGAGGCAACAGAGTTTCCCAGGTCCCACCAGAGTACAACTCGCATGCTGGTGAAGGTGCAAAAGAGAATCTTTGGGTCTCTTCCCACCTTTGAATAAAGCCTATTCCTTGAATTACTGGATTGTGTAAAGGATGGGAGGTGGGCTTTCTCTGTGAGTACTGGGGTTTGAACTAAGGGCCTTGTACTGGCTCAGATTACTTGGCTTGCTGTTTGGCTGACATTCTACCACTCAAATCATGCCTCCAGCTTGGCTTTTTGCTGGTTATTTTGGAGATGGAACCTTGAGGACTTTTTTTAGCCTGAGCTAGCTTTGAACTATGACCCTCTGGATCTTAGGCTCCAGAGTAGCTAGAATTAAGAGACATTAGTCTCTACCACACTGGGTACTCTAATCTGGCCTTGAAATCACAGTCCTTTTACCTCTGCCTCCAGAGTGCTGAGATTACAGTTGTGTGGCACCACACCCACTGGCCTCTTGAATTGTTGAACCATAAAACACCTGCTGTCTAGGTGTGGTATTGCATGCTTGTTATCTCAGCCCTGAGGAGGCTGAGGCTAGAGGATCATGAGCTTAAGGCCAGCCTGAGCAACATATCAAGACCCTGCCTCCAAAAGGAAACACAAAACAACTCTTGCTGAAGACTGGAACTGTGGCAGGATGGCTTCCAGAGGACAGAGAGAACTTCCTTGACTTTTGCCTCTAGGAGGTTCTAGAAGGTAGGCTATGAGAGCTAGGAAGAGAATTCAGCCATGGAGGAAGTAGGAATGGAGGCCCTATCCTCTGGGACATTTAAAATCTCTGTCCTGCATGAAGGAAAGCTTCTGCTCAGGGGACCATGTGTCATTCCCCTACTCTTTTATTCCCTACCCTCTACCCTGGGGGTCCAGGGGCTCAGTGAGCTATGCCTAGCAAAGATAAAATACAGGAAAGCTGTACAGCAATTCCAGGGAGATTTAAGAGAGAATTCTGGTGTTCTTGTGGTATAAAAAGAGGTAGTGTGAAGTCCCCTTTGGCTTCATAGAACCCTTACCTGGGGGATGGGGGGAGCTGATTTGCTGAAAGATAGAACAGGGCTGTTGAGCCTTGGGACCTAAGTCAGAGGCCTATGGGTCTAGGGTCCAAATTGCCATGCTGAAGGGCCCCAGTTCTTGCCTGAGGACTGGGGAGAAGGTGAAGGCTCCAGGGTGACCTGCCAGGCTGGTTCTAATGAAGAAAACACCTTCCATTCCTGGTCCCTTCCTCCTTTCCTTCTCTCTCTCTCACCTCTGGGTGAAGCTATTCCTTTCATGGAGATGGCACTTGAGAACTTTCCCAAGTCACCTTTTACCCCAGGCCCAAGGTAGCCCCAGGGTCAATCCTCTTGCAATGGGCCCCTTCCTTAGAGGGCATTCCACTCCAGGAAGCCAGAGGTGGGGCTGCCTGGGGGGTGGCCACCAGCTTCTCAGAAGACAGCCAGGCACCTGGTGAGACAGATAACCTTGGGACCAGATGGACCTGCTCCTGAGGAAGGAACAGGACAGAGCTGGAAGCCCACCCCGCGGGGAAAGCAGGGGCTCCTGGGGAAGAAAGGGCAGAGGGGAGGAAAGGGTGACGTGCCAAAGAGAATCTATCCTACCCACCTCCACCCCCCAAATTGATTTAATCAATCTTATCTGCCTTCCTAAAGCAAGATAGTTGCCTTTAACTCCTTTCTAATTTTTCCTGGCTAAGCAGAGCGCCCCCTCCTGGCAGGATTACAGAATGGATCCCAGAGAGCCCAAATACAAGCTAGGAGAGGGTAGAATGCTGGAAGTCCTTGGATTTCTTTGACAAAACATCTTCAACATTCCAGATGCCTGCACAGTTCCTAGCTTATTTGTGGGCCCACCTTCTCTAGCAGAGCTCCTTCCCAGGCTCAGAATCTGGGTCTGAATTCTAGTTCTGCCAGGGCCTTGCTCTGTGACCACCCCCTATGATGACACCTTGAGCTATTCCTCCTCTGTAATGTGGAAGATCTACTTCAGAATATGACTGCAAGTGCTATGGTGGCTCATGTTATAGGGGTTCCTATGTCATATATAGGGCCCAAGTGCACCATGCAGGCCAAGTGGGTTCCTGGTCAATCCTGAGTGGATGGATGGATGGATGGATGGATGGATGGATGGATGGATTTGAAGAGCTGTCTTTTTGTTTTTCAAGCTCTGCCAGTAACAGGGCATGAACTCAGGGCCTGGGTACTGTCCCTTAGCTTTTTTTCACTTAAAGCTAGCATTCAACCATTTCAGCCACAGCTCTACTTCCAGCATGTTAGCGGTAAATTGAAGAGTCTCACAGACTTTCCTGCTTAAGCTGCCTTCAAACCATGATCCTCAAATCTCAGCCTCTTGCGTAGCTAAAATTTTAGGGGTGAGCCACTGGTGCCTGGCTGGCTTATGGGTTTCGTTTTAATCTGATTTTATTGCAGACTCAAGCATCAACTGAAATACCTGTCTGACTCCCCAACAATACAGGGACCGCCACCCTCCATGCCTGGCTGTGCTAGCCAGGGCCATAGTGGACTAGGGAGAGTGCTCAGCTCCTAGGTCTGTGATGAAGACTGAATGCAGTAGCTCAGTGTGTGGCACTTCATTGCATAAGAATCCAGTGGTCACACTGAGTCCAGTTGTGCATCCTCTGACACTCAGACCAGGACCCTTCCCCCACCCTGAGCCACCTTATTGTCACCTGGCTGAGGAATGAGCTGCTCCAGGGTCCCTCCTCTCTCTCCCCAATCCTTCATTTAGTAAACTCCTTCTCTTCAAGACCAGAAGGACTCCAGCTGAGCTTCCGGGGGGGGGGGGGGGGGGGGGGGGGGGGGAGTTCCCTGGCCTAGGTTGGAGAGGTGACTGATCTTTCCAGTGCCCCTGCCTGGCTTTCAACTGGTGACCTCCCTTCTCCCTGCCTCAGCCCACCCTTCAGGCACTTGAGCCTTTCTCTCCCAGATGGCACAGTGGTGGCAAGCAGACAGAGTCTGCAGCAGGCCTTGGGCGGAGCATTGGGTGCCAAAACCAGCGATGCCAGCAGCTCAGGCCTCCTCCTGCTGAAACCTGCCGCCTCCCAAAGGCCCGCGGACACACACTCATCTCCTTCCGCCGCCGCAGGGAAGTGCCAAGCTCCAAACAGCTTTACCTAGAAACCAACACTCCCAACCTTGCTGCCAGCTTGTCACCAAGGGTGGCACCCAAAGTGTTTGCTTGGGCTCTGGACCCTGTCTCTGAAGCTGACATATCCTTATTTTGGAGTCCTGTCCTAAATGACCAAAAGGAAAATCTGTGAGGGATCAGCAAACAGTAGCTCTCAAAGGAGCTCTCCCTACCTCTCTAGGCAGGGAGAAGGCTTCCAGCCTGTAGACCTTGATTTCAGACTTCCAATTTATTTTATTTTTCCAGTCCTGGGGTTTGAACTCAAGACCTGGGCACTGTCCCTGCACTTTTTATTAAAATCAAGGCTGGTGCTCTACCACCTGAGCCACAGCTCCACTTCTTGCTACTTAATTGGATATGAGTCTCATGGACTTTCCTGCCCAGGCTGGCTTCAAACCTCAACCCTAAGATCTCAGCCTCCTGAGGAACTAGGAATACAAGCCACTGGCACCAGGCTTGTGTTTTATTTCCAATAGATGATTACATTTGTGATCATGTCCACTTGACTCCATTTTATTTCCAAGTGCTTTTACTATAAAGACCATGTTCTAAAACATTTCTAATTGAATTATTATTCCCATCCCCCCCCAAAAAAAATCCTTGGGTCAGGAAGATGCACAATGGCATCTTTGGACATCCCCTGGCAACACCCCAGACATCCTGGAGCATAGTGATGTCCCCATTTGAGAAGCTTGGATTGAGAAAACAGGGAGGAGATCTAGGGTGGAGAGTAACAGGTGGGCAAAAGATGCCAGGGAAAATTCCAGTACCTTTCTTTGGGGGCAGATCTGACCATCCTTTCTTTTTTCTTTTGATAAATGGGCCCTATGCTCCATTTATCTTGATCTTTCCATCCTTGGGATGAATGTAGTTTCTCCCACGCCTCACTGTTCTCAATCCCAGCCCATTCAAACCTCTGTTCCTGCCCAGGGAAGAGCCCGTGGCAGTTCTGATTCGAAGGATTACCAAAAAAGAGGCTGGCACGTCTCCACACCTTCCCACACAGCAGCATTCTTCATCTGCCATCACTCTGCGCCTCAGTTTCCTCATCTGTAAACCAATAGAGTTCAACTCAGGTTGCACAGCAAGAATCTTAATCTCCTGGGAGAAACAGTAGGCCTTGATGGAAAATTAGTGTCTTTACTTCTTAGCTAATGTTTTTCTGTTTCTTCCCACAAACGTTTGTCAGGTGTTTGCTATATGCCTTGCTCTATGCGAGGTGTCAGGGCTCCAGGTAAAGAAAATATCGTTTCTACTCACATAAGACTAAATGTGAGCCAGGTGCTGGTGGCTTACACCTGTAATCCTAGCTACTCAGGAGGCTGAGATCTGAAGATTATAGTTGGAAGCCAGCCAAGCTAGGAAAGTTTGTGAGACTTTTACCTCCAATTAACCACCCCAACACCGAAAATAGAAATGTGGCTCAAAGTGGTAGAGTGCTGGCTTTGCATAAAATAGCTCAAGTCCCACAACCAAGAGGGAGGGAGAGAGAGAGAGAGAGAGAGAGAGAGAGAGAGAGAGAGAGAGAGAGACTAAGCATAAGCAGGGTACTGGTGCCTCATACCTGTAATCCTAGCTACTCAGAAGGCCAAGATTTGAGGATTATAGTTCAAAACAAGTCTATGAGACTCCTATCTCCAATTAACTACTGAAAAGCTAGAAGCAGAGGCTCAGCAGTACAATGCCAGCCCTGATTGAAAAAGCTAAGTGAGAGCTCCCTGGCCCTGCATTCAAGCCCCAGTACACACACACACACACACACACACACACACACACACACACACGACTAAATGTGAACTGTTAAAACCTTTCTTTTTCTTTCCTTCTTCCTTCCTTCCTTCCTTTTTTCTTTCTCTCACTCTCCTTTCTTCACTTCTTTCTTTCTTTTTCTTCTTGTTCCTTTTTTTCCCCCCTGTATATACTACACAGGCATTAAAATACCAGAGCCTCAAGAGTCCTGGCAGTCCAGCTCTGAATGACACCACACGTGGAGACAGGGTTCAAATCCTGTCACCAAGCACCCAGGCCAAAACCTGGCTTGGATCCAACCCCTGAATTTATTCCTTCGCCTCTCATTCTTCAGTTTCCCCATGTGTACAACCCCCATGTGGATGATGGACGGCAATAGAATGTTCCTCATAGATGCCTCCCCTGCTGCTCCCTCATCCCAGGAGCCTCCTGCCGCCGGGAGCTCATCTAGGCTTGCTCTGTTCCCACGCACTGGCCTTCTGGATTTGCCAACGTACAAGTGTGCCAAGCAAGCCAAGGTCTGCCTCAGGCCACTCAACCTGCTGTTCTTCTTGCCTGGATTGTTGAGCTCTGCGTTCAAGTGTCTGGCTCCCTCATTTCATTTAGGTTTCTGCGCCAGTGTTGCTGCCTCCAGGAAGCCCTCCACATTACTCTCTGTCTCCTTATGTTGCTCAGATCCATCCTTCCTTCCTTCCTCCCTCCCTTCCTTCTTTCTGTCCTTCCTTCCTTCCTTCCTTCTTTCCTTCCTTCCTTCCATCCTGTCATGCTGGGGTTTAAACTCAGGATCTTGGGCTTGCTATCACTTGAGCCATACCTCCATCCCTTTTAACTTTGGTTATTTTTGAGATAGGATCTCTAATTTTTTTCCCAGGCCGGTCTGGACTACTATCTTCTTACTTATGCTTCCTATGTAGCCTGGATAACAGGCACGTGCCACCACACACCCAGATTTCTATATTGAGATGGAGTCTTGATAATTTTTTTTGCCCACACTGACCTGGAACCATGATGCTCATAATCTTTGCCTCACTAAGTAGCTGGGATTACAGGTATGAGACACTGTGTCCAGCCTCTAGTTTCTTTGGAATACTTACCGGTATCTGACATTATCTACCTGTTTCCTTATTTGCTTTTTTTTCCCCTCCCTCATCAGGATATCAGTTCCAAAAGGTCAGAGACTTTGTCTGATTTTTGTTGTTGCTGTATTCCCCAGACCCAGCATCTAGGATAATGTCTGGTAAATGATAGTTACTCAATAAACATTGCTTTATTGTGTGGTACTTATGTTTGCTAAGCAGGCACTATACCACTTGAGCCATTCCATCAACCTATTTCACGTTGGATATTTTCAAGATAGCACCCCACTGAATGCCCATTCCAGCCTGGACTGTGATCCTCCTATATGTCTTTTCCCTTTGTCATTGACATGACAGGCATGTTCCACTGCACCCAGCCCTTGGTTCAGATGGAGTTTTTCAACCTTTTCTGCCCAGGCCAGCCTCTGGTCTCTACTTCTCAAGTAGCTAGGATTATAGGCTTACGCCATTGCATACAGCTGAAGTATTTTTTTTTCTTTTTGGTTGTGCTGGAAATGGAATCCAAGACCCCCATTTTTACCAGGCAGTACTCTACCCATGAGCTATATCCTCAGCCTTGAGTTAATTTTGAATAAACGAAGCTGTGGAAGCATTGCTTGTGCAATGCTTCACATCATCCCTGACACATAGTAAGCAACGGTAAATGGAAACTGTTATTAATAAACACACACCAATGAGCTCGACTGAGAAGGGCTGGAATTGCACAAGCAGGAAAGCAAAATTCAGCCAAAATTGTACACATTGCTTCACGCAATAAACATTGCTGTTGTCATTCTGTCATCCATCTTGATTAGAAGGTGATTTACTCCACTGTGTTCACTCCAAGTATTCTGCCTGCTCAGCACTTAGCAAGTCTTCATCTTCTGAAAGCAGCCCTCCTTCACCCTCAGAATGAATGGCTGGGATATCAGTGAGATGTCACTTCTGTGGTCACTGAGCCAGTGAGTCCCCACACACATACATACCAAAGCTGCCAATGGAGTGGTAACAGCCAGAGACGGCAACCACCACCATTAGAAACTTTCTCCTCTACCCAGAGCCTGTGTGGAGAGGGAAGATGGGAGAGGCCCTACTGAAGTTGCCATTGGCCAGCCTCCTGTCTATCATGGGGAATCCCCACCCACTTGAGTGCAGTCAACCCCACAGCCCTCTACCCCTAGTCTAACTCCCATTCCTCAGGCCATCTTTCCTTTCCTTAAGAAGGGGCAAACACCTGCTTCTGATGCCTCCTGGGACTTCTGAGCACAGGCAGCCATATCCTCTGCTCAGAGCCATGGTGGGCACTGTTCCTAACTCGTCTGAAGGGAGAGATAGGTCGTTGCCCTTGAAAAATCACCAATTACTAACTAGGCCAAATTCAACTAATACCCCAAGTGCCAAGGTTGGGTCAAGACCTTTTGCAAAGGTCTGGAGAGACTGTGTCATTACTGGGTAAGCAGAAACTGTGTTTCTAGGAGAGGAGGAGGGAGAGGGAGAAGCTCAGGCCTGGGATGGGCAGGGGTGGTGGCTAGGGAGCCAAGAGGCTGGAGGAAGAGTAAGGGTACAATTTTGCACTGCCTTGGGTTCAGTGGCGGCTGGAAGGGCCCCAGCAGGGGAGGAAACACCACCACTACCAGCATCAACACCTGGATCCTGGCCCCTGGCTGGTAAAGAAGGTTAGCAAGTCCTTCCAAACTGCGGGACTAGGACAGGAAATAGTGGCGACCTGCAGCCTAGATATAAGGACACCCCCACCCATCCCCAGACAGGGCTGTGTCAGAGGTGTGGTCCAGCAGGCAAGGGCCCAGCCTCAGGGCCCCAAGCCTAAAGAGGCAACCTGTGCACTAGAAATCAGCCAGCGGTGGAACAGAATCAGAATTCCCTTTGGGCCCAGAGCCCAGGACTGCTGGGCCCAGTGGCCTCATGGCTTTTCTGGGAGGTTCCTGGGATCGGAGGTGGGCTCTGAGGAGCCTAAGCCCCGCCCCAGGTGTAGCCAGAACCAGGAGGCTGAAAAGTAAAGAATCAGTGCTGGTGCTGGGGGCTCATTCTCACCAGCTCTAAGCAGGTTGCCAGTAGCTTGTGCCTGTAATCCTAGCTGTTCAGGAGGCTGAAATCTGAGGATCACAGTTCCAAGCTAGCCAGGGCAAAAAAAAAAGTCCCAGGGGGACTCTTACTTTCAATTAACTACTTAAAAGCCAGAAGTGGAGCTATGGCTCAAAGCGGTAGCCTTGAGTAAAAGAGCTCAAGGACAGCACCCAGGCCCTGAGTGCAAGTCTCACAACTGACAAAAACAAACACCACTCATGCCAGTGGCATAACATCAGGACAGGGTTTAAGGGCCTTGTACTGATGGAGAGCCTGGGTGACTGGGAAGAAGCGGCAGTCAGAAGGGGTCTCTCCACAAGTCTCCACCACCCTGAGGGAGCCCCTCCCACTCACAGAGCCCCTCCCCTTTAAGCCCTCCTTCTTATCTCCCAAGGCCTGTCAGTCCCTGCAGACCCCATCCCAAGCTCCAAGTGACTGTGGTGTGGGGGAGGGGCAGCCATTTCCTCCAGCAGGTCCAGGCCTGCCCTTACTCCACTGTACCCTTCCCCAGGCAAAAAGGAGAAGGAGAAGGAACAGAAGGAAAAGCAGAAGGAGAAGGAAGAGAAGGAGGAGAAGAGGAGGAGGAGAAAGAAGAGGAGGAGGAGGAAGAAGAAGAAGAACAACCTTTCTTCTGAGAGGACCCCAAGTCTCCTTTTAAGGGAGGGGACCCAGAAGAGGGGCAGGGCCTGAAGTGCAGGCTGGGTGACTTCAAAGGGCGGTGGGTGGGGTTGGCGCCTGGTCACAGGTGCCACTCAGGGTGGGCCAACCTGCCCAACCAGGTCAGGGCCTGTGCCGCACCCCGCCCTCCCTTCTGTCCTGAACATCACAACACAAGCCTGACAGCAGCTCCACCCACCAGGGACTCCCCTAGGGCACAAGAGGAAGACCTGAGACCAGGAATCTGGAATCTAAGGCACTGAGGGCCTGGCAGGTCGTCCTGGGCCTTCTCCGGCCCTGTGCCAGGGAGCCTACTTGCACACCCTGTGGCCCACTTGCTCACGTGGAGCTCCCCGGCGGGTGGGGGGGGGGGAGGGGAGGGAGGGGAGGGGGGAGTGCTGGGCTCCAGGGCCTCCAAGGGCTCTCCCTAGCTTCCCCCCTAGCTTCCTCCTGCCAGTGTCCAGTTCAGAACCCCTTTTGGATGACAGAATCTCCTTCCCTTATGGAGCCCTCTGCCCCTAATACAAGATGTTAGATGAACACCCTCAGTACCAGTTGCTAGGGACCATGCTAAGCACTGAGGCTTCAAAAAAATGGGCTGGGAAGGTGGCTCAGTGGTAGAGTGCTTGCCTTGCAATGCATGAGGCCCTGGGTTCGATTCCTCAGCACCACATAAGCAAAAAGAAAAAAGCCAGAAGTGGCGCTGTGGCTCAAGTGGTAGAGTGCTAGCCTTGAGCTGAAGAGCTGAGGGACAGCGCCCAGGCCCAGAGTTCAGGCCCCACAACCGGACCCAAAAAAAAAAAAAAATTGAGGCCCTACACTCATGCCTATTACCCTAGCTCAGGAAGCTGAGATCTGAAGATCATGGTTCAAAGCTAGCCTGGGCAGGAAAGTCCATGAGACTCTTATTTCCAATTAACCCCCCGGAAACTGAAAGTGGCGCTGTGGCTCAAGTGGTTGAGTACTAGCCTTGAGTAAATAAAAGCTCAAGAACAGTACTAGGCCCTGAGTTCAAGCCCCAGGACTAGCATATACAGAGAGATTGAGATTTCTCCCCTCAAGTAGGTAGCTCATAGCTTCAGTCTTCTCTTGTATAAAATGGGAATCAGAACAGTACCTGCCACCAAAGGTACCAGTGAATGCTCACTTTTGTGAGCGTTTGAGGTTCTCAGTGCTTGGCCTAAAGCAGGAGCTCAGTAAATAGCCGAAGTCATGGTTAGTAATATTAGTATTACTCTAGGGGAAGTCGGGGGGAGGAGAGGGGGTGTTAGGGGGCAAAACCTTCACAGGGTCTCTCTGTCTCTCTCTCTCTCTTTCTATCTCTCTCTCTCTCTCTCTCCAGGCCCTGGCTGGCCAAGCCATGGTGGCCCAGGGTGAGTGCCAGTCAGCATCTCTTTAAGATTCATTCATCTCCATTCACTTAGTCCAGCCATCTAGCAGGTAACTTCCCTGGCACCACGGAGCCAGATACATGGCAGGCTCCCAGCATCAGGAAGGGGTTTCTGAACTTGGGGTGCCTGTCCTGCAGGGCAGCAGCAGCTGTGTGGTCTGAGAAGGCCACCTAGAAGCAGGTAGACATCAGGCTGGACCGGAAGGAAGAGAGGCCACATACAGAAAGGGACATGGAGTGGCTGTGTGGGGTTACTAGAACACACACACACACACACACACACACACACACACACACACACAGAAAAATCAAGGAAAAGCAGGGGCCAAATCAGAAAAAAGGGGACCCAGAGCCTCTGTATGAGTAGGGGGAGGAGTAGCTTCAGACCCCTGCAGCCCTGAACTCAGGCTACCTGTGGCTTCCCTCTGTTGGTGTTGGTAAGAGCCAGATCTGCTGCATTCCGAGGAGGCCTGGGTTGCCTTCCGACTGGTCTAGGAAGAGCCCCTGGGGGCGGGCAGGTCTCTCCGCTGTCTCAGAGCCGGCTGGAAAAACTGGTCTTCTTGTATCCTGCCCCCCCTCCTCCTGCCCCCCCAACCAGCAGCCTGGAGTCAGAGGAAAGCCAGCGGGAACTGGTTCCTTACATTCCACCTGGGGTCAGAATGGGGGGGGGGCAGGAGGAGAGGGGGCTAGAAAAAGCATGGGGGGGGTTGGGGGTGGAGAAGAGAGAGACAGGAACTAGTGAGCTAGAAGCTTCTCTTCTCTGGCCAGTCAGGAACGTGGCTGGACTGGATGCTGAGGGCATTTTTTGAATCAACTTCAGAAGCACGACACATGCAAGACAGCTCTTTTTCCTTTCTTCTGGTCTGAGAGGGAAGATTTCTTTCTTGTCAGTAGGCAGGCTTGAAGTTAGACAGCCAGAAGGACTTCCCCAAGGAGCAAAGTGAAGGGCTGAGAGGAGGGAGGAGTGTCGTGTTCTCTAAAGAAAATAGGAGTGACTCCCCACATGACAGAAGCCTGGGGTGTCCAAACTCAGGTTGAAATTTAGCTTTCCTGGCCAGCCCTTCTTCCTTTTCATGAGCAGGGCCAGGAATTGGGGTTCAGGATGGGGCAGCACTACACCTTCCTTATGGGTCTTCATTATTTGCCAGGTTGCTAAGAGAGGTTCTGGCCACTCTATGAACATAACTTTTTTTTCCCATGCTGGTACTAGGGCTGGGCTTGAATTCAGGGTCTGGGCACTGTCCCTTAGCTTTTTCACTCAAGGTTGGCACTCTACCAATTCAGCCACAGCTCTATTTCTGGCTTCTTGCTGACTAACGAGAGATAAAAGGGTCTCACATGTGTCTGCCAGGACTGACTTCAAGTCATGATCCTCAAATCTCAGCCTCCTGAGTAGTACAGGTATGAGCTACCATTGCCTGGCTGACAATATCTTTTACAATATCTTTTGCAAAAGAGAAGGAAGAGGGCATGCCACTCTATAACCTGGCTCCTTTCTCTCTTGCTGGACCTGAGTAGCTAGGTGCTGGTGAGGGAGGGCTGGGCTATATTACAACAGCCCAAGCCCTGAGGTTGCTATAGCTACCAATTTTCCTCTTTGGAAAGAACCCCTTTTCTCTTGGAGAGAAAAAGCCCAGATTAGGACTCACAGTCCACTTCCAGCATGGAAAGAGAGCTACATAGCATCAATGTATATAAAAGCAGGGGGCTTCACCTCCTCAAAGTCATCAGAAGCACTTACTCAAAGAGTGGATCCTCCAAGCTGGGTGGCTCATGCCTGTAACCCTAGCTACTCAGGAGACTGAGACCCGAGGATCACAGTTTGAAGCCAGCCCAGGCAGGAAAGTCCAAGAATCTCTTCTCTCCAGTTAACCACCAAAAAAGCTAGAAGTGGAGATGTGGCTCAAGTGTTAGAGCACTAGCCTTGAGCAAAAAGAGCCAAATGAGCATGCAAGGCCCTGAGTTCAAGCCTCAGGAGCAGTGTGCGCATACAATGTGTGTATGTGTTATATTTTATATATATAATCAAAGAGTGGACCCATGGGCCCCCACACCATTTCACCGGACTCAGGATATTGCATGTTACCAGTTTTCCCCATCAGGGTTCTCCACGGCCCAATCCAGCTGTGATTCTGAGCAGGATGAGAATAGCTCCAATGAGCAGTTAGGACCGGGTGGGCAGATGTTGACACACAGAGACACGGTGTGGAGTGGGGTGGCTGTGCTTTAGCAGAACCCACAGTCGTGCATTCACCCACACAGTCATTCGTGCACACATTCATCTCTGCGCTCACGTGAGATCCCCCACTCTGCTGCTGACAGGAGCTTCGGAAGGGACAATCTGTGCCATGAGGAGAGGTATGTGCACAGCCTCCAGGAGAAGCCCTATGTGAAATAGATACAGTACAAGTAATCCACCGTTCACTCCTTCATACACACACACACACACACACACACACACACACACACACACACGAGCAATCCTGTCCCAACTTCCTTCAACCCACCAGCACCGTGCACTGAGCAGCATGGCGAAAAGAGCAAGGGCACTGCAGCGGATGGTCCTGAGTTCATTCGTTCTCTTTCTTTCTCTTTTTTTTCTTTCTTTTCTTTTTTCTTCTTTCTTTCTTTCTTTGTTCCCTCCTTCCTTCCACACAGCTCCACTTCTGGCTTTTTGGAGGTTAGTTGGAGATAGAGTTACATACTGTCTTTGAATGATGATCCTCAGAGCTCAGCCTCCTGAGCAGCTAACATTACAAGGATGAGCCACCTGGGCTGGTTCTGAGTTCTAATCCAGTCTTCTGACCCCTAGTAAAGACCACCCTCTGCTTTGTCCCTTGTGCCTGGCTTGTTAGGGAGCCAGGGGCAATGCCAACTGCGTGGCAATTGAGGTTATAAGGTATCAGACTCCAGTATGTGGGTCTCCAATGGGCATTTCTCCTGGGCTGCTGCTCTCTCCAAGCTCTCATCTTAACCTGTGACTGGGCCTCTTGTCTATCCAGGACCACACCACACACAGCACAGCACAGCACAGCTGTGGCACTACAACGGGCCCTGGGTGTGGAGAGGGGGGGTCTGTGTGGCTGATGCTTACTTGTCTAAGATGAGAAGCGAAATGAAGGTCCTATCTTGAATTCTATCCATTTAATTCTACCCACAGCCCTGAACAGCATGTGAACCCCCTAAAAGGTAACATGGACTATAGACTCTCATAGTCCCAGCCATCCAGCTGTTCTGAGCTGCCAGGAGATTGTCCTGATGGATGGCCAAACTCCCTGAGCCTGAGCAGAGGGGCAGGGAGCAGAAAGCAAACGCAAGAGGGAGCGACATTGGGGTCCCCTCCCAAGCTCTGCCTGCGATCTCCTCACCCCAAGTATTGTGGAAGCCACCGTCTCTTACTTCCTCAGAGAAACCTTTGTATGATTCTAGGAAGAGCTTTGAAATTTCTAGAATTTTCTAGCAGAAAGGACTTTGTGCAATTTTCTACCATTAAAACCTGGGAGGCAAGAATGCCTCCTGGGATTTCCCCCTATCCCCCATTTCTCAGACAACAAGCCACTGCTGATGATCCTGAGTCCTTTCCAGAACACTCTGTCTCTGTCTCTATCTCTGTCTCTGTCTTTCTCCTTTTCTGCCAGAATCTTCTTATAGGAAAGGAGAGGAATGTTCCCCTACTCCTCAAAACACACAAATACCAATCTGTAGAGACAGAGCAGCCTTCCCAGACCACCCAGCCAGCTGGCTAGCACCTCAAAGAAGAACCTGACCGTGGAATTTGGGTCAGACTCGAAGCAGGAGGACCTCAAGACCAGAAGGACCCTGCCTTTGGGATGACATCAGCAGGGTAGATGGCAGGGTACCCCCTATAGATGTGGTAGTGAAGGCACACACCCTTGGTGAATTCAGTCTCCCAGGGGCTGAAACCACCCACTGGAGCTATTCAGGCTCCCCAGAACCAGCTGGACAGAAACAGGGTCACTTGAACACAATGGGCCCCATAGCCTTCTACCACAGCCTTTGCTGTGATGGTGCAGAAACATCCAGAAACTCTCTGATGAGAGGCTAAAGGGCACCCACACAAGCCCCTGAATGTGACACAGCCCTGTAGATGCAAAGAATGAGAAAGACATGGTGAAGAACTATTTGTGAAGATGTGTTGTGTCCGTAGTTGGGCTTGAACTCAGGGCCTGGGCTCTGTCTCTTAACTTTTTCACTCAAAGCTGGCACTTCACTACTTCAAACAGACCCACATCTAGCCTTTTATTTTGGTAGTTAATTGGAGATAAGTCTCACCGGCTTTCCTGCCAGGCTGGCTTTGAACTGTCACCTCAGCCTTATGAGTAGCTAGCGTTACAGGCATGAGTACCCATCCCTGACTTTGCTGGTTATTTTTGAGACAGTTTTGCTTCCTGCCTGGATGTATGCCTAGGCAGAGACCTGCCTATTTTAAGCTTCCCTTCCTAGCTAGGATAACCCGTGTGCACCATCTTGTCCAACTCTCAGTTGAGAAGGGATCTCATAAACTTTTCTGCTGGCATTAGCCTCAAACTTCGATCCTCCCAACCTCAGCCTCCCAAAGAGCTGGGATTATAGGTATGAGTTGCTGGCACCCAGCGAATTCTTCTGTTTTTGTCACATTGGGATGGAACCCAAGGCCTACTACCTAACCCCAAAACAAACAAATAGAGAGCTGGGTGTTCATTGCTTATGCCTGTAATTCTAGTTACTCAGGAGGCTGAGATCTGAGAATTGCCCAGCTAGGGGGAAAAAATCTGTCAAATTCTTATCTCCAACTAACCACTAAAAAAGTTGGAAGTGGTGCTGTAGCTCAAATGGTAGAGCACTAACCTCAGCAAAAAGCTGGGGACAGCAGCATTAAGGCCCTGAGTCAAAGCCCCAGGACTGGCACGCACGCGCACACACACACACATACACACACACACATGCACGCACGCACATGCACGCACGCACGCACATGCACGCACGCACATGCACGCACGCACGCACACAAACTTAAGAGGCGGATAGGAGGGTCCAGGATAGGTAAGAGGAGAGGTCTTTTGTCCAGCCCTTAATGCCACAGGAGGGAAGTAAAGACTTTTGGGGAAGCTCCTCTGGCCTCACGTTGGTGATTAGCATCTATCCATGTGCACCCCTGCGAGGAGGAGCCCACCCATCCCCCACAGCTCCCTCCCTCCATTCCCTTTAAGGGCTGCCTCTTCCTCCCCTTCTCTCTCAGGGAGAAAGCAGGGACCCATCACTGAAAGTAAGCAGGAAGCAGCTACCAGCCCTTAACTGCCCCAGGTGTCCTCGGATTGCTTTTCATGTTGGTTTTTAACCCCTGCCCGGCTATGGATGGGAAGTTCTTCTGCGAGTCTGATCCAAGGAAAGAACTGAGTTGGCTTTGCCCAAGGCCACGCAGTGTGCCCACAGCGGAGGCTCCTTGCCAGCCAGAGGCTGGCGTCCCCCTTGGGCATCACAGGAGACCCCAGCTCCTCAGGCTCTCCTGACTTTCTAAGATATGGCTAGGGTTTCCTCATTCTGTGAGGCTGAATGAGACCAGCTTCTTGGCCTCTCTGCACCTCTGTCTCCTCATGTGTAGAACGGGTCAGCAATACTAATAACTAAGATCAAATAATGTTTGAAAAATATTTAGTACAGTGGCCGTTTGGTTTTAAATACTAGCAACCCATGGGGGGAGGGGCAGGAGGGAGGGTGGTAGTAGAGGTGGGGGAGGGACCAGCCACAGTTGTTGAGCAGCACCTACAGGCCAGAGTGTGAACTGCATGCTGGCCCGTCCCGTGGTTGCCCCCGCAGAGGGAAAGCAGGGAGGATCTGGGCAGGCAGCGTGGTTTCCCTGCAGAACTCCAGGGCCAGGAGGGCAGCGGAGGGGCAGACCTGGTCTCCCAGCTGTTGGGAGCTCCCGCCTCCAAGAGGTGCCTGGGCCTGGGCTGCCAGAACTGGGGACCCCAGGGCAAAAACAGCCTGGGGAAGCCGTGCCAGGTGGGGCCTAGGTCCAAGCTGCCAGGTGGCAAGGGAGAAGGCCAGAGGACAAAGACAGCTGTCTCTACAAAGTGACAAGCCTAGAGCTGGGCGGACTGCTCAAGGGAGAAGAGACCAACAGCTGCTGGCTGGTTGGGCCAGGCCCTCCCCCCTCCCCCTCCTTGCCTTCCTGAGAAAATCCCCTGGGAACAATCTCCAGCCCTGCTGGGGAAGTGCCCCCTGGTGGCAGCCTGGGAGATGCCCTCCCTCTGCCCAGGCTGGGGGGAGGGAAAACACCGCCTTAGTCACGCCAGATAATCACCTGTGGTCACTTGCTGTCTGGCCTCTTCCTTCAAGCAACTCCAAGTATCTCTTAGACATTATCTCACCGCGCAGGCTTGGTGGGTGGGGGGAGGAAGGGAGGGAGGGAGGGTGAGGCAGAAGCGGGGAGCCAGCATTTCACAGGAGAGAAACTGAGGCCAGAAAGGACCAGTATGTCTACCTGCCCCACTGCTCTGTGTATGCTAGAATGGCAACCCTGTCATGGCCACTGGTGGGGGAGGGGCAGACAGCAGGAAGGACTTCCGGGAGAACTGTGAACATGATTGAAAGGGGCCTTTGGAGGAATGACCAGTAAGCACCAAGCAGCAGTTACCAGTTACATGCTGAGAACCGTGCGAAAGGATTCATGGGAAAGATCTTATCCATGCCTCCGGTGAGACAGACACTGTAATCACAGATGGGGAAACTGAGGCCATCACTTGCCCAAGATAAGTGGAGATGCCAGGAGTCAAGCCTAGGGAATCTGTCTATAGAGGCCGCTTCCTGGTAATGCAAAAGAGAAATGTGAACGAGGCAAGAGCATGCTAGGGTGAGCTGTTTGCCCCCTCTCAAGGGCTAATGGAGTGGCCTACAAGTATGCATTAAAGCTTCAGATCCAGCCCACCCAGAGCCCACTGGGAGAATCTTCCTCTCCCCAACATCCCACAAGACCCGAAGATTGCACCTCATCTCTGGATGCACCCCAACAGCCACTAACTCTCCTGCTCCATGCTGGCACTTGACATTCATCAGGGGTCATGGACCAACCACTATGACCTGGGAAGTTCTTCTTGATGTTTGACCTAAATCCTTTTTCCACCCACTAGGGATGGGCTCTTGGGAGTCATGTGAAGTGAGAGGCAGCCAGGGTCCCTGCCCCCAGCGGAAGGTGAGAGGTATGCTGCACTCACTGTCACAGGCTTAAGACCTTGGGGGTCCCAGATGTCACATGGCCACACAATTCTTCTCAGCCAGGACAGGAAAGCAGGTGGCCCATGCCCAGGCAGTCTCCCAGTTGTAAGGCTCCTGACAATAGCAAATGGGGAGGTAGCAAAAGGCTGCCTCACCTGATGGGGCCCCACTCAGACCCCCTCCCTGGGGAAAGCCTCGGTGACCACAGGCCCGACCCTAGGCTGTGCTGCCAGCCTTTCACTGGGTCTGAAGAATACAACTCAGCAAGACTTCAGAGTCACCAAGTGCCCTTGCGCAGGTGGGCGGAGAGAGGAGACCCAGAGAAGGGAGGGGCAGGGTGGCTGGGGTCTGGGGTCTCTTAGAGGACAACTCTGTAGGAAACAACTGTACTGACTCTGCCTTCAGGTAGCCCCCGGTGTAGGGGGAGGGAGCTCAGAGTCTGATGGAGGAGGTCTCACGTTCTGTCCGTCTGTCTGTCTGTCTCTTGACACTCATACACACCAAGGCCTGAAGTTAGAGCTGAGCCCCTCACACCTGGGCTATA
This sequence comes from Dipodomys spectabilis, assembly GCF_019054845.1. NCBI lineage: Eukaryota > Metazoa > Chordata > Mammalia > Rodentia > Heteromyidae > Dipodomys > Dipodomys spectabilis. The sequence continues at coordinate 16,217,093 of NW_024870695.1, read as the reverse complement.
GGCAGTGGGCTGTGGGCTGAGGAAGGCAGCCCAGCCCCGGCCGTCCCCTCTCTCCAACTCTAGATACTGACTTGAACCCACAGCAGAGCAGAAGGACTCATGGCCTTCCTGATCACCAAGACCCCCATCCAGATCCCTCACAACCTGGCCAGTCCCACACCCTCAGAATCATCCAGCTACCCATCTACTCAAGTGGGGTCTGGTGGGAAGTCTTCCCTGGTGTCTGCCCTTGACTCCACCTGCTGCAATCCCAGCCTCTACCATAAACCTCTACCCCAGGGAGGAACTCTGGAGGTCAGGGCTGTGTGGAAGACCAGTGGAAAAGGAGAAGGCATGCTGCTCTTCTACCTGGGGGTATGGTGGGGCACAGAGACATCTTTTATACCTTCACTGCCCACATCCCCAGTTCCAATGGTCTTTAATGGGAAGCCCTAACACCTTTGGGGTGTATCTGCCCACTTGCCCACTCTGTCCATCCCAGTCTCATTGAGAAAGGAGTTTGGAGCTAGGCACCCATATTTCATGCCTATGATCCTAGCTACTGAGGAGGCTGAGATCAGAGGATCTCAATTTGAAGGCAGCCCAGTCAGGAAAGTCCATGAACTCTTATCTCCAATAAACTACTCAGAAAAGGCGGGAAGTGACACAGTGGCTCAAGTGGTAGAGCGCTAGCCTTGAGCAAGCAAAGCTCAGAGACAGTGCCCAGGCCCTGAGTTCAAGCCCCAGGACCGGCCAAGAAAGAAGGAAAGAAAAGAAGGAAGAAAGAAAAGGAAGGAAGGAAGGAAGGTAGGTTGGAGCTGGGTGCCAGAGGCTTATGCGTGTAATTCTAGCTACTCAGGAGGATGAAATCTGAGAATCACGGTTCACACCCAACCCCAGCACCAAAATCTGTGAGACTCTTATCTCCAACTAACCACCAAAAAGCTAGAAATAGCTCAAATGGGAGAGTGCTAGTCTTGAACAAAACTACTCAGGGATAGCACCCAGGCCCTGAGTTCAAGCCCTAAGAAGGGCACAAAAGAGAAAGAAAAAAAAGTAGAAGAAAAAGAAAGGAGGTTGCCCACAGGAGGTCCAAAAGCTGATCAAACAGGAGGGTGAGTTGGAGGAGGATGCCCCGCTTGAACCCTGAGACCCCATTCTCACCCCAGGCTGCTTACTCCAGCATCACGAGGCTGAGGGGTGACACACAGGGCTTGCACAGGGCCTGCAGTGCCCAGGACTGGAGTAGAAGCTCTAGCTGCAGAGTGCAAACATCCACCTGCAGGCAGACTCTGCTTGGAACAGTCATTTTCAAGAGAAAACATGGGAAAGATGCTGCATGATCCCGCAGGACAAGACAGGAAGGGCTGAGGCCCTTTGAGAACACATCTGTGCACACATCGCCCTGGGAGCCGCACCTGCGACTGCTCCCACACGTGGTACAGAGGTGACTTTAGGTTTAATAGTCAGTAGTTTTGTTGTTTCTGTTTTGGCAGTACTGGGGCTGGAACTCAGGGCCTAGGTGCTGTCCCTTAGCTTTTTTTGCTCAAAGCTAGCATTCTACCACTTGAGCCACAGTGTCACTTTCAGCCTTTTCTGTGTAGTTTATTGGAGATAAGAGTCTCACAAACTCCTACCTCAGCTGGCTTTGTTTGAACTTCAGTCCTTAGATCTCAGCTTCCCGAGGAGCTAGGATTATAAGTGTGAGCTACTGGTGCCCAGTTAGTTCTTTATTCTAATGTGTGTGTGGGCCACACTGTGATTTTACATGCATTGTTACTTGGAGAATTTGCTTACTTGTTCTATTAAATAAACACTCGCGGGGCGCTGGTGGCTCATGCCTGTAATCCTAGCTACTCAGGAGGCTGAGATCTGAGGATCACGGTTCAAAGCCAGCCTGGGCAGGAAAGACAGTGAGACTCCTATCTCCAATAAACCACCAGAAAACCGGACGTGGCGCTCTAGTTCAAGAGATAGAGTGCTCGCCTTGAGCTGAAGAGCTGAGGGACAACGCTCAGGCCCAGAGTTCAAGCCTCACGACCGACAAAAAAAAATAAAAAAAATAAATAAATAAACACTCAACAGTTTCTATGTGCCAGTTTTTCTAACTAACTCATTTAACCTAAAAAATAACCCTATAAAGTAATGTTCTCCCCCATCTGACAGGCAAAGAAATCGAGGCCCAGGAAAATCAAGAGATTGGCCCACTTCACATAGCTAAGAAATGGCAGATCTAAGTTTTTAAGGTGGATTGATATCAAGTCTGTTGGTTGACATTTAAAGTCCCAGAGGACAAAAATGGTAACAATGATATTCCTGCCGACAGGAAAAGATTCCTGTCATTTTATGAATGCTTGTCTGTGAGAATTCTTTTTTTTTTTTTTTTGCATTTTTTTATTGTGATTAAGTGACTACATAAATTTCACAATATTGTGGGATAGTGAAACTTAGTTCAAGTCACAAACACATTCTAACCTTCATGGGGCAAATTGTCTTTATCATAGTCTATACAGTTTATGAGTTCTATGAGCTTTGACACTACAGTTATTTCTTCCACATCGAGTGATATGTACATTTTTTTCCTTTTGCTTAGTGTCAGCTGTTCCCTTCCCCCCTCCCCCCCCCCTCCCTCCCTCTCTCCCATCACAGGCATTGAGTTGCTTAGTTCCTTAGTGAGAATTAACTTTATAGGAAAAGAATAAGCCAGGTGGGGTGGTGCACACCGGGAATCCAAAACTTAGGGAGGCTAAAGGCAGGAGGATTGTGAATTCCAGGCCAGACTGAGCAAAGTTAGGGAAACCTTGTTTCATGGCAGAAAACAGGAGGGGTAGAACGCTCCCCCACTCTGTCCCCTTTGCATGATCCAAGCACTGTGCAGTCTAAGCTGCTGCGGACCTGCTGGCTCCTCCATTGCCACCTCCTGGCTCATTCCTGTGCCCACCTCTGTCTAGGGAGCTGGCATTAGGTCATCAGCAGAAACCACAGGCTGCACCTTAAGCTCCACATGCAAGGTCACAGAGTTACTGAGGCCTGTGTATGTATGCCCAGCTGGAGAACAAGGATTAAAGGGAGGGAGGAAAGTGGAGGGGGGGTGGAGGGGGGAAAAAGGGTTGTTCTTATATCTCCTGGAACTAGGATACTCACCGCTGAGTTCCAGTCCCTCCTCCCTCACCCTGCTCTTCCCTCAGGGCCTTGGGCCACCCCTCTAGCCCAGGCCACCCAGGAGAGCATCCCTTTGCCCTGTAGGCTCTGTCTGCCTTATGCCCTCCCTGGGGGGGGGGCAGCTCAGAGAGCTTGAGCTTGGGTCATCCGTGGGGCTCTGGCAGAGTGCCCCAGCCTCTGCTGCACTAGTAGGGATTGAGGGACATTGTGTATGCCTCAGACTCTTCCATTGCCCATCTCGGCTGGAGTTGTCTCCACCTACCTGTCTGCCAGAACCCCAGCTTGCAGGCCACCCATGCCCCACCCCTGCCCATTACTCTAGCACCTCCCAGGATGCTCCTGTCCCTCCTCCACACCATACCCAGGACCTGCACAGAAGGGACAGAAGGCATGTAGGACCCACCAGTGCTAACATGCGAGGTGTTAATGGGTCACATATTGCTCTCTGCACAAAGTGACTATGGCTCACTAATGTGTTTTCCTTTAACCCATTGCCTTTTCGTGGATGACAACATGAAGCACAGAGGGGTTTAGTAACTTGCTGGCGTTCACATAGCTAGATGTTCAAAGCAGGCTTCAAACCCAGACAGTAGGGCTCTCACCTCTTCCAGTAAATGTCCCGATTTAAAACCTTTCACACCTGCAAAATCGAACTGTTCTACCAGAAGGTAATCAGAGCCTGTCCCAAGATGCCAGTTCCCCCAGCAGTACCCTGTTCAGCTATGCCTCCTTTGGAGGGGACTGTTTGGATCCCATTTCTGCCAGTTCCGGAGCTGAGTGGCCTTGGTTGAGTTACTCTGCCTTTCCAGGCCTCAGTACCTCATCCTTAAACTGGGGGCAAAGGATACCTGTTCTTACGTAGATTCGGTGAGGTCCCCTGGAAGGGCCTGCCTCACACAGGAACTGCTCAGTTCAGGGGAGGAAGGAAGATGGAGGGAGATGTCTCAAGTGGCAGTTGAAGTGTCTGGGCTGTTGGATGGGCCTGTGGAGGTAAAGGGTCTTTGGCCAGGGGGTGGAGTGACCTTTCCAGTCACCAGTGGGGTCACACTAGCACTTGAGATGGTACCAGATTGAGGATTCCATGACCATTACTCACCCAGGGAGGATCAACCTTGTCTGCTCACCAGCTCTCCTCTGGGTCCCTATCTTTCTTTGTTGTTTCTTTTTTCCTTTCCTTCTTTCTTTCTTTTGTTCTTTGACAGAGTCTGACCAAGTAGCCCTGGCTGGCTTCAAACTCAAGATTACCTTGCCTCACTTCCCAAGGGCTAGGATTACAGGCAGGCCTTGCCTTATTCATCAGTTCAAAGAGTGGTATCACTACTCCGTGTTTTGTCCAGTTAGGAATCCTTCCATCCTAATTTCACTGTGTGCATTTTGCTTTCTGGGACTTCAGATGACCAAGAGGTTCCCAGGCCTGAGCCTCAGCCTTCAGACTACAATACCCCAAGGCAAATGTTCTGTGTCCCCTCAGACAGCCACATCCCTCCCCACCCCCAGGGTAGTGGCAGGATGAGTGGGGTCCTGACCATGTTCAGAGCCTGTCTCCTCCCTGCAGAGACGTGTGCTCAGACAAGTCTGTCTAGAGTGATCAAGCCAACCAAAGCCTAAATCTCTGATTTCTAAAGTCAAAATAAACTCTTTCACTCCTGCAGGCCTTCATCCTAGCCAAGAACCTCAGACCGCAGGCCCGGCCATGTTGGCAAAGGCAGGAAAACAGGCCAGTGTTGTTCAGGTAGGGGAGGGGGACAGCCAGGCATCCAGGTGTTAGACCAGAAAGAGAAAACTTCACAGGTGAGAAGAAGGGCCTGGAGACTCAGGAACTCCACTAGAACCCTGCTCGGAGTGGCCTCAATATATCCCAGCACAGAACACCCTCAGAGGCTGACATCTGCCTGATACGGGGCTTCGGGATGGTGGAAGGAGAGGAGGAGAGGAGGCCACTGCCCCGACCCCTCCTCTGCTCCCAAAGCTAGCTTTCATTCCCACAAACTGTCACCTCATCGCCCTCCTTCCTGTCAATGAACCCTTCCTGGATTCAGGCATTCCTTCCTACCAGCAAAAACAGAAAGAGTGGCTCTAGGAGTGGACCAACAATTCCAGAACAGTCTACAATGCTGGCTGAGAGGAAAAGGAGAAGGAAGGAAGGAAAGAGCTACAAAGGAGAAGAAAGGCAGCCTGATGCTGAGCACCTCTGATTGTACCTGTGAATTCACGTGCACACACACACACACACGTGCGTGATCATGCACACTTGTGTACACATACTCTCCAACTGCTGCTCCCACCGGTTCGCTCACGTTCTGGGTATTCATGTGAACTGTATCCCCTCGCCAGAGGAGGTTCGAGTCTAGCTCACACACTGTCAGGCACATCCAGGACTCTGACAATGACACCATCACTCTCACTTGGTCCTACTATTCACTCAGGTCATCACATCCTTACACACATCTGTCTATGCAGTCACACACTTGCGTGCGTGTACACACATACAGCTCATCCCAGAGTCCCAGGCTCCTGTGCACATAACCCTTCATTCTCCACAGCCATAGGCACACACCTATACCTAATCTCTTCGCCTCAGACCAACTCATCTCGCTCCTGATCCCCAAGCACTTCTAAGCAGCCCCCAGACGTGGTCTCTTCTGGAGCCCCCTACTACCCTCAATTTCTCACCTCCCGTTAACCCAATGGGCATCCTTTTTTGCCATGCAGAACTGGCCAATAGTTACCCAGCCAGGGGCCTGTGTCCTGCCCACTCCCTGAACTCCCACAGGCCCCAAGCCCCAGTCCAGCCAGCTAGCATCCTTCCAGGAGGGGCTTTGGAGAGGAGCACCTGGGTCTGCTCCAGGGTCCTCATCCCCACGCACGGCAAGGACATGGTTCTTCATCCCATGCCCATGCTGGATGTCATAAAGCTCCAATGGAGGGCAAAGCCCCATGAAGGACATTGTCAACAAGAGACTATGTCCAACCATGGAGTTTAGTTATGTGTTCTTATCACCAACCACCTCCTCCCACCCCCAGCATCCTGGGGAAACTGCAGCCCATGGAACACAAGTCAGAGAATGATAGAGAGAGTCAAGGGCTGATGGCTTTTTATATCTGTAATCCTAACTATTCAGGAGGATGAGATCTGAGGACCAAGGTTTGAAGGCACCCTGAGCAGACAAATCGGAAAAGCACTTATTTGCAAGAAAAGCAGATGTGGAGGCATGGCCTAAGTGACAGAGCACTAGCCTTGAGAGAAAAAAAAAAAAGCTTAAGCAACAACAACAAGGAACCCAGTGCTGGTGGCTCAAGCCTGTAACCCTAATCCTAGCTACTCAGGAGGCTGAGATCTGAGGATCGTGGTTCAAAGCCAACTCAGGCAGGAAATTCTGTGAGACTCATATCTCTATAACCACCAGAAAACTGAAAATGGATCTGAGGCTTAAAGCAGTAGAGCACTAGCCTTGAGTGAAAGAGCTTAGGGTCAGTACCCAGGCCCTGAGTTCAAGCCCCACAACCAACCAAAAAGAAAAAGAAAGAAATTGAGATGTTGAATCAAGACTAGAGGGTAAGAGAGAGGGAGAAAGGGAGAGATAGAACTGGAGAGCAGGGAATAAAGCCAGAGAGGCTGAGAGCTCTAATTAGGGCAGGCAGGGCCTAGGCGGCATGCAGAGGGCAGCCTATTTGAAGTCTTTGGTGAAGAGGGATCAAAGAGCCAGAGGCAATGGAGAGTCAGGAGCCACCTGCCTTCCTCAGCCCACCTGGGCCTCAGGATCTCTGTCCAGCCCCCTGCCTTCCTCTCCTCAGCTGTTCATGGGGCCTGAGGTCCTAAGGTCCAGAACCACCTGGTCCTGAATGGGGCAGAGGCTTGGAACATGGTGGGCTCCTGGCTCAGGGGCAACTCTGGCCCCAAGAGGGAGACAGGGTTTCTCTCATGGTTTTATACATGAGAGGCAAGATGGGCACCAAGCCACTCAGCCCTAGCACCCTGCGACCTAGCCCATATTTGCCTTTCCTTGTTTCACTCTAGCTTTCAAGATTTCCACCACCCTCCCAGGTTGGGAAGGACGCCTCTTTTGGTGTCAAGGAGATAGATGTCTCCTGCCACCCATCAGCAAGCCAGACTCACTCCCATCACCAGAGGATGGCCTTATGCCTCCTTGATCCTATTCCAGAATTCTACCCTCCTGAAACTATTCAGAGCATTTACTTCACGGATTAAAGAATTAAAGGGTAGGTAAGTGTTTAAAGCTGACAGAGAAAATTGATTTGAAAGTGAGAGAAACAGCAAAAGAGACAGCAACGCAGACTACCTATACGAAGAAGGATTGGGAACCTGGCATCCAAAAGCTAGCTCAGGTTCTGTTACTTATAGGGTCCCTTGACTCCTCCCCCTTACGGCAGGCTCCTGGTCCTATTGATCAAGGGGTGGACATGCACTTCAGGGAGTATCCTGATTCATTGTCACCCCACCCCCTGCCCCACTGGAGCAAGAGCATGGAAATGTCCCTGTAATTGGATCCCCTTCTCCATGTACAAGTGTAGAAGGGCTCCTGATCGGATGGAGTCTAGGCTAGTGAGGCCTAATGGGTATTTGCTATGTCATTCTCCACACCTTCCTTCCATATTGGAGCTGGTCCTGGAGGCCATCGTCTATCCCTAACTACCCAAATCGGGAGGCCTAGCTTCCTCTCACCCCTTTTAAGGGCAAGAGGGTCTTTGTGGCACCTCATCCAAATCCTTAATGCCATCTCACTTCAGATAGTCCAACTGGCTTCTTTCTTTGCCGCTCTGGAAACTTTTCTTTTTTTTTTTTTTTTTTTGTTGGTCATGGGGCTTGAACTCGGCCTGAACACTGTCCCTCAGCTCTTTAGCTCAAGGCTAGCGCTCTACCACTTGAGCCACAGCACCACTTCCGGTATTCCGAGTGGTTTATAGGAGATAAGAGTCTCAGGGACTTTCCTGCCTGGGCTGGCTTTTTGAACTGTGATCCTCAGATCTCAGCCTCCTGAGTAGCTAGGATCACAGGCGTGAGCCACCCGCGCCCGGCTGCTGCTCTGGGGCCCACCTCTGGCAAGGATGTTCTCAGACTTCTCCATTCTCTGGAGGCCTCACCTACAACTCTCTGATGTTCCTTCAGCTGCTGTTCCTCAGACGCTGTGTCCCCAGCTGCATCTGGGACATCAGGGAGGGGTGGCAATTTCAGAATTTAGAAGTAGCAGAAAGCAGAGAAGTCAGGCCAATTGTTTTCCTAGTTCCTCCATAGGCTTGAACTCAGGACCTGGGCATTGTTCCTGAGCATTTTTGCCTTCTACCACTTTGAACCACAGCACCACTTCCATTTTTCTGGTGGTTAATTGGAGATTGGAGACTCACTTTTCAGCTAGGCTGGCTTCAAACTGTGATCCTCAGATCTCAGCCTCTTGAGTAGCTAGGATTACAGGTGTGAGCCACCAGCACCTGGCTGTTTAAGGTTTCTGAGCTTCTATTTCCTTGTCTTTAAGGAAAGGTGGGCACTCCCCACCTCTATCTACCTCGAAGGGAGGGATGTTATAAAAATTAAATACGGGGGTGGGGTGGAGAGGGAGGAGTTGGGGAGGTGGGGAGGGAAAGGATGGTAAGATAAAAACAAAGGAGGAGGTAGCAATGCTGGATAAGAAATGTACTCATTACCCTACTCATGTAACTGTAACCCCTCTGTACAGTATTTTTACAATAAAAATGTGTTTTAAAAAGACTTAAATAGGATAATGTATGTAAGGTGCCTGGGTTCTAGCAAGTTCTGCATGATAACTCCTTTGTGATGCAAGTCCAGGCCATTCCAGCTTCCTTGTAGCCATTCCCAGAGAATGGCAGAAGACTCCTCCCAGCCCAGGAGTAGACCTGGCATTGGTGAAACATTTTGGAAGGATGGAGAAAGGATTCCACAGACTGTCCCAAGCATCCTCCATTGGGCCTCACCTCCCTGCCTCTCACCCTCTGTCTTACAGCTTCTATTTGCCCTCTCTCACTTGGGGACTGGTCAGAACAGCCTTGTGTCCACTGCCTGCTGCTGCCCTTGTCAGCTTTAAGACAACACAGATGCTGACTCAGGCCCACCATTGCTCACTAAAGCCCAAGGACACCAAAGAAACCTCTTCAGTGTTCAGAGGGAAGACGTGAGCCACCTGTTCAGGGACAGATGCTGTCCTTTTGGGTGATGAAGAGAAGGTGGTGGTGGCAGGCCAAGAGGTGAGTCAGAGAGGGTTGGTGGCCTCCCACAGGAAGCCATACCTACGTGTGCCATGATGGCCCCCGTGCTCACCCCTAAATGTCATCTCAGTCCAGCTTGAAACCAACTAGCCTTCTTCTAGAACTTTCCACACCATACTTTCTCTCCATTCGTCGCTCCAGACAATTGGGAGCTGACAAAAACCAAAGTCAGGGCTGGGAAGGTGGCTCAGTGGTAGAGCGCTTGCCTTGCATGCCTGAGGCCCTGGGTTCGATTCCTCAGCACTACATAAGCAAAAAGAAAAAAGCCGGAAGTGGCGCTGTGGCTCAAGTGGTAGAGCGCTAGCCTTGAACTGAAGAGCTGAGGGACAGCGCCCAGGCCCAGAGTTCAGGCCCCACGACCGGACCCAAAAAAAAAAAAAAAAAAAAACCAAAGTCATTATGGAAAAATGCATTTCCTATACATGGCCTACCTTCTAACAACTACTTCCGGTTCTCTGATCTCTGCCACAAATGTCGCACAACTACCCGCCCATTCTTCCTTCTATTCATTCATCCTCTAGCTTCCTAATAATCTTATTCATTTACCCATATATCCACTTAAAGTCTCTCCCAGCCACCCCAAATGCCACCCATTCCCCCATACTACACCCACCTGCTTCCTTATCTAGGCATCCACTCAACTATCAACCCATAAAAATCTTCTCCCCACACTTTTCTATCTGTATATATTTACCACCCACTTATATGTCTATCTGCATTAATTATAAAGTCCAGGCTAGCCTCAAACTTGAACCCAAGATCTTCCTGTCTGAGCCTCCCAATATTTGCATTTATTGATCACTTCTCATAGTCCAGACACTGAGCCAGACCCACAACCTATATGGCCTCCTCCAGTCATTGGAAAATCCTAGCCTTTGCGGCAGCTTCCTGTCCTGGAGGGGAGAGGCTAAACCTCCCCACTTCTACTGAAGACCAGACAAGAGAGGGCAGGCTTTCTCTGCAGCATGGAGTCTGCATAATGAACTAGCACTTTGGTAAAAGAAAAGAACATGAAGGGGTCTTGATCACTAAGAAGATCCCAATCCATCTGGGAAGAAGGAACTTTCCATAAACACTCCAGCATGGGCTAGACAACTAGAACCATCATGGAATGGGACCCTGGTTGCTTAATGATGAGTGTGACTGGAGAAAGGCCAGGTCATCTCCCCCAGCTGACACTAGCCCGTCTCCATTCCTGTTTCCCAAGACAGCAGACTCTTCAGGGATGAAGGGGACAGGACATTAGGAGGCCAGGGCTAGGAAATGTGAATTAGGGGGAACCAAAAGTATCTGGGGACACTTACTGAGCAAGGCCCTTAGGCTCAACCTGCCTGTTTCTCACTATTAGTGCAACTTTGGGCAAATCTCTTAACTCCATAGGGCCTGGGTTTAACCCCTCTGAAATGAGAGAAGCAGCAACACCTGCCTGATCTGTGGTAAAAATCCCCTGAGTACACGCACATGCAGAAGGACTGGGAGAACTGTCTTTAGGGTTTTATTTTCCTGTGCCGATAATGGCGCTTGAACCCAGGGTCTTGTGCTCTTGCTTGGCTTTTTTGCTCAAGGCGGGTGCTCTACCATTCGAGCCAAACCTTCACTGCCAGCTTTTTTGCTACTTAATTGGAGATAAGGGTCTCAGCCATGGGTCTGCTCCAGCTGGCTTCGAACAGCCTCCTGAGTAGGTTAGAGGCATAAAGCCACCAGCACCTGCTGTGTCTAGTTTTACACAATACCAAGAAAGTGTTAGACTCAGCCATCCTAGGGCTTTCTCTGATGGAGAGAATAAATAGCCCGGCTCAACGTCAGTCTCAAGTCCCCTCAGAGTGGCCCAGTGCTGACAGAGCCTTCTTGGGGGGCTGGGGAGGGGCATCCTCTCCCTTCTCCTTTGCTCGGTTTACTAGCTTCCTGCCCTTCCCCCAAGAATGCAGAGTAGAGGAAAGGTAGAAGAATGGGAAGGTCCCATCTGCAGGCCACAATGGTGGGGAGGGGAGGGGAAGGAATGGGAGATTGGAAGATTGAAGGGGTCCACCAAGATGCAAGCCTGCCCAAAATGGACTGAGGTCACAGAGGAGAAATAAACGGGAGACCTAGCTCAGGTCAGAAGTAGAAGTGGAACCCCAGGATCCACCTCTCGGTGGCCTGAACCCTTGATGCCACACTCACAGACACACAGACACCCCCTTCCCCCCCCCCCCGTAGATATTCTCTCTCTCTCTCTCCTCTCTCTCTCTCCCCCCCACTGCAGATGCTGCGGTGAGGGCACTGCCCCTGGGTACGGGGTGTTGGTGCCAGCCGGGTGGGCTGGCATGAGGTGGGGAGAGGGTGGGGGAGCTAATCCCCCCAGCGTCTCCCAGACGCCCACAGAGACCAGGGTGAGCTCTTTGTCTGCGTGCTGAGACAGCAGAGGGTGGTGGGCAGGCGGCAGGCAGCCGCTCTTCGTTCCCTCCCTGGCCTCCGCCCCAGGGCAGGTAGAAGCCTGCCACGGTGGGGATGGGTCGGAGGGAGTGGGGGGGGGGGGATTAGGGGAGAGACAGGGCGCTTACAACTCACTTGCTCCATAGGGTTCCCTCCCGCAGGCCAAGGGCCTGTGGCTTTGGGTGGGGGTCCCCCCCCCCACCCCGGAAGGGCATGAACCTCAGCAGGGAGCAGACCTTGTATGCCGTGGGAAGCCACTGTATATTCACATACCCAGGCACAGTCGGCATCAACACACACACACACACACTCAGTGCCAGAGTTCCAACCAGCATCCACACATGTGTTTACACACAGCCACACACACGGAGGCAGCAGCTAGGGGATAATTACCCAGCCCTGAAAGATCACAGTGGTATAGTTTAAAGCAGGTCTACTCTATCCTCTGCCACCTCCCTCCCAGGCTGCACCCCCCCCCCAACACCACAAATGGAGTCACTGCTGTCCCAGTCACCCACAAAGGGCAACGTTCCGGTCATCTGGGGGTCATCTCACATTCATGTGCCACCAGCACCCAACTGCACAATCATCACACAACTACACCCCCAGGGCCGCAGCCCACCAGCCCCACTAAGTTGCATTCAGATCCACTTGGGCCCAGCATGGGGTACTGACCAAGCACAGGCCTATGGATGTGTCCATTGACCTGACACATCCCCATCTTGCAGACCAGCTTCTTTCTCTGTTGCCTGGTGGTACCTGCTCCCAACTTTTTCCAAACATGAAACCACTAAAGGTGTCAGTCATTCTCTTTAGAAAGGCTAAGAAGGAACTGGGCATGGTGGCTCAAGACTGTAATTCCAGCTACTTGAGAGACCAAGATGCAGGATTTGTGGTTTGAATCCAGCCCAGGCAATATGGAAGTGCCTAAGAGTCCATCTCAACCAATGGCTGGGGAGGAGGTATGCGCCTGTTATCCAGCTATGTGGCGAGCACAGTGACTGGGCACAGTGGCTATACCGGTATCTCTGGCAACACAGGGAAGTACAAGTAGGAGGGCTGCAGCCCAGGCCTGTCCAGGCATAAAGCAAGACCCTACCTTGAAAATAACCAGGGCTGGGAAGGTGGCTCAGTGGTAGGGTGCTTGCCTTGCATGCACGAGGCCCCAGGTTTGACTCCCCAGAAATACATAAGCAGAAAAAGCCAGAAGTGGCACTGTGGCTCAAGTGGCAGAGCACTAGCCTTGAGCTGAAGAGCTGAGGGACAGCACCCAAGCCCAGAGTTCAGGTCCCATGACCAACCAAAAAAATAAATAAAATAAATAAATAAGAAAAAAGAAAATAACCAGTGCATAGCTGGTTTCATACCTGTGTTTCATACCTGTAACTCAAGCTACTTTAGCTACTTAGGAGGCTGAGGTCTGAATATTGAGGTGCAACACCAGCCTGGGAAGGAAAGTTTGTGAGACAATTATCTCCAATTAACCATCACAAAGCTAGAAGTGGAGCTGTGGCTCAAGTGGTAGAATGCTAGTCTTGAGCAAAAAAAGCTCAATGACAGCTCACAGGCCTTGATTTCAAGCCCTAGGACTGAGAAAAGAGGAGAGAGAGAGAGAGAGAAAGAGGGAGAGAGAGAGAGAGAAAGAAAGGGAGAGAGAGAGAGAAAGAGAGAGAGAAAGGGGAGTATAGAGAAAGAAAGAAAAGAAAGGCTGGGTGCAGATAACTCATGCCTGTAATCATAGCTACTCAGGAGGCTGAGGATCACAGTTCAAAGCCAGCTCCAGCAGGAAAGTCCATGAGACTCTTATCTCCAATTAACCACAAGAAAACCGTAAGCTCAAAGATAGCACCCAGGCCCTGAGTTCAAGGCCCACAACTGAAAGAAAAGAAAGAATGAAACGAAAGAAAGAAGAAAATAATCAGGGCAAGAAAGGGGCTGGAGGTATGAGACATGGCTTAAGTGGTAAAGCACCTACCTAACCAGTTCAAGGCCCTGAGTTCAATACCTAGTACAGGGGGAGGGGGACTCTGCTGCCTAGGGACAGCTCCAGAACTCCCCGCTCTAGGCACAAACAATGAGCCCTTTGCATGGATGCGCTCGCTTCCACCAGGCCTGGGCAGGAGAGGAGGCAGCAGGTATGGTTGTCGCCTTAATACCTGCAGGATTCCTAAATCTTCAGGGACATTTCTGATCACTGCAGTCAAGTCGTCCTCATTGGCACTGACCCAGACACCACCACCCCACCCCATTGCTAGGGCCAGGCAGGGTCACATTTGCCCCTTCTTCTCCCTGACCCCACTCCCTGCCCCAAAGCCTGTCTGCCCTGCAGCCCAGGAGCCCAGCGTTGGCAAGCCGAGTCCCACTGTGGCCGGCGCCTCCAAGGATGAAAGGCTCCTCCAGCAACCAGGGCTAAATATACCCCTTGCCTGCTTTCTTGTGCCTAACTGGAACCAGCTGGGCAAGACCCACCCTTCCGCCTTCAGGACAGACCATGGTCCCTCACTTGAAGGACAGGCAGGCCATCAGCAGGCGACTGCCTTGATGCCACGCCTGACAGCACCAGACCCACGGCACCAAGCCTGGAAATAGACCAGGAACAAACCCAAGTCTCAGCATGCTTTCTTCCAGCATCGGGCCAAAGACAAGGCTGCACCCTGAACTTAGGTTACGTGAGATCAAGCCCGGCCCACACCAATGGAGGACTTGTTTTTCCTATCTCTACAATATGGATAAAGCAGTCTTGAGCACAGAGTATTGGAAGCGGTTGGTGAACACAAGTAAAACCCTGGATACGTGTAAGAGCTCAGTGACAGACACACTGAACATTCTAGAAACCTGTCCTGAAGGCACTGGCTGCTGACCTTAGACACCCATACATGGAGACTCAAGCCCAGGCTAACTGTTCCAATTGGCAGGGGTGGGGACCCATGGCAGACGGACAGGCCAGCATAGAATAGATCAGTGAGGGTCTCATGAGCCAAGACACGCCTTCACCCCCAGCCCTGCCCTGCCCTGCCCTGGCTTGGCCACGTCCTGGGCTCCCCTCCTCCGCCAGGACTCCGCCCCGGCCTGTGGTCTGAGCTGTGGCTGCAGCTCCCACGCCGCGGCCCAGTTTAGCGGCTCCAGCCTGTGGCCCAGGACAGCCCACTCTCCGGCCCAGTCCAGAGGCCTGAAATAGGAAGGAAGAGGGGCCTAAAAATAGCCCTAATTACAGAGGGGCCCAAGGGGGTGGGGGCAGTGGCTCCTTGCTGGCTCCTGAGCACTGCCACAGCCTGCTCAGGATCCTGCTCAGGCCCTCGGGGAAGAAGGGACCCCACCCTGGTCCCCTGGGCCCTGGCTCATAGCAGCCCCCATTGAGACGGGGCATGGGGAGTTGGGAAGATGGGTCAGTAAGGGAGCTTAGCCCAAATTAGGGCCACCGGAGTGCCCTGCCCTGACACCAGGCTGACAGCCACACCTTTGCTTCCTATACATGAAAGTCTCAGGAGTCCACCTCCTCCTAGTTCCATTCAACCCCTTGACTCTTCCCGGAAGCCTGCCTTGAATGCTTTCCCCTAGCTTAGACATCACTCTGGCAGGACTATCAGAAAGCACAATTGTGCCGGGCGCTGGTGGCTCACGCCTGTAATCCTAGCTACTCAGGAGGCTGAGATCTGAGGATCGCGGTTCAAAGCCAGCCCGGGCAGGAGAGACCGTGAGACTCTTATCTCCAATAAACCACCAGAAAACGGGAAGTGGCGCTGTAGCTCAAGTGGTAGAGCGCTCGCCTTGAGCTGAAGAGCTGAAGGACAGCGCCCAGGCCCAGAGTTCAAGCCCCATGACCGACCAAAAAAAAAAAAAAGAAAGCACAATCGTGTGAATTCTGCTGGCCCCTGTCCACCGCAGGGCTATTTTCTCACCAGTCTGGGGGTTTCCAGAGGGCAAGATCGCCTCTCTTATTTTTATTGTTAATAGTATTTTTTTTTGGGGGGTCCGGTCATGGGGCCTGAACTCTGGGCCTGGGCGCTGTCCCTCAGATCTTCAGCTCAAGGCTAGCACTCTACCACTTGAGCCACAACGCCACTTCTGGCTTTTTGCTTTTTGCTTATGTGGTGCTGAGGAATCGAACCCAGGGCCTCTGGCATGCAAGGCATGCGCTCTTCCACTGAACCACCTTCCCAGCCCTGTTAATAGTATTATTATTTGTTAAGTAGTTGTCCAAAGGGGCTACAAGTCCATAAGTCATAAGAATGCTTCTTGGACTCCTTAGTATCAGGCATGTAGAGAGGCCCCGGGGGTGGGGGCTATTTTGGGGCTACTCTCCAAAGTGGTGACAGAGATAGTGACCTATTCTATGGACCCTTGAACTACCCAGTCCCTGCTGCCTTGAAACTCTCTGTGTTTTGGAACCTGCAAGTGTTTGGGCTCCATTCTCTTCCACATTTTTCAGGCCCACTTCCACAAGTGACTAAGCTTTTCTGAGTGTCATTCCCTTTATATGTAAGTAGAGATGGCGACCGGGACCTCACAGGGCTGAGGACTAAGTGCACTGTCACCCTTGGTAGGAGTCCTTTGAAAGAGACAGCAGAGCCCTTGGCCATGGATCAGGAGTCCTGCCCCACCACTGCTCTGTGGGACATCTGAAGTCCAAAGAAGGCATTGGGTGAGTGGGAGCATGGTGAAGGGTTAAAGCTGATTAAACATGGGGGGAGAGGGGTAAAAGAGTAGAAGGGATACCTTTAAAAGCAAGGTGGGAACATATGATGCGTGCGTGCCATCTGGTGGTTATGAGTGGTAATGACAACTACCTGGACTGAGGAGAGAGGGAAGAGGGAGAGAGGAAAGGAAGACGCTAAGGGGACTGGGAGAAGAAGGAATGGAAAGAAAGAAGGAGCCAGAGACTTCAGGAGAAGGGGAGATGCTAAAGGAAACTGGACCACTTCAGATATAACAGTGGATCCAGTTAGTCCAGAGCAATATATGCCACAAATATTTGTTTTTCATGACACCTCAGGAACTCCTGAGGCCACAAGAGACCCACAATACATGGTGTGAGTGAGCCATGAAGCTAGATGATCAAGGGGCTAGCTCCAGAAGATAAAACCAGACAACTCCCTGGGGCCCACAATCAGCAGGTCCACTACTTACATGAGCCATGCACTGCTGGCACCCAGGCAGGGTCAAATCCCCTGAACTTTGACTACCCTCATCCCTGGAAAGGCGGGCCATGGTACCCTCATGGATGTGTGTGAAGGCACATGGCTCACAGGAAGAGCACACACCTGACCAGCCCTAGGGATACTCGTGACCCACACCTGTGTTGTGCAGATGGCTCGGGCTGGGACCAAGTGTTTAGAAGGCCCCCACCTCGTCCTGTTCTGTTTCCTCACAGGGGTGGGAGGTGGAGGGTGAACTTGTTTACCACTTGTGCTTGGGGCAGTGGTGATGAGCTCAGACTGGCCCAATGCCCTCCACGGGCAGGGCCAGGCCTGAGTCACGAGGGTCAGATGACTGCAGTGGCTAAATGGGTCCCATCCTGCAGCCCCCGGGAGCTACTAGATACCTCGCCCTGCCAAAGCAGTCAGGCACCCCCAGGCCAAAGAGCTGGTGGAGAAGGTTCAAAGTTCAGGGCACCGCTGGCCCATCCCCTAACCAAAGAACAACTGGACAGCTCACTATCCCTGTTTCTAACCAGTCAGGCTCCTTCCCCTAAGCACCCATCTCAGGATTATTCCCACCCTGTGTGGCATCCTAGTCCAACCACCTCCTTCCCAGAGCGTCAGACACACATGCAAAGTCCCAAACATATCTCAAAAGTAAATAAAGACTGGGTGCTGGTGGCTCCTGCCCCGTAATCCTAGCTATTCAGGAAGCTGAGATCTGAGGATTGCCATTCAAAGGCAGAAAAATCTGTGACTCTTATCTCCACTTAACCACCAAGAAGTAGAAGTGTGGCTCAAAGTGGTAGAGATCTAGCCTGGAGTGGAAAACATTAAGGGATAGTGTCTGGACCCTGAGTTCAAACCTCAGTACTGATGCGCATGTGTGCATGTTCGCATGCACACACACACACACACACACACACACACACACACACAGTGAAATGCTGGGATTATGTGACTTCTCCCTTGTTCTCAGTCTCTTCCCAATAAGAAGGATGAGGGCTGGGAAGGTGGCTCAGTGGTAGAGCGCTTGCCTTGCATGCATGAGGCCCTGGGTTCCATTCCTCAGCACCACATAAGCAGAAAAAGCCGGAAGTGGCACTGCGGCTCAAGTGGTAGAGTGCTAGCCTTGAGCTGAAGAGCTGAGAGACAGCGCCCAGGCCCAGAGTTCAAGCCCCATGACCGACAAAAAAAAAAAAAAGGAAGAAAGAAATGTACTCATTCCCTTACTCATGTAACTGTAACCCCTCTGTTCAGGATCTTTACAATAAAATTAAATTTAAAAAGAAAAAGGATAACAGAGATTCCAGGATCTCAGGGGATTATCCTAACTGAACTCCGACCTCAACCAGCAGAGTATTCCTGGGGTTGCTTTGATGAAAACCCCAAGAGAAGTCCTCCTCTCTGTGTGTTTCGGTCTGGCCAGAGCCTCTGCTGCTCAGAGACGGAGCCCCGGCAACTCTCAATTTAGACTCTCAGCCGTAATGCCACCTTCAGGATGTATTTTTGGCTAAGTCTTTTCTAGCACTGAGAAAGAATGCTTACTGCACTTATCAGACCACTGCCAAAGCTACAGTCCTGGAGGGCCCCCCCCCCATTCCAAAGACCCTCACTTTGAAAGTCATTCCATTGTTGCCCCAGAAGATGTTCCAACTGATGCGTGTGTGGCCGTCCATCACCGTCAGATTGGAAGAGTTCGGGTTTTATCCCCTCCCCTGCTGGTCAGCCAGCTCCCATGGGCAGCATCGAGTCTCCAGTCTGAGCCTCTTGCTTCCAGTTGCCCGCCCTACAGCCCACAGGGTTGGCTGGACTCACTGGATGGCCTCGCCTACAACAGTCCCCTGCTCTAGATATGGCCATCCCCATCTGCACAGAGATGATTGGAAAAGATGGCCCCCAGGACCTTCTGAATTCTGAATCTCCGGATTCTACAACTCACTGATAACAAACATCTTGTGTGTTGCAAAACTGAGCAGCCAAAGGAGACTTGGGGAGAGATTCCAGGGCCCCTTCCTCCCACCCTTTCCCTGTGCCCCCCTCCAGCCCCAAGCTGGCACCAACTCCTTCCCGTTGTTCCCTTGGCAATGCCTGCTTCCTTCTGGCCTTTCCCTGGCCTCGCTGATCCTCGCCCTCCATCCCCGGCGGCATCTTACTTCAAGCCCTGGCAGTGCCAGGCCCCCCCATCCGCTCCTCTGATCTTCCACCCTGGCAGCCCCTCTGCCCAGCTTGGCACTGCATCTTTCAGCCCGCTGCCTGCCAAGCCCAGGCATCACCCACTCTCCATGCCCAGGCACAGGGTTTGGCTCTGGCCTCCCCATGTCTTCAAGCCCCAACACTGTCCTCGCCCACCCATCCCTGGGTGCTGGAGACACACTGGCTCCTACAGAAGTCAGCATGGTCAGCCCCCTGCCTCAGGGGGGCCATGCCTCTACCAGGTGCCAGCTGGTAGGGCCACTATCACCGCCTCAGGTCCTCAAGTGAGTCCCTCTAACAGTGATGGCTCCCACCAGGAGCTAGGGGTTCATGCCTGTAATCCTAGCTACTCATGAAGGAGGCTGAGATCTGAGAACGGCAGTTCAAAACCCAGCCCTGACCAGAAAGTCTGTGAGACTCTTACGTCCAATTAACCACCAAAAGCCAGAAGTGGAGCTGTGGCCAAAGCTGTAGAGTGCCAGCCTTGAAGGGGAGAAAAAGTGAAGGGGCAGCATCTAGGCCCTGAGTTCAAGCCTCAGTACTGGCATAAAAAACAAAAGTGGCCACTCCATGTGCTTTGTGGGGGGAGCAGAGGACAGTTAACTCCCTGGAGTCTCAGAGCCACAGTGGCTCCAGCCGCACGGGGAAAGCTCAAGCAGAATGTGGGCTGATGAGGTGGCTTCCGCACACTCTTGTCTAGAGGAAAGCTAAAAGCAGACCTCCGTCGGAGGGCCCAGGGATGATCATCTCTGCCTCTCAGAAACACATTGTCAGCCCCTTAATGATCCTTCTGCCCACCCTGCCCCCTTCCCTCTTCCCCAGAGTCTGTGTTTCCACTGTGCTGAGGACTAATGCTAGGCAAGTGAGCCACATCCCCAGTCCACATGGTTTTACACATTTCTCTTCTCGTTTTCTTTTTCAAACCATATCAATCCTATGAATCCTATAAAAATGTCTAGCCAGGCACCGGTGGCTTACACCTGCAATCCTAGCTACTCAGGAGACTAAGATCTGAGGATCGAGGTTCAAAGCCAGCCCAGGCAGAAAAGTCCATGAGTCTCTTATCTCCAATGAACCACCAGAAAACCAGAAGGGGCATTATGGCTCAAAGTGGTAGAGTGCTAGCCATGAATAAAAGAGCTCAGGGACAGTGCCCAGGCCCTGAGTTCAAGGCCCATGATCTACTTTTAAAAAAAAAATCATAGGCCAAAAAATAGTGGCATATTCCTGTAATCTCAACTCCTTGGGAGGCAGAGTCAGGAGGATTGAGAGAGTTCAAGACCAGCTGGGGCAGAGTTAGAGGGACCCTTTTCAAAAACAAAATATAATCAAGAACCAGTGGCTCATGCCTATACTCTTGGCTACTCAAGAGGCTGAAATCCAGAGTATCAAGGTTTAAAAACATACCAGGAAGAAAATCCATGAACCTCACATTTCCAGAATAACCAGCAAAAAGCAGGACTGGCTCAACTGGTAGAGTACCAGACATGAACAAAAAGAAAGAAAGAAAGAGAGAGAGAGAGAAAGAAAGAAAGAAAGAAAGAAAGAAAGAAAGAAAGAAAGAAAGAAAGAAAGAAAGAAAGAAAGAAAGAAAGAAAGGAAGAAAGGAAGAAAGGAAGAAAGGAAGGAAGGAAGAAAGGAAGGAAGGAAGGAAGAAAGGAAGGAAGGAAGGAAGGAAGGAAAGGGAGGAGGTAATAAAAGAAACAAATCATTATAGAGAAACCTTAAAAACTTTATCCCCTCTGGATGCTGTCTCCTTTTCTCTTATTTTCTTCCCCAGAAATAAGCTTCCTCTTGAATTTCTTGATTATTACCAGACATGGGATTATTCCTGGAGATGCGTATGTATCCCCTTATAACATGGATGTGTTTTATTATTTTAAATTTCATGTAGATGGAATTGTACCTTAGGCATCCTGCTGCACAACGCTTTTTTCTTCTCTCTCAATTTCCGTGCTTTTTTAAATTTTATTGTCAAGATGCTGTCGAGAGGGTGACAGTTATATGAGCAAAGCAATGAGGACATTTCTTGTCCAGCTTTGTTCCCCCCTCCCTTGCTGTTTCCCCACTACCCCTTCCCTCCCCCAGCTCTCCATGCTTTGAGTTGAGTTTTAACCACATTCATATATGCACTGGGATGCATCCATTTTCACTGCCATGTTGTATCCCATGGGCTCTGGCTTTGACTCATTTAATCACAATTTCCTTGATTTTCTTGGTCTCCCGCAACTTCACCAGCCCTGTATACTGACCTTGAACTTCTCAGCCTTGCTCCCTGAGCTCCAACCACCCGGTGGCTGGCGTCTCCCTTGCTGACACTCATAGGCATTTCAAACCATCAACTTGTCCAAAGTAACACTCAGCCATTCTGCTTTGTTTTCTTCCCTTCTTCCATCTCCCTCTCCCTCCCTCCCCCTCTCTCTCTCCCCTCCCTCCCTCCCCCTCTCTCCCCTTTTCTCTCTCCCTCTTCCCCCCCCCCTCCCTGTCTCTGTTCCCATTCCTCTACTCCAGACCTGGATTGCCTCTGCTGTCACAGGAGCCCAGCCCTTTGCTCCCTTATCCACTGCTAACTCTGCTCAGGACCACTCCAAGTCTCTCCTAGACTATTCCAATGGCCTCTTAAAAGGTTTACTTCATTCCTTCATTTCCAATGAAATTGCCCTTCCCTGCATGCAGCATGCTCTGTACAATATTCCACTCTAACTACTAGAAACCCATGCGTCTGGTAGACCAGAAACCCCTAATAGTCAAAGATCCTTATTTTCTTTTACCCTCCCTCCCTCTCCCTTCCCTTCCCTTCTCTTCCTGTCTCTATTTTTTTTTTTTTTTGGTCGGTTGTGGGGCTTGAACTCTGGCCTGGGCGCTGTCCCTCAGCTCTTCAGCTCAAGGCTAGCGCTCTACCATTTGAGCCACAGCACCACTTCCGGCTTTTTTTCTTTTTGCTTATGTGGTGCTGAGGAATTGAACCCAGAGCCTCATGCATGCAAAGCAAGCGCTCTACCACTGAGCCACCTTCCCAGCCCTCTATTAATTTTGAACTTGTACACTCAAGCAATCCTCCTGCTTGGCCTCTGGAGTGACTGGAACTCCAGGTATGCCACTACATACACCCAGCCTCCTTTTCCTGAGCCTCATCTATATGCCCTGATTGGATATTCACATCAAGCTGGTCGCCATGGCACAGCCATGCTGCAGGATCTCCAAACACCTCCCTCTTCCTCCTCATGGAAGCTTGCTGGGTCCGTGTGACTCATCTTGTTTTTAACCTGTGTCTGCACATCTGGCATAGGCATTTTAATCCTAAACTCCAGGGTGCCTTTCTTAGGAACAGGATGAGCTCTGAGGTGTGAATTCTTATTACTTCCTGCATCTCCATGCTGGTCTTTCCCATGACCTATGCAAGCCCATGAGGTGATCTGGTGTGAACAGTGGGTGCTACAGATATATGACAGGAGCTGGATTTTAACCCCCACCTTCTGCCTCATCCAGTACAGTTTGCAACCTGCACAACTGTACAGGACAGTCCTGTTTGTAATGGTTTAATTAACCATCAGATTATTCCACCTTCCTCCTGCCATCCTCATCTACTGTCCCTATCTGCACATCCTCCAACTAGCACCTCCAAATGCCAATCTTCACCATGCTTAGAACCTCAGCCTCCCCCATTTGTTAAACTTCTCCACTTTATTGATGCGTAAATGAGCAAGAGGGTTTTTCTCAGGGTCCCTCAGAGCTGAAGGAGAAACAGGAAGTGAAGAGAGACAGGGAACAGAAGAGTCTGGATAGAAAGTCATTAGGGGAAAGTCCTTAGAAGTCCCTGAGAACATCTCTAAGTAGATTTAGTGTTAAGCAAAGGCTGGGAGCACCCTGAAACTTTGCCATTTCAATCTACAGGATCAGTACAGCAGGAATCGGGGGCCAAGCCCAGCCAGGGGTGGCAGAGACTGTGACCCAACTCCAGACTCGGACTTTGCCTGGGATATCATGAGCCTGGAAGATTCAGAGGATCTTTCTCTGGTTTTTGACAGTAATCTCTGCTCCTTGCTCAAAGGGGTCACACATCAGGCCAGAAGGGGCTGGCAGTTAGTTTTCTCGCTCCCAAGAACACAGAGAAGCCAGGAAGTTCCAGGGAGAAACCCAGAGGGTAGAATAACCTCCCATCTCCCACACAGCTGCCCTCCGCGGCTGCTTCGGCTCAGGTGTGCAGGTTGATCAGGGGAAACACAGGTGTCCTTAATAGAGATCAGGCAGAGCAGGATGGAGGTTCAGTCCTGCAAGGGCAGCCCCAGGCACCGCTCAAGC
Source organism: Dipodomys spectabilis (assembly GCF_019054845.1). Lineage (NCBI taxonomy): Eukaryota > Metazoa > Chordata > Mammalia > Rodentia > Heteromyidae > Dipodomys > Dipodomys spectabilis. The sequence goes on along the minus strand of NW_024870695.1, from coordinate 16,193,661 downwards.
TCAGCCAGCCAAGTTCCCACATCATGCATTGTCTCTGTGTGGCTGGCTCTGGAGTCCTCCTGGACCCCAGCAACAAACTGTTCTGCAGACAGTGGGTAGACACTTGGTAGACAAAAGACAGTGCATTATAATTATATTTTCAATTAGCTGGTCATTTTTCTCCCACACTCACTATCCAAGATCTAGGAAGAAAGGGCCGATTTTAATCATGAGTTTCTCTTCACTCACTAATGGGGTCAGATTATTGCCCTCCAGCCCTGGGAGAGGCGAGTGCTCAGGGAACACTTCCTCAGCACTAAATCCAAGGTGAGAACTACGATCCAGTCTACCCCAGGGACATCACTAACCTCCTTCGGCCTCAGCCCAGAGTTTCTGAATCCACTTTTAAGGTCCACTACCCTGAACCTTGTCTAGGGAAGAGATGGGGTACAGGGAGCCCTTAGTCTGATGTCAGAGAGCTAGTTCTGTAAATCTCAGGAAGCTTACTTAACTGCTGGCACAACACCAGGGAATGTCCCAAACGACTTTCCTTAATCTGGGCTTTCCCTGGGAACACAGGTAGATAGTATTGCTTAATTACACTATTAGCAGCAATAAAATTGCTACCATACCTGAAGTGCCCAACACATGCCATACACTACATGAAATTATTTTATGTATTATTTTATTGAACCCAAACAACACGTTGACATGAGCACAGTATATTATTATCTTCATCTTCTGATCACAGTAAGGGAAATTCAGAAGTAACTTATACAAGGTCACCAATGATAAGTAGTAAGGCCAGAATTTGAACGCAGAGTATTCTTTTTGTGTGGGAATATACTAGGGTTTGAACTCAGAGGGCTCTACACTTGCTAGGCAAGTACTCTACTGCTGGAGTCACACTCCAATCCTTTCTGGTTTACATTCATTTACCTCCACTTTCCAAAGAGCTAGAATTACAGGTATCCACTAGCATACCTGGCCCTGGATTCCAGAGTATTGTTGACCATTATGCTCTACTCCTCTTGACTTAAACCCTCTGTGAGCCAGAGACCCACTCTGTGTTTTCTGTCTTTTCTTATGGACTCTAACTGCAGAAGAAATGTGGGTGGGCAAAAGCAAGCAAGGAGACAGGGTGAGACTACCCCCACATCCCTGCAACCCTAACCATCCCTTGACAAGCTGTACCTTGGCAGGTGGGGGAGGGGCTGGTGATAAAGGGAGGAGTCAGCCTCTGGTGAGAATCTCTTCCTCACACTGGACTGTACCTCTGCAACTCTCCCGAGGGCATAAATGAGGGGCTAGAGATGTTAAAGGCAACAGATGCTTGGACCAAATCATCTGCCACAAATATGGGCACATCTGCCCACATAAGTCCAGGGAACTCCATCTATGCTGTGGCTGTAAAAGGCACTTTCCAAACCCAAGTATTCTAAGATAAATGGCCAAATGCACATGTATCCTAAGTAAGTCCCTGTTCCTCCTGGCTGTGTTGGCCTGTGTTAAGATAGAAGGACAAGCACTAGGATTTTATAGGTGGCTTATACCTATAATCCTATAATCCTAGTTACTTAGGCTGAGAGCTGATGATAGCAGTTCGAAGCCAACCCAGGCAGGAAAGTCCAGGAGACTCTTATCTCCAATTAAGCACACACACACACACACACACACACACACACACACACACACACACACACACTATGAAACAGAGTCCAAGCCCCAATACTGGTACAATAATTAATTAAAATCCTGATGATTGGTTCTTCTACCTCTGTTCTCAGGATATGCTTGAAGGGTTAAAGTTTTGAGGCAGTGACCACTTGTTGCTTGTTTCTAGCAGAGCAACACATGGTGGCAATCCAAACACCTGTTTGGTGGTGTGCCTTTATAAACCCTGCAAATCCTTAGCTGGGGGCTCTCCTCCTAGGCTCGGCCCGTTTAAATAAAACCTTAAAACAGCTGTAGAGTCTGACTCTCAGTGGTCTTCTTGGTGGGAGTCCTGCGACCTAGGCACAACATGCTCATTTTGCAAGTCACTCAGTAAAATCTATGATGAGTGATTAGGAGCCAGATTGTAATCCCAAAGACCTGGGGGAAGCGCCCATAACCTCAAAGACTTGGGGGCAGCACCCAAGCCATCACAGGGAGGGGGGGCGCAAGCACAGGGTTGCGGACTGTCGTCCCAGCCTAGGCTCTGCAGGCCTCTACCCACCACCTTCCTCACGGGAAGGGCTGCCTGCTTCGTACGCTCCTGAGCTCTATGCCAGTCTCTCCACACAAGGGCCAAGCCATCAGAGCCCAGCACGCAGGATGAGATGAGGAGGCCAGAAGCTTCCACGTGGGGGCGCTGGAAGGGCGCGAGGAAGACGATGCACCCACCCCACCCCCGCACCCATCTGGGCATCGTCTGGAGGGACCCCCCCCCCTCATCCGCTGACCACTGCCCTCTCAAGGATCCCCACACACAGTAGACACCAGTCCCCTCCCCCCTCAACCCTGCCATGCCCCGTGCCGGCTCATCAGTCAAGGTGAGAGCTCGTGAGTGGCAAGCCGACCCGGGTTCGAATCCCGACTCCGACACTTGAAGACTGGGCGGCCTTACCTAGGGCGCTCGAGCTCTCTGAGCAGGCCTGCACCCCTGCTCTCGGTGGAGTAGGCGCTCGGAAGCGCCGGCTTCCGGCCCGCATCCCGCCCTCCGCTCGTGTTTCCCTCTCCACACTTTTTATTTCCTTTTTTAAAAAGTCCTTCCTCCGGTGCCTTTCTCTCCTGGGCACCGCAAGGCTGGCCAAACCGCAGCAATCCTGCGCCCACCCGGCGCCCGGAGAGCCGCGCCGCGGCCCGCCCCGCCCCGCGGCCACCCCGCGGACCTGCGCAGCCCACCCCTTCCCCGGGGTCACCTGCCGGGGTCACCCACCCGAGGAGCAAATCTGAACCTGGCCTTGCCCTGGATCCGCCCACCCGGGAGCCACCCACCCACGATCGCCCACCCGAGGGGCCGTACCCCGACCTGGACGCTCCCTGGCCCCGCCCGCCGGGGGGTCACCCACCCGAGGGTCACCCGCCTGGGTTGGTGTCTAACCTGAACCTCACCGGGCCCGACGTGCCGCCCACCCGGGCTAGTGTTTAAGCTGGGCTCTGGCCCCGCCCACCTGGGTGGGGGGGTCGTCTCCGGACCTGGCTCCGCCCCCCGGGGGGTCGTACCCGAACCTAGACCTGCCCTGGCACCGCCTACCCGGAGGTCATACCTGGACCCGGACCTGCACTGGCCCCGCCCACCCGGAAGTCGTGCCGGGACCTGGACCTGCACTGGCCCCGCCCTCCGGGGGGGACCTGGCCCCGCCCTGGCCCCGCCCTCCGGGGGGCCGTCTCCGGACCTGGCCCCGCCCTGGCCACGCCCTCCGGGGGGCCGTCTCCGGGCCTGGCCCCGCCCTCCGGGGGCCGTCTCCGGGCCTGGCCCCGCCCTCCCGGGGGTCGTGTCCGAACGGAGACCGCTTGGGATCACGCCCCACCCTGTACTCGTCGGCCCTGGGGTCACTCCCCAGGTTGTCCAGAGTCTGGTCCCTCCTTGGCCCCAACCTCCCTCTGTTTTCGGTCTCCGAACCCAGCCGCCGCCCGGGCCGTGCGGACGCAGGCAGCCGGGCACTCAGGCCTGGGCCGTGCGGACGCAGGCAGCCGGGCACTCCGGCCTGGGCCGGGCCCCGGTGGCCCAGGGCACCAGGGCGGGGCGGCAGACTCGGCCGCCAGGGCTGCCAGCCCCAGCCTGACCGCAGCCCGAGGGCCAGGCTGCAAATAGCCGCGGTTTTCAGCCCGGGCTCTGCCTGCCTCCCTCCGGGGCTTCCGGACCTTGGGGTTTTCTCTCCCCTTTTCCCCTCTGTGCGATGCCTTCCCTTGGTTCCCGCTGGCGCCCACCACATCCTGCCCCACGCAGGGAGGTTCCCGTGCCAGCGAGGCGAGGAGCAACGGGCCAAGATGGCAGAGCTAGGTCCAAGATCCTGCAGGACTAATAATCCAACTGAGTCAGGGCTGGGCTTTTGCTCCGAGCCTGGCACTGTGCTGAGCGCTTTAACGGCAGTCATGAAATCTTTCCTGCGCCCAGTCCGCAGACGGGGAAACTGGGATTCAGATATTCCTGAGGAGGTAAGGTCATCCTTAGCTGAAGTTAGAGAAGGCCATCTCCCCTGTTCAGAGTCGCACTCCGTGACCATCAGCAGCCCAGCCGGTGAGGTACTAATGGAAGATGAGATTGGAGAGAAGCTAGTCTGCTACTGATTCACAAAGTAATTTAGAGCAAGCCCACCCTGTCCCTGTTTGCACGTATAAAATGAAGAGGATGAAATACAAAACTGTTCCCTGTTAGGGAAGAACTTTCTAGAAACCGTGGGAAACCCAGCTGCTAGTGAGAAGCATCAGCTGCTGAGGGAGAGATAGTGTACTGCCTTCCTGCACAGCTGAAAGTCCACCATCCCAGGCTCTTCCATTAGGCTGAGCCAGGAAGTCTGTATTTTAGCAAAGGCTGGGATTCTAAAGCCATTTAGACTTGGACCCATCACATATATTCCTGGAAGAGGGCATGCATCTCCAAATACTCCATACTCGGGGCTGGGAGTATGGCTTAATGGTAGAGTGCTTGCCTAGCATGCATGAAGCCCTGGGTTCCATTCCTCAGTGCCACATGCACAGAAAAAGACAGAAGTGGTGCTGTGGCTCAAATGGTAGAGTGCAAGCCTTGAGCAAAAGAAGCTCAGGGATAGTGCCCAGGCTGAATTTAAACCCCAGGAGTGGAAATAAATAAATACACTCCCCTGTGTGGTTGTGCCTGGACTTAGAGTGAGCATGTTTATTATGGACCTACTATGTGCCCAACATTGGCTCTGGCAGCCCCTTCTTAGAAACTCAGAGCATAAATCTCTACCACATGGCTCACTAGCAGAGCTGCCCTGAAACCCAGCTGGCCTGTTTGTGAAAAGGAGCCAAGCACTTTTTTCCAAGGCTGTGTGCTATCTTGAACTAAGGCTGTATAGCTCAGGGATCTCGAAGCAGCCCAGGGATAGCCACAGAGATTGAAATGTCAATTAACTCCTGCTGGAGACAGGAGTAGATACAGATTAATTCTAGCAAAGAGGTGAACAAACTTCAAGGATGGGTACAAGTTTGCCATATGGAAAGGAAAGTAGAGGGTGAGGCAAAATGATGAGGGCAGGAAATGGAGGCTTGTCTCAGGAGCAGGTGGTGAAGTGGTTTGGGGTGAGCATGACGGGCACACTGGGAAGGCAGGCACTCCCTGCCCTTGCTCTCCCCCTCAATGCTGCCATATGCCAAACTAGAGCTGGCTATCTGCCAACCAGAGATCTCCTTACCTGTACTGAGTGAGGCTGTAGAACAGGGACAATGTTTTAGTCATCTTTGGCGAGACAAGTGTCAGTAATAGTAATAATTATAGTTAACGGGCATTAAATATTCACCACTACCCACTGTGCTAAGTGCTTCACATGCATTAGTCCATGTCATCTTCCAACTCTGAAACAATGTTGTTACCAATTCTGTCCCACCCATGAGGGCTATAAGGGGTTGAGGGGCTAAATAATGTGCCAGATTTCACCCAGCTATTCCATGATGGGCTAGAAGTAGAATTCAGGTCTCTGACCACAAACCCCTTTGTTCTGGAGTAGTGGATGGATGACAGACAGATGGATAAGTGGATGGGTAGGCAAAGCATGGACCTAGACAGACAAGGATTGAATGCTAAGCTAGGGAATTTAGCACGTATGTCAAGGCTACTGGGAGACATTGGAAGGCTGAAAACAAACAAGACAACATTAGGGATGTAGAGCAATCATTTTGACAACAGTGGAAAGATAGCTTAGGGTCAATGACATTTGAGGTAGGAGGCCATTTCCCTGGTAAATCCCAGTTCTTACTTGCAAGGAGCCTCTTTTCTTTTTTTTTTTTTTCCTTTTTCTTTTTGGTCGGTCATGGGGCTTGAACTGTGGGCTTGGGCACTGTCCCTGCGCTCTTCAGCTCAAGGCGAGCGCTTTACAGCTTGAGCCACAGCGCCACTTCCAGTTTTCTAGTGCTTTATTGGAGATAAGAGTCTCATGGACTTTGCTGCCCAGGCTGGCTTTGAACCGTGATCCTCAGATCTCAGCCTCCTGAGTAGCTAGGATTACAGACATGAGTCACCGGCGCCAAGCTTTGGAGCCTCTTTTCTTTTTTTTTTCTTTTTTCTTTTTTTTTTGGGGGGGGGTCCGGTCCTGGAGCCTGAACTCTGGGCCTGAGCACTGTCTCTCAGCTCTTCAGCTCAAAGCTAGCGCTCTACCGCTTGAGCCACAGAGCCACTTCCGGCTTTTTTCTTTTTGCTTATGTGGTGCTGAGGAATCGAACCCAGGGCCTCAGGCATGCAAGGCAAAGCGCTCTACCACTGAGCCAACTTCCCAGCCCAGGAGCCTCTTTTCTTAAAGCAATTCATTCTCTCTCCTCGAGCAAGATCTGTCTCTCTCTCCTTCCCTTCTTTCCTCTTCCCCTACCCCATTCCTTTCTTTCTCTCCATCTCTATGTAGTCTAGACTCACCATGAACTTGTAATCTTTCTGCTTCAGTCGCCAAGTACTGGGATTATAGACATGCCCTACCACGTCTGGCTCATGATACATTCGTTTGCTTGTTTTTTGTTTTTGTGCGTTGTTTTTTTAATGTGTATGGTATGTAGGTGGGGTGTATGTCAGTACCGAGGTTTGAACTTAGGGTCTGGGGGCTGTCCCTTAGCTTTTTCACTCAAGGCTGGTGTTCTACCACTTGAGCCATAGCTCTACTTCTGATTCTTTTTTTTTTTTTTTTTAATTGGAGATAAGAGTCTCATGGTCTTTCCTGCCCAGGTTAGCTTCAAACTTCAACCCTCAGATCTCAGCCTCTTGAGTAGCTAGGATTGCAGGCATGAGCCACCAGTGCCTTGTTTTCAAGACATATTCTTTAAACACACACACACACACACACAGACTATGATTGGGGGTTTGGGGAAAATGAAGAAAAAGAGGAGAAAGGGGAAGAGAAGGGAAGAGGTGGAATCCTGGGGAGAGTACAGAAAGAGAAACCACACAGTCCCCTTTCCCTTCCCTACTCCCAGGGAGCTCCAGGCCCCACACAGTGTGCCTTTGTACACCTGCCTGGGAGAGAATCCAGGGAAAGGGAGTATTGCATCAGAGTGTTAAGCCCTAGCTGAGATTAGGTGTTGGGGCGGCTGTGGGAGGTCCAGTCCTTCCTCTGGAGCAGCTCCAGGTGTCACTGGCCAGGGAGGGAGGTGAGAGCCACAGGATTTGGCTCAGGGCTCAGATAAGCTGAAGGGTTGAAGCAGAAGAACTGAAGGTGTGGAGGACAGAGAGCTTCCTACCTACTACCGACTCTCAAGCCACCAAAAGGGAGACAGAACCTGCTGGAGGAGGCATCTTCAAGCAGGCCCCCAATAGAGCCATCTCGCCATGCTGCCCTGCCTCACCCTGGTCTTCCTGATGGTGCTGCCTGTGTGCATCATGGCAAAAGACAGTGGACAGAAACTGATACTCAACACAGAAGCAGAGCCCTTGATAACCGTGACTCTAGAGGTACCTTTGGGGAGAGGGCGGGGGATGACCCGTGGTGGAGGGGTAGAAGATCTCTCCCAGGGCTGCTAGGAGAGCAGGCTGTGTACTGCAAAACCAAGGCAAGTTGGCTGAGTCCTTCTGTGGGGAGATTCCAGATATGAGCGCCAGATTATCAAAGGTATATGCAGAGAGAGAGAAAGAGAGAGAGAGGAAACACTTATTTAACTATGCTATGTTCCTGGTACTGTCCTAAATGCTTTTTAATCATTAACTCATTTTACCTTCATTTCAACCTCATGGCTGTGGTACCATTATCATCCCCATATCAGAGACAAGGAAACTGAGGCACAAAGAAATCAAAAAAGTTGAAGCACAGCTTCAAAAGCACAACTATTACTGGCTGCTGTGGCTCACACCTAGCTATTCAGGCTGAGATCTGAGGATCTCAGCTCAAAGCCAGCCAAAGCAGACAAACCTAGAAAGACTTATTTCCACTTAACCAGTAAAAAACTAGGATTGGAAGTGTGGCTCAAGTGGTAGAGTGCTTACCTGGAGCAGGTATGAGTCCCTGAGTTCAAACACCAGTACTATCAAACACACATACAGAGACACAGACACACAGATACACACACATCTTGTCCAAGCTCTGCTTCTGTGTATCTATACATTAGAGATTTTTCCAGAGTTTCCTATGGGGGCTTTAACTCAGAGCAAGATCACTATTGCTTATCACATGTAGGAAGGCTTATCTCCTGACAAACACTGGTTTGGTAGTGGTCTCTGCTATGGAATCCCTGAGTGCAAGTCATCAGGGAGACCCCACCCTGATATCTGATGTATCTGACCACTGGCACGAAGACCTTGACCTTGGAGCTTTCTTTACAGGAAGAACCATGGACAGCCCTTCCTGGTGGGTTTCTAGTATGGACATGTCAGTGGGGAGAAGGCAGTAGGGCCTGGGAGATCCAGGTTCAAGCCTTTCCACCAACTCCTGCTGCTCCCTAGGCCTCTGTTTCCTTACCTGCAACATTCAGGGAGAGAAAAGATGATCCCAAAGCTCTTTCTGGAGCTGTAAGCTAGCAGTCAATGCCAAATATCTGGGTATCTGGCTGAGCTTTGAGAAGCTCTGCTGGCTGGTGTGATGAGGAGCTTGATGTTTGGGAAGTGGCATCAACAGCCAGTAGCTCATCCTGCAGTGGGCAACAATCCTTTCTCCTTTTACTCTCCTTCAGCTTCTCTCTGCATCCCAAGACTTGTGGTTTGGAAGGCAGGAGGGGAGGCTAGGTTAGCAGGTGGGTAGAACTTACACTGTGAATAATGCTATGTATTACTACAAAGGTGGTGGAAGAAGAGAGGCACTTTCAGGGTGATCTGATCACTTCCAAGGCTCCCATCTGCAGTCATCCTGGGCTTCGGGGCTTTGGCTGGGGCTTTGGTATATGGAGGGTTTGGGTGGGGGGCAGGAATCCTTGCCAAGTGAAAGGGAGCAGACACATTCTACTCCTCCCTACTCCCCCACCTCCTACCCCGGCAAAAAGCTGGTGGGTGAGAAAAGGGTCAGTCCTATTTTAATTCATAAAGGGCCATTCTCTCTAACTTGCATTTGAAGGCTGCCTCTTACCAAGGCAAAGTGGTTTTCATGAGCTTTTCAGAAATGGGTCTAAATCTCCAAAGAGACTTTTCTGGTTTCTGGCCAGGCTGGGAGACTCCAGCCAGAGACAGCCATTGACATCCCTGGGAGGAGACAAATTAGAAGTGACTGAATTAGTCCAAGGCTTAGAGAACAATGCACTCCCGAAAGTTGGGATGAGACAACTGATAAAGGGCACACGGGTCATCACTGTGGGCCTCAGGAGCCTAGCCCCGTCACTGAGGAAACATAAAGAAAGTCCCTGATTCATCCCAGCCCTGGGCTGGAACTTGCATGTCTCCAGAGCTGTTTACCTGTCTTCAGCCTTGCTGGAAAAGGAGACCCACCCCATTTCCATCCCTTTCCCCACCCCCATCGCCACTGCCCTAGACTCTCTCTTCAGTGTCCCAAGACACTGTGAGAGAGCTTTGGCCAAGACCACAGAGCTAATGGAGGAGTGGGAACTTAAATCCACTGCCCTTAGGTCAGGATGTTTAACCTTAACTCAAGGATGAAAAAGTCCTTGTCCAGGGACTGGGAAGGTGGCTCATTGGTAGAGTGCTTGTGGCCCTGGGTTCGATTCCTCAGCACCACATAAGCAGAAAAAGCCGGAAGTGGCGCTGTGGCTCAAGTAGTAGAGTGCTAGCCTTGAGCTTAAGAGCTCAGGGACAGCACCCAGAGTTCAGGCCCCATGACCAACAACAACAAAAAAATCTCTGTCTAAAGCAAGAGCTCTACTCAACAACAACAAAAAATCTCTGTCCAAAGCAAGAGCTCTACCCCAGATCACAGCCATGATTCTCCTGAGAGACCAGACTCTAGGGACAAGAACCTGGGGAACACAGGAGGAGCCAGAATTAGAGTGGGGGGCAGGAAGGGGAAACCTTTGAGTTCAGTGGTGATCACCCCTCATTGTCTGTGTTGGAAACATTTCCTAAGGTGAATCACATGGGCTCTGGGGTAGATTTTTTTTTTTTTTTGGGGGGGGGGTCAGTTGTGAACTCAAGGCCTGGGTGCGGTCTGGTAGGGTAAATTAGACTTTGCCAGAGAACCATGCAGACATCCAGGTACAGAGAACAAAGAAAGGTTTATTGTCTGGAAAGGGGCGGGCAAGACTCCTTCTCACAAGGGAGAAGTGAGAAGAAGCACTGACTATTGTCTGAGGTGAGCTACATAACCTAGGAGGCTTAGGAGGGGCTAGAATGGGCTAGGAGGCAGAAACCCTGGGGTGGACATGTGGGCCAGGGGCTTCATCATGGTGGACTAGGATTTCTGGCTGCTGTCCAAATAGTAGATAAAGGTCCTACAACTTCCCAGACCTGAAAGTCACTCTAAGGGGCTCCTGTTGCCTTATATGGTGGTAGCTGCCCCAGAGAATTGCCATCCCAAAGTAGAGGGGGTTGGAGGCTAATTATTTACTGCTTTTACTACGTGGGCCTAGTGTTGCCTAGGAAGGGAGCATGCTAAGCTGTGGAAAGGGAAAGGAGTGGACTAAGCTCTGAGAAGGGAACTCATTTCGCTAATGCTGTCCCTGAGCTCTTCTTGAGGCTAACACTCTACCACTTTTAGCTACAGCACCACTTCCAGTTTTCTGGTGGTTCATTGGAGATAGTCTCACAGACTTTCCTGACCATCTGGCTTTAACTGTGATCCTCAGATCTTAGCTTCCTGAGTAGCTAGGATTACAGGTGTGAGCCACTGGCTCCCTGCTGAGGCAGACTTTTGAATCCTGATCCAGCTACTTCTGTGAACTTGGACAAATAAACCATCTCCTCTGTTTCCACATTTGGAAAATAGATAGAGATCCTTGTCTCTCTCCCTGATCGTGGTTGTGGACATGGAAAGAGTAAGATTATAACCGTAGTGCCCAAGAGCTCAGCCTTTGGTCCAGAGGCCCTGGGTTCAAGTGCTGGCTGTATCTCTCACTGCTTAGCTGGATGACTTGGGACATGTTCATCTCTCTATATTTCTGTCTGTCAAATGGTGACAGTAATTGTATTGGGTTTTATTTTCATAGGGTTTTGGTAAGGATCAAGTGAGTTACTATAGTAAAGTACACAGAACAGTGTCAAGACTATAGGAGATAAAATGTTAGCTAGTAACTATGCATAATATGGTGTGAAATAGAAAAAAAGAGTGCCCAGTGCCAGCACAGAGCAATGTCCAATGACTGTGAGCTACTGTTGAGATGATTATTGCTTAGTCCCCTGGCAGCCTCTCTCTATTCTAACACTACCTCTTTGCTTCTTTAGGGAGGTGCTGGTCCCAGCATTCAACTCCAGCTGCAGAAGGCAAAGAGAAGCAAGAACAGACAGTTCTTTGGGCTCATGGGAAAGAGAGTGAAAGGTGAGTGAGGAAGGCAGCAGGAGCTGCAACACTAAGCAGAGGATCTAGATTGATGCCCACGAGCTGAGAGCAGTTACTCCAAGCCAGTAGAGGTCGCTCTCAACACCATCTAACCAAGATGCATTAATAATGACAACAGAGGCCTTTTGTAGGCATCTGAGGAGCTGGGCACCTGAAGGTAGAGCCAATGCTTTGCATCTTGGTTGGTGACCTTGTCTACTTGTACCTGGGTGATTTTGGTGAGTGAAGCTAGAAGTCCCCGTGTAGATGTGAGCAAAGCCATAAGCAAAGCTTTCTAGTTGGTTCTGTGCGGCCCAACCAGAATGTTATTAAAATTCTGTGTTTCCATTTTCAATGAGGTAGTCCTGTCCTGGGAGGACAGGGAGGAAACAGGCTAGGTAGAAAATTGTTTTCTCTTTGTTGCCTGTCTTGGGGCTTGAACTCAGGGCCTGGGTTCAAGACCCATAGCTTCACTTCTAACTTTTTGGTGGTTAATTGAAGATCAGACTGTCATGGACTTTCCTGCCCAGGCTGGCTTTGAACTACAATCCTCAGGACTGGGCCTCCTGGGTAGCAAAGATTATAGCACCTGGCTAACATTTTTTTTTTTTTTTGGCCATGGGGCTTGAACTCAGGACCTGCGCACCATCCTTGAACTCTTTTGCTCTATGTTAGCACTCTACCACTTTGAGCCATAGCTCCACTTCTGATTTTCTGGTGGATAACTGGAGAGAAGAGTCTCACATGCCAGGCACTGGTGGCCCACTCCTGTAATCCTAGCTACTCAGGAGACTGAGATATGAGGATCACAGTTCAAAGCCCAGGCAGGAAAGGCCGTGAAACACTTATCCCTGGAAGTGGCGATGTGGCTCAAGTTGTAGAGCACTAGCCTTGAGCCCAAGAGCTGAGGGATAGCACTCAGGCCCAGAGTTCAAGTCCCATGACTAAAAAAAAAAAAGAGGCTCACAGATTTTCTGCCCAGGCTGGCTTTGAACCACAATCTTCAGATCTCAGCCTCCTGAGAGGATTACAGGTGTGAACCACCAGTGCCAGGCTAACATTTTATTTTCTTAGGTGACTAAGCTCAGTGTTAGTGAGGGGTGAGGAACCTGTAGCTATTCATAGTCCATTTGGAGGACACCTTAGCCATATCCATTGAAGTCAGAAACACACATTCCTTTGATTAATAGTCTCAAGTCAGGAAGTCTGTCAAGTAGATATGATATTGTAATAGCTAGGATTACAAGCATGAGCCACTGACAATGGCCACTGGCCATTGCGTGCTTATATTCCTAGCTACTCAGGAGGCTGAGATCTAAGGATCTTGTCTCAAAGCTAGCCTGGACAGGGAAGTCCACATCTCTGGTTAATTACAAAGAGCCATAGAGCCATAAATGGAGGTGTTGGTCAAGTAGTAGAATGTTAGCCTTGAGCAAAAAAGCTAACAGAGAGTGCCCAGGCCCTGAGTTCAAGCCCTGGTACCATCACAAAATAAATGAATAATAATGAAATACTAAGCATGCATTTAAGGACTGTTCAATAAAATGTGCATATACATTTAGAGAAAACAAACTTGTGACTAAACATTTTTGGCCTTTTTTTTTTTTCTTTTTCTTTTTGTTGGTTGTGGAGCTTGAACTCAGGGGCCTGAGTGCTGTTCCTGAGCTCTTTGTTCAAGGCTAGTGCTCTACCTCTTGGAGTGGTAGAGCGCTAGCCTTTTGGTCTTTGTTTTTTCTTCCACAAAATGAGTTTGGGACTGAGCCATTGCACAGTTTCTTACAAACCCAACAACCCATTCAGAGTGGTGGACAAGAAAAGATTTCTTGAGCAAGACAGATGCTCATACCTGCTCAGATCTCCACAGCAACATCTCTGCCTAGCAGGGACTGAGGCAGCAATAGCTTAAGTGCTTTCCCAAAGAACCCCAGTGCTCCCTCCTGGCTCCTATTGAACACATCCCCAACGCCACCCAAGGACAACAGAGAATGACCAGAGGTCCTATGAAAACCCCACCCCCACCTCACCAAGCCCCCAGGGGAAGTGGTGACATTCTCATTTCTTCTCTCTCCTTCTCCTAGGAATACCCTCGATCCAGCCAGAGGGAAGAACAGGTGAGTGTCACCAGGCCCCCCTGAGGAGGGTATGGCTATCCCAGCTACTAACAAACCAGGCAGGTGGCTAGGGACACAGCTGGCTGGCATTACTGGGCTAGATGAAGGGTAGGGTAAGAGAGGCTTGACCGTACATACCCTGGTCTTTCTGATTGTTTCCTTAGAGGACGGACTATGCATGTCTAGCGCGTGCCTGTAATGGAAAGAGGAGGCAAGGCTGAAGCTAGTTCTGCAGTTTCAAAATTACCTTGAGTTGGGCTGGGAAGGTGGCTCAGTGGTAGAGTGCTTGCCTCGCATGCATGAGGTCCTCGGTTCGATTCCTCAGCACCATATAAGCAGAAGAAAAAAAAAGCCAGAAGTGGCGCTGTGGTAGAGTGCTAGCCTTGCACTAAAGAGCTGAGGGACAGCACCCAGGCCCCATGACAAAAAAAAAAAAAAAAAAACGTTATAGAGTGCTAGCTTTGAGTGAAAAAGCTCAGGGACAGCACTCAGGTCCTGAGGTCAAGCCTCAGGAAAGAAGGAAGGAAGGAAGGAGGGAGAGAAAGAACCCATGCCTAATGTGTCCTCATTTTTCATGACCCTTGTGTGCTAAGGATCAAGCACTGCCTCTCATGCCCTTTACCCTAACTGACTTCATCTTGACCTTACCTCTAAGAGCTCTCCTCCCTGCCCTGCCTGCACAGACATCATCTCCATGGCCTGGGCACAATGCTCTCGCTAGCACACTGTACAACACTGTCCTGCTGGCTCACACAGCTGCTGTCCCAAGCCTGGAAACTTCCCACGGATAGACACCAGGTCTATCCCAAAAACTCAGGGCAGTTTTTCTGTCCATAAGAAACACCACTAGATGTTTGTGGAAGGAAAAAGAGATGAGAATGGAGGAGGAACGACCAAGTCTATGAATGAATGGACCAATCCAAGGTGTTTCCACAACTCTGAGGACAATTGAAAAAGTATCTCCATATGCCAGGCCCCAGGTTGGCCTTGCCTTTCCATGCTTTCCAAGATAGCCTCCCTTTGCTGCCTTTCTGTTCTCTACCTTTTCTCTCTCACTGGAGTATATTTGGGATAAATGATTCAGGGCCTTCTGTGGGGGACAGGACCATCCATAGAAGGTGGGCAAGAGCCTCTAGTGGGCAGCAAGGGCATCATGGGAAAGCAACTAGATGCTCTGCTGCCATCAGACAGAACAGACTCCCACGCAACATCAAAGGGAAGTGCCCACAGGAGGAGGTAGTAGGTGGGCCTCTGCTGATCTAAAGCTGCACCTTGCCCATGTCTACTGTGCTGGGCACCTGTTCCCCACACCTCAGAGCCAGCTGATCCAGAGGACAATGAGGTTTCCAGACCTTGACATATTCTCTTATTCCCTCACTGTGTATAAAATCCTAGACAAGATCCTTAGATGGTCAACCCCTAAGTCTTAAGAGATTCTTTCCCTTCTACGATTATCTTTAAGTGTGCATGCCTCTGGGATAAGTGATAGTCTAAGAAGTTACCAGTTAATGCCCCCAGACAGAGCTGCATCCCCATGGTTCCCAAGGTTAGGTATCAATTTAAGTGGACCAGGCTCAGGATTAGTGAGAGGATGCAAGGAGGAGGGCAGCAGGTATGCCAGTGGTCTACCCTAGTCAAGCTGCCTTCCAGACTACTTTCCTTCCTGTCTAGCCTCTTCTCCCTAGAACTTCTGCTAATTCCAATACTGATATTGCTAAGAAAGATGGGAACAGACTAATTTTCTCAAAGTTATTTTGAGTCATTTCTTTCAAAAGGCCCTGGAAGTCACCTAATATCAAGCACACACGCATGCTCCTCCAGTCATGGTGTAAATAGAAAGCTTTTTAATTTTTTAAATTTTTATGCATTGAACTCAGGAGCCTGGGTGTTATTCCTTTGCTTTTTCACTTAAGTGCTCTACCAGCTGAGCTCCAGCTCTCTCTCTCTCTATCAGTCATAAGGTTTGAACTCAGGGTCTGGGCACTGTCCCTGAGCTCTTTTGCTTGAGGCTACCACTTTGAGCCATAGTTCCACTTTCTGTTTTTGAGTAGTTAATTGGAGATAAGAGTCTCACAGGGTCTGTTCTGCTGGGGTTGGCTTTGAACCATGATCCTCAGATCGCAGCCTCCTGAGTAGCTAGGATTCAGGTGTGAGCCACTAGCACCCAGCACAGCTTTTTTTTTTTTTTTCTAGTTAATTGGAGTCTCGTGGACCTTCCTGCTCTGGTTTTGAACCCCGTTCCCAGATCTCAGCTCCCTGAGTAGCTAGGATCATAAGTGTGAGCCAAGAGCACTAAGTACTTTCCAGCTTTTTGGATCAATCAAAGCTGCCCACAGAGCAGGACTGAAAGCTAAAGCTCCAGTCTACTGGACTAAAGTACCTCCCATGTCTCCAGAGGGTATTGGGGACTGTGGAATTCCACTCCCCTTTTGCAGAAAGGACAACAGGGTGGGCTTTGTCCCTGCTATGGAGACACTTATGACTGAATAATTGACGATCTAGCAGATGAACCTATAATTCCATCACTCTAGATGCTTACAGCCAGGAGAAACAGGAGCGGGGACAGGTGGGAAGGCAGATAAGACTCCTTAACCACCAGTCACCTAAAGAACTCTCCCTAGGTGCAGAGGACAGCCAGGGTTCAGAGAGTCCCAGAGAAGGCTTCCCAGAGGAGGCTGCACACCCTCGCTGCACTGGATGTCACAGCTGATCAGCTGCAGGCCAACTCCATCTTCCATGTGTCAACCCAAGCATCAGATGTCAGGCCTGTACTGGAGAAATTCAATGCCTTTCTTCTAGGACTCAGCCAGTGTCAAACACTTACGGTGCACAAATACATTGTTAGCCTGTGGACAGCTAGAGTGAGCCTGCCCTCCCTTGCACTGAGGCTCCAGCTCAGTGTGCTACCAACATGAGCCTCATATACTCTGTAACCCATCCCCAGCACCCAGTATGGGGCTCAATAAATGAATGACCAGTGATTGGCTTCCTTTGTTATGCAGGGTGGAAGGTGGGATATCAATCCAAAGGGCCTTTTTCAAAGTTGCAAAGAGAAAGACTACAAGCCTGGGTCTGTCCTTGGGTAGGTAAAGAGTTTAAGACATAGGTAAAGATGACAGGCAGAAGACAGGCACCAGTGGCTCATGCCTGTATTCCTAGCTACTCAGGAGGTTGAGATCTGAGTATCATGGTTCAAAGACAACTTGGGCAGGAAAGTCCAATAAACCACCAGAAAACTGGAAGTGGTGCTGTGGCTCAAGTGGTAGAGCACTAACCTTGAGCTAAAGAGCTGAGGGACAGCGCCCAGGCCCCGAGCTCAAGGTTAGAAATTGTCATAGAAACTGTCACAGAAGCACTAATGCTCTTTTTTTTTTTTTTGTTGGTCGTGGGGCTTGAACTCTGGGCCTGGGCGCTGTCCCTCAGCTCTTCAGCTCAAGGCTAGCGCTCTACCACTTGAGCCACAGGGCCACTTCCAGCTTTTTTTCTTTTTGTTTATGTGGTGCTGAGGAATCGAACCCAGGGCCTCAGGCATGCAAGGCAAGCGCTCTACCACTGAGCCACCTTCCCAGCCCCTCCACCATGATCTTAAAGTGGGCAATTGGATCCCATCTATCCCTTGTTAGCCAATCTAATGCAATCCTTGGATAAGCAAGAAGGACATATATTTTTTATTTTTTGCCAGTTTTGGGGTTTGAATTCAGGGCCTGGGTCCTGTCCTTGAGCCTCTCTGTGTTCAAGGCTAGCGTTCTACCACTTGAGCCACAAACTTACTTCTGACTTTTTCTGTATATATGGTACTGAGGTATCGAACCCAGGGCTTCATGCATGCTAGGCAAGCACTCTACCACTAAGCTACATCCCCAGCCCAGGATATATTTTTTAACTTTTTTTTTTTTTTTGTCGGTCATGGGGCTTGAACTCTGGGCCTGGGCGCTGTCCCTCAGCTCTTCAGCTCAAGGGGAGCGCTCTACCACTTGAGCTACAGCGCCACTTCCGGTTTTCTGGTGGTTTATTGGAGATAGGAGTCTCACGGTCTTTCCTGCCCGGGCTGGCTTTGAACCGCGATCCTCAGATCTCAGCCTCCTGAGTAGCTAGGTTACAGGTGTGCCACAGCTTTTGTCCCTTTCTTACAGTGCATTAACCACAATTAAAGTATGTATTGCCTAAATGTGCTGGCACGTGTCTGAAACCCCAGCAAAGTGACAGGCATAGGTAGCATCACTGTCTGAGGCTGCCCTGAGCAAGAAGCACAAGATCCTACCTAAGAAACACCTAGAGAGCAAGAAAGGTCTGGAGGTATGATTCAAGTGGTATAGCACCTGCATAGTTCAAATTCAAAGTGCCAGATTGCTTGTCATTTGTATGTCACTACTTGTTTCCCAGGGCTTAATGAAACTCATATTTGTTAACTGACTGATTCTCAGATATTACACAAGCTAATCAATCCTTGCAACTTCCATCATTCCCAGAGGCCTTTCAGAAACTGGGCATGGTGGTGCAGGCCTGTGTCCCAGCTGTGATGGGAGGAGCACCCATTCATGGCTGTGGTTCCAAGGGTTCACTGTGGTCACCCAGCCAGCAAAGTGTTTAGACTTTAGTCTCACATTTGAAATCTGGGAGGTTCAAAGCCATATAGGAGAGGGAAGAGCAGGGATTTGGTGCAGGATGGTTTGACTAAACATTCCCACTCCTGGCACTTCTTAGCTGGGTTTATCTGGGTAGCACATTTCCAAAGACCCAACCCCCAAGAGGATCCTTCCAGATCAACTTAGGAAATGTGACATCCTCTCTCTCTTAGAAAACCCCAATGGCGGAAGTGGCACTGTGGCTCAAGTGGTAGAGCGCTCGCCTTGAGCTGAAGAGCTGAGGGACAGCACTCAGGCCCAGAGTTCAAGCCCCATGACTGACAAAATAAAAATAAAATAATAAACAGAAAACCCCAATGGCCACCAGCCTACCAAAGGTTTTGAGAAGCTTGGAAGAAACAATGGTATTTAACTTTTGTCGGTCATGGGTCTTGAACTCTGGGCCTGGGTGCTGTCCCTCAGCTCTTCAGCTGAAGGCAAGCGCTCTACCACTTGAGCCACAGTGTCACTTCTCATTTTCTGGTGGTTAACTGGAAATATAAGTCTCAGGGACTTTCCTGCCCCAGCTGGCTTTGAACTGTGATCCTCAGATCTCAGCCTCCTGATTAGCTAGGATTATAGGTGTAAGCCACCAGAGCCCGGCTTTTAACTTTTATTTAACTCAGTGTTTTCCAAATTTACTTGACCATCGTACCCTTTTGCTCATACTTTTGTAGTTAATGGAACATTTGGAGAATGCTGAAATGGATGCTTTCCCAGTAAATTCGGAGAAGACTGACACAACTGTACACTTGAGGGCATGTGTAAGGGGCTGATGAAAGCTATGTGGGCTGAGTCAGCTTAAGGGATGACTCAGAGGCCAGCACAAACAAGAATGTAACCCAATGCGCAATGTAAAGCCACATGAATTCTTGAGCAGGGAAGCGATGGCACGTCTTGATGGTAGGACATTGTTGGTTTTTCCTAATCCACTTTCAGTGCCAGCTAAGAATTTTGAAGCCAAGCAAAGGCCTTATTTTTGCAGCTGTGATGTCCTAAAGGGACTGCACAAGAAGGCAAGCCTGCTCAAGCAGTTAATGGAAACTACAGGGCCTTCCCTAGTTTCACAGGTCTCCCTGTCTCACTCATTTCTATGTATTAAATAACATAAAAACATACCTTAAACCTTTCAAGTAGCTTAAGGTTGGGTGCTGGTGGTTCATACCTATAATCCTAGCTACTCAAGGAAACTGTGATCTGAGTATACAGCTTCGAATCCAGTCTGGGCAGAAAAGTCTGAAAACTCTTACCTCCAATGAAAAACAGGAAAACTGGAAGTAGAGCAGTGATTCAAAGTGGTAGAGCAGTAGCCTTGAGCAAATGAACTCAGGCACAGTACCCAGGCCCTGAGTTTAAGTCCCAGGACTAATCAAAACAAAAAGCAAAACAAAAATCCTTCAAGAATCTCAAGTAAGGGGCTGGGAAGGTGGCTCAGTGGTAAAGCGCTTGCCTTGCATGCCTGAGGCCCTGGGTTCGATTCCTCAGCACCATATAAGCAAAAAGAAAAAAAGCCAGAAGTGGCGCTGTGGCTCAAGTGGTAGAGCGCTAGCCTTGAGCTGAAGAGCTGAGGGACAGCGCCCAGGCCCAGAGTTCAGGCCCTACGACTGGACCCAAAAAAAAAAAAAGAATCTCAAGTAAAACCCAAGAGTTTCTGAAGATCCAGTTGGAGCACCTGGTTCTACTCATACCTGGATTGGGAGTTAGCCCAAGCTTCTGGTATAGAAACATGTCAGTTTGTTTCCAAGTAATATGGAAGTTGCCAGAATGATCATTTCATAAAAAGGAAAAGAGGACCCCTTACTAGAAGCAGCAGCACCCATCTAAGAACAGGATAACAACCATACCTCTATAGCAGAGTGTCAAATAACTTTGGAATGCAGCAAATATGAAGTAGGTTTTCAGAAAAGCATACTCAAGAATTAAGACTGATTTGGGCTGGGAAGGTGGCTCAGTGGTAGAGTGTTTGCTTTGCATGCATGAGGCCCCAGGTTCAATTCCTCAGAACCACATAAACAGAAAAAGCCGGAGGTGACGCTGTGGCTCAAGTGGTAGAGCGCTTGCCTTGAGCTAAAGAGCTGAGGGACAGTGCCTGGCCCAGAGTTCAAGCCCCACAACTGACCAAAAAAAAAAAAAAAGACATGAATAAAGTTAGGTGCAGTGGCTTGGTCCTGTCATCACCACTAGAAAGGGAAGCATAAATGTGAGGATCATTGTCAGGTTAGACACTCCCCTCCACCCCATAATTGTGAGACCCTATTTAAATAGTACCGAAAGCAAAAAGAAAAAAGAAAAAGAAAAAGACTGATTTGACAAGGATGAAGGTCTCTATCTCACTAGAACACTGGGAAGAAGACTTGGCGCCAACCTGAGGAACAGCACAAGTAAACAAACTCTCAAGCCCTTAAATGGTGGCAGCATGACTTGCATTGCAATGTATTACACAAGAAGGAAGAGACAAACTGATGTTTTGATCCCAGGGGCATTTTTTACCTCTGGGCAATCCTATTTCTTGCTTAGTGACATTCATTGGCATCGCTGAAGACACCACAAGGGAAGTGAGTAATTACACTGCCCCCATCAGCAGGAAACGGTCTGGAAGAAGCAGTCATACACAAGTTTGTGGCCAAAAGTGCCAGAATAAAACCAGTTAAGATCCAAATCTAGAGTTCCTAGCACACATCACATGCTTTTAGCAGAGGTATTCCAATTTATTTATTGCCAGTCCTGGGGACTGAACTCAGGGCCTGGGCACTGTCCCTGAACTTCTTTTTGCTCAAGGCTAGCACTTTACCACTTTAAGACACAGCACCATTTCCAGCTTTTTCTGTTTATTGGTACTGAGGAATTGAACCCAGGGCTTCATGCATGCTAGGCAAGCACTCTACCACCAAGCCATGTTCCCAACCTGGCAACTGCTTTTAAAAGGAAAAAAGCCAGGTAGGTCTAGAACTACCCTTGAAAATGATCTATACATCTAAATACTGATTTTTCTTATGTTCTAGAAGGAATGTGTCCGTCCAACCAGAAAGCTGTGGTTTGTGTACATTGGTTTTAGATGCTAGACCCAACCTTGATCTGGGTCAACCAACTTGCCCATGTCCTTGACGTGGACAACTCCATTCTGGATTATTCCTAACCCAGCCATGCAACCTGTTGAAAACAGGAATAAAAGCTAAACACAAGTCAAAGCATCATTTTGATATTTACAGGGGACTGTATTGCTAAAAATTACTCGGAATGATTCACCATTCCCATGTGAGACATGGGAAAGCAACAGAGGGCATCAGGTGACCAGCCCTCATGATAGCAAAGTGTGGGAGTTGGCTGCAGAGAGAAGCAAGGCTTGTCTGTTGCTGTGACTCAGCAGTGAGATTTCATGAGCCTCAACTCTTTCTCATCTGAAAAAGGCTCTTTCCCTACAGTATTGGGAAAACTGAAGGGAACTATGTATGCAAAGGAGTAATTTGTTCCTAAATCAGAAGCAGTACTAGAGTGAGGTACATCTTGTTTCCTTGTTTCAAACTGTAGTCCCCAACTTGTTGCTTCTTGAGATCAACTAAAATCAACTCATCTCAAAGCCTTCAACTTCATTAATATTCTTCACAATAAAAGCGTCTAGAAACATGGCTACTTGTAAAGAGATCTGTCTTAACTAGAAGGGATGACTACTCATCAAGGAATCAAAAAGCAGAGGAAGCCAGTGGTAGCAAGGAGGCATTGTATCAAGTGAGTCAGAGTAGAATGAGTATTCTGTCTTCACTGTTTATGCATCATCTTGAGCTCCTTCTGAGAAACCCTGAGATTTCCTTCTGAAAAATTAGTGTTCAAGCTGGAAGTGGAGCCATGGCTCAAGTGGGGACTAGCCTTGAGCAAGAGCTCAGAGACAGGGCCCAGAATAAGCTCAAGCCCCACAACAGACCTCCCACCCCCCCCACCAAAAAAACCTCCCACTTTCCCTGCCTACCCAGGACCTGAACTGAGTATCTCATACTTTTGCTCATTGGCTGTGGTGCACTACCACTTGTGCCATGCCACCAACCCAAAGGTCTTAGGGTCTTCTGCTCCTGAGTTACTTAGTTCACTTTCATTAATGTCCAGCAGCTGATGGACCCCTTTGAGTCTTTATTCTACCTAAAGTTGTTTTTTTCTTTTGGGGGGGGGGGGCTTGAACTCAGTCTGGGTACTGTCCCTGAGCTCTTTTGCACATGGCTAGTGCTCTACCACTTTTTTTTTTTTTTGGTTGGTCGTGGGGATTGAACTCTGGGGCTGGGGACTGTCCCTCAGCTTTTCAGCTGAGGCAAGCACTCTATCACTTGAGCCACAGCACCACTTCTGGTCTTCTTATGGTTAACTGGAGATGAGTCCCACAGGGAATTTCCTGCCCGGGCTGGCTTTGAATCATGATCCTCAGATCTCAGCCTCCTGAGTAGCTAGGATTACAGGCATGAGCCACCAGCACCCGGCTTGCTCTACCACTTTGTGCTACAGCTCCACTTCTGGTTTGGGGGTGGCTATTTGGAGTCTCATGGACTTGGCTGCCTGGGCTGGCTTCAAACCACAATCCTCAGCTCTCAGCTTGAGTAGCTAGGATTACAAGCATGAGCCACCAGTACCAGGTTTTCAAACTTCTTTCCCTATCTTTCCCCTAAGCCCTACACAACTAAGACTCCAGCCTTGCAGAGGACTCTTAAGTTTGCCCACAAGGCTATGTTTTTTTTGTTTTTTTGTTTTTGTTGGTCGTGGGGCTTGAACTCTGGGCTTGGGTGCTGTCCCTCAGCTCTTCAGCTCAAGGCAAGTTCTCTACCACTTGAGCTACAGCACAACTTCCGGTTTTCTGGTAGTTTATTGGAGATAGGAGTCTCACGGTCTCTCCTGCCCGGGCTGGCTTTGAACCGTGATCCTCAGATCTCAGCCTCCTGAGTAGGTAGGATTACAGGCGTGAGCCACCAGCGCCCGGCTAAGGCTATGTTCTTATAACTTCCAGTCTGTGAGCAAAATCACTCCAACAATTACTACTCTTTTCCTTTCTTAAGAAGAGATGGAAATACCCAGCTTCTGTGCTCCTTTGAGTGATGAAGTGAAAATGAAGTTACTTCCAGAAACACAAACTGGAAGAGGGGTGTAATTAGATGTGACACAATTCACTATTAGAGAACATGCTTGTGGAGAAAGGAATTTAGTGGTCCTCCCCTGCCCCATAATTCATTTGCCTCTAAAATCATAAGATGAATCCAATGAAAGAATGTGTAACACTGCTAGAGAAAACAAACCCTCAATGGGCTATCAGCAGCTGCATCTTTCCATACATAAATGAGCACTCCAGATGAATCAGACATGTGCAGAGAACATGCTTTATTGAGTAGATGCTGAGAGCACATTCTACCACATGTGGGGAAGGGTTTAGCATGTAAAAGGCCTTACCCCTTAAGAAAACCCCCAGTAAAGTTGCTTTTGGATACTCTGAACAGTGACACTGAAACTGGAGGGGAGCCTCCACTGAACATGCTTAACACCAGCTCCCCTCAACCCACAGTGAATATAAGTAGTGTACAGAGATGACAAGAGAAAGGCACAAATGACCAGAGTTGGGACTGTGGTGAGGGCGCCACATGAAGACAGCAGTGCTGGGACCAAGTTGGGAAGGGCGACATGTTAAGACATCAAAAGCTGCCCCAAGATAACAGATTATAACCGGCTAGGGAGAAATTAGAGGGAACATCTTTTCCTTGAACACCACCAAAAATAGGAGACCAGAGACTAGGAGAATGGTGGTACATCCCACAAAGGAAACGGAGGAGGAGTTCTTGGAGGGGCAGAAGCATTTAGCCTAGAGGAAGGTGAGGCACTGTTGAAAAGATGAGCAAACGGTGGCAGGGTGGTCATTCTGCCTTGCTGAGTCATGGGCTGAGACCACTTTCCACTTCTCCAGGATGCTCTGGACAAAAATCAGTGCAACTTATGAGGAAAAAGTAGGTATCTTATACCAGACTGGTACAGATTGGTGAAAAGGTTCTGTAGTATTATTAACCAATGAACATGTAGTATGAAAGAACTCGAAACTATTTTGGCACCTGCAAACATAAAAAGGGCCAGCGAATAAGAGAAGACATTTACTGCTAGACATTTCCTGGTGAAGCAAGAATTACCAATTCCCTTCCACCAAGACATTGCCCACAGAACATAAATCAAAATGCAGAATCTCCACCTCTTATTCCTCTCCCCATCTCATTCAGATGGAGTAGGTGCTATTTTAAAGATTAATCCCTGGGAAACATCAGAATTACTTGGCTCTGATCAGCCTAATGGTGATCAAAAATGTCTTTCCATAAAAATAGCAGAAAGAAGTTTTAAGACAAAATCCAAAGTGAATGGACTCCTCAAACACACGTACTCATAAATGCTGCCTCTTCCCTACCATTCCACAAAATACGTGTGTAAGGAGTAACTAGAAGGGTCCCTGTGGTGGTAGCCATGTCTAGAGATCTGGTAACCAGATGGGAAGAAGCTTGAGTACAAAGTTCAGAGGACAAGATACACCTCATGGGGCTAAAGGACATGAGGAGGGAACCAGTGACTGGACAAGTACAGTACCATAACAGAACTCCTTGGGTCAGTGCTATGAGGGATCTGCACTTGAGTCTAATACAGATCTCTCCAGGCAACCTCACTGAGGCCGAAACAATAGTTCCTCAGAACCAGCGTCTGCAGTGTACACAAAAGGCGGAGCCAGGACAGTCCTGAGGGGGATGGCCTTCCCAAAGGATACTGTACTTGCCAATCACAAGAACAACAGAAATGACAGACAGATCCCTAGGGTACGGATTCCTACTGCTGGGGTTCGCTGGCTCAGAATGATAGATCACTTTAAGTGCCTTTCGGAGGGGTCCATTTTAAGCAGCTTGGATCCATAGTTTTATTGGAGTTGGACCTTTTGGCCTCTTTGGCTATCCATTCATCAATCAGGTCCTAGAAAAAAAAATGAGAACAAATGAGTATTAGCGGAGAAGGAATTGCCAAATTTAATAATATATTAAGATATAAGATATTATTCTTTTGATCTGTACTGTTTTCCTACCTAATCCTTGTCTTCCTACTTTGCCCTTAGTGGGAACAAAAAAATCATTATTTACCTAAAGTGGGCATATTAAATGAGATGGAACCTATTCAAACAATCTAAAACCATTATCACAAACTCGGAATTTTTGAGGACTCCCTTCTACAGACAGCCATTTCACTAACCTAAGAAAACAGAAGTGCTGTACAACAGAAAGCTGCTTAACATGTGTCATCAGAATCTGAGACAGGAGCTTACCAAAATTTCCTGATTAGGACAAGGTAGGAGATAAGTGAGATTAGTAACGTAAGGTCATAGAGCTCTTCCTATCAGCTTAAGAAATGAGGCCAATGGAAGGTGCTTATATAGTCAAATCCCGCCAAGAAGAGGAATTACTTTGTGGGTGGCAGGGTAAGGCTCTGCTAAGTTTCCAGGACACCTAACCTAACAAGCAACTGGTGAAAACCTCACCTGTCTCTTTAAAACCAGATGTTTTCCTTTCCAATATTTAAGCATCTGAAGGGCTTGCAGAGTGCTAACGATGTCCACAGGATTCACAGCTGTCTCCTGGCTAATTTCTGTAAACACAAGAGTTACTGAAATTGGGTCACAGTATAGATATTACCCCCAACCAAGGCCTCCTTTCACTTAGAGAAATCCAAAAGGACCAGAATCTTTGGTACTTAAGATGTTATATCAAGAAGCTACTCTTGCAACCTTAGAAATCAAGGTCAAATATAGACCACACTAAATTCTTCCACCTTTTCAAAGGAGATGTGTCTTCCGTTTGTGGAGCTTGAACTCAGGGCCTGGGCACTGTCCCTGAGCTCTTTTGCTCAAGGCTAGTGCTCTACCACTTGAGCCACAGCACCACTTCCAGTTTTCTGGTAGTGAACTGGAGATAAGAGTCACAGACATTCCCTGCCCAGGCTGGCTTTGAGCCATAATCCTTATATCTCAGCCTCCCAAGTAGGATTATAGGCATGAGCCACTAGCACCCAGCAAGATGTACAGATGTATCTTTCATCGAGGCTCCTGTGTATGTCAAAATACTTAGGAGGTCTTCCCTCCTCATATTCAGAAGGAACACAGAATAGGCATTAACTTTGCAGGTGACAAAGCAGGAACAGAGCCAAATGGAAAAGTTAAGACTATCTACTGGGGTTAACCACCTTTTACAAGAGATAAAAACCAACCTTTGATAGAAATCTCTTTGCCTTGGAAATTATGCAGGTAACGGAGAAGCACTTCTTTCCAGTAACTGCGATAGCTTATGAGCCCCAGATCAGAGAGTGGACGTTCTGGGGAGCCAACCTTTTCTTCTACTTTGGAAAGCAAATAACCTGCCAGAGAACAAACACAGACTTTTTCCAACAACACTGAATCGCATCCTAATAGCTAAGAATAGTGTGCCAACATGGAAGGTTTAAGAAATCTGGGGGCTGGGAAGGTGGCTCAGTGGTAGAGTGCTTGCCTTGCATGCATGAGGCCCTCAGTTCAATTCCTCAGCACCACATAAGCAGAAAAAGCCAGAAGTGGGGCTGAGGCTCAAGTGGTAGAGTGCTGGTTTATAGCTGAAGAGCTGGGGGACAGAACCCAGGCCCAGAGTTCAGACCCTACGACCGACAAAAAAAAAAAAAAAAAAAAAAAGAAGTCTGCAGTATCAATTAGTGGTCAGTCATTCAATATACTGTTAAATATAATATGGATAAAAAGGGGAAGATTGTGAATGTGCAGTTACTTGTAACAGACATGAAAAATCTCTGGAAACCTTCACTAGGAATTTTAACAATGGTTCTGTGTAAGTGTATGGTTAGTAGGTATATGAACAGGTAGATGGGGAACAGAAATAGGAAGCCATCTCACTGCATAACATAGCTTTGTTGTTCGAGGCAGTTCTTGTCTTGTAGGTTTAAGTTAGCTTATAATCTTTTTTGTTTGTTGGTCATGGGACCTGAACTCTGGGCCTGGGCGCTGTCCCTCAGGTCTTCAGCTCAAGGCTAGTACCCTACCACTTGAGCCACAGCACCACTTCCAGCTTTTTCCTGCTTATGTGATGCTGAGGAATCAAACCCAGGGCCTCATGCATACAAGGCAAGCACTCTACCACTGAGCCACCTTTCCAGCCCTTATAATCTTGATATTCCAGCTTAGCCTCAGGTTCTAGAATTTTAGGTGTGTACCACCACACCAGCTTAAGATTCCTTTATCTTTCTCCCCTTGGTACTTGGCCTCGAATTTAGAAAACTAGCTAGTAGTGGTATTCTACTAGTTGAGCTACACTTCTAGCCCTGTTTGTGTTGGTTAGAGATGGGAATCTTGCCAATTTTTCTGCCTGAGTAGCTAGAATTACAGAGGCACAGGCCATCAGCGGCTAGCTTAGAGTAGATTGTTAAGTCAGAGCAGTTATGTTCCATTGAAATTGCAAACACTAAACAACTACTCTCAAGGAAGTACAGGATAACCTCATTTTATGTGCTTTTTTGAAAACACCTTATTTAATTCATTCTATTGGTTCAGTGACGTCATATTCACAGCCAGAAAGCACTATAACCTGTAGAAAGTTCTATAGGTTTGTCAGCCTTTTATTTTGTGCCGCAAAGAGGCTGGAACTCAGAACTTCAGCTTTGTCCCATAGCTATTTTGCTCAAAGTTAAGAGTTCTATCTCTTGAGTCATACTTCCATTTCTGGCTTTTTGGTAGTTCATTGGAAATAAGTCTCTAAAGCTGGCTTCAAACCATGGTCCTTGGATCTAAGCCTCATGAGTAGCTAGAATTACAGGTGTAAGCCACCAGTGCCTTGCCCAGTCTTTCTTCTTGCACTCAGGAACAATATTTAAGCACTATTTTTTGTGTGTGCAGGTCTTGGGGCTTGAACTCAGGCCTGGGTGCTGTCCCTGAGCTGTTTGAGGCTAGCACTCTACCACTTGAGCCACAGCTCTGCTTCTGGCTTTTTCTGAGTAGTTTATTGACGGTAAGAGTTTCACGGAGTTTCCTGCTGGGCTGGCTTTGCACTGCAATCTCAGCTTCCTGAGTAGCTAGTATTACAGGCATGAGCCACCTGTGCCCAGACTATTTTAAACTACCAACAGAAATTTAAAAAAAAAAAAAAACATAGAAAAACAGGCATTAACAGACCACAGAAAGGACATCTATTCATAGCATGAGAACTGCAACAGGGTATCTTATTTGAAGACAGATGGAAATGTGTGTATCTAATGACAATTGTGTCATGATTAACGTTACTAATAAAGTTTACAAATCAACTTCAGTGAGTACAGTGTACTATCCAAAGCCTCTATCAGGTATATGGATTACCTCTAAACATATCTTTACGAAAGAGAAATCTCACATATCAAAAGAACAGATTTTAAGCATTAGGTGTGTATGTGCTCTGCTGAAAAAAGTCTTAAATCAGGACAATCTTATAGAGCTTACATGGTAATTGTCAGCATTGCCTATTAAGCATCAATTCAGGCTCCTGCATTCATTGAATGATCAATGTTCAATTCAGACCCAAGAGTTCAGATTTTCCCCACTGTTTGTTTATTTACTTATTACCACTACATGCCATAATTTATAAAGATCACAGGACAAAATGATGAATACCACTAAAAGGATCTCTGCCTTGTAGAACTGATAAGACTTAGCAGTTTCACTTACTGAAATCAATGAGCATCTTGCCATAGCCCTGTCTCATGTACTGAGGCATGGTAAGGATACAGGATACATTGTAGTTGAGGAATGAGTTCTTCTCCTAAAATCAAAGCAAACAGATTAGAAGTCATTAGGGTTTGGAACCAAAGGTTTCATGCCTCTCTCATATACAATATAAGATGTCTTACAAAAAGTCCTGGGGGGCTGGGAAGGTGGTCAGTGGCAGAGTGCTTGCCTTGCATGCATGAAGCCCTTGGGTTTGATTCCTCAGTAACACATAAATAGAAAAAGCTGGAAGTGGTGCTTGAACTCAGGGCCTGAGCACTGTCCCTGAGCTTCTTTTGCTCAAAGCTAATACTCTACCACGTGAGCCGTAGCGCCACTTCTGTTTTTTTCTGTGTATGTGCTACTGAGGAATCAAACCCAGGGCTTCATGCAAGCTAGGCAAGCACTCTACCACTAAGCCACACTCCCAGTCCCTGAAGCTCTCTTTAGAGGCATTTTTTCAGAAGACTAGTCACCTGCCTAATGGAAAGGAACGAAATACAAGCCGCCTTCGTTTTGAAACGGGATCAGAATAAAATTACAACACATATTTGAAGATTCTATGTATAAGAAATGTTCAAAGGTCAGATAATGTGATGTCAGGAAAATGAACCCTTAGATGTGTATTTTAATGTTTTTTTTCTTTCATGCATGTGTTTCTAACACATTTATAAGATTATCTCTTTGTTGCTTTGTATGTCCCTCCTCCACAGTATAACCCCTGCTTTCACTATATTTGATGTCAGTATAACTTGTGGAGGAGATGGGGAAAAACCAGTTGTTTAAGGATACAGGTGGACCTGTTCCAACAATGAGAAGTACAAGTTGTCATGTCCAAAACGAGCTTTACAACGTTGGGGGGGAGGGGGGGGGAAGGAGAAGGATTGGGATTGGGGGGGGGCGGGGGGAGGCTGGGAAGGGATGTGAAGGATAAACAAAGGAGGAGGCTGCAATGCTTGGTAAGAAATGTACGCATTATCCTGCCCATGTAACTGTAACTCCTCTGTACAGTATGTTCACAAATAAAATTAAATTAAAAAAAAAAAAAAAAAAAAAAAAAGAAATGTTCAAGCCAGGTGCTGGTGGTTCATGGCTGTAATCCTAGCTACTCAGGGGACTGAGACCTGAGGATCATGGTTCAAAGCCAACCTGGGCAGGAAAGTCCATGAGACCCTTATCTCCAATAAACCACTCAGAAAATCTTAAGTAGTACTGTGGTTCAAGTGGTAGAGCGCTCCCCTTGAGCTGAAGAATTCAAGGACAGCAGGACAGCTTCCGGGTCCAGAATTCAAGCTCCAGGACAAAAAAAAAAATTTTTTTTAAATTTAAAAGAAAAAAAGAAAAAGAAATGTCCAAAATAGGCAAATTTATATACAAGACTGGAAATGTAGATTGCTAATGCACACAGGGTTTCCTTTAGAAATTATGAAAACTGTGACAAGTGCCTAGTGTTCATATAGCTCTGAAAATGTATTATAAACCAGTCAATTACATACTTTAAATGAGTTGGCTCTGTACTACAGTCCTTCAAGTCTAGCCTTCTGAGTAGCTAGGATTAGTGTGAACCACTAGCACCTGGCTTGGATAAAGCTTTCAGTAAAGAACTGAGCATTTTCATTAAACTATCCATAATATGAACCCCAACTCAACTTTAGGGAAGGGCTATTACTGTTCAAAGTATTAGGGATTTACTTGAGCCCTCAATTATTAATACCCATATCCCTGCCGTGGCCATTAGTTTCTTAATCGCCAGATCCTGCTGACCTTGGAAAAATATCCAATCAGGTGACAGCCAGTGCTGTCTGCTTCCGTCATAACATAGAACAGGAAGGGCTCCACATCATAGTATAATGTCTTATGGTCCAGAAAAAGCTTGGCCAACAAGCACAGGTTTTGGCAGTAGATCTGGAAGGAGAAAAAGAATTTATGTGAGGGCTGTTGACTTCTAAAGTCAACAACAAAAATTATTTTTAAATAATAATCATACCACTATCCTCCGTAAGGCAGACTTTTTCCATTGCTATAACACACAATATCTCTAGCTTGTTACAAGGTATAACAAAAACTACACATTCTTCTTTAAAAACCATGAATGTGCATCACCATTTCTCTTAAGTTATGACATTTTACCTTATTTTTCTTGCCATCTACTTCAAACACAGAGATTGAGCCTTTCCGATAGATCTCATCACCAGGTGGGTGTTTCCATACACACTTGGCCTGTAAGAGAATGGATTTCTCATCAAGGAAAAGTCTCCCTATGAGATGCTCCTTAGTAGGAAAAGAAATCATAGGTCAAATGTGGTTAAGTGAGCTAAAGGTCAGTTGAACACACCTTAGTAAATAAAATAGATTTTTTTCCCAGAAAAACAAATAAAGGCTTCTAAAGTCACTACAATATACTTAAAGACATTTTATAGTTGTTTGGAACAAGTTTTCTGGGCTATACTTTGGCATTACCTCAGCCCAGGAGATTAAAATCATCTACTACACAAAAGCCAGATAAGAATACCTTTGCTTATTAAACAGGAAATTCCTAAGCAGCTTATTCCTAGCAGCTTAGTGTTACTAAGTACTTTATACCCACCTTTACCAGTAACTACTCATCATTACCGTCTCCTTTTCAGATTAGAAAATCTAACTCACAATGATAACAACTATGGAACTATGTATATGTTCCAGCACTTTATATAAGAAGGCATGGGAACCTGGCTGAGCAGCCGAAAGCTGGAGGCACATGGCCACAAGAGGGCACAAGGTACCTAAAAGGCCAATATTTTGGTTTGGTTTGTGGTGTTGGGGATGGAACCCAGAAACTTACATAGCTATAGGCAACTGCTCTACCACGGAAGTAATAGCCCTGCCAACAGTTTGTCAGTCATGGGGCTTGAACTCTGGGCATTGTCCCTCGGCTCTTCAGCTCACTCTACCATTTGAGCCACAGCGCCATTTCTGGTTTTCTGGTGGTTAATTGGAGGTAAGAGTCTCACAGACTTTCCTGCCCCAGCTGTCTTTGAACTGAGATTCTCAGCCTCCTGAGTACTAGGATTATAGGCATGAGCCACTAGTGCCCAAGTTTCAGTTTTTTTTGTTTGTTATTGTCGGCCTGGGTGCTGTCCCTGAGCTTTTATGTACTCAAGGCTAGTGCTCTTCCACTAGAGCCACAGCTTCACTTCCAGCTTTTTAGTAGTCTCCTGAACTTTCCTGCCCAACTGGCTTTCAAACATGATCCTCAGACCTCAGCAGACACCAGAATCCAGCTTTTGCTCCCCCAACCCCCAGTTGGCAATCTTAACACTCAGTGGTAGAGTGCTTACCTTGCATGCATGTGACCTTGGGTTCAATTCCTCAGCACCACATAAGCAGAAAAAGCTGGAAGTGGCACTGTGGCTCAAGTGGTAGAGCGCTAGCCTTGAGCTGAAGAGCTCAGGGACAGTGCCCAGGCCCAGAATTCAAGCCCCACAACCGACAAACAAACAAACAAAAAACAATGGAGTCTGATCTTTAGTAAAGGTTGGCCTGGAACTCACCATGTATCCAGGTCTGATCTTGAACTGATTCTCCTGCCTCAGTCTACTAAGTGCTAGAATTACATCTGTGTGCCTTGAAAGGTTTTAATGTAAATACATTATAAAATACTGCTTTAGGGGCTGGGAATGTGGCTTAGTGGTAGAGTGGTTGCCTAGTATGTATGAAGTCCTGGTTTCGATTCCTCCGTAACACATAACTAGAAAAAGGCCAGAAATTGCATAATGGCTTAAGTGGTAGAATGCTACCTTTGTGCAAAAAGAAGCTCAGGGTCAGTGCCCAGGCCCTGAGTTCAATCCCTAAGACTGGCCAAAAAATAAAAATAAAAGATTAATAAATACTGCTTTCAATCATGCCTGAGCCAGGCATCAGTGACTCAAACCTGTAATTCTAGCTACTCAAGAGGCTGAGATCTGGGGATTGTGGTTCAAAGCCAGGGTGGGCAGAAAGTCCAGGTGAGACTCTTACTTCCAATTAACCACTCAAAAACAGGAAGTAGCACAGTGGCTCAAAGTGGTAGATCACTAGCCTTGAGCAAATGAGCTCAATGAGAGGGCCCCGGCCCCCGAGTTCAATCCCCACAACTGAAGGAAAAAAAAAAAGAAAAGAAAAAGTATATGGCTTGGTGCTGGGTAGCTTACACCTATAATCTAAAGATTATATCTACCCCTTTCCTCATGCTAGTACTTTCTTTCCAACAACAATCAAACTAATCCAAGGCCATTTCAGTGATTATACCTGAAGCAATAGGAAATCAGAATAGGTTTGGATTAATAGATTGGCATTTTCTGACATTTGATTTTTATACTTATTCATTTTTGCTAATCCTGGGGTTCAAAATCAGGGCCTAGTCACAGTCCCTGAGATTCCTTGTGCTCAAGGCTAGTACCCTACCACTTGAGCCACAGGCACCACTTCCAGGTTGTTTGAGTAGTTTATTGGAGATAAGTCTCATGGGGACTTTTCTGTCTGGGCTGGCTCTGAACTGTGATCCTCAGATCTCAGTCTCCTGAATAGCTAAGATTACAGCCGTGAGCCACTGGTGCCCAGCTGATTTTTATACTTATATAATACAACAGACCATTAAATATTCAGTATGCTCATAGAGCTATCCAGACCTTTTGTTTTCTCTATTTCTTGCCTTTTTGGCTTCTATTGGTGTTACTAAACAACAAGAAAGAAAAAAAAAGGTAAATGACAAGTAGTTAACATCATATTATAATTGTAATATCAGTCTTACTTATCTTCTTACTCGACAATCTGTCTAGGCTGCCACCACTACTACTCACTCTGCCTAACTGTCTCCACCAATCCTTGCCTCCACCTGCACTCACTCTATTCTATCCCCATACTAGTCAAAGTAGCAGCACTGGACTACAAAATTACAGACAGTATTATGTGCTCTAGAGCCAAGAACATGAAAAAGTATCATCACTGAACTAAAGAAAACTGTTAGAGAAACCCTAGTAAGTCTGTGTTTAGGTGCTTAGCACATGGAAACCACGGAAAATAGATAGGAAGATAGACCCAGACTTATAATACTAGCTCCAGGAGGCTGAGATCTGAGGATCATAGTTCATACCAACATAGACAGAAAAGGTATCTCCAATTAACCACTAAAAAGCCACAAGTAGAGCTGTGGCTAAAGTGACAGTGTCAGCCTTGAGTGAAAAAGATAAAGGACAGCACCCAGAGTTCAACCCCTAGCACTGTCATACACATGAATGTATATGTGCAAACACACAAAGATGCACAGAGAAGACAGGCAAACTAAAGGCCACAATTATGTTATGACTATGGGAGCAACAGACCTATCTAAGAGGTATCTCAAAACAAGGTACAAGTCTATAATCTTAGCACTCAGAAGGCTGAGGTGAGTTCCAGTCTAGCACAAACTATGCTGTAAGACTTTGTCTCAGCAGACAGGGAAAAAAGAAATTAAACTAATTTTTACCCTTTTCTCTATCCCTGCTACATGACAAAAATCTCCTTTATGAATTTTTTTCCCCCAAGTCCTGGGGCTTGAACTCGGGCTGAGACTATCCCTGAGCTTTTGTGCTCATGGCCAGTGCTCTACTACTTGAGCCACTCCTAGTTATTTTTTTCTGTGGTTAACTGGAGATGAGTCTTATGGACTTTCTTGCTCTGACTGCCTTTGAACCATGATCTTCAGACCTCAGCCTCCTGAATAGGTAGGATTACAGGTATAAGCCATAGGTGGCCAGTTCCCTGTATGACTTTCTCACAGCTAATCAAAAAAAAAAAAGAAGAAAAAAAACATAGTAAACAGACTCAATAAAATCAGACAAGTCTTTCATCCTCTGTTACAGGATGACCTCCCTCATATGGCTTTCAATTCCCATTGCTATGTTGAGTTGCTTGGACAGATACCATCTCTAGAACAAAATCCAGAGATCTTGTAACATCCCAATCTCAGTCAGGGCAAAGGCACCCACCACAACTTACCATGTGCCGGCGGAGTATTGTTTGGCTCTTCATATATTTTAAACAGAATTCACACATGTAGAGACGTCCCAATCGTGCATATTCTTCAGGATAGGGAGAATGGTACCAAGTATCAAGCTCATAGCGGCCAAAAGCAATTGTTTTAATCATGTTGCTCCCTTCTGTGATTTGGCCCTGCAGTCTTAACTTCTCCTGTTGCCAAGGAAGAAATCAAAGTCAAAAAGAGCCAAGCATCGTGACTTCTACCTGTAATCCTAGTTATTCCTGACGCTGAAAATGAGAAGACTATAGTTTGAGGCCATCATGCTAAGCTTGGAAAATCAGGCAGTCTTCTAGAAAACTTATTAGCTATATAGATCTCAACAGGTGTTTGTCTACACCCACATTCTGGGTCCCATCAGAGTAAGCCCTTGGATATATGACTTCATTTTTACCAGCCAAAGCCAAATTAAACTATATGAAGGTAATCTATTACAAACTCCTAACTCTTAGAGCCGAGGGACAGTGCCCAGGCCCCACGACTGGACCCTCCCCCAAAAATAAAAAAATATTCTAGCCGGGAGCTGGTGGCTCATGCTATAATCCTAGCTATTCAGGAGGCTGAGATCTGAGGATTTCGATTCAAAGCCAGCTTGGGCAGGAAAGTCCATAAGACTCTAATTTCCAATTAACCACCAGAAAACCGGAAGTGGCACTGGGGCTCAAGTGGTAGAGCATTAGCCTTGAGTGGAAGAGCTGAGGGACAGTACCCAGGCCCAGAGTCCAAGCCCTATGACCGACCAAAAATAACCAACAACAAAATCTAAAAACTAAAGACAAGCCGGGCACCGGTGGCTCACGCCTGTAATCCTAGCTACTCAGGAGGCTGAGATCTGAGAATCGCGGTTCAAAGCCAGCCCGGGCAGAAAAGACCGTGAGACTCCTATCTCCAATAAACCACTAGAAAACCGGAAGTGGCGCTGTGGCTCAAGTGGTAAGAGCGCTTGCCTTGAGCTGAAGAGCTGAGGGACAGCGCCCAAGCCCAGAGTTCAAGCCCCATGACCGACAAAAAAAAACCTAAAGACAAGATTATTAGAACGTGCTTCATTCATCTGCAAAAGCTTCTATAAAGCCTGTGAATCCCTGACAAATTTGCAATGTGTACTTTTTTCTTTAAAAAAAAAAAAAAAAAATTTTTTTTTGGGGGGGGGGGGGGGGGGGTAAGGGTGTCCGGTCATGAGGCCTGAACTCTGGGCCTGGGCGCTGTCCCTCAGCTCTTCAGCTCAAGGCTAGCACTCTACCACTTGAGCCACAGCGCCACTTCCGGCTTTTTTCCTTTTGCTCATGTGGTGCTGAGGAATCGAACCCAGGGCCTCATGTATGCAAGGCAAGCGCTCTACCACTGAGCCACCTTCCCAGCCCCTTTAAAATGTTTTAATATATATTAAATGTAGTTTTCATTTCATTCATTTATCCCCCATTACTTTTTTAGCTCCACACTGGCCTCTTACAGCTTTTAACTACAAGCTATTTTCATAAACATACATAATATATTTGGATTATATTCACTGCCTTCAACTGCTCCCCTTTCCCGCTTTCACTGATTTCCCTTAATAGTCCCCACTTATGGTAAGGTTTCACATATGGGAGAAAAACCTGTCATATTTGATGCTCTGAACTTGGCTTATCTTGCTCAACGTGATACTATCTAGTTCTTATCATTTTTTTCTTGCAAGTGGCATAATAATGTCAGTTCAAAGCCAACCCAGACAGGAAAGGCTGCGAGATTCTTATCTTCAATTAATCACCAGAAAACTAAAATGGAACTTTGGATCTAGCTTTCAGCAGAAAAGCTCATAGGCAGGGCCCAGGCCCCAACTTCAAGCCCCAGCATCTCTCCCCCACCCCCACCAAAAAGAAAAAAAGAAGGTATTTTTGGCTAGGCATTAATGGCTCACTCCTATAACCCTAGCTACTCAGGAGGCTGAGATGGGAGGATCGCAGTTCAAAGCCAGCCCATGCAGGAAAATCATAGACTCTTATCTCCAATTAACCATCAGGAAAATCAGAAGTGGAGCTGTGGCTCAAAGTGGTAGAGCATTAATCTTGAGCAAAAAAGAACTCAGGGATCCTGAGTTCAAGCCTCTTGATTGACATTAAAAAAAAAAAAAAAGCATTTGGGGGTGCGGGGAGTGTAGTTGTGGAGATGGAAGGAAAGGGATGGTAGGGGAAAAACAAAGGAAATGTACTCATTACCTCGCTCGTGTAACTGTAACCCCTCCTCTGTACAGTATTCTCACAATAAAAAAGTTATTTTTTAAAAAAGTATTTAACACTGGTATGTGAGACAGTAGAGAATATTTCTGTGTATCATTTTTTCTTAAAGTGGCTATGAGCTGACTACAGAAATAGTTTGTAAACATACCCAGGTGGAAAGCTGTGAAAAACTGGCCTAGACAGTGTCTTTCCAGAATAGGAGAGAAAATCAGCAGTGGAAAGCAGCCAGCCTACTGTAACCATCAAACCTTGCCTCCTATAAAATTTTCAACTCTCTAGTATTTGATACAGTAAAAAAAAAAAGGGAGGGGTGAAGATGAGATTCACTTTACATACTAAATTTCCCTGAACACATTTAATCTATTAACTCTGAGGTAAATTCAAGCACCAGAATTTTCTTGATCTAAACTTATTAAAAATTCAGCCTAGGATGTTCTATGTAACATTACATCTAAAACACAACCAGAGATGATAACTTATACAGGGCTCTGTGCATTTACAGGATACTTAGAGGAGGTATTCAAGGGTCTAATTCCTTCAGACATCTAAAACAATACTTATCAAAACAAACTCCAGGAAATGGAAACATGGTTTTGTTGTTGTTGGTTTTATTTTCATTGTTGTCTTTTTATTTTGGGGAAGGGGACACAGAAATGGAAGAAGGGTGAACAAATGTATCATGGTATTCAATATAGCCGACGTAAAAAATGAACCATGTAACTTATGGGCAAATGGGGCAAAGTCAAGGGGTGACATTGTCCAGGAAACACTGTACTCATTTCCTGACTTATGGAATTATAAATCCTTTGTACAACTCAATAATGCCTAGGGCATCATACCTAAGTGTGAGCTAATTATAAAAGTTTAATTCTGGGGCTGGGAAGGTGGCTCAGTGGAGGAGTGCTTGTCTTGCATGCATGAGGCCGTGGGTTCAATTCCTCAGCACCACATAAGCAAAAAGAAAAAAGCCAGAAGTGGCGCTGTGGTTCACAGTCATAGAGTGCTAGCTTTGAGCTGAAGAGCTGAGGGACAGCGCCCAGGCCCAGAGTTCAAGCCCCACAACCGGACCCCCCCCCCCCCCCAAAAAAAAGTTTAATTCTTAAACAGTAGCCAAGAGTAGTGGTTAGGCTAGCACCAGTGATCTTAGCACTGGGGAGTTGAGACAGGAGAATTGGTAGAGCCCAAGAGTTTGAGAACAGCTTGGGCAACATAGTGAAACTCCCATCTCATAAGTAAACAAATTCAATAAAATATCTGAAAGTTAGCCTTCCCAGTTATTCTCCTTGTCAGTTAATTTCATGCTCCTAGATTAACTGCAGGATGTTAAGGAAGCTTTCTCTACATAAGGGGAGGTACGCTGCACCTCACAGTTCAGAGGTTTCCAGAATTGCAAATTTCAAGAGACAAAGGAGCACCTACTGTTTTTAACCAGCCTTATAACTTCAAGCCCAACTGGAAGTTCCAGTTCAGAGTGAAAGGAGGTGAATATTGTAAGGAGTAGGGAGGAAGGGGAAGTGGATTATTCATTTTAAATATGCGTGGGCAATCTCAAAAGAACAAGTGGGTAAAGGGAGAGATTCAAGCAGCAAAGTACATTTAATTCCCATCAAAATGATTGCTAATCATTTTTCTTGGCAGTTTTAAGTACCTTTTACAAGGGTCCTCCCTCAATTGGAGATTTTAGCACTCACCAAATCCTCTGAAGCCCGGGCTTGTGCTCTTCGGAAAAGATCCAAGTCATACTCGCTTGTCAGGTTTTCCAAGAGAGGCTCCCGAGTGTTCCCATAGGTTTGTCTATGTTCCTAGAAAAATAA
Organism: Dipodomys spectabilis; assembly: GCF_019054845.1. Classification (NCBI taxonomy): domain Eukaryota; kingdom Metazoa; phylum Chordata; class Mammalia; order Rodentia; family Heteromyidae; genus Dipodomys; species Dipodomys spectabilis. Next base: position 16,154,571 of record NW_024870695.1, on the reverse strand, counting down.
CCAGAGCATGATACTCTCTGGTCCTAAATGTAGTCCACTTCCTTTCAAAGTATGCCAACCACAACTAGAAGCTATTTACACAGTGCTTACACCCTAGATGCCAGGGATAGAGTACAGGTAGACTATTTGCATGGTACTGCCAAAGTCCTAGTTAGTCAGTAGAGATGCTTTGAAAGGTCCAGGAGAGAGTACCTCCTATTGCTAAGCTCCATGATCAGGACTCTAGGCCTCTATTTCTTCCAGAGAAAACATGCAGGACAGTAAGAAACAAAGGACAACAAACCCAGGAGGATATTCCCCTGACTTACAAGCAAGATAAATAGAAATAAAAACCAAATTCTCCAAGCCTTAGTATTTTGAGATGCTAGACTGAAACCTGCAAGTAGGGAGAGAGAGGCAGCTGGACTAAGCAGTCTTTTCCAAATTCTTTCACCTGAATTGCTGTGGCCACATAGTACTACCTACCAACTGTGTAAGGTTCCCACTTAAAACTTGAGCCTAAGTGTACAGAAAATGCAGGCTAGACACTATATTAAGCAAGATGAAGGACAAAAACACAGAGAATTAAGATAATAACAGTCCAACTTTAAATAATAAAGCCTTACCATGACATACGATACAAGTAATCCGTCCCTGGAAAGAAACTGGAGGATAGAGACTTCTCTTTTAAATCTGGATTCTAGCCCTTCCCTGCAGCACTAGACTCCACCTCCCCCAGAAAAGAGACAAAAGTACTTAACTGAAGGAGTAGGTTTACCTCAGGAACAACACACTAGATTTCAAGCATACATTAGCATTTGAAGAACTATTCATTTGCATCTTTGTTCCTATTATCATTTCTTCCATGCTAATCTGGTTCTGGCCAGTTTGGAATTTGTCACAAAAGACAGGTTCGAAGAACTTTTTGTAAGTTTTTCCAAGACTTGTTTCCATTCAACAACCCAGTTTGGGGGACTATAGTAAGCTCTAAGCGCCTGCAAAGAGTTTCTGATATTTACCTGATGGTCTCTCGTAGAAAACAGCAATTGGCTAATCTGCAAGGCAAAAGCTTAAAAAGCGAAAGGGAAACAAATGAGCTCAGTTCATGCTAAATAAGAACTAAACTTTTCCTCACCATACATTTCTCTTTCTGTTCTTTGCTTAGTCCAGAATTTCTTTTCTTCCTGAGTTCTGCTACCTTTTCCTTATAGCGCAGCTGCCTCTCTGTTGGTGCCTAAAAGAAAAAACTGAGAAGTCAGCTGGAAAACTCATTACAAGAGTTAAACTTCAAAACTACAAAATTTTAATAAACATTTTTATAAAGAAAAAAGCCAAAAATTTAGTTACCTGTGAATAATGTATCCATTTTATAATTTAAAATTAATTTCCTTCACACTCAAACTATATTTACTGCTAGTTAAACATAGGTTCTATTTTTTAATAGTACTAAGGTTTGAATTCAGAAATTTGTGCTTGCTAGGCAAGTGCTCTCCAGTCCTTTTTGCTGTGGTTATATTTGAGACAAGGTCTTGCTTTTTTTCTGGGCCATGCCTGGATCCTTATCTCCCTATTTATATTTCATACTATAGCTGGGACACTGTAGTTGGCTGGCATGCCATCATGTCCAGTTTTTCCTGTTGAAATAGGTTTTTAAAAAATCCAGTACTGGGGCTTGAACTCAGGGCCTGGGCACCGTCCCTTAGCTTTTTCACTGAAGGATAGTGTATTACCACTTAAGGATTACTCCATTTCCAGCTCTTTTTTTTTGGGGGGGGGGGGGGGGGAGGGCGGGGGCTGATTAACTGAAGAATCACTCAACTTTGAACCACAATCCTCATATCTCAGAGTCCTGAGTAGCTAGGATCATAGGCATGAGCTAAGACAGTGTCAGGTGAGATGGGGGTCTTGAGAACTTTTTGTATAGCTTGGGCTGTAACTGATCCTGCCACCAGCACTTGGCTCCACATACACCTGGCTATAAACTTATCCTAACATTAATATGAATTAAGAATGCAAGTCAAGCTGGGTGCCAGTGGCTCATACCTGAAACCCTAGCTACTCAGGAGGCTGAGATCTGATGGAAGTTACAAGCCAGCCAGGCAAGAAAGTTTATGAGATTCTCATCTCCAATTAAGTACCAAAGAGCCAGAAGTAGAGCTGTGGCTCAAGTGGTAGAGCACTAGCCTTGAGCACGCATGCATGCATGCACACACACACACACACACACACTCTCTCTCTCTCTTAAGGTGTGGAAGTGGTGGCGCTGTGGCTCAAATGGCAGAGCACTAGCCTTGAGCATGCATGCACACACACACAAACACACACTCTCTCTCTCAAGGTGTGGAAGTGGCACTGTGGCTCAAGTGGTAGAACACTAGCCTTGAGCATAAAGCAGCTCAGGGACAGTGCCCAGGCCTTGAGTTCAAGCCCTATTTCAAAGCAACAGAAATAAGATGAAGATCACAACTCAGTAAGCATTTATTGAATACTGTTTTTGAAGTAATGTTTACTGATCTGATAGTGATACAAAATGAATAACAAAGAAACTGAGTAAGAAGAGAACCTAAGGTACATAATGAAAAAGGTGGCCATTTCTTAGAGTCATTTTTATTGCCAAGCAATGTGATAGCTATTACATATACAAGGTTCAGCTGACTACTCTGTATTGTCATTCATTTATATTAACAAGGAAATAAAGTTTAGGAAGATTAAATGGTCTGCCCAGGACAAAACAGCAAGAGAAAGAATCACAGTATTCAGATCCAGATCAATTTGTCTTCCAAGCAAAACTTCCTCACTACCATGCTCCCAGTTATCCACTTAAAATCTAACTACAAAAACAGACACCTAGATAAGAAACTATGAATAATATGTGATAAAGGCTGAAATTTTTTGAACACTAGAATGGACTACACTAAAGGAAGTGGCTCACTAATAGCAGGTGAAGATTTGGAAAGAATTCCTGTAAGAGCTAAGAATTGGACAAGGCCTTAAAAGAATAAATATAATCTCTTCTTCTTGGTCAGGTATAGAGTTCCAGGCAGAAAAACAGCCAAAAGTGAAGACCAAAGCCATTTATAAAAGAAAAGGAATCAATGCAACTCAAATGTTCAGAGAATTAGAACAAGGATGCTTCCTGGAAATCACAGGAAAAAAGAAGAAAAGCAACCTAGCTGATGAATATCAGATATGAAGGAAATATCACTGCTGACCTTAGAAATAAGCCAGCTAAGTGGAGATGGCTTGAAAGCAAACTATAATGGGAGTTAAAAACCAAGAGGGAAAAATTAGAAAATGGAACAACCAATGTAATCTTTCAAATAAGAGTATCTTCTATTACTATTTCTATAATAAGTAGCTTGACTCTACCATTTATGAGGTAGAAGTATTTATTTATAGAAATTTACTACCTGGGAAGTAAATATCCTGGGCTGATGTCTAGAAAAGATATTTAGCCATACCTTGAGCAACAAGAGGCATGGATATGCCTATAGAGAAATCATGGGTCAAAGGAGATTGAAGATGGGGATCTCAAACTGAATGGCCAGCCAGAGCTTTCACAAGGCCCATACCTGGTGCCTGGTTGCATGCCTGTTGTTGTCATCTTGCCTGTGGGACAGCATCCTCTCTTCTATCTGCTTATCCCGGCTCTGTGCTCTCACCTGCAACCATCAACAATGTCAATAAATCCACCTGTTTCTAAGACTACATTTACTTAAAGTAAAAGAATTCATGATAATCCCTTGCGTTTAGGCTGTACTTTGAAAGTAAAAGGTACACATATTATCACAATCTCTATAAGAGACAAAGCAAGCCTCTTATCATCCTTTCTCAGCCACTAAGTGAAAATCAGAAAAGTGAAATTATTGTTGCTAAATGGTGGGAAAGCTTTACCACAAGTCTGATGATTGAATCTGGATTCCTATCACTGTACTGGCTAATAAACTGTTAAGAAACTAGTTTTTTTTTTTGTTTTTTTTTTTTTAAAAAAAAGACCAAAAAAACTATACAAACAAACAAAAAATAACTGAAGAAGTGCAAGAAGAGAATGAGAAAATACAAAGAAAACATTAGGAAACCTAGGTAGAGCCAGGCACAGTGGTAGGGACCTGTAGTCTTAGATACTAAGCATGTTGAGACAGGAGGATTGCTTGGGCAACATAGTAAGACCAGATAGATATAGATATATAGATATAGATAGATGACAGAGTAAAGAAGAAAAGGAAAAGAAAAAGGAGGGGAGAAGGGGAAAGAGAAAGAAAAGGGAAACTTGGGTTCAAGTTTATAGGAAAACTCTACACAGTTACACAATCTCAGACAAATCCCATCACTACATAGTTTCAGTTTCATCATCTGGGAATTGAGACCTCAAATCCAACTACCTATTCAGCTTCACTAAGGTTTAGCAATGTCAGAACTAGCACTTCCTACCTATCTGCTCTATTCCAAATCTTCCTGATAACAGACGGCTACACACCATCTTAAGTTGCCCAGGTAAAAACTGGACGTCATCTGTGATTCTTCTTTTTCTCACATCTCACATCGAATCCACCTGCAAGTCTAGTAGCTTGCTCCACTCCAAAATGCAACCTATTCTTAGACTTTTCCACAGACACCATGCTAGTCCAGAATCCATCTACTGCCACAACTTCTTGAGCAGCCTTCTTCTCGTTCTATCCTCAAGTGAGATGTCATTTCAACAAAATGTTCACAAAATTACATCATGCCTCTGCTTAGGCAATGCTTCCTATTGCCATCAGAATGGAAACATATTCCTGTGCCAAACCTCAGGCCTTCCTGACCTGAGCCCTGCTTCTTCATTTCCCATCATGTTCTAGCCACAGCCTTCAATCCCTGAAATTCAGTGATTCTTTCTCCACAGCCATTTCTTCTAGATCCTTATAGGACTGTTTCTTTGCCACTATCCATATCTGAGATCAAATGCCAACTCATCAGGAACATCTTCTTTGACCTCCTTTATCAAAACCAGTACATTGGAATCTACCATGTCAGAAACAGTCATTATCTTCAGCCTTTTGGTCTCTCATATTACTACATAAAATTCTTATTGAGATATTTATAGGTATGTATTGCCTCCCTCCCTAAGGTAAGCCCCTTTTTTGCGGTCTTCCCTGATTTTGGTGGTACTGGGGTTTGAACTCAGGGGCTTGCACATGTCACAAAGGCATTCTATTATTTGTGCCACACCTCCTGTCCTTTCTGGCTTGGTTATACTTGAGATAAGGTCTCACATTTTTCCTCAGGCTGGCTTGAACCATGATCATCGGACTTATGTTTGCCTCATAGCTAGAATGACAAGGGCAAACCACCAGGTATAATGGGGGCCCATTAACTTTTTGTTAACTTTTCTGGTATAATGGGGGCCCATTAACTTTTTGTACAGGCTATCCTCAACTTCAATCCTCCTGATATCTCATTGCTGGGAGTACATGTGTAAGCCACTTACCTGATACGTGTCACTAAATAAGACACTGAGTCCTTAAATATTTGTAACTGGTTAGCACACATAGCCACAGAAGTTCAAGACTGAATAGAAATGGTAATATTGCTGACTACAGAGGTTTACTGGAAAACTCAAGGGCAATCATGTAGATGCAGGTAGTTTTAAAACTCAAGAGCTTTTGTTAGGTTAGAGATCTAGCCTAGTGCTGCAAGCCTAGTATGCATGGGGTCCTGAGTTTGCAACAACACAAAACAAAAATTCTAGAACATTTATAAATGTAAGAAACCAATCTAATCTTTCCATATGAGATTTTAAATGTAAGACATAGCTTGTTTTAGAAATTCTATCAACCGGGGCTGGGAAGGTAGATCAGTGGTAGAATGCTTGCCTTGCATGCATGAGGGTTCAATTCCTCAGCACCACATAAGCAGAAAAAAGTCAGAAGTGGTGCTGTGGCTCAAGTGGTAGAGTGCTAGCCTTGAGCTAAAGAGCTGAGCCCAGCGCCCAGGCCCAGAGTTCAAGCCCCACGACTGACTTAAAAAAAAAAAAAAAATTCTATCAACCTTTAAGTGTACTGCAGGAAAAATGAATTATGGTAAGCTTGATTCACCTTTTGAAAGAGGGGACCAAAAGAGGAAAAAAGTAGAACAGAAATGTTTTGTGCGCTGGGCGTCAGTGGTTCACGCTTGTAATCCTAGCTACTCAGGAGGCTGAGATCTAAGGATGGAGGTTCAAAGCCAGCCCAGGCAAGGAAAGTCCGTGAGACTCTTATCTCCAATAAACCAGTAGAAAACCGGAGTGGCTCTGTGGCTCAAACGGTAGAGTGCTTGCCTTGAGCTGAAGAATGCAGGGATAGCACCCAAGCCCAGAGTTCAAGCCCCATAACTGACACAAAAAAAAAGAAAAAAAAATGTTTTGTGGGTTCCCCCCATCAGAATTTTCTTCCCTAGACTGAAATCTTTTTTAAAACTTTGGTCATGGGGCTGGGCACTGGTGGCTCACACCTATAATCCTAGCTACTCAGGATGCTGAGATCTAAGGATCACAGTTCAAAGCCAACCTGGGCAGAAAAATCTATCTCCAATCAACCACTCAAACACAGGAAGCAGAGCTGTGGATCAAAGTGATAGACGTCTAGCCTTAAGCAAAAGAGTTCAGGGACAGCACCCAGGCCCTGAGTTCAAACCTCAAAACTGACAAAAAAAATTGGTCATGGGGCTTGAACTCAGGTTCTGGGTGCTGTCCCTGAGTTCTTTTGTTCAAGGCACTCAATCACTCTGAGCTACAGCACCACTTTTGGTTTTTGAATAGTTGACTGGAGATAAAAGTCTCACAGGATATTTTTTGCTTGCGCTGGCTTTGAACAACAATCTTTAGATTTCAGCTTCCTTAGCAGCTAGGATTAGAGGCATGAGCCACTGGTGCCTGGCTTTAGATCGAAAATTTTCATGTTCTAAAATAAACTGCTTGGGGCTGGGAAGGTGGCTCAGTGGTAGAGCGCTTGCCTTGCATGCCTGAGGCCCTGGGTTCGATTCCTCAGCACCACATAAGCAAAAAGAAAAAAGCCGGAAGTGGCGCTGTGGCTCAAGTGGTAGAGTGCTAGCCTTGAGCTGAAGAGCTGACAGACATTGTCTAGGCCCAGAGTTCTGGCCCCACGACTGGACCCCCAAAATAATTAAAATAAAATAAAATAAACTGCTTAAAATGTATAGTATTACAAGCCAATAATTTTTAGTTATATCTTAGGAGGATTTTTATGTAAAACCAAAGTTTCAGATAGTTTAATTTAATGACAAGTAGTAGAAGAGGATTATAAAAATACAGAGATCAGTTGTCAGAGAAGGATGTCTCATCAGCTTCTGAATTAAGACATTGGGAGAGCTGTTATAGCTCTAATCGGGCCAAAGATAATGGCAAGACCCTACACAGAGAACATGCCTTGCTCACAAAAAAAAGAGCAGGCTGGGCCCCAGTGGCTCATGCCTATAATTCTAGCTACTAAGAAGGGTGAGATTTGAGGGTCATAGTTCAAACTCAGCCCAGGAAGGAAAGTCTGTGAGACTCTTATCTCCAATTATCCACTAGATAACTGGAAGTGGCACTATGGCTCAAAGTGGTAGAGTGCCAGCCTTGAGCAAAAGAGCTTAAGAACAGTGCCCAGACTCTTGAGTTCAAGCCCCATGAACAACAAAAAAGATCTGGAAGCTGGATGGCTCATGCCTTTAATTCTAGCTACTCAGGAGGCTGAGATCTGAGGATCATAGTTTGAAGCCAGCCCAGAGAAGGAAAGTACATGAGATTCTTACCTCCAAATAATCATAGAAAAAGCTGGAAATGGCACTGAGCAAGCTGAGTGCTAGCCTTGATCAAAAGGAGCTCAGGGATAGATCCCAGGCCCAGAGATCAAGCTCCAGGCACAGACAAAAAAAAAAAATCTGGAATGAAGAAAACTATTCTAATCTTAAGAATACATATATAATTGGAAATAAACTATTCTTCATAAAGACCAACTAAAGAAAATTTTAATCCTGTGATCTACTTGTGATAGAACAAGTACTTGCATTGAAGAAGTTAATGTTAGCTAGAAATATAATTATTCTTTTTTTTTTTTTTGGGGGGGGGGGGGGGGGGGGAGTCGGTCTTGGGGCCTGAACTCTGGGCCTGGGCACTGTCCCTTAGCTCTTCAGCTCAAGGCTAGCGCTCTACCACTTGAGCCACAGCGCCACTTCCGTCTTTTTTCTTTTTGCTTATGTGGTGCTGAGGAATCGAACCCAGGGCCTCAGGCATGCAAGGCAAGCGCTCTAACACTGAGTCACCTTCCCAGCCCAATATAATTATTCTTAATGAAATCTTCCCAGACAAGTAAAAATCTGTGGCCGAGGCCTAGTTCACAAAGTAAAATAAACAACTAGTAATACTTTGTTTAACCAAAGTATTTCATATAAATAACTTGTCAAAACACTACCTGAGCAATCCATTAGATTACCATTTTCAGTTGTTGCTTCTGTAAAATTCCTTAAGTTCTATTTTTTATTGCTTCCTCAAAGTCCCAAAGGTTATTTAGGAGGTATAGTTTTCTTTTTCCTTTTTTTTTTTTTGGGGGTCCGGTCATGGGGCCTGAACTCTGGGCCTGGGCGCTGCCCCTCAGCTCTTCAGCTCAAGGCTAGCACTCTACCACTTGAGCCACAGTGCCACTTCCGGCTTTTTTTTCTTATGTGGTGCTGAGGAATCGAACCCAGGGCCTCGTGCATGCAAGGCAAGCACTCTACCACTGAGCCACCTTCCCAGCCCTGGAGGTATAGTTTTCAATAATTTAAAAGAATTAGCTAAGAGTAGATGTCACAGAGTAACCAAAAGGAAAAATATTCTGCAGAAATGGACAAAGAAGAAAAGAATTGTGAAAATATTTTAAAAAGCAAATTAGATAGGCACTGGCTGGCTCACTCCTGTAATCCTAACTGTTCATGAGGCTGGGATCTGATAGTTGTGTTTAAAGCTAGCCCCAGCAGAAAAAGTCCATGAGACTCATATCTCCAATTAACTACCCCCCCAAAAACAAACAAAAAATAACAGCTAAAAGTGGAGTTGTGGCTCAGGTGGTATGGCACTAGCTTTAAGAAAAACAACAAAACACCTCAGAGATAGTGCTGGCCTGGCTGAGTTAAAACCACGCACGCACGCACGCACGCACGCACGCACGCACGCACGCAGGTGAGTAAATTAACTTCGCAGATTTTTAAGAGAACTTAATGCACAATGCTGCAATCACATATTTATGCAAATTATGCCTCAGAAGCAGAGGCATGTTCCTAGCAGTTTTCAAAGTCAACTGTCAACAGATGATTACAATAGTGGTTAAAGTTCCAAACATTGTGTAGACAATCTCCTGTTTTCTTCCATTACTTACTGTATTCTTCACTGTTGTAGCCAATGTTTAGCCAAGTGTTGAGCAAGCAGCAAGCCCTCAGTAAGTAGATGCTAAATAAATAAAAATACAATTACCTTGCACTCATCAGCTGAGAGGTTATGATAGAGTGGGCATCCTGAGATGGAGAAATGTCTCTCGTGTTTTCCTGTAAGATGTCCTGTTAAAGGAGGGAAAACTTAATCTCCAGAAAGAAGATGTTCACTTGGAAAGTCCAGATTTTTCTCTATAGCAAGCTTATTTTCTTGCTGTATCATTTACATCAAATACATTCACCAAAAATAGTGACTTGAATCAACTATAAATTCTTTGCTTCTGCAGGACAGATCTGATAATCTTTATAAATTCTTGTATATATTCAATGCAAGTTTTTGTTACTTCTGATATAATTGTCAAATCCTTTGTCAATACTAAAGTATATAAAGTCATACATCCACAAAACAACATTACATATAAGAACCTTTTCTTTTTGTGGAATTCCACTCTATGTTAATCAAGTAATATGCATAAATTAAGTGTACCACTTTTTCTAGTGTGCAGAGCAACCTAAACAGAATTTAATCCCTTTAATTAAAGAAACATGAAAAATGGAGAAGAAAATGGCATTTTTCTTTTTCTTTTTTGGTCGGACATGGGGCTTGAACTCTGGGCTTGGGCGCTATCCCTCAGCTCTTCAGCTCAAGGCAGCACTCTACTGCTTGAGCCACAAAGCCACTTCCGTTTTCTACTGGTTTATTGGAGATAAGAGTCTCACGGACTTTCCTTGCCTGGGCTAGCTTTGAACCTCGATCCTCAGATCTCAGCCTCCTGAGCAGTTAGGACTACAGGTGTGAGCCACCAGTGCCTGGCGAAAATGGCATTTTTCTACCATGTAAGTACACGTATTTTTTCTTTTGTGCTGGTCCTAGTGCATGAACTCAGGGCCTAGGTGCTATCTCAGAGTTTTTTTTTTTTTTTGCACTCTCCCACTTGAGCCTCACCTCTAGTTCTAGCTTTTTGCTGATTTATTAGAGATGAGAATCTCTCATTTGTCTACTTGGGGGGCTGGGAAGGTGGTTCAGTGGTAGAGTGCATGCCTTGCATGTGTGAAGCCTTGGGTTTGATTCCTTAGCACCACATAAGCAGAAAAAGTTGGAAGTGGTGCTGTAGCTCAAGTGGTAGAGCACTAGCCTTGAGCTGAAGAGCTGAGGGATAGCGCTGGGATTATAGGTGTGAATCACTGACACAAGAGTAAACACACCATCTCTTCTGGTGTTTGACCTCAAGTTTCAGTCTTGCCAAGCAGGAGTTCTGCCACTTGAGCCATTCATCCAGCCCTTTTTTTTTTTCTTTTGGTCGGCCGTGGGGCTTGAACTCTGGGCCTGGGCGCTGTCCCTCAGCTCTTCAGCTCAAGGCGAGCGCTCTACCACTTGAGCTACAGCGCCACTTCCGGTTTTCTAGTGGTTTATTGGAGATAGGAGTCTCACGGTCTCTCCTGCCCGGGCTGGCTTTGAACCGCGATCCTCAGATCTCAGCCTCCTGAGTAGCTAGGATTACAGGCGTGAGCCACCAGCGCCCAGCTCATCCAGCCCTTTTTACTTTAGTTATTTTCCAAATAGGGTCTTGTATTTCTCTCCTGAGTGTGGACTGCAATCCTATGATGCCTCCTGTGTAGGGAGTTAATAAGAGACGCAGCATCACTCCAAGCTCATTAACAAGATAAGGGTCTTGTAAACTTTTGTTCTTGCTGGCTTTGAACTGAGATCCTCCTGATTTCCATGTCTGAAGTAGCTGGGATTATAGGTGCCTGGCCTAATCATACACATATTTTGAGGGATGAATAGTTCAGTTTAAAAAGTTAGGCTTCTTGGGGCTGGGAAGGTGGCTCAGTGGTAGAGCGCTTGCCTTGCATGCCTAAGGCCCTGGGTTGGATTCCTCAGCGCCACATAAGCAAAAAGAAAAAAGCCGGAAGTGGCGCTGTGGCTCAAGTGGTAGAGCGCTAGCCTTGAGCTGAAGAGCTGAGGGACAGCGCCCAGGCCCAGAGTTCAGGCCCACGACCGGACCCAAAAGAAAAAAAATAAAAAATAAAAAGTTAGGCTTCTTTTATAATTCTGATGAAAAAATAGATATGAAATATCTATATATAGTTATAGAATAGATACAAGAGCTTAAGAGGTGAAAATGTTAGAATACAGAAGCTTGTTTTATCTTAAGAAGTATCTTTTCTTTTTTTGTGTTGCTGGAGATTTAAAAAAAAACAAAAATCAGGATCTTACACATGATAGGCCCTAACACACAGCTACATTCCTAGTCTATTCTTCTGTTTTTCATGTACAATTTTTGAAAAACACTCAAGACGTTGAACATGACTTTACATTATTATACATCTCTTTAACCAAGAAAATTTATAAAATACCAACCATGGAGTGAAAGGGCTGATGAGACAATGCTAATTAGTGATGTAAGGATATGCTAGGGTAAGGTAAAAGTATACAAAAGAATCTTCACCTTTCTTTTATGAAGAAAAACAATTAACAAAAACCATTGTTTTTGTTCCAATAATGGGGCTTGAACTCAGGACCTCGCATCCTTGCTTGTTTTTTTCTGCTCAAGGTTAGCTCTCTACTACTTGAGCGATATCTCTACTTTTGGCTTTCTGCTGGTTAGTTGAAGATAAAAGTCTCACAGATTTGTCTGTCTGGACTTTGAACCACATCCTCAGATTTGAGCTATTACCTGCTGGTGAAAAAAGGCTTTTTTTTTTTTTTTGCCAGTATTGGGGCTTGAACTCAGGGCCTGGGCACTGTCCCTGAGCTTCTTTTGCCTAGTGCCTATTGCCAGTGGCTCACGTCTGAAATCGTAGCTACTCAGGAGGCTGAGATCTAAGGATCACGGTTTAAAGCCAGCCCAGGCAAGAAAGTCCGTGAGACTCCTATCTCCAATAAACCACCAGAAAACCAGAAGTGGCGCTGTAGCTCAAGTGGTAGAGCGCTCGCCTTGAGCTGAAGAGCTGAGGGACAGAGCCCAGGCCCAGAGTTCAAGCCCCAAGGCCGACAAAAAAAAAAAAGTCCGTGAGACTCTTATCTCCAATTAACCACCAGAAAACTGGAAGTGGTGGTGTAGCTCAAGTTGTAGAGCGCTAGCCTTGAGCTGAAGAGCTGAGGGACAGGACCCAGGCCCAGAGTTCAAGACCCATGACCGATAAAAAAAATAAAAATAAAAATAAATTATACACACACACACACACACACACACACACACATAGAGTAATTTATAGAGCAAACCTTATTTGTTTGTTTGGACAGTCATGGGGCCTGAACTCTGGGCCTGGGCACGGTCCCTTAGCTCTTCAGCTCAAGGCTAGTACTCTTACCACTTGAGCCACAGCACCACTTCTAGCTTTTTCTACTTATGTGGTGCTGAAGAATTGAACCCAGGGCCTCATGCATGCAAGGCAAGCACTCTACCACTGAGCCACCTTCCCAGCCCCAGAGCAAACTTTAAAGGATAATAAAACATCCTTTATGACATTCAGAGCCAGTTCGCTAAAACTTTATTATTAAAAGGCAATTCTAGCCACTTACAGTTACGTACTACTTAGCAATGTTTCCATTAACAACAGACCACTTTTACATATGAAAGCTTGGTTGCTATAATATGGTAACAGGGTACACTGTTATGTATATGTGGTGATGCTTGTATAAACAAACCTACCAGCAGCTACTCATAGAAAGCATAGCACACATAATTATATCTACTATGCAATACTTGACAATGGTTATCACTACATTACACACATGTATTTACTACACTGTATCCTTCATTGTTAAGTGTATTCTTTGAATTTATCAAAAAGAATTTCAAAGCTGGGAGCCAGTGGCTTATGCCTGTAATTCTAGCTACTCAGGAGACTGAGAGCTGAGGTTTATGGTTCAAAGCCAACTCAGCCAGTAAAGTCTGTGAGATTCTTATCAGAAACCAGAAGTGGAGCTGTGGCTCAAGTAGTAAAGCTCAGGGAAAGTGCCCAGGCCCTTATTAGTTCAAGATCCTGGACAGGCACAAAGCTACTCAAACCTCCTCCCCCCCCAAAAAAAGAATTTTAAAACAGTATACATTATACTAGCAGTAAGCTTGTAAATTTTCTCTTAACAGCACCATTTCACTTAATGTAATCGCAAGCTTGCTTATAATTCATCAGAGGCATAAACGCAGTAAGCTGTGCTACATACACATATACACATATACAAAGAATGCACCCCTGCAACCAAGCAATATATTACAATTTCTTGGACACAAAAGCAAAACAGTGCAACTTTGGTGAAAACTTGCTATTCGATACAGTCATTCTCATTTTATTGTGATTCATATATACTGCATATTATAAAAACAAATGGCAGGTTTGAGGCAACTCTGTATCAAACAAAAAGTCTGTTGGCACTATTTCTCTAAAAGCTCTGAAGATTACTAACGTATTTTTTTTCCTTTTGTTAACAGTGCTGGGATTTGAATTCAGGACTTCACACTTGCTAGGTAGCCAATCTATGGCTAGAGCCATGTCCAGAACCTTTTGTGCTCTAGTTATTTACAGAGTCTTGCTTTTTGCTATAATTCTTTATGCTTTCCATGTTGTTGGAATGACAGGCTTGTATCACCTACCATGCCTTAACTTTTTCTGTTCAGATGGGGTCTTGGGAACATTTTTTGCCTGCGTTGGTCTGGAGATATGATGCCTTGAATCTCATCTACGTGGAACTACAGGTATGTGTCACCATATCCAGCTATCAGTTACAATGCAACTCATAAACTTTTTGCATGGGCTGGCCTGATGCCCTAATCCTCTCAATCACTGACTTCTGAGCAGCTAGGATTACAGGTGTTAAGCTACCAGCACCTGGCAGATAAGTCTTTTTGTTGTCGCTGCTGATTACAGGCACCAAAGAAATATTTTATCTTGCTTATACTTACAAAGTACATAAAACTACAAGACTTAAAATCTACTGAAGTCAACTGAGTACTGTAATCCTAGCTACTCAGGAGGCTGAGATCTGACTGGTTCAAAGCCAGCCAAAGCAGAAAAATACCCTTGAGACTCTAATCTCCAATAAACTACTCAAAAAAGCTGGAAGTGGCACTGTGGCTCAAATGGTAGAGCACTAGCTTTGAGCACAAGGAGGCTCGGGGACAGTGCCCCAGCCCTGAGGTTCAAGTCCCATGACCAAATAAACCTACTGAAGTCACAGAAGGCCAGAGTCTCACGTGTACTCTATCAGTCTTTATAGCCTCTTGATATAAAAAAAAAAACAGCGTTTCTCATTTCCTTCACAGCTCTATGTAGTCACAGTCCTTTATTTTTTAATTTATTTTTTGTGCTGATAAAGGGGATTGAACTCAGGGCCCGACAGTGCTATTCTTCAGCTTTTTTTCACTCAAGATCAGTACTTTACTACTTGAGCTACAATTCCACTTCTGACTTTTTGGTGGTTAACTGGAGATAAGAGTCACATAGACTTTCCTGCTGAGGCTGGCTTTGAACTGAAATCCTCAGATCTCAGCCTCCTGAGGAGCTAGGGTTGTAGGCACTGGCACGGCTTCTACCAGTCTTCATAAGCATCAACTATGATAAAATATCATGAGGTATTTAAAGATAACTGATCTTTTTGTGTTTGCTGAGAAAAAGGGTTTTTCACTTGGAAAAGCTTCCAATTTCACTACAGGTAATTTCTTTCTGTTTAATCATTACGCACAACAGGTCAAGAAGCAGAATTGCTTTTATTTATGTGGGCAACTCATTACTGAGTATATAACTTAGAAATATATAATCTTAGCAGCTAGATCACAACAGAACATAAAATATTTCTGGATGATCCCAATTCTGAGAGAGAACCACAGAATGGAGTCATGAAGGTAGGTCACACTCACCTAGAGAGTTACAGCCGGGTGTAGGACACTTCATATTGAAATTGTAGCTTTCATGGAAGCGACGGCGCTTGGGACGATGAGAGAGGTCACTGCCCGAGTCCTTCAGGGACATGTCCTTGGCAATGCTCTCATCATGAGACACATTGGGGCTGGAGATGTCTATGTCAGATTCAGAAGAAGGTGCATTTCCAGTTGGAGTTCGAGGTGGTGACTCATCATGATCAGCTGTATTTTTAGTTTCTAAAGCAACAGCAATTGGTAGAATGTGTGAATGGGTTCATTTAAAGGTTTATTGTCAGAAGAGTTTATGGGCTTCCTGGTTCTCTTTCTGTTATTTACTTATCTACCATGAGACACTGATACCATTTCTTAGGTGCAACTTAAATTCTGATTAAAATTAAACTTGGGGTTTACTTAACGCATTTCTCCATGTTTCTCTTAAGCATCTGATCATAAGTAATGAAAACAGGATGGAAAGAAGTCCTTTAAAAAAAATTATGACTTTATGGGTGGGAAGGTGTCTCAGGGGTAGAGTGCTTGCCTTGTATGCATGAGGCCCTGCATTTGATTCTTCAGTACCACATAAGCAGAAAAATCTGGAAGTAGAGCTGTGGCTCAAGGGGTAGAGTGCTCGTCTTGAGCTGAAGAGCTCAGGGACAGTGCTCAGGCCCAGAGTTCAGGCCCATGACGGACAAAAAAAAAAAAAGAAAATCTGAGTAGGGTTGGGAATGTGGCTTAGTGATACAATGCTTGCCCAGCATGCATGAAGCCCTGGGTTCAATTCCTCATTACCACACAAACAGAAAAAGCCAGAAGTGGCATTGGGGCTCAAGTGGTAGAGTGCTAGCCTTGAGCAAAAGAAGCTCAGGGACAGTGGTGTCCAGGCCCTGAGTTCAAGCCCCAGGACTGGCAAAAAAAAAAGAAAAAGAAAATCAAAGTCAAATCTTCTTCATCCATGGATGAAAGTGTCCTACTCTCTTGTTTCTATTACAGGTGTAATCTCTGGTTGCTATGGATTTCAACCCTATACTGGTAACTAAACTGTCCTCTTCAAGGCATATAATTATAAGAAAACAGCAGACAGGCTGGGTATAATAGCGCATGCCTGCGATCCCAGCACTCAGGAGGTACATACAAGTTCCAGGCCAGTCTCAGCTACTGCCTCAAAAAAGGAAAAAAAAAAGAGGCCGGATGCCAGTGGCTCATGCCTATAATTCTAGCTACTCAGGAGGCTGAGATCTGAAGATCACGATTCAGCCCAGGCTGAATCCAATTAACCACCAGAAAACTGGAAGTTGTGCTGTGGCTCAAGTGGTAGAGCCCCTGCCTTGGGATGAAGAGTGCAGGGACAGCACCCAGGCCTAGAGTTCAAGCCCCATGACCAACCCTTACCCCGGCCCCCCAAAAAAAGGAATCAGGCAGCATTTGTCTACATGAATTCTGTCAGTATTAGGCATCTATTTGCAGTACCCAAACCCTCTTTAAAATGAAAGTGATTAGTACACACACAGGTTTACAACACTCAGTTACCTCTATCTGAAAAGTCCACTACTTGCTCAGTTTCAGAGCCAGATGAACGAGTCTGCCGAAGGGGGTACTTTTTCGGAGTCACTGGGGTAGGCTGCTGCTGACTACGAGTAACTCTTCTGGTAGAATAGGCAGGCTCCTCAGTGCCAAAAGACTGCAAATTTCGAACAGGACTCGAATCTGATCCGGATTTTAAAAGATTGCAAAATAAAAGGAAATCCATTTTATTTCCCATCCATATAATGAAAATGTAGCTTCTCTTCCTCCTTTGTACTTCATAAAATCCAAAAAATCCTTGAAATATATTTTATTAAATTACATATAAGTAAAAGAGCTTAGTTTGGGTATAGATTACTAAATTACATATAAATAAAAGAGCTCAGTTCGGCTATAGATATAGTATGTATAGTATTACTAGTTTAGGTTCCATAATCAACACTGATGTGCTTCTTGAGCACATCAGTATCACCAAGCTTGTTTCCTGATCAACAACAAAGGAAAATACTAGGCATACATTCCTCAAAGGTTCTGGTGAGGAACATGAGAAAATATAGAGAGCATGTAACATGATCCCTGGTACATAGAAAGCTTTATATAGAAAGCTTTATATATTAGATTCCTCCTGTTTGTCTTCCTTTATTCAAACTCGTCATGAAACTGACATTCTATTACTAACAGCATAGTAATTTGTTTCCTTTTATGAGGAGGTTATTTTTAACTTTTTTTTTTTTTTGGGTGTGTGTGTGTGTGTGTGTGTGTGTGTGTGTGTGTGTGTGTGTGTGTGTGTGTGTGTGTGTGTGTGTGTGTGTGTGTGTGTGTGTGTGTGTGTGTGTGTGTGTGTGTGTGTGTGTGTGTGTGTGTGTGTGTGTGTGTGTGTGTGTGTGTGTAGATCATGAGGCTTGAACTCTGGGCTTGGGCGATGTCCTTGGGCTTTCAGAGGGAGCTCTACCGCTTGAGCCACAGCGCCACTTCCTGTTTTCTAGTGGTTTATTGGAGCTAAGAGTCTCATGGACTTTCCTGCCCGGGCTGGCTTTGAGGCTTTGAACCTCAATCCTCAGATCTCAGTCTCCTGAGTAGCTACGATTACAGACGTGAGCCACTGGCACCCGGCTGAGACATTTTCTTTTTTGAGACTAGGTCTTGACATGTATCCCAGGCTGATTTGGAGTCTGCTAGGTCATCTGGATGGGCTTACATTTTCATTCCTCATGCCTTTACTTCCTTAGTGCTAGAATTATGGCATATGACACCATGCACAGTCAAAGTATATTTTAAGCAATAAAAAAGATTCCTTCAGCAGGGCAACTGGTGGCTCACGCCTGTAATTCTAGCTACACAGGAGGATGAGATCAAAGCCAGCCCAGGCAGAAAAGTCTATGAGACTCCTATCTCCAAATAACCACCAAAAAACCTAAGTGGCACTGTCACTCAAGTGGTAGAGTGCTCGCCTTGAGCTGAAGAGCTCAGGGACAGCGCCCAAGCCCAGAGTTCAAGCCTCATGACCAACAAAAAATAAATAAATAGAAAAATTCCTTCAGTGTTACAGTGCTAGCTTTGAGCAGAAGTAGCTCAGGGACAACACTCAGGCCCAGAGTTCAAGCCCCAGGACTGGCAAAATAATAATAAATTTTTTTCAATAATGTATAAGTCATAATGATTCTCCAAAGAAGAAAACTGGAATTCTCAATTTTTTTTTTTTTTTTGGGGGGGGGTGTCCAGTTGTGGGGCCTGAACTCTGGGCCTGGGCGCTGTCCTTCAGCTTTCAGCTCAAGGCTAGCACTCTACCTCTTGAGTCACAGCGCCACTTCTGGCTTTTTTCCTTTTGCTTATGTGGTGCTGAGGAATCGAACCCAGGGCCTCAGACATGCAAGGCATGCCACCTTCCCAGCCCCAATTCTCAAGCTTTCTAGAGAGAAAAGTTAGCATATAGCCAGTCTATAAGTTTGTGTATTTCTACCAGGCCGTCCACATTTCATATCAGATGACTGCTTTAGAGAGTCATTTACTGTGAAGATGCACCGGGTTTGTACAGTTCTGTGGTCTCAAAGTAAAGCAAATGAAAGAGATCCATAGTTCATACATGTCCTAGCTGCTTTGAAAATTCACAATTTTCAAGTGTCCAGGGGTGATCAATTCTTTGCCTATACTGTTCCTTCTGCAAGGAATAACATTTTCCCATCTTTCAACTTGTCAATTCTTACTAGATTCTTAGTTGATCATTTTGAAAGACAGCTTAAATTGGCTTCTCCACATCTGGGCTTCCCTAAGCCAATCTCTCTCACTCGTTTTTTTAAGAGCCTTACCATTAACAACTCACTAAATTGTGAGCTCTTTTAAGGGCATGAGTTATGATTGTCCTGTCAGAGTATCTGGGCTAGCATATAACATAATGCTTGAATTATAGTAGCCATTTATCAAGTCTTAGGGGGAGTGGGGGAAAAGAGAAGAACCCCTGGGTTGAGAAATCAAGAGAAAATCGCTATACTTTGGTTAAAATCTTAAATTAAGATGAAGTTATTAAGAAAACACTCCCATTTTCTCTCATTATAAGCAAATCAATACTACCCAAGTGCTCAGAAAATATAATTCTCCTTTAATCTATTGTTGAAGCTTTATATGTATTAACTGAACTTCCTTTCCTACCCTGGGAAAGAAGGAGCCATAAGTAACCTCCAAATTGAAACCGAGATGTCTAAATGTATGATAAGAACCTTTAAACTTTTTTCTAACCCTGAGATTCTGTTCTTTCTTACCAAAACAAAATTTGGGGTACTTAAACACTGATATTTGAGTCCAACTTGTTATATCTAAATGTATATCTAATACTGTTCTAGAACTAGTTATGAGACTATTTTAAGCTGCTAAATCATCCTAGAGTAATGCAATAATATTTCCATCTTTTATAGAAACACCAGTCATCAAGAAAGGGGGTTTAGGGGCTGGGAAGGTGGCTCAGTGGTAGAGCGCTTGCCTTGCAAGCCTGAGGCCCTGGGTTCGATTCCTCAGCACCACATAAGCAGAAAAAAAAAGCCGGAAGTGGCCCTGTGGCTCAAGTGGTAGGGTACTAGCCTTGAGCTGAAGAGCTGAGGGACAGCACCCAGGCCCAGAGTTCAGGCCCCACGACTGGACCACCCCCCCCCCTCCAAAAAAAAAAAAAAAAAAAGAAAGGGGGTTTAACTTTGGAAAGCAGTCTAGAGGGTCCTCAGAAAGCTAAATATAGACCTCCCCTATGACCCAGCCATACCACTCCTAGGCATCTATCCTGAACAACAGAAACCATGCACCTCCATGTTTATTGCAGCACTGTTCACAATAGCCAGGACATGGAAACAACCCAGATGCTCCACCACAGATGAATGGATCCAAAAATTGTGGTATCTATACACAATGGAATACTATGCAGCCATTAGAAAGGAGAAAATAATGGCATTTGCAGGAAAATGGATGGAACTAGAAGAAATCATGTTGAGTGAGATAAGCCAAGAGCAAAGAGACAAACAGCACATGATCTCCCTGATAAGTGGATGTTAAATCCAAAACATAAGGTGGTACAACGAAGTTAACAAGACTTAAGAAACAAATGATCTCCACTCATCTGATCACATATATGGTATATATGTGTACACCGGAGGGAAACTAGGAGGAGGACACAGAACTAGAGGGAATCAGGAAAAAAATACAACAGTGGGACCTATCAGCTGCAATGGACATTGATCAAAATGAACTAAGCAACTCAATGGCAGTGATGGGAGGGTGGGAACGAGTGGGAAAGAGGGAACAATTGACACTATGCAAAAGGAAAGAAATGAACATATCATCCGATGTGGAAGAAATAATTGTATTGTCAAAGTTTATAGAACTCATAAACTTTATAGATCACGATAGATACTTTGCCCCATGAAAGTTAGAATGTGTTTGTGACTTTAACTAAGCATCACTATCCCACAATACTGTGAAATTTGTGAAATTATGTAATCACTTAATTACAATAAAGAATTTGCACAAAAAAGGGGGGGGGACAGGGTTTAGCTGAGCGCTGGTGGCTCAAGCTACTCAGGAGGCTGAGATCTGAGAATCGTAGTTCAAAGCCAGCCAGGGCAGGAAAGTCTATGAGACTCTTACCTCCAATTAACCACCAGAAAACTGGAAGTGGCACTGTAGCTCAAGTGATAGGGACCAGGCCTTGAGCTGAAGAGTTCAGGGACAGTGCCCAGGCCAAGAGTTCAAGCCCCATAACCAAGCCCCCCCCCCCCAAAAAAAAAAAAAAAGAAAGAAAGAAAAAAGAAAGGGGGATCTACAAATTGGAACTGGAACTGAATCTAACAGAAACCTTTTTAAATACTTGACACTTCTGTATTTTCCCTTTAATTTGCTAGATTATGGCATCTATACCATTCCCAAAGAGCAATTAGCATATTAGCTAACACGATATGATGACCAATTAATCTGCTGTGAGTACTAGTCAAGAAAAACAAACACTTTTACCTTGAGAACTCTGGCTTAACCTAGCTGAGGAGCGGGTAACTCGGGCAGATCTGCGCGATGTGCCATCACTTTCTGAACTGTCTGTGTGCTCGAGATCGGTAGAAAAATCGGAATCTTCGGTTCCATCTGAACTACTGCCTGCATTCCTCTGTAACAACACAGATTCAGATATTAGCACTGGAATTAAATGAACACTATGATTCTGGAAACATCAAGCTCAAGCCTAACAAAAGATCCCACAAGCATTTCTCTCCCTGCCCAAAGCCAACTCCCCTTGCTTAGGGCAATTAAATAAAACAATCTACAAATAAGACATCTTTGCTTAATAAATGTAAAATATTATCACTAATTCTGAACTCCATTTGTAGATCAGTACCAAAACTAAATAAAAGCACTTTCCCCTTCCCAAAAAAACAATAACAACAACAAAAAGAACTAAGTCCCCAGGTTGAGGTATCACTTTTTTGTTGTTAAGAAAAGCATCATTCAAAATATCAGAATAATTCTTTTCTGGGGTAGTAGGAGTGTTTGGACTCAGCGCTTTCTTTGTGCTTGAGCAGGTAGGTGTTCTAATGTTTTAAGCTACACCTTGAGGCCCCCCCCCCAAATTCTTTTCTTATGTCATCCATTCTTGAAGTTTCTCTACATGAATGACAAAAATAATTATTTAAAAGGCAGCCAATACTAAAGGATCATGGGTAACCAAAAGAATCACATTTCAGTCAATAATTACCAATTAGCTTCCTGAGTAATGACAGGCCAAAAAGAATACTTTTACAATTGAGTATTTAACACTATGCCCTTTGATAAAGTGAAAAGGAAAATTATCTGCAAAAAAACACTACATCTAGGCATTCACACAGTGACACCAGAGGTGGATACTCTAAGGGGAGGAACACTGATGTGTAATGCCTCCGTGCCTCTGATCATACAAAATAATATTCACATGAAATGAACTCCAGCTGGGTGCTGGTGGCTCATGCTTATAATCCTAGCTACTGAGGATCGTGATTCAGCAGCCCTGGCAGGCAAGTCCATGAGACTCTGATAAGTTTCTCAGCTCCAGAAAACCGGAAGTGGCACTGTGGCTCACAGTGGTGGAGTGCTAGCCTTGAGCAAAGAGCTTGGGGCAGGGTGGCTGGGAGGGGAAGATATGAACTCCAGGAAATGCAAACCTGAGGATTTTCTTTTTTTTTTTTTTATCCTGTTTATTTTACTGTTTTTGGGTGGGGAAAAGGGGCACAAATATGGAAGGACATAAGCATGAATAAATGCAGCAGTGGTACTCACTAGACACCATTTTGAAAATACAACTTGTGGGTGGGGACAAGATAGAAAAACTGTGAGAGAACAAAGGGGAAACACTGTCTAAAATGAAATGTACTCATTACCTCGCTTATGAAATTATAAACCCTCTGTACACCAATTTTATAACAATTTAAAATTTAAAAAAACTACAAAGCTTCAAATTATTTTTTATTTTTGGTACTGGAGATTGAGCCCAAGGATTTGAGGATGGTAACATAGACTATATCACTGAACTAAACGCCTCTAGCCCCCAAGTCCCAATTCTTCACCAAAAGAATAAAACCCTCAGGATTAAATGTGTTTGAAATTCATAACTTTTTCAGTATTTAGTATTAGACAGCACTTTATATGTGTATACACACACACACACATATATTTCAAGTAATGGCCATAATCAAATATATTACTTCTGGAGCAAAATACACAACTTAGAGATACATAAAAAATATAAGTAGGGGGGGAAAGGGGGAAGGATTGGGTGGGGGGGAGGGGGGAGGCTGGGAAGGGAGGTGAAGGGTAAACAAAGGAGGAGGCTGCAATGCTTGGTAAGAAATGTATGCATTATCCTGCCCATGTAATTGTAACCCCTCTGTACAGTATGTTCTCAAATAAAATAAAATAAATTAAAAAAAATATATAAGTAGCCTACAGGTTTGCCACCAAATAAGTTACTAAAGAACTCACTGTACTTGGAAACCACAGGAAGGGGGGCTGGAGACCTATTCTATAGCACCAATAGTATGTTTGCATTTGATATGCCTTAATATAAATATCACCAATTCAAGTCATTTTATTATTTTTGCCATAATGAAATCTGACCTTGGGGACCTTCTAAGGCAGGTTCTCTACAGCTGAGCCATGCCTCTAGCCTAAGTGGGACCACTGTAGAATACATTAAAAACACAAATATTTAACTTGTAAAAGTGTCTGTGAAGAGAAATTTCAAAGCACAATCTATCTCCCAGTTTTCCAAATACAAGTCAATATACTCAAATATAAGTGAAGTCACAGATATGAGTAAAGGGTCACAGAAAAATCACCAGAATAAAAGAGATTCTTAAAGGTCATGTGGTCTAATTGCCCAGCTAGGTGAATACATGACCTCTGACCTGGGTTGACCCTGAAACTCATCTCTTTTCTGGTCTCTGCCAATCTACTTCAATCTAATACCTTTTTCCAATCTTACTCTTTCACTTTCCCTACTATACCACTGTAATACGCCTCCAAGTAGAGGATTCACTACATTTTTGCAAGGTTATTTATAAGTCTGTTTTTCCCCATTAGACTGTGATATCCTAAAGCCAGGATTATGCCTAATTAATTTCTGAATCCCCCAGCAACCAGCACTTAGTTAACTGGTCAATAAACATCTGTTGACTAGCCTAACGTTTGTTCTGTAAGAGTGTTGGCTCTGTCACGGCAGCTGCCGGGCTAAAAGCACTCCAGGTCGGCCTCTGCGTGTAAAAAGGAGACGAAGATTTTCCACAGTCGCCTCATAAGACTTTTCTAGTTTGTGTATGTGCGCGCGCGCTTGTGTTTAATCTTTATTTTTCGACAATGGCAAACTAAGCAAATACTGGAGGACGAAGGCTTTAACTGCTTCAGATCAGAACTGGGATCCCTCGAGAGGGGGAGCTGGTTTCCCACCACCAAGACCTCCGCTTTGTTGTACCTCTCACCAGGACAGGAAAGCTGCCTCTGAACCTATCAGCATCCCGAAGGGCGGGACAAGGACCATCCAATCAAGGCCCCGCTAAATCTCGCCCTCCCCACGGGACAGACTGAGAAAAATCACCAATCAGAAGAAGGAGGACCGTTCTCTACAACCAGTCGCGGAAAGCTCGGGCCTGGTCCAGACGCCGCCCCCGCACGCGGGCAGGTGACCGTTGGGCCCAAATAGGCGGCGTCATTAGCCAATCAATACGCTTAAAGACGTTACAGCGGCCAATTAACAGTAAGAACGCCTCCGATCCGGGAAAGCCGAGGGCGGGAATAGTTGCAAGCGTAGGCCGAGACCAGAGTCGGGCCCACATTTTTCTGACGGGTACCGAGAGAAGAGAGGGTGGCTAACGAGGTTCAGGGGAGCGGGAAGTTAGAACCGACAACTTCGAGGCGTGGCCAAGTGCGTCACGGCACTCAGCCGACTATCCTCGGAAACCCGCCATCCTTCTTCTACCTTTTCTTACCTTCCTTCTCGGCATTGCCGGCGGCTGCGACCCGACGCTTCCAACTCGGGCAGCGGCGGCAGCAGCAGAAGGAACGGTGGCTCCGGCGGGCTCCGTGGCGGCCTCTCTAACAGTCCCAATCTTGCGGACGATCCCAAGTGCCTCCTGCCTCTCAGCGTCTAGACCCTTCTGCGCACGCGCCGCGGGCTGAAGCGCTTTTTCCCTCACTTCCGTTTGGGGTCGCGTCACTTGACGTGAAGGGCCAAGGAGGATGCTGGGAGGTTAACTCCTTTTAGTGAGGCCAGCGGGCGCCATTTTAGAATCGGGCAGGCGTTGACGCCTATTCTGGGAACCGTCAATCCAGCCATTTTTAGTTAGGTGAGTGGCAGCCTTGGTGAGCGTGGTTTGCCATTTTTGTTTGGGGCTGAAACCTAATGAAGCTAACGGGTTTCATCTTTGCCATGGGCAAAATGTCCCTTCCTGGTCATTTTACTTTCTGGAGTGGAGCTAGGAAACTCCCAGAATCCGTCAGGTTGCAGAGTTTAACCTTTTGGTTGCCGAGTTGGCTAAAGAATGTTTCCGTTTATCCTTTATAAACTCGAAATTGTAAGAGACATTTTGCACGAGAAACTGTATTTTAGCCTGTCCCAAAGCGGGTGGTGATGGGGATTATAAAGAACGAAAGGGAGGCGGCCATCATGAGCCAGTTTCCTAGGTCTGGTTAGAGGAGACATTGCCCTTCCCTTAAGCGAACAGCAAGTATGATGCAAAGCCATTTTCCAAGAGCTGTAGTTCCAAAGAATCCCCAATTTAGTTCTATGTTGAGCATCCACCTTTTAGCCCTATTGTATTTTGGTTTGAAAACACTAGGTGGCCGCGGTAGAGTCGGGGGGGGGGGGGGGTTGACTTAAATATGAGGGTACACGGTGGGAGAATTGTTGAATCACATTCATTCAAAATGACCTCTGGAATCCCGATGGGTGAAATAAGAGTTGAGGGCGGGGGCGGGGAAAGAGGAAGGAATATTTTTGGTGAAGTTTGAGTCCCAAACCGATTGGGTATTTAAACAGGAGAATGCCTACCAACGAGCAGTTTAGTTGGTCGAGGATATTAAACTGGGAAGAAAGGTCCTGAAAAAAAAAGGCCGGAATGTGGAAACTTGGCGACTGGACCTCCCCAGAGGAAAAGCCTTTAGAGAATCGAGGCTTGACCAAAGCAGCTGGGTGGAATCCAGGCAAGCTCGGTCACTTAAGTTAGGATTCTGAATTCAAAGTTCAACCTGAGGCCAGCTAAGGTGGTGCTCCATTAGGGGGACTTAAAAGAACAAAGCAGCAGAAGATAAATTGAGGGCTCAACGGAAGACTTAGTATTTAAAGTCCCAGACCTTTAGCCAGCATGGTCCTTGGGGATATCTTGGGCCATTGTTGACATGGGCAGTTTTTACTATTTAGTATTTAGCTTTTAGTGCTTACTATAAATAGCTTTGAATAACATACTTGGGTTGAACTAAACATAAGAACTTATTTGAGCCCGGCGCCAGTGGTTCACGCCTCTTAACCTAGCTACTCAGGAGGCTGACATCTGAGAATCATGGTTTAAAGTCGTTTGGGGCAGGAAAATCCGTGAGACTCTTAATTCCAATTAACCACCAGAAAACCTGAAGTGGTGTTGTAGTTTAAGTGGTAGAGCGCTCACCTTGAGCTGAAGAGCTCAGGGACATTATCCAGGCCCAGAATTCAAGCCTCACAACTGACAAAAAAAAAAAAAAAACAAGAACTTATTTGAAGTTGTTTAGATTTTTGTTTTGTTTTGTTTTTGCCAGCCCTAGAGTTTGAACTCAGGGCACTGTCCATGAGCTCTGTTGCTCAAGGCTAGCAATCTACCACTTGAGCCACAGCACCAGTTCTGGCTTTTTCTGTTTATGTGATACTGAGGAATCAAACCCAGGGCTTCGTGCATGGTAGGCAAGCACTGTACCACTAAGCAACATTCCTAGCCTAGATTTCTTCTTTCATTGAACTTCAGCACTCATGCATTTAATTTTACACTACTTCTATTTGCCTTTATTGTTGTGATCCTGAGATCACCCTTGGATGTTCTGGCTTCCTATTAAAAACAAACAAAAAAAACCTGTGTCTGTATGAGTGTGTGTGTGTGTGTGTGTGTGTGTGTGTGTGTGTGTGTGTGTGTGTGTGTAGTGTAGTTCCTGGGGTTTAAACTCATGGCCTGGGAGCTGACCCTGAGAAACAGGACTGGAGATTGTGAGCAGTGTCTGAAGGACTTAAAGCAGAGCAAACCCATGATCAGATTGGTATTTTAGAAGTCTCTTTCTAGCAGCTGTTAGGGGAATGATGAGAGTGTCAGAGAGTGTAGAGGCAGGAGATTGGCTAAAATGCTGTTGTAATAATATCCTTAGGCAGAACTGAAATCAGCCTGTGAGGATAGGGCACTCTTTTGTGTGTGCCCTTGTATATTTTCTTAGTTGTATCTGTGTCATATCTCTTTTTTTTTTTTTTTGGTTCGGTGGTCGGCCTGAACCCTGGGCCTGGGCGCTGTCCCTCAGCTCTTCAGCTCAAGGCTAGCGCTCTACCACTTGAGCCACAGTGCCACTTCTGGCTTTTTTTCTTTTTTTTTTCTTTTTGCTTATGTGGTGCTGAGGAATCGAACCCAGGGCCTCATGCATGCAAGGCAAGTGCTCTACCACTGAGCCACCTTCCCAGCCCCCCCCCGGCTTTTTTTCTTTTGTAGTGCTGAGGAATCAACTCAGGGCCTCAGGCATGCAAGGCAAGTGCTCTACCACTGAGCCACTTTCCCAGCCCCTGTGTCATATCTCTTCAGTTATGTTTGTAAGCTGCCTAAAAGATTATCTAGGCTACAGTGGCTCACGCCTATAATCCTAGCTACTCAGGAGACAGATCTGAGGATTGCAATTCAAAGCCAGCCTGGGCAGAAAAGTCCTTGTAAGACTCTTTTCATTTATTTATTTACTTACTTACTTACTTAATTTATTTTTGTCAGTCGTGGGTCTTGAACTCTGGGCCAGGGCGCTGCCTCTCAGCTCTTCAGCTCAAGGCTAGCACACTACCACTTGAGCCACAGAGCCACTGCCAGATTTTTCTGTTTATTTGGTGCTGAGGAATCAAACCCAGGGTCTCAAGCATGCAAGGCAAGGACTCATACCACTGAGCCACCTTCCCAGCCCTCCTGTGAGACTCTTATCTCCCACTCAAAAACTGGAAGTGGATCTGTGGCTCAAAGTGGTAGAGTGCTAGCCTTGAGCTGAAGAACTCAGGAGCTCAGGGACAGCACCCAGGCTCAGAGTTCAAGCCCCACAACCAACAACAACAACAAAAAAAATGTACAGGATGCTCTGGAAGGGAGCCTTGTTTAGTTGACCACATTACCCTCACCTTCTCCCTTCTGCCTAGGATTTTAGTAAATGGTATGTCACTAAATTTAATCTTCTCTATCTCATTTTGCAAGATGTTGCCTCAGGAACGACAAGGACTCAGCCATGCTCTTTTCTCTAAGCCTTTCTTTTAATAATTACCCCTGTAGCCCTTAGATCCTACCCCTTTCCAGTACTGGGGAATTCAATCCTCTTTTTAAGTCCAGTTTTGTGCCTAGGCAAGGTTAAGGACAGACATTTACTTTGTGTGCAGATAAACTGTCTTTATGAAGTAAGCATGCTTGGACCTTTTTTGGTGTGTACCAGTATTGGGACTTGAATTCAAGTCCTAGGCACTGTCCTTTAGCTTTTTCTCTCAAGACAAGGGCTCTATCACTTGAGCTACAGCTCCACTTCCATCTTTTTGGTGATTAACTGAAGATTAGAATCTCATGGACTTTACTGACCAGGCTGGCTTTGAATCATGATCCTCAGTTACTAGGATTATAGGTGAGTCACCATACCTGGCTAGACCTTTATTAAACAATATTAGTTAGCATAGCCAAGTTAGCATAGCCAAGTGCATCCCCTAACTTCTGGTATGTCTCTGACCCATGGGACAATTTCAAAGATTATGATGCAGGCAGAATTCATATTAAAATCTTTTCATGGCTGGGAATATGCTTAGTGGTAGAGTGCTTCCCTAGTATTCATGAAGCCCTGGGTTCGATTCCTCAGTACTATATAAACAGAAAAAGCCAGAAGTAGCTCTGTGGGTTAAGTGGTAGAGTGTTAGCCTTGAGCAAAGGAAGCTCAGGGATACTGCCCAAGCCCTGAGTTCAAGCCCCAGGACTGGCAAAAAAAAAAAAAAAATCATTTGTAGCACCTTAAAAATAATGTTGAAACAATCTCTAATGGGCTTTTTTTTTTTTCTCTTATAGGAGATGGCCTGGAGTTCTTACTGTTGGGACATTTGTTAATTTGGTTCTGGAATCACCCTTTGCCCCTGACCCCCAGCCAACCCTGGAGGAAATTATTGGACAGATCTCAGCAGGCTCAGGCACAGTTCCTGGCCTCTCCAGTTGGGGTTATAAATAACCACCAAAGCTAAACAGTCAAATAACCACATTTTGAAAATTGCTTTTTAAAAATTCACTATCCTATTTCAATAACAGTTATTTTCCCACCCCTACTCTTCATCTCCCCTTTTCCTCCACTTATCTACCTCACTTCCCTGATCCAAGCCCTCTAGGGGAGTCAATCTGAGCACAAAGCTGTTTTAGGATGAAGACATCCTTTTCCATATTTGACAGGGCCAGAGCCCTCGGGGCTGTAGTTATAGTTACGTGATGTTGTTATGGCAGCAGAGGCCTCAGGGCAACATATGTTCCTCAGTATAATTGGGTTTTCCTTAACAGACTGTCTCTCTCTGGGTTCTCCAAGCTCAAATTTACTTACCCAGAAGACTAGGGAATTGCCATTATGGATGGGTCTTCATATTTTGATTTCAGTAAAACCAAATTCCTCCTTCCCAGGATGGCATGTTCCCGGAAACCATAGGTTGAGACTTTATATTGAAGGCATTTTTATTTATTCTCTGACTAAATATTTACTGAGCATCTGATATTGGCTAGATATTGAGCTGGGAGCTGAATGTACACTGCATAAGCCCCTATGTGCCTTCCCCCGTCAGTTTAGGACCATATATATATATATATGGTCCTATGTACATATATATATATATATATATATATATATATGAAGACCTTAGAAGAGCATGACTTTACTGTCCTCAGCCCCTTCCACATCTTCAAAAATCACTAACACATTGTAATAATAACAGTAATGTTTTTAAGGAAAATAATCCATACATGTGCACATGCATGCCAATCCTGAGGCTTGAACTCAGGGCCTGGATCCTGGCTGAAGACTAGAGCTCTACAACTTGAGCTGCATCACCACTTCCAGCTTTGTGGTGGTTAATCTTGAGCAGCTAGGATTACAGGCTTGAGCCCTGCCACCACCACCGCCACCCCCCCCCCACCCCCCCCCAGTTGGGTAGCCCAGTTGGCTACCTCTCTCCTATTGACCTTCCAATTATACTGGTAGTGACCTCTGCCAAGTATATGTGCTGTTGAGAAATGCTGAGATTGAGAATAATCTGCATAGATGTAGAGGACAGCAGTTAAACAGGTTAAGTCTGCTCTCAGAATACTGAGGGCTAGAATTGTGGCTCAAGTGGTAGAGCACCTACCTGAGTTAAACCCCAGTACTGATTGGTTATGAACTATCTTACCCAGAACTTAATCTAGATACATATATGAAGATGGAATAGTGAGACCCTTTAAAAGTTGTTTTTAAAAAAGGGGGACAGAAATAAGAAAAAGCAATGGAATAATTTTTCAAAGTACATTATAAATGTGTATGAAATATCACGATGAAACCGCTTAATAAACACTAAGGGAAAAAAAGGAAAAGGTGTTGAGAGGCCACTTTATTTTATTTTATTCTTTTTTATTTTTTGGTCGGTCGTGGGGGCCTGAACTCTGGACCTGGGCACTGTCCCTCAGCTCTTCAGCTCAAGGCTAGCGTTCTACCACTTGAGCCACAGCGCCACTTCCGGCTTTTTCTGCTTATGTGGTGCTGAGGAATCGAACCCAGGGCCTCATGCATACAAGGCAAGCACTCTACCACTGAGCCACCTTCCCAGCCCAAGAGGCCACTTTAAAAGCCAAGGTTAGGGGGAGGATGGGATGGGAAGGGGAAACAAAGGAGGAAGCTACAAGGCTTGATAAGAAATATACTCACTGGGGGGCTGGGAAGGTGGCTCAGTGGTAGAGCACTTGCCTTGCATGCCTGAGGCCCTGAGTTTGATTCCTCAGCGCACATAAGCAAAAAGAAAAAAGCCAGAAGTGGCGCTGTGGCTCAAGTGGTAGAGTGCTAGCCTTGAGCTGAAAAGCTGAGGGACAGCGCTCAGAGTTCAGGCCCCACGACTGGACCCCCCCCCCAAAAAAAAATAAATGTACTCATTATCTTGCCCATGTAACTGTAACCCCTCTGTACAGTATTTTCACAATAATAATAAAAAAAAGCCAAGGTTACTCTCACCCACTATAACAATCATAAAGATGGTTTTGTAGACACTATTTTCCTGGTGACATGGAAAAACTTTGTTTCTCAAGCCAACCACAGTAGGATGAAAAATATTCTGCCATTCGTAAAATTCGTATTGTAAGATGCTTTACCAGGCATGGTGACTAGGAATAGGGTGTTCCCTCAGTCATTTACATATGTTTATTCAAACTCCTTTGCGACTAAATGTACCCAAATGTGAACCAACTGGCCAATGTGAGAGATGCAAGCTACAGCTAGGAAAAAGCATCTTCTGTACTTAACATGGGGTAGTTTATACATGGTTCAAATACGCAACCTTGAACTCTTAGTCGGTCAGGAACAATCTGAAGTTATTAACTCCAGCACAATCTCAAGTGTTAAGGGTTTTTTTGTTTTTTGCTAGTATGGAAATTCCATGAGAGTGAGTGGGCATCTGGTCATTTTATTACCTGCCAAGCCTTGCCAGCAGATGTCACTACACCAAGCCACCTTCTCCAACGATATATCTAGGATAAAAGGAAAGGCTCAGCATGAATTCATCCACTTTAAACTCCTATATTTTCCCTTTGGCTTCCATTAGAACTTGGAAAACAATTAAGGATATGTGTATATGTACATATAGATACATAGTTCCCAACAGATGGGGCCCCTAAACTCACTAGGTCTAGAACCAAGGCTCAGGTAGAGGTAGAGCTCTTATCCAGAGAGGTTCTCTGGATTGGGTGGGGAGCATAGCTGCTATAGGAGGGAAGGCAGGGTAAGGAGACCATTTAAGTGGAGGGTGTACATGACAGAGTTTTCCACAAGTAAGGCCTATAGTCTTGGGGCTGTTCCAAACATCACTGTGACGCTGATACTTAAGGCAGAAGTACTCCACCCACCCTCCACCCTGCCTCTGTCCACCCTGGCAGTGGCTGTCACTTGCCTGAGAGCTGTAAGCTGGAGCTGGTCCATTAGTGCTAGCCAGATGTAGCCCTGTCTTGTTAAGATACTAGGAAAGTTCCTAGCAGTTCAGACTCTATACTGCTCCTTTCAGACAAGTAAGTAACATTAGTAACCTGTGAAAAAGGGACTTCTATTTCTATGCAGACTTTTTTTTGTGCTGGTCCTGGGGCTGGAACTCTGGAACTCTGTCTTTCAGGTTTTTTTGCTCAAGGCTAGTGCTCTGCAACAAGTCACAGCTCTACTTGTGGCTTTCTGGTAGTCAATTGCAGTCTCATGGACTTTCCTGCCCAGGCTGGCTTCAAATCACAATCCTCAGATTTCAGCCTCCTGAGTAGCTAAGACTGCAGTTGTGAGTCACCAGTGCCCAGCCTGTGAAGCTTTTCATTCTGTTTGCTATCCAAAGTGGGATAATTACCAAAGTCCTTACATGGCTTACAGTCTTTCCTGATCCGTCCTCTGGCTAATTTCAGACCCATCTTATACAAACCTCTGCTTTATTCTCAGGGATATAGCCTTTATTGACTTTCCTGCAGTTCCTTAGGGATGCAGTGGTTCCTTCTGCCTCAGGATCTTTGCATTTTTTTTTTTTTTTTTACTTTGACTGGAATTTTCTTTACCCATATGCTGCTTTGCCTACTTCTATTCATCTTTCAGATATCAGCTCAAATGTTGTTTCCTCAGGAAAGCTCGCTCTGAGCCTTCCAGACTAGATCAGAGTCCCCATGTGTACATTGATTGCACAGTGTACTTTTCTCCATTTGTAGTGACATATTTGTGAGGCATTTGTATTGTTTGCCATATCACAGTATGGCAAAGAGTAAGGGCAGTGTTCATACTACCTACCATTACAGTTCTAGCACCTGTCAGTGTATGGCACTTAGTAGGCATTCAGTAATTACTGAGTCTATAAATAAATGATGAGTATACAAATAAAGGAGATCAGTTAATGTAGCCATACATTTTAGAGTATTTGCATGTGAAATACAGTGCCTATATTCCTTAGTAGGTTATTCTACTTGCTAAGAAAGACATATCAAACAAAAAGCCAGATGTAGAGCTATGCCTTAAGTGGTAGAGTGCCAACCATGATCAAAAAAGCTCAAGGACAGTGCCCAGGCCCTGAGTTTAAACACTAGAACTGGCACACACACACGCGCGCGCACACACACATACACACACACACAAAGAAAAAAGAAAAGAGAGACATATCAGAATCTAAGGAAGGTCATTCAAATTGGTCAAAGTGGAAGCTACTATATGAAGCAAAATTAAAGACTGGAAAAAATGGAGGTTGAGGTTACGATCCATGTGTATGAAGTATAAAGGATAGGCTTGGATTAGTTTGTCATATCCAAAGGTGCTTGCTAAGGGAAATCTTTAGAAAACCAGACTGTGAAGGGCCGGGCACTGGTGGCTCACGCCTGGACTCCTAGCTACTCAGGAGGCTGAGATCTGAGAATCACGGTTCAAAACCAGCCTGGGCAGGAAAGTCTGTGAGACTTTTATCTCCAATAAACCACTAGAAAACTGGAAGTGGCGCTGTGGCTCAAGTGGTAGAGTGCTTGCCTTGAGCTGAAGAGTGCAGGAACAGCACCCAAGCCCAGAGTTCAAGCCCCACGACCAACAACAACAAAAAAAGAAAAGAAAAAAAAGACTGTGGATTCCGCAGAAGAGAACTTTTTGTTGTTGTTGTTGTTTTGCCAGTCATGGGCCTTGAACTCAGGGCCTATGCACTGTCCCTGAGCTGCTTTTGCTCAAGGCTAGCACTCTATCACTTGTGCCACAGCGCCACTTCTGGCTTTTTCTGTATGTAGTACTGAGGAATTGAACCCAGGTCTTCATGCATGCTAGGCAAGCACTCTACCACTAAGCCACATTCCCAGCCCCAAGGGGACTGTTTTATTTATCTGCATATCCCCCAAACCTAGCATGATGCCTGGGACATAGTAGGGGCTCCATAGATGTGTGTAAAGTAGTTGAAATTTAAGCTGGGTGCTGATGACTTACACCTGTAATTGGGAGGCTAGGATCTGAGGATCACTGTTCAAAGCCAGCGTAGGCAGGGAAGTCTGTGAGATTCTATCTCCAATTAACTACCAAAAAGCCAAGTGGTAGAGTGCTAGTTTTGAGTGCAAAAAGCTCAGGGTTAGCATCCAGGCCCTGAATTCAAGCCCCAGGACCAGTACACACACACACACACACACACACACACACACACACACACACACACACAATTTTTTAAAGGGAGATAGACTTAGATCTAGGGATAAGGTAGTAGCAATAATTCACTTGAGAAACTCCAGAGGCAAAAGAAGAAAAGTATGAATAGGGTCAAGGAGAGTTCCTTTTACATGTATAGACAATAACCACACAATGGACTGTTTCAGGGACATTAAGGCTATTCAAGATCCATCCCTTGACCTTTTGAGATCTTCCTTATGAAGGGCAATTACCATGCAGCTCTCACAAAACACATCTTCCTTCCACCAGCAGGGACCAAATCCAAACTGTATAAATCACTGACTGGTTTCGCTCTCTCCCTGAGTTGATGTGATTTCCTTCCTTGCTTTCCATACTCTTGTGTATAGGTCTTCTTGATCCCTCGGGTATATTCTACTCCGTTTCCCACCACAGAAGGAAAAATCCCAGAAGGTGGTGTCCTTCAATCAGAAGTAAAAATGGCTGGATCTCTCAGGGCAACCAGTGCTTGGGCCTGGTATTCCTTAGCCCACAGCAGGGAGACCATTAGCCTTGCTCCCAAGAATCCATGCAACCAGCATCCCTGACATTTAGCCTTCATCCCTGGCACTTAACCTGCTGGCCTCATAAGAAGGGACATTTCAAATAGTTTTCCTTGAAGCCATGGAGAGTTCAAAAGAATTCTTGTACATTAAAAAAGTAAATCCTCTAAAACCAGCAGCTATTGAGCCACTTACCTTACTTATTTCTTGCCCTTTGCAACAATGTGGTGCTTAAAGAAAAAGTTGAGGACTTGAACCAGTGTCTGTTAGCCTATTTCAGCTAGTTCCACTGGTCTCATACAAAATACTATCAGAGTCTTGGGCCCCAGGAAGGGTAAAGGCAACATCCTATCCCAAAGCTGGCCTGGAGGCACAGGTGTCAAGAAAATTGATACCTTGCTCTGGTCAATGGCTTGCTGACATTTCACGAAACCTAGTCTCAGGCCTTCTTTTGGCTTCCCACCCTTATCCTTCCAATTCCTATAAATCACTAAGTATTAAATACTGACTGGAGGACCGTGCTTCCTCATCTCTACTCTGAAGCTCCCTGACAGAAGCTTCAAACTATTCATGGAGAAAAAAGAGAAAGGGCAGCAGGCGGGGTGCCCATCTCTTATATACCAGGCACAGAGGCTAGCCACTACCCAGTAGTGTTCTGGCAGGCTGGGCAGGCAATGTAGCCAGTATTTTCTGGCACTGGAGAGCACAATCCAGCAAGAATTCCCTTATTTGACTGCTCCACCCTGGAGATGGGGAGACAGAGTCAAAAAATTGAATCTTTTTCTCTTTTGATATGTTCATCATTTCAAAATTAAAACACACTTTTAGGCCTGGACAGATTCTTACCTTCTCTCTCATCCTTTTCTACTAAGTCTCCCCTAAGGCCTCCACTAGTGGCTTCTCTTTTGACCCCACAAAGAGCTCTCTCACTTGCCCTAGAACAGTACTGCCTTAAGAGTTTTAGTTCCCTCGTGCTGGCACTTTCTTAAAGGGTAGCACTACCCTGCCACCTTCTTTGGTCCTTTCTGGCTTCTCCTCAAAGGGAGCCCCCTATCCTTTTCTCTTCCTGAAAAGTAGGGAGCTCAGAAAATGGGAATGGATTTGGCCCTAACCATTGGACACAGACACAACAATGCACTAAAGTATTCCTACAGCTAGATCCCACCAGACAGATCTATAATTTCTAATAGAAACACAATCAAGTTCTCGAGAGTTTAGATCTGGGGAAGCAGGGAAATGGGTAAAACATTTCTGATCTTCCCTCTGATCAAATGCACGGAGTCCTGCTGTAATGATTATGCATACAGTCTGGAAGCATGTGGAGCTGTCACTTCCACTATATAACCTTTAACATGTTTCCTAATCAATTTGAGGCTCAAGTTCCTCACCCATGATATGGTGCCTACTGTGTCACATGGTCTTGAGGACAGTGGTTCAGTGAGAATGTATGCTTCCAACAAGTAGAAGTTTCCTTCTATTCTGGATAGTAGTGGCAAATGTCATGGTGTGGTTATGTCACTTCCTTCCTGGTGTTACTGTTGTATAGGTGAAAAGGCTTCTTGGGCTTTCTCTGGAATTCAGAGCCACCACTGGCACAGGAATTCCAGTGTGTCTCATGTATTTGGGAAGAAATCTGAATCGACTGAGTTGGTATCTATACTTTGACTCCACATTCTAGGCCAACACTCAGGAGGCTAGAGAATTGGATGGAGCTTTTGGGGTGGGACTTCTAGGAAAGGTGCCAGCTTATGTGATATTATCAGAGTGGCAGGGAAGAAGCAAGGCCAAGCTACTTCCTACCCCACCAGCATACAGACTACTTTGTAAACTACTCAGCTTTTGCCAAAGTTGAATGGAAGCTGGGGTCACAGAGGCCACTGGTGGAATGTACTGGAACATTCCAGAGCCTTCTGAGGCACCACACAACTCCTTGAGGCATTGAATCATCAGGGCTTCTGGAACTGTATATAAGTCTCTCATCCTGAGCCATGCATAGCAAGAGAAATCACCTACTCTGAAAGAAATTGCTACCAAGTTGCTAAATGGGAGGAAAGCCAATCCAGCCTTTTGAGACTTTCTCATTAGAAAAACTTTGCTGTCAAGGCCATTTTATTGAGCCAGAGCCATCTTCTGGAATAGATGTGTTAGGAACAGGAAATCGACAGGAAAAGCCAGGAACAGACACCTAATTCAGTCAGGGCTGAAGAGATGGCTAGAATGTGAGTAGTCTCCATTCCTTCAATTACAAGCAGATTGACAGTGGTGGAATGAAATGTAAAATCAGAGCCTCTCTCCTGCACAGATTCCTTACAAGGCCCTATACCTAATTCTGTGTTTTATAGTTTCCTTATTCTTTGCCTTAAAGAGGAACTCCAAAAGCATTATTCAAAAAAGGAGGGCTGGGGTTATAGCTTAAAGGAAGAGCCCTTGCCTACCATACAAGAAAGAAAAAAGACAAAGCAGCAACAATATCATGCCTTCAGGCACCAGTGGCTCATGCCTATAATCCTTGCTACTCAGGAGGCTGAGTATCAAAGTTCAAAGCCAGCCTGGGTAGGAAAGTCAAAGAGACTCTTATCGCCACTTAAAGAGCAAAAAGCTGGAAGTGAAGCTGTGGCTCAAGTGCTACAATGTTAGCCTTGAGCACAAAAGCTCAGGGACAGTGTCCAGGCCCTAAGTTCAAGCCCTAGGACCAGCACAGCAACAACAACAAAAATCATACCTCCAAAATCTCTGGAGTTTTTATACTTCTAGTATGTAGAGCTTTTAGCCTCAAGTTTCAAGCGGGATTAGAAATTTTGTTGGAATAACAGCCAAATACTCAACTTATAAAAATCAACTTGACCTTGCTAGATGCAGTGGCTTACCCTCACTGCTGATAAGAAATACCGGAGTTCACGGGTCACTTTACTCAGAATTTTGGAAAAAGGACAAAATATACGAAATGGCTCAGAAGAAATTATAAAGCTGCCTACAAGCTAGTATACAATAATGAGCTACAAACTAAACACCACAGTCCTAAGCAAAACATTAGTGTCTGATAGAGGACATATCAACTGGAAATTGAATCAAACAATGGTGTAGAAGATGGAGTTGCAGGAAGAGGATAAATCTCATTTATCAAGTTCCAGAAAAAGAAAATAATAATAATCTCTCTCTCTCTCTCTCTCTCTCTCTCTCTCTCTCTCTCTCTGTGTGTGTGTGTGTGTGTGTGTGTGTGTGTGTGTGAACTCAGGGCCTTCCCTTCTTGCTTGGCTTTTTCCACTTAAGGCTGGTACTCTACTACCACAGCTCCATTTCTGGCCTTTTGCTGGTTAATTGGAGATAAGAGTCTCCCAGACTAGGTTTGAACCTTGATCCTCATATCTCAGCCTTCAGAGTACCACTGGTATCCAGCTGCAATTACTTTGTTTGTTTGTTTGTTTGTTTTTGTCATGGGGCTTGAACTCTGGCCTGGATGCTTTCCCTGAGCTCCTCAGCTCAAAGGAGAACGCTCTACCACTTGAGCAACAGCACCACTTCTTGTTTTCTGGTAGTTTATTGGAGATAAGAGTCTCAGGGACGGGGCTGGGAAGGTGGCTCAGTGGTAGAGTGCTTGCCTTGCATGCATGAGGCCCTGGGTTCAATTCCTCAACACCACATAAGAAAAATAAAGCTGGAAGTGGTGCTGTGGCTCAAGTGGTAGAGCGCTAGCCTTGAGCTGAAGAGCTGAGGGACAGCGCCCAGGCCCAGAGTTCAGGCCCCATGACCAGACCCCCCAAAAAAAGAGTCTCGCGGACTTTCCTTCCTGGCAGGTGTGAGCCACCAGTGCCCGGCTTGCAATTACATTTTTTAGGCATACTTGAAGGAAGTGGGAATAATAGAGTGAAGAGGACTATAGAGGAGGAGTAAAGAAAATAGGTCTTTTGATTTACTCACAGTCTACTGGTGATGTACTGAATCAATATCTCCCCTCCAAAGAATTTTCTCTCTGGGGTGGGAGTGCCTGGGAAAGTTGGGCATGGGGGAAAGGCTGCAAACTGCTTTCCTCAAGGTGCTTCTCTAGAAACCAGCTGGATCCCAAAGGTACCATAAATTACATGGCACAGTGGAATCATAATATATATTACTTCATTTTCCTGTGAAGTACCTTCTTTATGCTGGGCACAGTGGAGGATTTTATGGCAATGGTCAAAACATACATGTTACTCTTGGAAAGCTTATCTTTCTTTTCTTTTTCTTTTTCTTTTTTTTTGTCCATCGTAGAGCTTATACTCTGGGCCTGGGCGCTGTCCCTCAGCTCTTCAGCTCAAGCCTAGTGCTCTACCATTTGAGCCACAATGCCACTTACAGTTTTCTGGTGGTTAACTGGAGATAAGAATCTCATGGACTATCTTGCCTGGGCTAGCTTTTAACTACCATCCTCAGATCTCAGCCTCCTGAGTAGCTAGGATTACAGGTGTGAACCACTGGAGCCCAGCTAGCCTATTTTTAAAAATTAGAAACACCAACCTAGATATTCCATAGTCCAAAGCTACTTCTTGTTGGTCACTGGTGGCTCATTCCTGTAATCCTAGCTATTCAGGAGGCTGAGCTCTGAGGATCGCTTGTTCAAAGCCAGACCAGGAAGGAAAAACTGTGAGACTGATCTCCAATGACCACTAGAAAATTGGAAGTGGTGCGTGGCTCAAAGTGGTAGAGTGCTAGCCTTGAGCAAAAGTGCTCAGGGAGAGCACCCAGGCCCTAAGTTCAAGCCCTATGACTGGAAAAACAAAACAAAATAAAATTGTATCTTCCATCTCTCACAGTGACCTTTTAGCAATATCACAAGGGAATAGATAAATTTGTTTCTTAAGACATTTCCCTAAAAAATTGCTATGGATCTATAATCTATAAATTTATCTAAATCCCTTCTTTTGGGAAACACTTTGATTAAAATAAAATTTCCACACCATAAAATCCATCCATTATACATGTATTATTCTATTTTTTTTTTTGTTAAGGTATATTCAGGTTTAGGTTTCACTTGCAAATAATTCCTGCTCCCACCTAAGCAACCTAAGCAACCACTGATCTGTTTCCTATTTTATAAATTTGCCTTTTCTGGGCATTTTATATACTCAGAATTGAACATATGTAGACTTGTATCTGGCTTCTTTCACCTAGCATCATGTTTTCAAGTTCCATTCATGTTGTAGCATGTATTAGTATTCTGTTCCTCTTAGAAGTTATATATATATAGTGAGTTGTGGGCCTGAACTCTGGGCCTGGGCACTGTCCCTCAGCTCTTCAGCTCAAGGCTAGCACTCTACCACTTGAGCCACAGCGCCACTTCTGGCTTTTTTCTTTTTGCTTATGTGATGCTGAGGAATCGAACCCAGGACCTCATGCATGCAAGGCAAGCGCTCTACCACTGAGCCATCTTCCCAGCCCATAGAAGTTATATTTTGAATGAATCATAAATAACAAAATGCAAGAGACCTGGTCCCTTGTCCTGCTTCTGTTATGCTGAGGGACCCTTGGCATGTCTTTCCCTGGTCTGGGGTTTGAACACAAGGGGTTTGAATCACATACAATCTCTACTGTCTCTTCTACTTTTTTTTTTTTTTTTTTTTGGTGCCAGTTCTGGGGCTTGAACTTAGGGCCTGGGCAATGTCCTTGAGCTTTTCTGCTCAAGTCTAGTGCTCTACCATGTGAGCCACAGCTCCACTTCTGGATTTTTCATGATTAATTGGAAATTAGAGTGTCATAGGCTGGCTTCAAACCACAATCCTCAGATCTCAGCCTCTTAAGTAGTTAGGATTACAGGCATGAACCACCCACACATGGCTACTTATTTTTTTAAAAACAAATATAAATTATATTTTTTATGGAGTGTCATTAGGCCTGATAAAAGATCTTCAATCTTGCATTTACTTTTTGCAGATTTGAAAATTTCTAGTGTTAGGAATGAGGAAAGTCTTTTCAAAAACTGCAGTTTAACAAGAAAATTAGACTACCAGTTAGAGCAAAAGGAGAGTTAAGGAGTAAATATCATCTAGTACAAGTGGAGAGGAGTGAGAAGGTAACAAAGAAGACATAATGTAGTGGGCCACATAAGAAATGAAATATGTCAGAGAAATATGGAAGGTCAAAATCCAGGCCAGTTGGTTACCCTGGGAATAGGAGGGAAGGGAAGTAACAGGGAGAGGGAGGCTACCAGAATGGGAAGAGGTGCTGAGGGATAGGAACCCCCTCCCTACTCTGTTCCCATAACCTCATTCATTCCCTCAACCCTCCTTCCCATTCCCTCTCCGGCTGTTCTGCTCCTTCAGCTCTGACCCCATTTCCTCAGGATTTCGTTCCCTGAGGAGCTGGGCCTGACATTTCAGACAGAGGCTGAGTAAAGGAGGTAGGTCAGAAAGAGACACTGCGTGTCTGCGTCATCTTATATTCTGTCTTATTATTTTGGGACTCAGGGGCCAACTATGTAAACA
The DNA here is from genome assembly GCF_019054845.1 of Dipodomys spectabilis. Classification (NCBI taxonomy): domain Eukaryota; kingdom Metazoa; phylum Chordata; class Mammalia; order Rodentia; family Heteromyidae; genus Dipodomys; species Dipodomys spectabilis. The sequence goes on along the minus strand of NW_024870695.1, from coordinate 16,113,177 downwards.
CATAGACGTTTACCAGGAAGTTCAGAGATAATCCCTTAGAGGCCAAGGAATAGCAAAACTTTTCTAGTCTGTGCCGAACAATTGCTACTGGTTGTCATATCCTTGTGGGTTGTTGTGGCATAAATGAGCCACAGGGAAGAACTCAAGATGTCTAGGTACAGGGCCAGAGAGCACTTTCATAACTACAAAGTTCCTCTTGAAAATGGCAACTCTAGGCTTTCTCTATTCAATAGCCAGCCAGATAACTCTGCTGACTTATCTGCTACAGTTCCCCCAAAGGCTTTTGTCCTTGGTAATACCTCAGAATCCTACAGCTTTTTGGATCTCAGTCCAGATAGAGACTGCTTAGGAAGTGGCTAAACCTCTGACTTGTATCTGTAGGACACTTCTAATTCTTTAAGCCATCACTTATCTATGACCACTGTGTATATACCAAGAGTAGTCTGGGATCAAGTATTCAAACATTTGCTGTTGGAACCCCATAAAACTTAGCGTCTGAGAGGTAAAAAACTTGGTATACTTAGTAAATATAATCCTCAACTTTCTATGTTATTGAATGCCTGCTAACCCAAAGTCTCTTAAAGTAGAAACCAGGTCATATCTCTTAGTCAGAATAACATCTAACCTAGTGCTGCTTCAGTTTGCAGTCTTCTAGGTCTGCTGGGCACCTTGAATATTATTGCTATTCCTTAATTCCTAGATCAGTGCCTGGCATGTGGCAGCAAAATAGCTGAATGAGAATACAAAGTCTTGGGCTGGGAAGTTGGCTCAGTGGTAGAGCTCTTGCCTTGCATGCATGAGGCCCTGGGTTCAATTCCTTAGCACCACATAAGCAAAAAGAAAAAAGCCGGAAGTGGCACTGTGGCTCAAGTGGTAGAGCACTAGCCTTGAGCTGAAGAGCTGAGGGACAGTGCTCAGGCCCAGAGTTCAGGCCCCATGACGGGACCCAAAAAAAAAAAAAAGAGAATACGAAGTTTTGAGTTCAAGCTCTGGTACCAGCACACAAAAGAAATTTGTGTGTGTGTGTGTGTGAGCTTTTTTGCCAAAGCTAGCACTCTACCACATGAGCCACAGCTCCACTTTCAGTGTTTTTGGTAGTTAATTGGAAATAAGAGTCTCACTGGCTTTCCTGCGCTGGCTGGCTTCAAACTATGACACTCAGATCTCAGCCTCCTGAGTAGCTAGGATTACAGGCAATAAGCACTGGTGCCCAGCAATAGATAGTTTTATAAATAGGGTATCTCTCCTTAGCAGCACACAGTCTTTCCAAAGCAATAATTATGGCTTCTTTCATTAGAGGAAACAGGCTGATCTTTTTTTTTTTTTTCAGGCTTATCTTTAGATGAAGTCCTTATCATCCCATCATGCCCAGGCTAGGAGAACCCATCAAAGATAGAGAATGGAACAAGAGCCAGCTGGTTGGGCATGATACCTTATAAAGAGAGGGCAGAATTCTCCTATGCATGCCTGACTTCTGATCTATTAGCTAGGATTAACTTCAGTGTTTTTTTGCTAGCAATTTATCAGGAAAGACCATAACTTTCTGGACTCAGAAGATTCAATTCCTTATCTCATTTCTTTTTTCTTTTTCTTTTTCCCTTCTTCTTCTTCTTTGTGCTCATTCTGGGCTTGAACTCATGGCCTGAGCATGATCCTTGAGCTTCTTTAGCTCAAGGCTAGCACTCTAGCACGAGAGCCATGGCTCCACTCCTGACTGCTTTGGTAGTTCATTGGAGATAAGAACTCAGACTTCTCATGCCTGGGCTGGCTTCTTACAGAGATCCTCAGATCTCAGCCTCCTGAGTAGCTAGGATTAAAGGCATAAGCTACCGGTTCCACTGGTGCAGGATTAAAGGCATAAGCTACCGGTTCCACTGGTGCAGTGTTATTTCTAGTGTCTCTTTTTTCTTCTGTCCAGAGCCCTGATTCCTATTACCTTGGTTTTGTCACTTGTGGGGGCTGAACTCTGGGCCTGGGCACTGTCCCTCAGCAATTCAGCGCAAGACTAGTGCCCTACCACTTGAGCCACAGCACCACTTCTGGATTTTTTCTGCTTATGTGGTGCTGAGGAATCGAACCCAGGGCCTCATGCATGCAAGGCAAGCACTCTACCACTGAGCCACCTTCCCAGCCCTATTACCTTGGTTTTTGGAATAAAGTTTGAACCATATCATTCCTCTTTCCAGAAACAATGCCTTTTTACAACATACCATTTTATCTTTAGAACAAGTCTGTAAGGTTGATAAAGCAGGAGTGATTTATGGTACAGAAAGAGGAAGCCACTTACTTGCCCAAGTGTTTCAAGATCCTTCATCTCAAGGCTTTTACCTCTACTCACAGTAGAAGGCTCTGCTTATAAAAATAATACTCTCTCTCTCTCTCTCAGAATCTACATGTGAGGGGCCTCAAATGATATAAGTCATCAGGCAAGGTCAAGAGATCAAGCAGTCTTTTCCTGTCAGGCAGTTCTACAAAGTGGGGAAATCTAGAATCAAAAGACATGATGTAAGTCCTGAACTTGCCATTTACTCACTAGAAGATCCTGGGCAAGACATTTAGCCTCTGCAACTTAAATTTTGTAGAACAAAGACTATTGTAAAAATCAAACAAGATGGGGGCTGGGAAGGTGGCTCAGTGGTAGAGCGCTTGCCTTGCATGCATGAGGCCCTGGGTTCGATTCCTCAGCACCACATAAGCAAAAAGAAAAAAAAAAAAGAATTAAACAAGATGATGTATGTGAGAACTGTAAAGCACCAGAGAAGTGTTAACTTTAACATCTCAGTCAAATTTACATATTTGGAGACTCTTTATGTAAAATAAAGATGGTAATCCTTCTTTGTTCTTGAAAATATTTTACAAAGGTATTAGTAGCTTATCTCTGGAGTCAGGCTGCCTGGATAACCTTGAGCATTTCCCATCTCCTAGATGTGATCTTGAGAATTAAATGAAATAATGTGTGTACATTGTTTAAAATGTCCTTGGCATAGAGAAAAGAATTTAATAAATGTTAGTTGCAACCTTTACTGAATTTATTAATGAAGATGTGCACAATAAGACAGAGATCTGAACTCGGAATAAAAAAGATTCACCCTGGGGGCTGGGAAGGTGGCTCAGTGGTAGAGCTCTTGCCTTGCATGCTCAAGGCCCTGGGTTCGATTCCTCAGCACCACATAAGCAAAAAGAAAAAAGCCGGAAGTGGCGCTGTGGCTCAAGAGGTAGAGCGCTAGCCTTGAGCAGAAGAGCTGAGGGACAGCGCGCCCAGGCCCAGAGTTCAGGCCCCACGACCGGACCCAAAAAAAAAAAAAAAAGATTCACCCTCTACCAGGCACTGGTGGCTCATGCCTATAATCCTAGCTACTCAGGAGGCTAAGATCTGAGGATTGTTGCTCAGTCAGCCCAGGCAGGAAAGTCCTTGAGACTCTTATCTCTAGTCAACCACCAGAAAACTGGAAGTGGAGCTGTGACTCAAGTGGTAGAGCCTTGCCTTGAGCTGAAGAGCTGAGAGACAACTCCCAGGCCCAGAATTCAAGCTTCACAACAGAAAGAAAGAAAGAAAGAAAGAAAGAAAGAAAGAAAGAAAGAAAGAAAGAAAGAAAGAAAGAAAGAAAGAAAGAAAGAAAGAAAGAAAGAAAGAAAGAAAGAAAGAAAGACCTAGCTAATCAGGAGGCTGAGATCTGAGGATTGAGGTTCAAAATCAGTCCCTATAGGAAAGTCTGTAACACTCTTATCCTCTTATCCCCAATAAACCACCAGAAAACTAGAAGTGTCACTGTGGCTCAAGTGAGAGAACTCTATCCTTGAGCTGATGAGTGAGCTCAGGGACAGTGCCCAGGCCCATGACCGACCAAAAAAAAAAAAAAGATTCACGCTCTTTGGATTTCAGTTCCCTATTTGTACTATGATAAAAATTTACGGTTTTCCTATTCCAGAAAATCATAAAGGTTCTTATTTGTTTCGTGCTGCTCCTGGGGCTTGAACTGAGGGCCTATGCACTATCCCTGAGCATTTTCGCTCAAAGCTAGTACTCTACCACTTGAGCCACAGACCCACTTCCAGCTTTTTTGATGCTTAATTGGAAATGAGAGTCTCACAGACTTTCCTTCCCAGGATGGCTTTGAGCTGGGATCCTCAGATCTTAGACTCCTGAGTAGCTAGGGTTACAGTTGTGAGCCACTAGCACCCACCGTGAGGATTTTTTTTAAGTGCATGAAAACTTTGAGTTGAATGAAATTTAGAGACAATATAATTTATGGGGTGTGTGTGTGTGTGTGTGTGTGTGTGTGTGTGTGTGTATAGTATAGTGTTGGGATTGAACCACAGAGCTTTGTTAGGCAAGCACTCTAGCATATTTGTCTGTGTGTGTATGTGGGGGCTGTAGAGTACTCACGCTTGAGCTCAGGACTCTGAACTTCGGTACTTAAAGACAGTGCTCAAGCACTTGAGCCACAACTCTACTTCTGGCTTTTTATTTTATTTTATTTTAATTTTTTTGTCAGTCGTGGTTCTTGAACTCTGGGCCTGGGTGTTGTCCCTCAGCTCTTCAGCTCAAAGCTAGTGCTCTACCCCTTCAAGCCACAGTGCCACTTCCAGCTTTTTCTGTTTATGTGATGTTGAGAAATCGAACCCAGGGCCTCATGCATGTGAGACAAGTACTGAGCCACTTTCCCAGCCCTACTTCTGGCTTTTTATACAGACTAATGACTAATGAACTTTATCAGTTCATCAGTTTTGTTTATTTCTGTCTGCTTTTGGTAAGGTTGTCCTCTTTATGGAAAAGGAGTATAGCATTTCTAAAGCCAATTAAAAAGAGAAGAGATAGAATTCGTCTATCTTGAAGCAAATCCTTCACACCTGCAAGAGTACTGTCTTTGCAAAGAAAACTTTTCTATAGTATGTCCTATTGCCTCAATTTGTTCTGTGGATGTAGGCTAATTTTAATATTCAACCAACACTTCAATTCCCACTTTGAGTATTGTCTGCTTTCAATATTTAATCCCAGAATGACCTCTCTTTGCCTCATAGCGCGTTCCCAGTTTACCTCCTTTCTCTGATTAGTTAGTGTGGCTTTAGGGAATACCTTCTTTTTAACACTACGCTGGGCAAAAACAGAAATAGATTTCAAGAAATCTGAAGCAAGATCAAAAATAGAACTCAGCTAAATATAAGTCTAGAGAGAATTATCCAATTACTTGGACGGTCCCTAATCACAGACAATCCAGAGTTGATTGACTAGTTTTTGCCAATATGGAACAAAATGAATTAACATATATTAAGCGTAATATCTTTTTCTTTTGAAGAGTAATGACTCTTAGTAGTACTTAATTGCTGTTTTCTTCCCTCAATTTCTTCATATATTTTATAGCATGTGATTTTCACAAATGCTTGCATTCTCTTTTGGGACCATTAGTCTTGTTTTGACTTGTAGGGCAGAGAGCATTGAACAGGGAAGACCAGGTTTTGCTAATGGAGTTACTATGCAAACTTGGGCAAGTTTCTCAGTCACTTTGTTCCTTTCACTCTGTGAAAATAGACTTCCAGTGGACCACTCTGAAGAGAAAATTCCTAACTCCCTTTCAGAGTTCCAATCCATTGGATAATAGTTGTTATCGAAGTAGAGAGTTGGAAACGTGGAGAAAGACAAATGTTGAGTGTCACGTGAGACAAGGTAGCTATAAAGCGTGAGAGTATAATACAAATCACATGCAAATGCTTTACAAGCTTTGCATTAATTTGCAGAATCTTAGCAAGCACCACAGAGATCCTATGAAGATTACAGTTAATGTTTTTAAGTTAAACTAAGTGTAATGCCTTTTGAAGTTACCCTTTTCTTTATGTTACTGGGATTTAACTGCTCAAAGTTGGACACCCCACCCCTATAAAAATTTCACTAGTGTTTTATTACAACCTACGCCCAGACCCGCCTCCTGCAGAGCTTGACGTCACGTGACATCATATTTGCATACTACCTGGTCTGGGTGTAACGTTCCTCCTTCCTGGGACTTTTCATTGGCGGCTCTGGAGAACCAGCCCTCCTCGGGTAGGACCAATCAGCACCTTCTTGGGTGTAAGGAAGCAGGCGGGGACTGGGGTGGGGGTGGGGTCTTGGGTTGGATCGCTATGAACGTCGACCAATCATCTTTGGAAACGGAAGATCTTACAGTTAATTGGTTGAGAGGTGGAGTCTGGGGCTCCGTAGGCCAATTAGAGTTCTGAGCTGAGAGAGTCGATCACCGCCCCGTAGAGCAGATAAGTAGCTGCGGCGGGGGTTGGGGGCTGTGTGGGGCTCGCTGTGGGGCCGAGGCAGGCGGGTGGCCGGGAGGGTGATGGCAGGGGCCGCAGCAGGCGGCAGGGGCGGAGGTTCCTGGGGGCCGGGGCGCGGAGGGGCCGGGGGACTCCGGCGGGGCTGTTCTCCACCAGCCCCCGCCGGCTCCCCCAGGGCTGGGCTGCAGCCGCTCAGGGCCACAGTCCCCTTCCAGCTGCAGCAGCCGCACCAGCGCCGGGACGGGGGTGGCCGTGCAGGTGAGCCGGGACTGGAGCGGGTACTGGGGGGAGGAGCCGTTGGGGGTCAGGGGGTAAGAGGGTGAAGGGGACGGGGGGGGGAGGGGTACCGGGAGAAGTGTTAGAGGAAAGTGGACGGGGGGCGAGGAAAGGTGGTGGTGGTGGGGCGCGCAAAGTCTGCAAGGGCGGAGGAGCGGAAAGCTTTGGACGTGGGGTGCAGCGCAGAGGCTGAGGGTGCCGGAGTTGGGGCCGGGAGGTGAGGGGAGGAACCTGGCGGACCGAGGCTAGTTTGGGGGGCGTAACCGAAAAGTGGCAGAAGTGCCGTACGGGGATGAGTGGAAGATTCGGGGGATGGGAGCGAGGTGTGAGGAGGGGCGGGGGCGGGGGGGGGGGGGTGATGCGCCCTGTGCTGTGGGTTGTGCTGGGAGCGAGGAGCCGGTGGGCGCTGGGCGTCTGTCTGCACGAGAGGGGGAGGGGCATGGAGGAGAGCCTGGTGGAGCCATGTGTTACTTTTCCAGCTTGAGTTTGGCCCCAGCATCCCACTCTACAGCTCTGGAGTTCCTTTCTCCACCACTTCACCACTTCACGTGCGCTTCCCTTTATGCCACCTTCTGGAGCAGATTGTATCACAGCCGGTTGGAATAAGTTAGTTTAACGGTTTGTACTGCGGTGCAAATGCTCCGCTTCCGATTCCCTACAGTTGTAGGTTCCCAGATCGTCGACCTGCTTAATATGGCTGTCTGATTCCAACTATCCTGTTCGTGCCTGCATGTGTTTAGGACTTGGGCATTTTGCCTCTGCCTCCCCCTCCCCCCAATGTTGTATTGTCCTGAGCATTGCCAGCCAACGTGGCAGTGGGGTGAGGGCTGCAATCAAATATGTTGTGGCAAATACCCTACACTCTGAACAACACCGAAACAGGTTTTTGTTTTGTTTTTGTTTTAATAGTAACTTGGTGTATGGTGAGTGTGGAGAAACTAAGGAGGAGCAAGCTGAACCTTGCTTTCACACTCAAAGCTGTGAGGGGACCCACAAATGCAGTCACTTAGAAACGGAAAAGGAACCTACTTGTGTGAAGAGGTTGGCAGTAAGTTGAAAGTGAGGCTTGCATTTGATTTACACCAGATGTGAAAAGATCATTGCACACTTCCAAAGCCCCAGTCTGTACCAAATGTACAAAAGTCATGACTCTGACATCTTAACAGTTAATGATATTGTCTAAACCATGGTCTCTTGAGCTTCTGGAGATTGCTAATCTTAGTTGCTGCATGTCCTCCTCTGGAAACTATAGGTGTTACAGTGGCTTGCTAGATAGGAATGGTCTTTGAGGTCTTTGAGGTAGAATGCCCTCCTGTTTTTCTGGACGTCACTGTGTATCTTAATATCACATTTTAGAATGCAGAAACTTGGTAAAAATCTGGTAATAAGATGGTGACCGAGCAGTAAAAGTATTTGTAGAATCTGGTGGAGTAGAAGAAGGCAATGCCCAGACAAATTCATGCCTATCATGAACTGTAAAGCAAACCACAAGACTACAAACCTGTTGGTTTTGTTTGGGCTTCCTTGAAACCAAGGGAAGTTATTAGAACAACAAGCACCAGAACCTTGGTCACTTTCAGTAGAAATCAACAGAAAGCTTTCCTGTGTAGTAGCTGAAAACTGATTAGCAATCATATTTTAAGAGAAGTTATTTGGTGCATGCTACATAGCTAGTATAAAGGACAAACACTGGTAGGTGCTGTGCAAAAGGGAAGAATGTACGTTTGGATGCTTGGGTCTTTTACATGATTTGCTCCTTTTGTAGGGTCAGGGGTCCTAATATACTGATGAAAACATAGCTGCAGCTCTGCATAACTTGCCAGGTGGCTCAGGAAAAATTTAGTGGACTCATTATATATTGGGTTCATCCATTGTTTCTCCACCTATTAATATGTTCAGGTATTAATAAAGCATTTGTCTTTGTATAGTGAGATTATCTGTGGGTTTTCAGTAAGGTAGGAGAAAGAAAAAAGTAAAAGAATTGATTGCCAGGTGTCAGTAGCTCATGCTTGTGATCCTAGCTACTCTGAGGATGGAGGTTCAAAGGCAGCCCAGGCAGGAAAGTCCATGAGACTCTTATTTCCAATTAGCCACCAAAAGGCCAGAAGTAGAGTTGTGGTTCAAGTGCTAGAGTGCTAGCATTGAGTACAAAAGTTCCAGGTTCTGAGTTCAAGCTTCAAGACTAGCACAAAAATAGATAAATAAGAATAGCCTAAGCCAATGGACTTCTTTGTGGTCAGAAATTAAGGGAATGAATTTGGTCTTTGGTTTGGAGTCTTTTGTATGTTACTGTCAACCTTTACATGGCTTTGGAATGTGGCTTCATGAAGTGTGTGGTTTTCTTTAGACTAGTAGCACATATGTAATAGAAAAAGGAAACCCCTTACTATCTAAACACTTTAAGAGAATGGTGTTGGTAGTCACAATGCCTACGTTTCAGATCCAGGTTCTGCCATTTACTAGTTGTGTGGTTTTGGGGAAGTTACTTGACATCTGTGTTTCACTTTCCTCATCTGTGGATAATGTCTACATTCTAAGAATCAAATAAATCAACAAAGTGCTTAGGACAGTGCCTAGAACACAGAAGATGCTGTTAGAAGTATTTGTGGCTGCTTACATTGTTATTCCCTCTGCTGAACCAATGTGAGAGCACTGTTGGCTAGAGCCCATTGCCTTTTCAGGCTTCAAAGAGCAAACCCAGATTGGTTTGAAACCAGTACTGCAGGTTTCAGAATTTCAAGGCCTCCTGTTGCATTTTTATTCCCTCATCTTTTAAAATGAGCTCTCTTAAACAGCATTCTGAAGCCCAACTGTTTGAAAAAGCATATGAGCTGGGACTGGGTTTCAGGAACAATTAAGTGTCGTCACTGTTTCTGTTTCTCATCCCAAAATGATGTAACACTCCACTGTGCAGTTATCTCACACTGCACACCCTGCTGTGTTCTTGACAAGATAGATTAGGCCTTGCATAAAGGGTTATGGTGTAAAGAGTGAATTTACCTTCTGCGATCATTCATCCATAAGGAATGTCTTCATAAAGTGAGGAACAATTTCATTTTTATGAGACTGGGCAAGGAGTTAGTAAGACAGAGAGTAAAGAGAAAAACAAGGGTCAAGTCTAAGTTAAGAGTTAGCCAAGAGTGGGTAATAGGAACCAGGATAAATTTCTTACTGCAGTTGCCCTGGAATTAAGTTCACTTTTGTATCTTAGGTCAGCTAGGGGCTGCTAACTTTGTGTTCTTCCAGGACTATTAACAATAGACAAAACAAAATCGAGTAGGAGGCAAAATTTTCTGGGTTCTATTCTACCCATCTTTAGAATGAAAATAATGCATTTTTACTGTTGTTTGTTTTGTGTGCCTAGGATTGAACTTGAGCCATTTTATATACTAGATAAGGCTTCTACTACTGATTTATACTCCCAGCCCCATGAAGATAAATTTAATATAGCTTTGCTAATTATCCCTCCAATAGAATAGCCCCACTAGGGCTTTGGAGCTAAATGCTGCCTTAGAACCTCTATAACCCACCAGAACCTTCTCTTTTTTTTATTGTTGTTGGTCATGGGGCTTGAACTCTGCCTGGGCCCTGTCCATCAGCTCTTCAGCTCAAGGCCAGTGCTCTACCACTTGATCCACAGTGCCACTTCCGGTTTTTTAGTAGTTTATTTTGGAGATAAGACTTTCCTGCCCGGGCCGGCTTTGAACCTCAGATCTCAGCCTCCTGAGTAGCTAGGATTACAGGCAGGAGCCACTGGCACTTGGTTGCTTTGGTTATTTTTAAGATAGGGTCTTGCTTTGTACCTGGGCTGCCCTAGGCTGTGATCCCATTACTTGTGCTTTCTGTGTTACTGAGGATATTGCTGTGGATGACAGGTGCTTACCACTGCTCCCAGACATTGAGTAAGAGTTTCACAAACTTCTATGCTCAGACTGGTCTCCCGCCATGATTTCCTCAATCTCTGCTTCCTGAGCAGCAGGATTATCGCTTGAGCAACTGTCTGGCCTGATGCCTGTTTTTTAAATAAAGTTTTATTGAAACCTGGCCACTTTGATTTAAGGCATTATCTTTGGCTGCCTTTATACTGTTGGTATATCCTAATTAAGGGCTGGGAAGGTGGCTCAGTGGTAGAGTGCTTGCCTTGCATGCATTAGGCCCTGGGTTCAATTCCTCAGCACCACATAAGCAGAAAAAGCCAGAAGTGGTGCTATGGCTCAAGTGGTAGAGCACTAGCCTTGAGCTGAAGAGCTGAGGGACAGCACCCAGGCCCAGAGTTCAAGTCCTGTGATCAGAAAAAAAAAATCCTAATTAATTAAATGTGGCTCTTTATAGAAAGCTCTGCCTACTGTTATCCCTAACAATGTACCTAACTATAATTACTCCTATGTAAAGATCAGCTTCAAATGAGTGGAATGCAGACTTCCTCATAAAACCCTGAGATGGGAAAGAAAACTAATAATCCTGTATTCCCTACTCATTTTTAGGAGAAAGGGGACAATCTGTTTCCAGTCAGTTTGCAGTCTTTGTGGAGGATCAGCATGTATGACTCTAGACTCCTCCCAGCCTCCAGTTGTCAGGTGACATGTGTTCAGTAGACATAGCTAATTTGAATTTTCATAAAGCTTAACTGTCAGGCAAATTTGTTCCTTCTCTCCTTAACCTCACAGTTCCAACTGTTTTCAGTGAATACATTTCAAAATCAGATGGAAATCACTTTAGGAATATCTCCTGTTTTCCGTTTTTCTCATTACCTTTTCGTTTTCTGAATAGGTTATTGTGAGCTGGCAGTAGTTATGGTTGTCCTAAAATAGTGATTTCCCCATAGGGACATAGGAAGAACAGTTTATGTCATATGTCGAATATTTAAGTTCCCCAGCATGGCAATTTTGTGAATATAAGGCAGCATTGTTATTAAAAAAAGCTATTGATAATTATTAAACTCCTTTCCTCAAAATGCTTTGAAAACTTAGCCCTTAGGGGAATGGGTATTTAGATAGGTATGGAGCCATATCAAAGAAGTGATCTATTGATGATCAAGAGAGAAGAATCCTCCTCAGACTGGTCCTCCTGAACCCTGGTGCCAAAACAGCCTAGAGGTAAAAGTTGAAATGTCTATGGCAGGGAACTCTTTTGCTATAATGAGACTTGGGGGTACAGTTAAAATTCTGTAAGAGGTACAATTGCCTTTCTACATCCTGTGATTGAGGCAGCTTCTAGTTGGAAAGCATTAAAACCCAGGCTCTTTCTAACCGGGCATTGCTAACTGCTGTTTGACAGCTTTGCCAATTCCAAGCTCATGGTCAGCAAAATGTACGAAGGACCTGACGTAAATGTTACCACCAATGATGACATCCTTGAAATTAAATGCTTCCAATTTCTAGGATGTCACCACTGGTGCCAATTGCCCAACTGTCTTTATCTCTTTGTACCTAAAATAGTAAGGGTTCTGTGTGTTTAGGATGTTTTAGCACAGGATTAGATAGTATGGGAAGTTCTTGATTTATATAACCTTAGATGTGAGAGATTATAATCCCTTTAAGGTCAGTAGGGGAGAGGTGAGTGCATCAGTGGGGTGTGGTGGTAAGGTAACATCACTCCCTCTGGTCCCAAATATAGATTGGTGGGAAACTTGAGGCAGGATTATAAAACTTCACAGTGATAGTTGGCGTGTTGCCAAGGTGGCTGGTAGACGCTAAGAAAACACCTATTTGCATTCTCTGTTGGGATCAGAGCATACTGAATGGAATGATAGACCACAGGGCTATGCTATGATGGAATTACTAAAAAATAGAGTGCCCATCTCTAGGTGTTTTTTTTGAGTAGGTTTTTTGTTTTGTTTTGTTTTGTTTGTTTTTACTAGTAGTGGGGTTTGAACTCAGGGCCTGGGCAATTTTTTTTTTTTTTTTTGCTCCAGGCTCAAACTCTCTCACTTGAGCTATAGCTCCACTTCTGGCTCGCTCTTTCCTCCCTCCCTCCTTCCCTCCCTCCCTCCCTCCCTCCCTCCCTCCTTCACTTCCTCCCTCCTCTCCTTCCTTCCTTCCTTCCTTTTTGGTGGGCTATGGGGCTTGAACAGGGCCTGGGTACTGTCCCTGAGGTTCTTGGCTCAAGGCTAGCATTCTACCATTTTGAGCCAAAGCTTTACTTTCAGTTTTCTGGTGGTTAATTGGAGATAAGAGTTTCATGGTCTTTCCTGCCTATGCTGGCTTTGAAACACGATCTTCAGATCTCAGCCTCCTGAGGAGCTATGATTTAAGTCGTGAGCCACTAAAACCCATCTTACTTCAGACTTTTTGATGGCTAGTTGGAGATAAAAGTCTAATTTTCTGCTCCAGTTTTCTCCTTTCTTGCCTGTCCTAGCTTTGAACCATGACCATCAGATTTCTGCTTCCAGAGTAGCTAGGATTACAGACTTTTAGCCACCAGTACCACATGTATCACCTCTAGGTTCTTACTATCAAGGAGAACCTTTCCACTAAAGGATTCATACTAAAGGATTCATACTAAAGGATTCACAGGCATATTCTGGAAGCAAATCAGGTTTTGGATTTCTTTTCTTTTTTTTTTTTTTGGTCGGTTGTGGGGCTTGATCTCTGGGACTGGGCGCTGTCCCTCAGCTCTTCAGCTCAAGGTGAGTGCTCTATCACTTGGGCCACAGTGCCACTTCCAGTTTTCTGGTGGTTTATTAGAGATAAGAGTCTCATGGACTTTCTGTCCCGGCTGGCTTTGAGCTGTGATCTCAGATCTCAGCCTTCTGAGTAGCTAGGATTACAGGTGTGAGCCACTGGTGCCCGGCTTGGTTTTGGATTTTTTTTTTTGGGGAGGGGGGGTCAGTCGTGGGGCTTGAACTCTGGGCTTGGGCACCATCCCTCAGCTCTTCAGCTCAAGGCTAGTGCTCTACCACTTGAGTGATGGAGCTATTTCTGGCTTTTTTATATGGTACTGAGGAATCGAACCCAGGGCCTCATGCATGTGAGGCCAGCACTCTACCACTGAGCTACCTTCTCAGTCCCTTGTATTTCTTATGAACACATATATCAAATATTATTTGACCCTTGCTCAAGTGCTCTGACTAGACTTAGCTTTTATTCTATGGGCAGTTTGTAACCTTTTTAGACACTGGAAGAGAAAATAGTATGTTCTTCCCAGTTCAGAGCTCAAGTTTGATGCCCACCAGTGAGTCAATTTAATGGGAATAGACAATCTCTTCATGGCTTCATAAGTTCTGCCCTCCTCCAGGATGGAATTTGCTCTTCCCTGTCCTAGAAGAGGGAGTAGGGAAGCGTGAGTAGAAGCCAAGAAAGGCTGAATAGGAAATCTGGTCAGCTTTCCTCTCTGCCTGAATTATATCCTCACAGAGGATTTCATTATTTGTTTTGCAGGGTATGAATTAACCAAACATTAGCCAAATCTCTTCACATGGTTAGGTCAAAAACAAATTCTGATCTCAGAGAGGAAAGAGTTTGGGATGCTGTTTGAAGTTCATAAATTATCTGTGCTCCAGTTCCTTTGCAGACATGTGGAACTCAGGCCAGGGCTGTCATTTATGAGCACAACTATGTGGTAGGGAACTCTGGCACAGCTGGCTGTGAACACACAGGCCCCCAGCTCATGGTGCCCACCAAACTACCTGGTTTTCTGATACTTCACTCTCCCCCAGGGTAGACAAAGCTGAATGCCTAGTTCTAGAGTCATTTTAAGTGTTTACCCTCAGGCCCAAATAAACCTCAACTGACTTACTGTGTGGGAGCACCACAGCCAATCAAGGGCAGCTTTAATGAACTTAAAAGAATGCTATCAAAGTATTTTATAATAAGAAAACTTCAAGCCCAGCCCCAGGGGACCTGGAACTGAAGTCCAGACCTTGTACAGACATTTATCCTGCTTTGTTCAGGCACAGAAGTCTGGGTTTGGTCATGAGCAGATAGCTGACACTGGGGGTGGATAGAGTGCCTTTGGCTTAGCCCTGCCTGCACATTAGCAGTTTATGTTTCCAGCTTCCTAATAAAAGGATTGGGGCACTGGGAAGATTCTTCTTGAGGGCTTTGGTTGCTCTGATGCAATTGACCTATGACTTGGGGCTGCCTGAATGTGGCTTCTTAGATAGTAGACAGTATTTGGCAAGGCACTTACAAGTTTGCAGTACTTCTACGTGACCTCCTTATCCTGTGAATGGCTGGCGACTTCTTCAGTGGATCCAGATTAAATGAAGACCTGTGGAGAACACTGAGGTATTACCTCCTTCAGAGCCCAAGGAAGAATTAGATACACAGTTCTAAAGGCAGATGCTGTTGCATCCCAGAATGAATAAAATGCCAATTCAAGGTGGAGGAGACAGAGAAAGCAGGAATACCCAGTGTGCGCTGAAGTTACAGAACTGCAAGGATGTTTTAAATAGGATTAAAAAAAAATTGGCCATTGTATTCTCTATAAAGTTAAATTAAACTTCTACTGTCTTCTCTCACTTCCCTTTCAAAAGTGACATTGTTGAGGCCAGGAATGTAACTGAGTGGTAGAGCATCTGCTTAGCATGTGGGAGGCCTTGGGTTTGATACCCAGCACTATTAAAAATAAATAAATAAAAGAAAAAAATATAGTCTTGTCTCATCTGCTGTGTTCCTTAGTTTTCTTTTCTTTTCTTTTTTTTTTGGGTCTGGTCGTGGGGCCTGAACTCTGGGCCTGGGCGCTGTCCCTCAGCTCTTCAGCTCAAGGCTAGCGCTCTACCACTTGAGCCACAGCGCCACTTCCGGGTTTTTTCTTTTTGCTTATGTGGTGCTGAGGAATCGAACCCAGGGCCTCACGCATGCAAGGCAAGCGCTCTACCACTGAGCCACCTTCCCAGCCCCTCCTTAGTTTTCTTAAACTTCCATAGTCCCTTCTGCTCCATCCTGGAAATTGTATGCCTGCCTTTTTAAGAGGTAGCACCTCATGTTTCAAGTTCAAGAGCAATGGAACTCACCCTGCAGCTTGAACAAATTTGAGTGTTTTTGCAGAGGGAGGGCCAGGGCAGATGGGGAGTGTCATGGTCAATAAATACTTGCTGGATTGAGTTGCTGGAAAGGCAGTGGGGTGGGGAGAGGGAGCCACACCTCCTCCTAGTCTCACTTGTATTTAGTCTTTCCCACTTCTAGTCCCTATGCACTGTTCCCCCTTTATAATACCACTCTGTAGCTACTTGCAAGGCAACTCTTCCCCTTCCTTCACCCCCACCTCAAGTGTTAGCATTCTCTCTTTCTTTAAATCACTGGTCTCCTATTCATCCTGGTCATTGGGCTTGAAGCCCAGCTGGTGGCAAAGACGTGGCATTTCCATGGATGTCATTGCTAGGGCTGTAGGTTCTCTTTGAGCCAGAGAGTGAACTTGGGCAGTTAACAGGTATGATCCATGGAAACAGCCAGTGTGTAAGATTATGTTATAATTTTGTTAAAAAGTTGGGCTAGGTTGGGAAGGTGGCTTAATAGTAGAGTGCTTGCCTAGCATGCATGAACCCCTGGATTCAATTCCTCAGTACCATATACACAGAAAAAGCCGAAGTGGCACTGTGGCTCAGGTGGTAGAGTGCTATCCTTGAGCAAAGAAGCTCAGAGACAGTGCTCGGGCCCTGCGTTCAGGACTGGCAAAAAAAAAAAAAAAAGTGTGGCTGGGAAGGTGGCTCAGTGGTAGAGTGCTTGCCTTGCATGCATGAGGCCCTGGGTTCGATTCCTCAGCACTACATAAGCAAAAAAAGCCAGAAGTGGTGCTGTGGTTCAAGTGGTAGAGCGCAAGCCTTGGGCTGAAGAGCTGAGGGACTATGCCCAGGCCCACAGTTCAGACCCCATGACCACCACCACCAACAACAAAAAAGTTGGGCTATCTGGATTTAGGCTTAGAAGTGGTCATTGGTGATGGGCCAAGGAGACAGGAGACAAGGGCTGGATGTTTTTTGCTTGGGTAGATTGATGCCAACTTCTTAGTGATGCTATATCATATATAGCAAGTAAGATCAGGGAGAAGAATTACCTATGAGCCCTAGGGTAGCCTCTGAGTTGCAGTCAGGCTGAAATCCCCCCTCCCCTGTTTCTTGTCAGGCTATATCCTGTGGTACCAGTCATTGCTGTTCTCCTCCTCCTCCTCCCACCAAATGGTACTATGCAGGAAGGAGGAGTTCATTGTCCTTTCTCAAACACTAGATACTTAAACTGTCATCCAGAGTCTGTGTTTCCTGTCCTAAGGTTGCCAACCATGGGCCTGATGTCAGTCAGAGTGGCTAACCAGCCCAGCCGGGTATAACTTTGAACAAAGTAAAGTTGTGACTAGAAGAATAGGCAGCTTCTCTTACCTCCTCCTCCCTCCTTCACACTCCCTTCCCTTTAAGAGTTTTCTGTTCTCAGTGCATGTTTGATCGCCCACACGGCTTTGAGAAAACCACTGCTGATAACACGTGCATTCCCTGCCCCACAGCTGCAGGCTGGCAGAAACCTGCCTCACAGCCCCCGTTTGGGAATTGTCTGTTTAACTCGTGCCTATCAGATATGACATACAAGCTGGGAGTGGGGTGGGCGTGGATAGCATGTGGATGATAGACAAGGATGCACCCAGAGGGTTTTCACAATAAATATGGCATAGAGTGGATTGAGAGTATGGGGAGAAGTGGGCTGTGGCAGCTACGTCCATGGGGCATGCACTCATCTTAACCTTGACAGCAACACCTGGATGCTTTCTTAGTGGAACAGTCATCTTGTGTAGTTAGTTTTGTATTCACAGCAGAAAATGAAACTGTGAATCCCAACTCTGGAAAGTTCCAGAATCCACCTGTATTTTTCAGCGGCTGTAGCTAGTTGTAGTTTTGACAGTATGTTCCATTTATTTGGCTCTTGGTACTAACAATTAATACTCAGGTGTCTCTTGTTAATTCTTTTTTTTTGGGGTCCCATCGTGGGGCCTGGACTCTGGGCCTGGGCGCTGTCCCTCAGCTCTTCAGCTCAAGGCTAGCGCTCTACCACTTGAGCCACAGCACCACTTCCAGCTTTTTTCTTTTTGCTTATGTGGTGCTGAGGAATCGAACCCAGGGCCTCAGGCATGCAAGGCAAGCGCTCTACCACTGAACCACTTTCCCAGCCCCGTCTGTCCTATAGGTGGATTATCATTTCCTGGATTTTTTTTTTTTTTTTTTTTTACAGATTGGGAAATAGAGGCCTAGAAAGGGAATAACTTGACCAAGACCATGTGACTGATAACGTCTTTTTGCTTTATTAAGCAAAAGGCTCTTCCCACATGTATGGGGAGTTGGTTGCACATTTCATACTAGACTAGCATCCCTGCCACCTATCTAATATATCTCTACTCTTCGTTTTCCTTCTATTTGTGTACCTGTATTCTAGGAGCAAAGACTCAGGAGGCTGAGGCAGGACCTCAAGTTTGAGAACAGCTTGGACTACACAGCAAATTCCAGGCTACCCTGAGCTGTATAACATGACCTTGTGTCAATAGTTGGAGGGAGAGAGAAGCCAGGTGCTGGTGAATCATACCTATAATCCTAGTTATTGAGGAGTCTGAGGATTGCAGTTCAAAGCCAGCCCAGGTAGGAAAGCCTATGAGACTCATCTCAAATTAACTACCAAAAAGCCACAAGTGGAGCTGTGGCTCAAGTGGTTGAGTGCCAGCCTTAAGTGAAGAGGCTAAGTGAGACTACCAAGCCCTGAGTTCAACCTGAATACAAAGTGGGGTGGGGGAGAGAGAATGGGCTGCAAAGTAGTCTGATCCTTTGTACCCCAAACAGACCATGCACATTATAGGTTTCTACATCTGTTTTCCCTGTGGGGTATAAATAAATATAAATAGTTGGAAGATGATGGTGGTGACTACATTATGGTATGTGTAATATGGTAGTGGCTTTTGAGTGTTTCTAGCTGACTTGAGATATGCAGTTCTCATATGGAATGAGTAGATAACAAAAGGCAGATATGGCTCAGGGGAAGATGGGTGTTTCTGCCTCTATGGGATCATGGTTACTAATCTGGGGCCATGTTAGGAAGACATGATAAGATGGAGCTTATAGGAGAGAGTGCCTTTCTTGTGTCTGACATTATGAAATAAAAAAAAAAACACCTGGAGAAAAATGTGGGTGGTACATTTGTATGTGTGTGTGGGGGGGTGGGGGGGCAAGTAGCACTGTGTCATGATAACAACTTAGTCTTCTTTGTAGAGGAATGTACAAGGAGGTGGTATCCTCCCCTACTTTGGATGGGAAAGAAGCCTGAGGCGTGTGATCTGCTAGAGCATGTCTCCTCCTTGCTATAGTTTAACTGGGAATGAGGTCCTTATGATATATGTTAGTGCCCAGTAAGGGGAATAGAATAACAGTGACTTAAATTTTGTGAGAAAGCCCTAGTCTTGGTATCAGGAAGAATTGTCTGGTCTCCTTCTTGGAGATGTCTATCCTTCTGTGCAGTTTTATGGGTAGTTCTTAACCTCCAAAGTAGATTTTGCCATAGCATTCTTTAATGTTCTAATATCCATGTGCTTGTGTGAGCTTTTCTCTCTCAGTTACTTTCTACCCTCATCAGGTAAAATCTCACTATAACAAATATTACCAAAAACACTTTTGGCTGGGCACTGGTGGCTCATACCCATAATCCTAGCGACTCAGGAGGCTGAGATTTAAGGATCATGGTTCTAAGCCAACCAAGGCAGGAAAGTATGTGAAACTCTTATCTCCAATTAACCACTAAAAAGCTGGAAGTAGAGCTGTGGCTAGGCTAGAGTGCTAGCCTTGAGCAAAAAAACCCTCAAGGGCAGCACCTAAGACCTGGGTTCAAGCCCCAGAACCCACTTATAAAACACACATACACACATATGCACACAAAACCCACTTGTCTATAATAAAGTTGTTTCTATGGCTCATGTAAATGTTTTGTTGTCTTTTTGTGGGGTTTGTTTTGCAAAAGAAAGAAAGAAAGAAAAAGTTACCAACCATCTCATGTTACTTTCCTGTACTTTCTGTAGTCTTGGAGTGCATGCTGTTTGCATGGCAGGCAAGGAAGGGAGCAGAGCCTAGGAACAAGGCTGACTTTGCTTTCTCTTCATTTCCAGCCTCCTATAGTTCCCAGTTGTTTTCAAATACAACACAATGCAAAAATTCATGAAGGACAGTGTGTATGTGTGTGTGTGTGTGTGTGTATGTGTTATGAATATGTAGGTATAAAATGTGAGTGTGTGTAAGAACATGATGCACATGAAAGAAAAGTCAACAGTGCAGCAAATGGGGTAAATGTCAATAAGCACATCTAGGTTAAGGTTATATGGGTGTTCTGTTTACTATTCTTATTGTTCTTGTATCTACGACTCTTAAAGTTATTTCCAAGTACAATGCTTAACCAATGAGTATGTGCTAGATGAATTTGGTTACTAGAAGTTTTTTAAATGGAGATTTTCTTCTATATCCTTATAACATCTCTTCTTCTCCCCTGTTTAACAGATGAAACAAATGACACCTGGAGAATTTATGGGACTCCTCTGAGTTTACCTAACACTGGGGCAGAGGCAGAATTTGGGCTCAGGTATTAAACCTGTAGTAGGCCACCTCTCAGGAGACTGCAGCTTGTCTTTTTACTTCTCAAGCTGGATAGGGTTAGCATCAGATTTTGAGACCTGACTAGGTAGGTATCTGTTGCCATGAGTTAGCAGCCCATGCCCCCACATTGTCCTAGCAGCCAAGTGGGTGTGCCACACTGAGAATGCTCTGGATGCCAGTACCTTGAAGGGAGAGCTGCCTCCTTTACTTCAGGATTAAGCACTCTCCACTCAGCTCTTCGTTTTTTAAAACACACAGACTTGGAAGGCTCTTCTGTGCTACAACCATGGAGTAATAGATACTTCATCTTTATAGCTTGAGGGGGAAAGCAGCAAGTTCTATTTAGAAAAATGATGCTAGGTTACAGGCCTAGGGCCAGAGAGCTCTCTTCTGCTCAATACCAGGCAGTTGGTATACTCTTGCCTTTGTGAATGTGGTAGGTCTTGGGGGAGGGAGTGGACCAGGAGTTACAACTTCATCCACAAAGGAATGGTTCCTTTCAGTCAGGCTTCTTTTTAGCCCTAGCCCAAGGAAGGCTGGATGTGAGAATCATTGGTAGGCAGACAGAGTTAGAGGATCAGACCCTGCTGGGTTCCAGCTCTGTGATTTCACAACAGAGCATACCTTGAATATCTGTATGTGCTCCTTGAAGGCAGTGAATTGCTCCATTATTATTACTTTGTAGTATATCCTCCCCTCCCTCAACTGCCAGAGCTCTGGGGTAAGTCCTATTCTAGTTAACCTAGAAAAACCAGGTTTCTAAAGTATGCAGTGAAGTACCTGACTCCAACCCAGTTCCCCATCATCCAGTTTATTCCCCAACCATCAATATTACCTTAGTATTAAAGTAATATTACCTTAGTAATACTACTTAGCATTTCAGTTACTGAATTATGTACTATGCCCATGATTTTCTCTCTCTCTCTTCTGTCCATATTTTGCACTATTCTGGCTCCTACTCCAAAGTAAATGATGGTGGGGCTGGGAATATGGCTTAGCGGTAGAATGCTTGCCTAGCATGCATGAAGCCCTGGGTTCGATTTCTCAGCACCACTTAAAACAGAAAAAGCCAGAAGTAGCACTGTGGCTTAATGTGGCAGAGTGCTAACTTGAGCAAAAGAAACTCAGGGACAATGTCCAGACCCAGAATTCAAGCCCCAGGACTGGCAAAAAGAAAGTAAATGATGGATGATGACAACCAAAACCAGAGGAAGGTAGAGAAGGATGAAAGAAGATTGTCCTTCAGGTTTTTGGGGAGTTTGTCTGAAGCTTTGATACCTCTGTTAGAGCAGCTCTACAAATGGCTATGCTATCTGCTTGGAGATGATGGTGACAGCTGAGTCTTTACTTTCCTGTTCCCAGAGATTTGGAGAGGATTAATGGGTAATTAACTTGCCACACTGTTTCCCTGGATTAAATTGTCCTTTTTCTTCAAGAGGAGAAGCCTTTTATTTACCTGACTGATAAAAGAAGCTCCTGATTTTTGAACCAGATCCAAAGCCCATCCATCGCATATGGGGGAAGATGGTGTCACCTTCCAGTGATATATGTTGTCACACCCTCCTCTGCTTCTGGAAGCCCATGTGGAGAGGTAATCCCAGAGCAGCCTTCTGCTAGAAAGGCCATCAGTGGCCTCAGACATCTGGTGAGGGTAGGAGACTGTTTCTGGAGGGGCCATGTAATTTGCTTTTCTGCCTAGTTTACTCTAGAGGCATGGTGTAACCTTTGTGCCTCTCTTAGGAAATCTGAACAAATGGCAAGACCAGAGCTCTGGAGCAGGGGCTGCCCTGGAATGTCGCCCAGCACATTTTGGGTTTTTTCCACAGCTAGACATAGCATGGGAACTTGCCACTCATTTGAGGTTAGTTCTAGAAGGTCAGGGCCCAGGGAAAGAATTTCTGTGTAGGATGTATTCTTTTAGGTGTCTCCTCTGAAATTGGGAATACAAAGTAGAGACTGAATGGAGTGATGATCAGAGAAGACTTTCTGGATGTGGGAGCAGAAAGTTCACCCAGGTTTCCAAGGATGTAAGGGTTGAGAAGAGTGACCCTAACAGGATCACAGATCCTGAAGCCAGCAGAATCTATGACTCCTTCTTACCTCTGAAGAACCTAACTGAGCAGTTGGTCCTTATAAGTTCCCTCCTCCTGCAGCCCAGGGCAGAATGAGTCAGAATCAGGGTTAAGAGCAGGGGTTCCTGACAGAGCACAAGTTAGTGAGGTATAGCAAACCTGTCTGCCTTCTGAGAACTGCTTGGTGGTTTACTCCTGCTTGCTCAGTCATGTGACCAGGCCTTCTGCTTGTGGCTAGCCACAGGTAAATTGAGCACTATTTATATTCTTCTACATGGGGGAGAGATCATCTGGGAGTCCATAACACAGCTGTCTAAGCAGCCTAGGTAAGACAAGTCTCCTTTTTGACTTTATGCCATGTTTCTCTTTCTCCGTAATTCATCTTGCCCCAGATAATAGCATGGGTTCTGACATTCCAATAGCCATCTCTTATTTACCCTTTTATAGCTGATGAAGTTTAGAACTAGAGGAGGCTCAGGCTCATCTGGTGATACCTCCTGCCTTCAGGGGGTGAATATCAAGACAGCTGAGACATGCAATCTTCTCGCCCTGGCCCTGTTCAGAGGCAGACTGCAATTTTTCTCATTTGATTCTGACTAGCAAGTTCTTCCTTTTGTCTAGCTAGACAAAAGGCTAAAGCCTTTTGCTGTCCTTCATTTTTACACTCACCCAGAATAGTCTTTTGATAAATTCTAATGAGTTTTTTTACCTTCTTACTGGGATCTAGCCAGCCATCCCACCAAGCCACTTTTACCGATCCCTAGGAGCTCACTCAGTCATTAGTTTCCTTTTGAAGAGCAGCAATGACAAATGGATGCTCAGGGGTCTATTTGGCTGCACATATCCAATTTTATCCATATTTCTGAATCCCTAGGAACTTCTAATTCTACCTACAGTGTTGGTCTTGTTCCGGGGATGACAAAACATTCTTTTTTTTTTTTTTTTTTTTCATTGTCCTTATTTATTTGACTTTATCACTTGGTTCAACCTAGTGTTTCTTCAGTACCCCTTCCATGACACTTCTTTTATTTTTTTATATGTTTTATTGTAAAAATGTTGTACAGAGGGGTTACACTACATGAGCAAGGTAATGAGTACATTTCCTATTGAGCGTTGTTGCCTCCTCCTTTTTTCCCCGTTACCATCCCTCCCCCCAACAAAACATTCTTAATGTCTTCCTTCACTTAGAATCTTTATGCTACCTTGCTTTGACTTACATCATTTTGGGAGTTTTATTCCTTGCATCTCATTCATGGTTTTAGTTCTTGCTCACCTTTTCTTTCCTATACTTAGGAGTTCAGAGCAGTGCCCCAATTGAAGTTGGCTGCAAACTTGCAAAGGTTGAAATGCTAAAGCATTCAGAGCTTGTTGGAGAATGAATTGAATTTATTTATTTATTTATTTTGTTGGTTGTGGGGCTTGAACTCTGGGCTTGGGTGCTGTCCCTCAGCTCTTCAGCTCAAAGGTAGCTTTCTACCGCTCGAGCCACAGCACCACTTCCATTTTCTAGTGGTTTATTGGAGATAAGAGTCTCACGGACTTTCCTGCCTGGGCTAGCTTTGAACTGTGATTCTCAGATCTCAGCCTCCTGACTAGCTAGGATTACAGGCATGAGCCACCAGTACCCGGCTTGAATTGAATTTTTGTCTTTTCAAATTAGGTCATTATTTTTTTCTCACAACTTTATTTTGGAAAAATTTCAAACATACAGAAAGTTGTGAGCACTGTGCATACCCATTTATTAAATTGTCAAAATTGTCTTATTTATCTTTTCTCCAATCTTGTATATGTATGTGTGTCTAGATATACCCATATATATGCATCCATACACATACTTTTTGGGTGAACTATCTGAAGGTAAGTTACAAATATCATACATTGTGCCCTTAATGGCATCTCCTGGGAATAAGGACATTTTTGTACATAATCATTATTGTGCATAAGGAAATTAACTAATTTTATATTTTCTAATACTCTGTCCCTTTTCACATTTCCTCTTTGGTTGCTTTGTTTGTGATTTAGGACTAAATAAAAAAAAAATCTCATGTGGTTAAAAGCTTCTCTATCTAGAAGTATCCTCTATCCCTCATTTTTGTTTTCCATTTTTATAACACTTTGAGAAGTAATCATAACTCTTCCACACTCTGAATTTTTTCTGCCTGTTTCCTCATTGTGGCATTTAACTTGTTTTCCTATCCCATGTTTCCTGTAAATGGGAAGTCTGGTCTGGTTTTGATTGCAATTAGGTTAAATATTCCTGACTAGGAGCATTTTATGGGTTAAGTTGTGGGCTTCACAATAACCATTTTGAGGACATTTTGCATATAGTGCAAGAGTGTCCATAACTAATTGTACCAAGGTTTTTTTGAGGGTGGAGTAAGGGCGGCTGGGGATTGAACTCAAAGCTTTACACATGCTGAGCACATGTTCTGCCACCAAGCTACACTCTAGTCATGCTAAGTTTGATCACTTAAGATGATGACCAGGAAGTTTTCCACTATAAAAAAGTACATTAATCTCCTAGAAAGTGTTTTATGAGGTGATAGTTTGGCATTGTATAAATATGCTCTACTTGACGACCTTTGGCCCAGTGGTTTTGATTTCTACTGACTGGGTTTTGTTTTGTCTTGTTTAAATTTTGGCCATATTGGAATTTGAATTCAGGGTCCTATACTTGCTAGGCAGGTGTTCTACCAATTGAATCATGTTTCCAACCCTATTTGTGCCATTTTCAAGACAAAGTTTTGTTTTTTGTCTAGGCTGGATTGGACTATGATCCCTCTTATTTCTGTTCCCCATGGAATTGAGATGACAGTCAAGGCCATTTTACTTCTGTAGTTGTACACTTACTTGCTTAGCCATTGAGCTTCCCCTGTAGCTAGGCCAACAGACAGGTACCACCATGCCTGGTTGACATAGGGGTCTCATGAACTTTTTGCCTGGACTAACCTTGAAGTGTTGTTACCTTCCAGATCTCTGAATCCCAAATAGCAAAGATTACAGTTGTTTTTTTTTTTAAACTAAACAGCCAGGCAACAGTAGCTCATGCCTATAATCCTAACTACTCAGGAGACTGAGATCTGAGGATTGCAGGAAAAGTCTGTGAGACTCTTATCTCCAGTTAACCACCAAAAAGCTGGAAGTGAACTGTGGCTCAAGTGGTAGGATGCTAGGCCCTGAGTTTAAGCCCCAGGACCAGCACAATAAACAAAACAACAACATAAACTAGACTCTGTTGCCTAGACTGGCCTTGAAATTTCAATTATCCTACCTCAGCCTCCAGAGTGCTGAGATTATAGGCATGTACTACCAAACCTTGCTGACACCTGTTGACTCTTCTGATTAACACTAATGGATATAAATGTTGATATGACCAGTTCAATAAAAGAATAAGAAAAATGTTTTTGTGGGCTTTTGAGATATTGAGGGAAGGCAACAAAAGGAGCCTATCAAATTTAGTCAGCATTTATATTTTATGTGACTTGAACTGACTAAATCAAACATTAGTTGCTTAAGTATATATTACACGCTGGAGGTTTACTTGCAGGGAGAAGGCAGGCTAGATAGAGCTAAAAATAAATCATGGTTAAAGCAGAAATCATTTTGATTATTTGAAAATTACCTGTTTTTTAAAAACCTTTTTTTTTTTTTTTATCTTCAGTACTGGGGTTTGAAGTAGGGACCTTGCACTTGTAAAGCAATGTAAGTGCTGGAAATGTACTTTGAAAAGTCCTAGGTTTGAGAAATAAGGGTCCTCGTTTTACTCTTTGACCTTGGCGAAATCAGTTCACCTTACTTCATGGGGATGTCACCTCACCTTTTATAACACTTTGGAAGCTCTGTCTCTCTGTCTCCCAAAGAGGAATCTATGATTGTGTGAGCTACACATATTCAGAACAAATCAGAGTACAGTTACATAGTTATCATCTTGCAAGATTTATCTAAACCTCTCCAATCTCCAGTTCTCCCTTATCACTTCTCTTAAAAAAAAACAACAACATAAGAGATGACTGAGTGTTGTGATCTTTTTTCTGTTGTATAAGAATCAGATTGCTGAGACTTGATGATATGAAGGGTATCTACCTATTCTTTGAGTTTATAGGCCACTCAGAAATCTGTTACTCCCTAGAAACCAAGGAGTGAGGATTTTTTATTTTTTAAATGGGACAGGGGTGAGGTTACTTGCTATATATGCTATTCTTGCAAAACCCAGTCCATTCTACATGAAAAGCATGTTTCAATCAATAACTGATGATGTTTTGTCTTAAGTAAGTTGATACTCTATAGAGCTCCTCTTCAGAGAATTCAGATAAAAGGTGAAAAGTTGGGCTGGGAATGTGGCTTAGTGGTGGAATCCTTGGCTAGCATGCATGAAGCCCTGGGTTTGAGTCCTCATTACTGTATAAATAGAAATCGTGCTAGGCTTAAGTGGTAGAGTTCTAGCCTTGAGTAAAAGAAGCTCAGGGACAGTGCCCAGGCCCTGAGCTCAAGCCCCAGGACCGGCAAAAAAAAAAAAAAAAAAAAAAAAAGGTGAAAAGTTCATGGTACTTCCTTTTCTTCTAACTGCAGTTTTTTTTTTTTTGAGAATTGAACAAAATAGCAGTGGGGTGGCTGGGAAGGTGGCTCAGTGGTAGAGCGCTTGCCTTGCATGCATGAGGCCCTGGGTTCCATTCCTCAGCACCACATAAGCAAAAAGAAAAAAAGCCGGAAGTGGCGCTGTGGCCTAAGTAGTAGAGCACTAGCCTTGAGCTGAAGAGCTGAGGGACAGTGCCCAGGCCCAGAGTTCAGGCCCCAGGACCGGACCCCCCCCCAAAAAAAAAAAAAATAGCAGTAGGACTGTAGTCCACTTTTTTTGCTGTTGCATTCATGTGTATGCTTTGGATTACCCTTTGTTTCCTGGATGATGCAGAGTTAGTGTTCACCTTTTCTTCTCACAGTGACATCTCTAGAGTGATTTCTCTTGTCCAGTCTCTCCAGCTGTCTCCAGATGTGGCTTGCATTTTTCAGAAGTTAGATATGCAGCCAAAAATGCTTTCATTGGCTCCACTTGAGCTGTACACTTAAATATAGCATTAGTGATTGAGTGAGGGCCTTTCTGAGAAGGTCTTTGGGTATACACAAATACTATTTCCTTTTTTTTTGGGGTGTGTGTGTCTGTGTGTGAGAGAGAGAGAGAGAGAGAGAGAGACAGATAGAGACAAAGACAGAGATGGAGGTGGAGATAGACCATTAGGGAAATGGGAGGCCTGGGCTAGGTGACTTAAGAGCCTCCATCCCTCTTTTTTGTGGATGTTTGTACCTGTCCTGGGGCTTGAACTAAGTAAGGGTCTGGGCACTGTCCCTGAGCTTTTTTGTTCAAGGGTGGTACTTTACACTTGAGCTACAGCTCCACTTCAAGCTTTTATCATCATTAATTGGAAATAGGAGTCTCAGCTTCTTTGCCCGGACTGGCTTTGAACCATAATACCCAGATCTCAGCTTCCTGAGTAGCTGGGATTACAGGCATGGGCCACTGGTGTCTGGTTTGCCATTATACTTTTTTTTTTTTTGAGATAATTAGTCTTCTTGGTACGGGAAACATAGTGTCACTTATTTTTCCTTTGAGTCTAGTTTTTTGAGCTTCTCCCTGTTGTGGTTAAAGTTAGCTATGACTTGGTATTGAATGAGGTATTCAGGGCTGGGGAATTATATAGTTCAGAGCCCTGAGTTGAATCCTAGCAGTACTGGGTGGGAGCAATGCTTCAAAGCCCCACATTGCATTTTACCAGCTGGGATGAATGGGGTCTCCATGGGATTTCCACAGAAGGCTTCTAACTCTTGAATAGTCATATTGAAGATTTCAGTTTCACCACAACTTCCCTTCAAAACCCACGTCTCTGAGTTAAGCAGTTAGGTGGCCCTGGGCCACAGTTAGCGCAGGAGAACGCCTGCATTGTTTAATCCCAGCACATGTCCTGAAATAGAATAATAATCCCTGCCATGCTACTCAAAGGAACTTCCCCTGCTTACTGCAAATCTGTTCTTGGGGAAGTATTTAGACTTTTCAATCCCTGTTTTACTTTGTTCTTCTCCAGATTAAAATTTGTCCAAATAAACTAGGTGCCAGTGGCTCCTGCATTGTAATCCTAGCTACTAAAGAGGCTGAGTTCTGAGAGGATTGAAGTTCAAAGCCAGCGCAGGCAGGAAAGTCTGTGAGACTCTTATCTCTAATTAACCACCAGAAAGCTGGAGTGGAGCTATGGCCCAAGTGGTAGTAGAGCACCAGCCTGAACATTTAAGTTCAGGGACTGTGCCCAGGTCCTGAGTTCAAGCCCCAGGACCAGTACATGTGCGCATGAGCACACACACACACACACACACACATGCGCGCGCACACACACACGCACACGCACACGCACACTACACACACAAATTCCCAAATAAAAGTGTTACATCACAGGGGAACGTGTTAGAGCAGGACCTGCTCCCTCAATGTTCAACCATATTGTCCTGTCTCTGCCTGCCTCTCCTCCCTAGGCAAAGGTAATTGACAAAAAAAGGAAAAAAACCTATACAGTCTGATTTTATTAAAAATCTATATGCCTACATATGTGCATGAAGGAAGAGCTGGGTCGATACGACACCATGGTGATCTCTGAGTGGGCCATTGCATATTTGTCTTTTACTTTTGGTTCATCATGTTCTTACTTTCTGTAACATATGTGTTGCTTCTGTTATAATAAGTATTATTTTCTCTTTAAGACCGGAGGTTACAAGAGCAGTGCTAATAATGCTTCAGAGACTGACAACAAGACAAGATGACTCACAACTTGTTTGTTGAACCAGCTAGTTGTTGAGTTTTTGCCATGCCTAAGATCTTACTGGCTGTCTCTTTCTTTTGTAGTCCCTCTTGGGTATTTTGGGGATGACTAGGCCTTATGTTAATAGAAGGCTACAGAGAAGTCTTGTCTGTATCCCAAGCATCTCTCTACTGCAGTGTTCCAAAGATAGTGAAGTTGTGGAATGGCCTCCCCAGATGTTCAACCAGAGCCTCTTGGTCCTGGGCTGATTTTTCCTGGTAAATTGCTCAACACCCCCCACCCCACAGTCTGCTTGTGGTGAAGTTGAGAAGAACAGCTCCAATGGTCTCATTTCCTGAATCATCATCTTCCTTTCTCTCTCCAGTCCTCTCCTTCTAGGAGCTGTCATCTTCTTCAGATTCCTCAGGGCTGGTGTGATTAGACCTGAGCTGATTTCCAGTAAGGGACTCGGAATGGGAGAAAGGAATTGGTGGCCCTTCTGATGGGGCATTTTCGAGGGGGCTTCCTGCTGGGGTAACTGTAATAGATGGGTCGTTTGCATCAGCCTTTCCACTTGGACCCTGCCAGCAGCTTCTTGCTTTACTCCTCTTGTATCAGCAGTGTTTATCACAGAGCTGGTGCACAGTGGGCATGCCAGCCTGCTTCCTGAAGGAGTCTGCCATCTGTTCTTGTGTGCCGGGCCCTACTTTCACCCTTGGTTCAATGTCTTGCCTGCTGTGTGTGCTGTTGATCTTGTTGACTATCCACCAACAGACAGACACTTGACCACTTACTCCTGGCCCCTCTCCTCAAAGCCAGACAAGCGTAGCAGTTGGGGGACAGGGCCAAGTGGCTCTAGAAGATAGTACCTAAGGCTTCTTATCTCCAGTGTGTGCTGTTTTGTTGTTTTTTTTTTTTTTTTTCTCCATTTGCAGTTGCCCTAGAACCAAAGCATCCGCCACTGCTCGGCTGCATGGTGAAATGGCCTGGCCTGGTGCCAGGGTACTTCGCCAGGTGGCTGGGCTGTGAAGGCTGCTGCATGCGATGGGCCGATAATACCCCATGGTGCTGTAAACAGGACACTCCACCCTCCTGTAGCAGCCACCCAGCTGGTGCCCCAGCGCCTGCTGCTTTGTCATGGCCTGTCATGATAGGGCCTTCTCTTCTCTGATACAAGAGCTGATTGTGCTATTTCCCAAATCTGAGAGGGGTACTTTCCAAAAATGAAACCAGTTCATCCTCCAACCACAAGCAACCGTTGTCACCTCTCAACACTTCCTATCTTTTAGCCATAATCACACAGGGCAGAACCCACTATTCAGATCTTTCCAGTTTGCACATAAGGGAAGGATAAGCCCACGGGCCATGACACAACTACACTCACATGTGAGATTTCTTTCTTTCTTTTTTTTTTTTTTTGTTGGTCCTGGGTCCTGAACTCTGGGCCTGGCCTCTGTCCCTCAGCTCTTCAGCTCAAAGTTAGCACTCTACCACTTGAGCCACAGTGCCACTTCCAGCTTTTTCTGCTTATGTGGTACTAAGGAATCAAACTCAGGGCCTCCATGCATGCAAGGCAAGCAGTCTACCTCTGAGCCACCTTCCCAGCCCACATGTGAGATTTCTTAGCAGACATCCTCAGCTAAGGTAGGTCTCAGCTGAGGTCAGCCTCCAGTTGCACTCAGAAGTTAAGTGCTGACCTGTCCTGCTGCCACCCAATTCTATAAGCACCTTCATTGCTTTTTTTTTTTTTTTTGAGACAGGATCTCACTATGAAACTCTGGCTGTCCTTGAACTTTCCATCTTCCTGTTTTAAGCCTCTCAAAAACTGGAATTATAGGCATGTGCCACCATGTACAGTTATATGCAGCTTTATATTCTCCCTGCATCATTTATCTCAAATGGTGTCCAAGACTGCATTAGACTCACTAGTAAAGAGAACCTGGCTGGGCACTGGTAGCTCAAGCCTATAATCCTGGCTATGCAGGAGGCTGAGATCTCCAATACACTACTGACAAAAAGCGGGAAGTGGCTCTGTGGTTCATGTGGTAGAGTGCTAGCCTTGAGCACAAACAGGTTCAGAGATAGTGCCCAAGCACCAAATTCAAGCCCTAGGACTAGAGGTGGGGGTGGCAGGGTGGATATCTTATCACTAAAGATGTGTACCTTCCAGGAGACCAAAAGAATCAGTTATTTATAGGTAAAGTGGCTAAAACTAATCACCACTTATTTCTGGGTAGTCTCCTTTTTCCCCATTGCACCCCCATCTTCAACCTTAAAGGAGTAAAATGTTTTCATCTCTTCTTTGCCTCCTAGCATCCCTGGGTGGCAACTCAGGCTGATGATGCCCTGGGTGCAGAGGTGGAGTGGGCCCAGTGAGGGTGTTGGCGGCAGACACATCACAGTGAAACAGAGCTAGAGGAAAACCTACTCTTGCTCACATCTTAGTCCTTGTCCACATACTGTGGGCCACAATATGCCTGCCAGCCTGTGGCCCCTTTAAGGATGGCACAGAAACACATCAGTGTCTGACTTTGGCTCTGGTTTGTGTTACATTTGGGGGAAATTAATACCTTGGTTTATCCCTTAATCAGTTCTGGTGCTCAAAGCAGCAGGTGCTTACCAAACCATTTGGGGGAGGTTTATGAAATAAGAGGCAGATTTTTTTTTTCCTATTAAAATCTTATAAAAGGGCCCCTCCCTTATTTCTTAGGAATGAAAGAAACATGACATTTTAGTCTCAGAGGCACTGGGACATGCCAAGAATTTTGGAGTGTGGGCAGGCATTGGTGCCTTGCTGAGGGCTCTGAGACAGAGGTAATTCTGTCTCGTGGCAAGCTAGGAGGCAAGCCAGCCCCCTGTGCAGGGATGTGGTCCCTATGGAGAGAAGGCTGAGGCCTAGCCATTTCCTCAGCTAAGGAAAAGAAGCAAATGCAGAGATTCCAACTGGACTTGGAAACAGTGAGGTTCTGGCAGGTCTGCAGTGGGGAGGGAGGCAGAGGCTGCCATGTGCGTTGGGCTGCTAGCGCTCTTCTCAGTCCTTTCACCCCTTCCATCCCTTCTTCCTTTTTTTATTTCTCTTTTTACAATTTCTTTTCTTTTTTTTCTTTTCTTTTTTTTTTTTTTTTTTTTTGTCGGTCATGGGGCCTGAACTCTGGGCCTGGGCGCTGTCCCTCAGCTCTTCAGCTCAAGGCTAGTGCTCTACCACTTGAGCCACAGTACCACTTCCGGCTTTTTTCTGCTTATGTGGTGCTGAGGAATTAAACCCAGGGCCTCATGCATGCGAGGCAAGCACTCTACCACTGAGCCAACTTCCCAGCCCTCCTTTTACAATTTCTATGATCATATATATGGAGAAGTCAGGATCCCTGAAGACCATAGAATCTTTGTGAATCAGATGGTCAGAAAGAATATAGATGAGCAAAATTTGAGTAGTTAGATTCTCATACTAAATTCCAGGATTCTGAGTGTTCCCTACCACTGTGAGTACTGGGAACAAAGTACCACTAGGATCACCGAACCTTTTGAACCTTTGAAACTGAACTCTTAACTTGTTGAACAGAAACTGGTATAAAGTGAGTGTGGTTAAAATTGTCCCAGACAAACAGAATCTTTGACACCAGGTTCCAAAAGCTTCCTCAAGAAACAAAAAAACAAAGATGTTGCCAACCTCATGGTCAGACCTGCTATTTCCTCCTAGATGTGTTATCCCTGAATGGGGCTTAAAAAGCAATCCATCCTCCAGGGATCCAGGCAGGTGTCCCTGAAACCTTGGTGAGTGTTTGCAGTGCAAGAGGCAGTGAGCTCAGGGAACAGTTGCACAATTGACCTAGAAGAAAGGAGGCTTAGAGTGGCAGCAGAGAATATAATTCTTTCTTCTTTTTCTTTCTTCTCCTTTCTTCTTTTTTTTTGTGCCAGTCCTAGGGCTTGAACTCAGGGCTTGGGTACTCTTCCTGAGTTTTTTTTTTTTTTTTGCTCAAGGTTAGCATTCTACCACTTGAGCTATAGCTCCATTTCCCACTTTGTTGGTAGTTAATTGGTTTTTTTGTTTTGTTTTGGTGTTTTTGTCAGTCATGGGCCTGAACTCTGGGCCTGGGCGCTGTCCTTCAGCTCTTCAGCTCAAGGCTAGCGCTCTACCACTTGAGCCACAGCGCCACTTCCGGCTTTTTTTTTCCTGCTTATGTGGTGCTGAGGAATCGAACCCAGGGCCTCAGGCATGCAAGGCAAGCACTCTACCACTGAGCTGTTGGTAGTTAATTGGGTATGAGAGTCTCACGGGAAAAGCCCAGGCTTGCTTCAAATAGTGATTCCTAGATCTTAGCCTCCTGAGTATCTAGGATTATAGTCATGAACTACTGGTGCCCAGCTGGCAGACTATGAGTCTTTTTTAAAAAAAAATTAATTTTATTGTAAAGATGATGTACAGAGGGGTTACAGTTACATAAGGTAATGAGTACATTTCTTGAACATTGTTTCCCCTTCCCTCGTTTTTCTACCACTTTCCCTCCCCCTGAGACTATAATTCTCTATGCTTTGTTTTCCTCCTCAGTCTCTTCCTAACCCTTTCTGGAGCTGACAATAAAGTAAAAAGTTATATCGCATGAAGTACTTTGTGGGGATGGGGCCAACTTGAAAGTACTAAAGGAGATTATCACAGTGACTTGGGGGACAGAAATAGGGGGTCCCAAGAGATCTTTCTCCCAATAGCTTATTTCTTCACCCTGCAGTCAGCAGTCAATTTTTTTCCTTTGATACAAGGATGAAGTAGCCCCTTAGGATCATATTTTAGCCTGTATGCTCACCTGCTTGCCACCTGCATCTTTGGTTATCTTTTATGTAATGTTGCAAAGCTTCTTTCCAGAGATCCTGCCTGCCTCATCACCGGACTCTTAGGGATGGATTTGATGGAAGCCCACAGGGTCTGAGATGGCTTCTTACATGGGCAGAAGCTCCTAGAAATTTGGATTGCCACTTTTTTTTTGGGGGGGGGGGTCGGTCGTGGGACCCGAACTCTGGACCTGGGCACTGTCCCTCAGCTCTTCAACTCAAGGCTAGTGCTCTACCCCTTAAGCCACAGCACCACTTCTGACTTTTTCTGCTTATGTGGTGCTGAGGAATCAAACCCAGGGCCTCATGCATACAAGGCAAGCACTCTACTACTGAGCCACCTTCCCAGCCTGGATTGCCACTTTTAATCTTAAATGCAATACAGAAAAAAAAAAAAAGAGTGATTTAAATGCTGGTGTAGGAGATGAAGTTGGGTTGCACTAGTGGGCTTGTTACTAACTCACTGGGTGACAAGGACACAGGGAAGGAAAGAAAGAGATTGAGCCCTGCAGAGCCTCAGAAAGGAGGACAAAAGGCAAATAGCTATGGAGTCTTTACTCAAGGTGAGTAGGCTGAGCATGGATCTAGGGTATAATTAGAAAACCAGAATCTAGGGTATAATTAGAGGTTTATTCTTTTTTTGTTGTTTGTTTTAATTGGTCATGGGGCTTGAACTCTGGGCTGGGTGCTGTCCCTGTGCTTTTTTGCTCAAGGCTAGAGCTCTACCATTTTGAGCCACAGTGCCATTTCTGGTTTTCTGGTGGATAATTGGAGAAAAGAGGCTCAGGCTGGCTTCAAACCGTGATCTTCAGATCTCAGTCTCCTGAGTAGCTAGGCTTACAGGTGTGAGCTACCAGCACCTGGCAGGTTTACCCTTCTATTATTATTATTATTATTTTAATTTTTATTCATGTCCTTGGGTGCTTGACAATTACCAACCTTATGCTCTAGACTTGGGATACAGAGCCAGGCCTCAGCCTTGGGCTGTTTATTATCTAGGAGTCCCAAATACCAAGAGAGAGGGTGGTATGTCATGGAAGAGTACAATGTATTATGTGGAAACAAAATTCATAGACTCTCATTGCAGGGGATTCCCAGGATCCTGAGGCTTGGTTGAGTGGAGCTAGAGGCAGTTGAGCTGGCTTGACAGATGGCTCCAGTTTTAGCACTGGGCCAAACCTTGGAGGAAAGGCCCAGGACAGTGATGGGAAATTATACATAGTGTTCTTTTGTCCAGCATCCAGAGAAGTGATGCATAAAGGAAAAGTAAGAGGACAGAACATAAGTCCTTTGACTCCAATCTTTGAAAGAACTCTTTTGTTGTTGTTGGTTGTGGAGCTTGAACTCTGGGCTTGGGCACTGAAACCTGAACTCTTCAGCTCAAGGTGCTCTACCACTTGAGCCACAGCGCCACTTGTGAGTGGTTTATTGGAGATAAGAGTCTCAAGGACTTTCCTGCCCTGATGGCTTTGAACTGTGATTCTCAGATCTCAGCCTCCTGAGTAGCTAGGATTACCGGCATGAACCACTGGGGCCCGGCTTTGAAAAAACTTTTTGAAGAGTTTTAATATGGTAATGTTGAGATCACTTAAAACAGCATGTTGGGAGGCCTGGTGGTTTACAGCCCTAGGGAGGCAGAGACAAGAGGATCTTGAGTTTAAGGCCAGCTTGGTCTGACTTAGCAAGACACTATCTCAAAACAAAAAAAAAAATTAAAGATGTGTTATAGTCGGCTTGTATTGGTTTGGAATGAGTATTGATACTAGGTGAAAACATGGCAAAATAATGTGTACAGTATGACCCCATTTATTTTGAAGTATTATATGTATATGCACCCACAGAAAGTAAGTACATAAACCTCATAATATTAACAGTGATTATCCCTGAGTATGGAGATTTGAGGGTTTTTCTTTTTGTTCATGTTTCTGGACTTTCTACAATTGGAGCTGACTGACTTTGTAATTATAAGTCAATTCTTTGTTTTTTAAAATAAGTCATTTTTAAAGTTCTTTTATGTAAGCATAAAGTAACTATTTTAACTTAAATTTGATAGCTGAGGGAGATAAGCTAGAGTTAGGCCAGGGATTTAGATATAAAGATTGAGAGTAAGGTTAGCTTTACAGAAATATTATGATATCCAAACTAGAGGGGTCCTCTTGAATGCCCAATAGTATGGGAATGGCTAAACAAATTATTACATAGATGACAGGTTGGTAATATATATCATAATCTTTTTTTTTTTTTGTCAGTCATTGAGGCCTGAACTCTGGGCCTGGGCGCTGTCCCTCAGCTCTTCAGCTCAAGGCTAGCACCCTACCACTAGAGCCACAGTGCCACTTCTGGCTTTTTCTGCTTATGTGGTGCTGAGGAATCAAACCCAGGGCCTCATGCATGCAAGGCAAGCACTCTACCACTGAGCCACCTTCCCAGCCCGGTATATCATAATCTTTAAAAATGAACAGAAATGAAGCCAGGTACTGATGGTTCATGCTTGTAATCCTAGCTAGTCAGCAGGCTGAGATCTGAGAGTCACGGTTTGAAGCCAGCCTGGGCAGGAAAGTCCATGAGACTGTTATCTCCAATTAATTAGCAAAAAGCCAGTTGTGGAGCTCTGGCCATAACTGGTAGAGCACTAGCTTTAAGCAACAGAGCTCAGGGATAGTTCCTGGGATCTGAGTTCAAGCCCCACACACACACAACCAAAATGTAGGGTGTTAAAACTTGGTAATGGAGTTATTAGGAAATGGGAAGAACAAAGCAGAACATAATGTATATTTTATACTGATTACAAGCATATCAAAATAATACATTAATATGTTTAGCTGAATTTGAGGAATGTGTATGATTATTTGTCTTTTTTTTACTGTGATAACAAAAAAAAATCTAGAGTTTATCATTTTAAACTTTTAAGCATTTTCAGTTTGCAATTCAGTGGCATTAAATACACTCAAATGTATACAATCATCACTACTGACCTTTTCCAGATTTTTTTGTGCCTGTACTGGGGTTTGAATTCTGGGCCTTGAGTTCTTGTTTGATTTTTTTCACTTATGGTGGCACTTTGCCATTTGAGCCCCACCTCCACTTTTGGCTTGCTGTTTAATTGGAAATAAGTGTTTTATTTGGATTTGTTTGCACGAGCTAGATTCAAACCATGACCCTCAAATCTCAGCCACTTGTGAGCTACCAGCGACTGGCTCCAAAACTATTTTATCCCCCGAAACAGAAAATGTACCTATTAAACAATAACTCCCATTTCTTCTGCTAACTCCCTGGGAGCCCTTATCCCTATTCCCTAGGAATCTGCCTATTCTAGGTACCTCATAGAAGTGAACTATAAGTGGAATAGATAGCATTTGCTTTTGTGTCTAGTTTATTTTCACTTAGCATCATCTGAGGTTGCCTCCACTTTTTTTTTTTGGGGGGGGGGGGGGTCTGGTAGTGGGGCCTGAACTCTGGACCTGGGTGCTGTCCCTGAGCTCTTCAGCTCAAGGCTAGCGCTCTACCACTTGAGCCACAGAACCACTTCCGGCTTTTTTCTATTATGTGGTGCTGAGGAATCGAACCCAGGGCCTCATGCATGCAAGGCAAGCGCTCTACCACTGAGCCACCTTCCCAGCCCCTGCCTCCACTTTTTACCTATCATGATTGATGTTGCTATGATCACCTGTGTACAAATATCTTTTCAGGCCCTTGCTTTCCGTTTTTCTGGAAGGTATATACCTAGAGGTAGAATTGCTGGATCCTAAGTAATTCTAAGTTTAACTTTTTGAGGAACTGCCAACCTTTTAGTGTCTTTTTTGTATGAAGTTCTTCAAGTCTGTTTATACCTACAGTCCCCAGTCCATTTTGCTGTGCTTAATATACACATAAATTATCAAAGGATTACTACAGAGGTGAAAGCATTTTGTACTGTTTAAAGAAGAGAACCTTTAGAGATCTTATATTAGTGAAATGTTTTGAATATGGCTATGGAAGCTGGGGTTTTAGCCCCGGACCACTGAAACTTCCAGATGACCCAGAGTCCTTAAGTTTTATCAAATGTATGAGCTTTTGCTTTCATTCTGAAATCTTCAACCAAGGTAAAATAAAATGAATGGACTTACAATTGTATTATTTTTGTCCCATTTAGCTAGAAGGCACTTAGATGTTTTTCTGAACTGGACTCCTCAGTCCTGGATTGTTGAAAGTAGTTAATACAGTTCTCATCCTAGTCACCCAGGTTTCCTGGAGTGAACTAGTCCTGAAGGAAATACAAACAATCCTTCAGTTAATTGAGTGAGATTTGTATATAGCAGCCCTGCCATGGATGCTGGCAGGAGGGAAGAGGACAGGAAATAAAAGAGAAGAAAGTTTGGGTTTTGTCCATGTACATAGAGTTCCCTTTTTTATGATGGGAAACAGTGCTACTCTCAGGAAACTGTGAGCAGACTTAGGAGTTCCAGTTTATCGTACACCAGGAACAAGATAGAATACATGTATAAAGTAACCTGTAAGTCCAAACTGAAATGCTATGAGTTGTTCCCAATGATAAAGTTAGGTCAGGAAAGCTTTTGTTAGACTGCATATGTTTTTACAGGCTGCTTCAAATTCTCTCAGGAGGGAAGTAAAGATGTGGCAGCCAGAGGTTTCCTAGGAGAGAGAAAGCTGGCTGCCACATCTCCTTCCTTTATGTTGACGTCAAGGCGTGCCGGCTGTGCTCTCTTTCAGCCAGTGTCCCATGTTCGGTGGCCCCAGAAAAGTCAGTGTATAGGCCTCAGCCACCCCAGGTCCGACGAACATTCTCCCTGGACACCATCCTCACTTCCTACCTTCTGGGCCAGTGGCCACGGGATACCGATGGGGCCTTCACCTGCTGTACCAATGACAAGGCCACCCAGGTAATTCAGCTCTCTCCTAATGGGATCAGGAGGGATTGGGAGGGATGGCTGGGAGGCCTTTGGCCCACCCATCAACTCTCAGTCATCAAGATGACTTGTCCTGGGTTTTGGTTGTACATAGAAGCTTTTGTCACCTGCTGTTTATCAGCTTGTTTTTCTTCGTAAATTTAGATGAAAATGAGTTTGTCTTCCACCTGCCTGGTGGAGGAAAGGCATCAAGCTGCTGGGGTTTTCAGTTTGGCATTCAGAGTTCATGTGTGGATAATCAACAGCTGATTTTGGAATTTAGGTTTAAGAGGAGATTGACCTTGCTAAAATTAAACTAAGGCCCTCATTCATTTGAGTTTGTATTCCCCACACAGCTGGAGGAAATGTCCAGTGAGTATGCTGACCCAGGATAGATCCCAATAGAGGAACAGGAGTAGGAAGCTCTCAGATAATACCTTGCCAACAGCCCTCTCTAGGGTTCCAGGAGACTAGGTTATTCTCTCCCTTCAATATTTGATTTAACTTGCTCTTCTCTTTTAAGAATTTTTTGTTTTTTTGCGGTTTTGGTCATGGGGCTCGAACTCTCAGGGTCTGGGTACTGTCCCGAGTTTCTTTTGCTCAAGGCTAGCCCTTCACCACTTTGAGCTACTTCCAGTTTTCTGATGGTTAGAGGTAAGAGTCTCATGGACTTTCCTGCCCAAGCTGACTTGAACTGTAATCCTCAGATCTTAGCCTCCTGAGTAGCTAGGATCACATGTATGAGCCACCAATGCCAGGCTCACTTAAGAATTCTGAGCTTGGAAGGAATCTTGGACCATCCAGTCCATGTGTTAGTTTTAAGGTAAGATAGTATTAGTCTGAACAAGAAGTCATCTTATTTGTGAAATCACACAAAGATGTTTCTTTTTTGTTTTTTTGGTTGGTCGTGGGGCCTGAACTCGCTATCCCTCAGCTCTTCAGCTCAAGGCTAGCGCTCTACCACTTGAGCCATAGCACCTACTTCCGGCTTTTTCTGCTTATGTGCTGCTGAGGAATCAAACCCAGGGCCTCATACATGCAAGGCGAGCACTCTACCACTGAGCCACCTTCCCAGCCCACAAAGATGTTTCTTAATCTGATTCAGGACTTGACATTTTTAGCAGTTGAGTTGATAAGAGTCAAGGCTCCCTTTTGATGCAATTGAAGCTGACTCCTAAATTGTGCTTGGACAGGTGGAGATAGGAAGGAAAGAACATTGGGCCTCGCCATCAGCCCTCCATTGAACACTGAGTGTAGTGTGCCTGTCCTGCCTACTTTGAGGTCATGGGAAGGCAGGTGATATGTTTCCTACTGCAGTTCACTCTGCCTCCTCTTCTGAGCAAGTCTGTTCCTTCCTTTCCCTCCCTCCCTCCCTCCTCCCTTCCTCTCTTCCTCGCTCCCTCCCTCCCTCTCTCCCTTCTTCCCTCCCTTCCTTCCTTCTTTCCTTCCTTCCTTCCTCTTTCTTTCTCTCTCTCATTTTTCTTTTTTTTAAAATGAGATCCATTTTCAAATGTTATTAATGAGTGTTTGAATGCCTATGCCTGGTCTTAGTATGTTGGAATGAAGAATAAGGAAATGAGGACAAGATTTGGCCTCTGAGTTTAGATTCCAGTTCTGTGAAGGCCAGTGAAGATGCAGCCAAAGGATGAGATGGGGCCAAATGTCTGACAGAATTTAGAGAAGCAAGATTCTCCTGGGAATGCCCCACCTTGAATCAATAGAAATTAAAACAGGAAGTTTAAAACAAGTTAACATTAAGGGCCCTCATTAGCTCTATTAAGGTGAAGGTAGAACACACTGCGGGTAGCAGATGGAGTTCCTGGGAGCCCCAGCACTGTGTTCCCTTGACAAGGCAGGGAAAATAGAAGCCTTTGCTTCTCCGTCCCAGGCTCTGGGAGCACATGCAACTTTTGGCATGACTTTCAGAGGGACTTCTCAAGCTAGATGATGTACCTACTCTAAGAGGGTCTCCTGGAGGAGCAGGGCTTACGGTGGTTTCAGGTGTGTGAACTTAACATCCCACTTTGGCCAAGGCAGGTAGCTTATCTCTAGCTCTGTCATTTCCTGCTACAGCCTTCTAGGAAGCCCCCCAGTCCCTGTCCCTCTCCTCTGTTAGCTCTCTGTCAACCCAAGGCAGGGTTGGCTTCTGACATTCCCTGGCTGGTTGGAAAGGCATAGGCTCTAAGCTGCGTGTTTTTTGCTCAGCCTCCAGCTGCAGGCCAGATCTTTTATATAACAAGTCTGGGCTTCTTGCCACAGCGAGACGGAGGTCAGCGATGCGCCTCCATGGGTCTGGCAAGGCCCAGCCATCCAGCTTTCCTCTTTCCTTGGGATAGACTCCAGCCCTCGAGGAACTCTTAGCAACCTGTCAATATTGTGGCTGCAGGCAGGAGGTGGGAGAATTCTGATCAGTGTAGGCATCCAAACCAAAATATGTGCTCTGCCCATCTTTCATTCCTGGTCTTCTGGGAAATTTCTGCTTCTAGGTTTGGTTTGTTCAGATTCCTGCTTGAGGCCCTGGCCTGGCACAAGCCACCTTCTTGAACCCTGGAACACTGAGAAGGCCTGAGTATCTCTTGCTATCTTCTTAAGTAGCATGTTCCTT
Organism: Dipodomys spectabilis; assembly: GCF_019054845.1. NCBI lineage: Eukaryota > Metazoa > Chordata > Mammalia > Rodentia > Heteromyidae > Dipodomys > Dipodomys spectabilis. Next base: position 16,071,925 of record NW_024870695.1, on the reverse strand, counting down.
CCTTTCTGAGCACTGGGAAATTACCCACAGATAATGGAGATGGAGGAGAGTGTTTAGGGGGATGGAGGGAGTATGAAGAAAGGAGAAACAGCATCTATGGAAGTCCTTGAAAGATTTTGTTGAGATGGAACCCAGGGTACACAAGGGCCTTACCACTGAGATACAGCCCCAGCCCACTGAAAATGGTAAGTATCAAAATGGATGGATTGTAGGCCTCTCCCAGTTGTTGCTATTTGAGTGAGTAGGCTATTCCTCCTGCTTCCTCTGCCTTGTGCCCTTTTCTTGTAGGCACAGCAGTGGAGTAGTTTATTCTTTGCCTTTTCCACTGTAACTGCAGGCACTCATTACTAGTCTTTCATGTGCTCAGATTCCTGCTACCCAAAGCCTACAGCCAGAGTCCACATTAACTCTGGCACTCCCAGAGGCCTACCTTGCAGTGGGGTTAACAGCCATAGTTCTGATAAAGGCTAAGCAGTTTTTCCTCTAGCCCCCATAGAGAAAGGAGGAGCCCTGCCCACTCTTAAGCCAGTTTCAGACCTGGGCAGCAAGCACAGAAAACCTGCCATTAGAGAGCAGGCTTGCTGTGTAGACTTTTCTGTAGGACAGAAGATATAAGAACTTTCAGTTCTTGAGTCTGTCACAGTGTTCCCAAAATCCCAGGGTTCCTTTCTGATTCATGGTTGAAGATCTGAATGGGTATAGTGGGTAGTCTTTAGATACTTTTATGATTTGGTGTGGGGAGCTAGATTAACCACATATTTGAGACAGGGGGAACCGGAAGGGTGTGGATGGTTCTTATTTGAGAACTGGCTAATTGTAGAAAGGAGGAGTCACCGCATGTGGCTGAGCCAGGAGGAACAATGGGAGAGGTGTCCCAGAAGTCAACAAAGTAGATGCAGGGAAGAGTTGGGGCTCAGCAGGAGGTAGACACAGAGCAGGTGGTCAAAGGGTCTAGGAAAAGCCCTGAATGGCATCCCCATTATCTATGGGAGGTAGCTGGGTGACTGGGAGGATGTTTGCTGGATTCCTGGATTTATCCGGATACATTTTTCTCTGTGGCCCACCCTTCCCCCAGGTCAGTAAGTTCCATAGAGTTGGCCACTAAATGCCTTGGGCTGGCACCCTCTAGGGCCTGAGACCAGGCCAGGGCTAGCAATGGCAACACATACTGGTGGCTGTGGTCACCTCTCTCCCTTCTTGCTGTGCAAAGCATTTGAGTCCTGTACTTTTCTGGAGGGAGGAAGTGGGCTCACCACAGCTGGGATGACTGAGCAAAGTTCCCCTGCTGGTCGTTTGCTGCTCATACACTGTGGCACCCCTCAAGCCTTGCTTTCTCCCTAATCTCCAGGTGAGATTGGGGAAGCCTCTGCTATGGAAGTTGGTTTGTTTATTCAAACTTCCTGGAACACCCTGAAAACCAGAGGCAGAATCAGGCCTCACCCCAAAAACCAGACGCAGAAGCAGGTCTGCTGGTTTGGGAGGGCTTCCTATCCCTTCTTTCTTGCCTTCCCTTTTTCCAAGCTTGTGCTGTAACATTCAGTAATGACACATAATTCAGTGTTACCATCACACACTTAAAAAAAAAAATGTTTCTCTTTGTGGTGGGTGAAGGGGCCTGGGCACACTGCCTGTTTTCCAGTGATGACCAGAACCAGTTGTTGAGTATATAGTTTGACAATAGCAGCAAATATCTGAAAATGGGCAATAATGGAAAATCTGAGAGTTGCCTAGCCATTATAAGGCCAGAGATGGTAGCCTTAGCCACCTGCAGCCCAGATCTCAGTGCTGGCCAGCAGACCTCCCCCAACCCCAAGTATTTTCCTGCCTTATTGTTTGTCCAGAGTCCTAAGGGACTGCATTTCAGTTCCTGATAGTTGCTGATCTCTCTAAGGCCAGGCATCATGTTGTCCTTCACCTCCACACAGGTATGTGAGTGGGTTATGCTCCTGGGGCTCAGTCCAGCTCTGCACAGGGAGCTTCTATACTGAAAACAGTGAAGACAAGGACTCTTCCTGCCGCTGGTCACAAGAGTCCAGATAGAAACTTAGATTGATTGGATACTGAGAAAGACATTCCAAGGTGGAAGATTTTCAGTTCCATCCTGCCCTTCCTTCTTACTCTATTGGGCTGCTCTTTGAGCAGGCATTCTACTCCTCCAGTCCCAGTTATCCTTCCATATGTTCCTCTTGGACCTCTGTTCTCGTCAAGGCTTTCTTGGTATAACCATGTCCACTTTGGCACAATGTGAGAGCATCAGCTCCACAGCTGGCTGCTGCCACTCATGGTTAGTAAGCAGTGCTGCTCTTTCCTCAGCTGTTCCTTCTGGCCAGGGTGTGAAATAAGTCTGTTCCAGTGAAAGTCCTTTAGCAAACTGAGCTTTTGGTCTTCTGAACACAAGTGTCCTCTGCTTGATTATCTAGAATAACCACTTACAGTGATACCATGAAGCCTGGCTTGACTGCCAGGGTGACTGCCTGGATGCGAGATCTTCCTTACTTGTGACTTTACTGTACCCCAAGGAGACCTTGATTCAGATCTCTGTTGTGAGACCCAGAAAAGGAGGGTCACAGCTGGGCACTGATGGCTTATGCCTGTAATCCTAGCTACTCAGGAAGCTGAGATCTGAGGATTGTGGTTTGAAGCCAACCCTGGCAGGAAAGTACATAAGACTTTTCTCCAATTAACCACCAGAAAAGTAGAAGTGGCATTGTGGCTCAAAGTAATAGAGCACTAGCCCTGAGCAAAAGAGCTCAGGGACAGCAGCCAGAGTTCAAGCCCCATGACCAACCAAGAAAAAAAGAAAAGTACATGTCCAACAACGACTACTAAAAATGAAGGAAGGAAATCTTTATTCTTTTTTCTTTTCTTTTTTTTTTGGTGGTACTAGGTTTTGAACTCGGAGCCTCATACTCATCAGCTTCCTTGCTTGGCTGGTCTTACCACTTAGGTTGTCATGCCTCCAACTTTGCTTTTTGCTGGTTATTTTGGAGACAGAATCTCACAGATGTTTCTGCCTGGATTGGCTTTGAACTGTAATCCTCTCGATCTCAGCCTCCTGAGTGGTTAGAATAATAGACATGAGTCACTAGCTCAAGGGGGACATTCTTGACACACCCAGTACAGTTTGGAGGAGCTAAAGCCCACATTTATACACATGTTGCTTTAACAATACTCACTGCCAGCATATAAACAACTTCAAATTCAGGCTAACCTGCTCTGTTGTATTCCTGAGGCTTTAAAACAACCGGTTTACCAGTTTACCTTGGTATCCAGTTTGAAACAACAGAAGTTTTTTCCCTTCAAGGTTCTATAAATCAGAAGTCCAAATTCAGTTTCCATGGGCCAAGAACAAGATACTGGCAGAACTGTGTTGTCTCAGGCATCTCTTTATTTTATTTTTTGAGGTAGTCTCTTCCTATGTAGTCCGGGTTGGACTTTCTCTCTTTCTCTCTGCCTCCCAAGTATTGGGGTTATAGTATGCACCACCACACCCAGCTCAGTTGCTCTTGTGAGAGCCTGCTCCTTGCCTCTTCCAGATTCCAGTGGCTGCTGGTATCTTGTGGCCACATCAATGCAGTCTGTTCATCTGTGGTCACACTGCTTTATCCTCTTCCCTCTGCCTGTCCCTCGATCATAAGCACACATATAATAGCATTCAGGACCCAACCAGATAATCCCAGAGTAATCCTCCTTTCTGAAGATCTTGATTCACATTTGCAAAAACTTTGCCATATAAGGTAACATTTATAGGCTTCCAATATTTTGGGGAGGGGTGCGTCCTTTATTCATATTTTTTTTTCCTTTTTTACCCCAGTTACTTAGGAGGATTTAACAGAATATAATTGAAGGCCTGACTGAAGAAAACAAAACTGCTCCCTGATTTTTTATGTCAATTACATTTTCTTTTGCCCCCTGCTTTTGTTTTGGTTGATATTTTACAGTGGACATATATTGTTTTACAATTAGAAGAACTAATATTATTGCTTATGGGGATTTAAAGCACTAGAGACTGCAAAATCCTGAAAAGCATAAAAGAGAAATTAAAAATCACCCACGCTGGGTGCTGGTGCCTCGTGCCTGTAATCCTTAGCAGGCTAAGAACTGAGGATTGTGGTTTGAAGCCAGCCAGGCAGGAAAGTATGAGACTCTTATCTCCTGCCAAAAAGGTGGAAGTAGAGCTGTATCTCAAGTGATAGAACACTAGTCTTGAGCAAAAGAAAAATCTCAGGGACAGTACCCTGGCCCTGAGTTCAAGTCCTAGGTCTGGCACAAAAATTCCAACCATTGTGACACTACTATTTTCAACCTTTCCCACCTACCTACCTCTCCCACTATTCTCCAGCTTCCCTCTACTTCTGTCACCCTGGCAGCTTCATGATTCTCAGACACACAGGACTTGCTGCAGGGTCTTTCTAGTTGCTCTTTGTTTCCTAACCATGTGGCTCCTACCTCACAAGTCCATCTGGCTTACTCCCTCACCTCCTTCCTAGTTTTATCCAATGAGAACTTCCTGGCATTTCAGATTGCATTCCCACTATCCCTTTCTCCTTCGATGGGTTGTGTTTTAGATTTTGCCCTTATCACTGTTTAGAACAAACCTCAGCAGTCAAGGATTTTTGTTGTCTGTGCACTGTTGTATTCCCACCTCCTGGAATTATACTTGGTGCACACATCATACATTCAGTAGATACTCACTGAGTGCATGAATGCTCTACACACCCTGAGCCTATCGGGTGGAAGAGATGGAACAGAGGAACACCCAACACAAGGCAGCCAACTTAAGACACTCTTCCCCGTTGACATGGCTGGGAATAGATACAGAGCATAGCATCTTAGATGACTCCAAACCCTCACCCCAGGCTTGGAGGTCAAGGGTGAAGGCAGAAAAGGAAATGAATTTGCTTGGGCAAGACAAAGAATCTGAGGTAAAGGAAGAGATAGTAATATAGTAATACCTATAGGTAGGGGTGAGTGTTGAGACAAAACAGTGATTGTTGGGTGTTGGTGGATCATGCCTGTAATCTTTGCTACTGAGGAGGTTGAGATCTTAGGATCAAGGTTCAAAGTCAGCTCAGGCAGGCAACCAACTCTTATCTCTGATTAACCAGCAAAAATTAAACAAAAACAAAAAACCAGAACTGGAGGCTTGACTGGTAGAGCCCTAGCTAGGAGTTAAAAACTCCCAGCTAGAGTGTGAAGCCCTGAATTCAGGCACTAGTGCCAGCACACAGAAAAAGAAAAGAAAAATATCAAACAAATAATGACTTTAGAGAACATCGAGTCAGAATGCTCCATAGTTGGAAAATGTTACTGAGCAGAGAAAGGTGGAGTAAAATGGATTGCTAGAGGAGATTTTCCAACAGCTCTGGTTTTCATATCTTTTCTGAACTCCCATGCCAGCCAACAGGTCTCCTTCCACCCCCTCACATATACTGAAAGAAAGAAGTTGAAGAGTTTGAAGAGATGTTTATCAATAGCCAATGACAGCCTCAGCTAGCTGTTTCTTCCCCATCTCACTGCTCACTGATAAGCACAGCATCTTCCTGGATGAAGGGAAATAGCATCATGGTTTTGCCACCCTTCCAGGATAACAGGCTCTGTGACCCTCAGAGCTTTGCTGGTAGAAATGGTAATCTATGGATTTGGCTTTAGTGTCTTGGGAAGGGAAGATAACCAGGTATGTGGTGGCCTGGTCCTAGTGACTGGAAGGAGAGATGGGCATGCTCCCTTTCAGCATAAAAGGCAGCAGCCTCTTCTGAGACTCTGATGTTTGCTTTAGAAAGACCAGCCTTTGAAAGAACACCAGCTGCTTGGTTTCTAGAGACTGAGAGCCAGTGTCCTCTGAGGACTCTGGGCTGCAGAACATGCTGGCGGCCCTTTTCTAATGTAGGGGGTTGCATCTCAGGATGTGCTCCCTAGTGATGCCAGCATCAGGACACAGAAGTTGAGACCATCATCCCTCACTGGCTGTGTTGTACAGTTAGGCTCTAAAGGTCCTGGTCATGGACAGCTGGGGGCAGGAAGAGCCAGAGGCTCAGCCTACAGTGGCTCCTCTCCACACAGCTGTTGCACACAGCCTGCTCTCACAACTGGCTTAGATACCCCACAAGCTCCTCTCAGCAGCTGTTGGGTGGTGAGTAGTTGTGTTTTCTTGATGCCCCCCTTCTGTGTGCAGCAGCTCTCAGGGGAGGTCAGCAGATCTCTTGGAGGAGATGGTTCCCAGGCCCTCATGTCTTTGGCAGCATGTGCACAGAACATAAAAGAGGAACAGGCCTTGGGCCTCTCTTGGAATGAAGTAGGATTTGATTGTAAGGAGGGATATGGACCTCTTTGACTTCATGCTTAGAGCCAATAACTTCCTCCCTTGGTGGTGGTGTGGCTCAGAAAGTGAGCCCTCTACCCCTGACTTGGGGTCCCTTGTTTTCATGCAGCAGAGGAGGAAAGGTGGCGAATGAAAAGCTCTTTTGGAGGACTGGGAAGGCCGAGGAGGAGAAGGAGGGAGAGTTAGTAGGAGGAGAAAAAGGAGGATGAGGATGTAGAATGGTAAAGATAAGCCAGAGGGTCAGAACTCAGAACAGAGGACAGAATTCTGGCTCCCTCCTTTCCAAAAATGTCTCTTCCCTGCTCATTCAGGAGGACTTTGAGGCTCTCACATTCATACTGTATGTAGGAAAAGATAAAGCTTGAGGCACCGTGCTTAGACTTCCAGGCACCTAGCTGTGCTGCACACATGGAGTATGAGAAAGATGTAGAGTTCCCTATGTCATGCTCTTTTGCAGCTGGTTGATGGAGGAGAGACAGTACCTGGTCCACCCCTGGGGAGCTATAAAACCTGTATGAAAGCCATAAAAGATAAAAGAGGAGGGCAGCACTATTAGGCCATCAGAAAGGCTTCCTGGAGGATGTAGGCTGGGGTGGTTCTGCCTAGAAGGCATTCTGCAGGCTGGGCGTGTACAGCTAGTTGATGAGCAGGTGCAAGACAACTTCACAGGCCACAGCCTTGACACAGGAAAGCATGTCCGCTTCCCTGACCTATTGCAAAGCTGCTCTCTCTTTCCCTCTTACTGTTTCCCCTGCAGACACCCCTGTCCTGGCAAGAGCCGGAATGTGAGCAGATCAGCTCCTCCACCCACAAGCGCTCAGCATCCTGGGGTAGCACAGACCACCGAAAAGAGGTAACTTACCCTCTTGCCTCTCTTTTCTGTCCCCTGGCACCATGCAGTACCTCTGCCCCAGAGGGCAACCCTATTTCTCACCTCCTTTGCCTCCACCCAGCCTTGTCCTGAGCAGCACTGACTCCTAGCCTCCTAATAACCTTGGTTTAGGAGCCCAAAGCCTCCTGCTAGTGAAGGGCTGAGCCTATAGCTCTGATGCCTTCCTGTGTCATTCTCACTTTAAGGTTGGATTTGGATAAGGGGTTCAAAAACTAAAGCAAGATAGGAAATAATTTCCTGGGACTCAAGAGTCCCCAACCTCATTTACTACTTCTTTTTTTTTTTTTTTTCTGGTCCTGGGGTTTGAACTCAGGGCCTGGGCACTATCCCTAAGCTTCTTTTACTCAAGGCTAGTGCTTTGCCACTTCAGCTACAGCACCACTTCTGACTGTTTATTGAAGATAAGAGTCTCAGGTATGACTGCCTGGGCTGGCTTTGAACTGCATTCTCAGCCTCCTGAGTAGCTACGATTATAGGTGTGAACCCCTGGCACCCCGCCCCAGCATTATTTATTTATTTATTTATTGCCAGTTCTGGGTCTTGAACTCAGGGCCTGAGCACTGTCCTGGAGTCTCTTTGGCTCAAGGCTAGCACTCTACCACTTGAGTCACAGCACCATTTCTGGCTTTTTCTGTGTATGTGGTACTGAGGAATCGAACCCAGGGTTTCATGCGTGCTAGGCAAGCACTCTACCACTAAGCCACATTCTCAGCCTTCTAACATTATTTTTAATAGAAGACAAAAGTTAGTTTGTGTTCCTTAATGCTTTGTCTTTGGTCCTCCGGCTGCCTCAGAATGGGTCAAGATATTGAGGTTGAGTAGAAAAAAAAGAAAAAAAATAGGATGAAATTCCAAAGGTTCTCAAACTATCACTTGTTCACATGTTACAAGGTACCTCTTAGACAGGGTCTGCTTGCTAGTACTTATCCTCAATGCCTGCAGGAAAGGAAGTTTCTGAGAACAGTGAGAAAACATGAAGTGAATGCATTGCAAGTTTAAGGATAACATGAAATTTATAAATATTTAACATTTTCAGAATCAGGATAAACAAGCAAGTTATTCATACTAAAGATACAAAGTCAAGGTATAGTTGAGCCACAGTGACAATTCTAAAAGTATTTTCTCCTTGGCTGTTATCCCAAAGTTTGCAGCTATGGGCAGCGGATCTGATTTCTGAATTCCATTTTTGCTCCCATTTATGTAATTCTGCATCCCTGAGTATTTGCCAGTGGATGGCAGGAAAGTCCAGAATTACAGATGGGACAGTGATAATATTTGAAAATGTTAATGATATTTTCTAATTGTTACAGGGTCAAGACAAAATGTGGTATTCCTCTAGAGAGCTTGTCTTTTCATGGTATGGTCTATTGTAAAATGGGAGAATATATTTCCATCTTTCCTGGTCTCAGGCCTTTGGGATAATCAAGAATGTCCTTTAAGGAATGAGCTACTTTTGACATTCACAACCACTAACTTCTTTTGCTCTTAGCAGAATAGCATTCCACTTCTTTGTAATCTGTGACAGACAAAATGGTTCCAGCATTGTGTATTTTTACTTAGATGGAGACAGATCCATTTCAGGAATATGTGGTACTTCAAGAAAAATCAAAGAGTCTAATTATCCAGCTTGTCTGAGGACCTGATCTTCACAAGTTTCAATACTACTGGTCTCTTCCAAAATGGAAGAGTAACTTCCCACTCTTTGTATGTGTCTCTGCTGGCTGTTGGGGGCGGGAGGGACATACTTGAGAGCAAAGACCCTGTGCTTTTCTTCTCCGCTTCATTTCCTCTCCCCTCTGTCTCTGTCTCTCCACTGCCAGATCACCAAATTGAAGCAACAATTGCAGAGGACGAAGCTGAGCCGCAGTGGGAGGGAGAAGGAACGGGGTTCTCCCATCCAAGGGGACCATGCTGTGCGGGGATCGGTGAGAGTATGTGTTGCCATCCACTGGCTCCTTTCTGTTGTCCTCCAGTGCAGGCCTCCTGCTGAGCAGAATTCTCTCTGCTCTTGCAAAACTGAGCCCTACCATTGTATGCTTTGGTGGCCAAATGGGTGGCCACATGAGGTTTTAGTCCAAAAATGGACTTGCCTGGTCTTCTTGCTATTGTGAATACCTCTTCCCCACCCCCATCCCTGTGCAAGTGAGGCAATGACTGTAAAAGCACATTCTAGACCTCTGACAGCTCTGGTTTCTAGAGAAAACTCCACTGGAATGGGCCTATTGCAATCTGTAGCTGTCACTAAATCATGAGTGGGCATGACCATCATCCCCTGGTCAGAACTGAGAACTGGATGGGACGTGTTAGATTTCATGCAATTCTTGCATTTGCCTCTCCTCAGATGGCCTCTCCTAGCTTCTCCTCAGGATCCCCTGTCTTGCGACTTAGCCCCTGTCTGCACAAGAGCCTAGAAGGACTCAACCAAGAGCTGGAGGAGGTGTTTGTGAAGGAGCAGGGTGAAGAGGAGCTTCTGAGAGTGAGTGTGGCCATGTCCAGAGTACACCAATGGGCTCATGCCATCTCTACCTGGTGACACATATTTCTCCTTCATGCACAGTTGCCATGGGAGCCTTCTCCCTGCCCCCTCCAGGGCGGAATTAAATGCTACTTTTTCTGCAGTCTCAGGCACATTTTCATACTGACACAGTACAATTCAGGAATGCCAGTTGAGCAGTATTTTTTGTGTGTATGCTGCTACTAGGGCTTGAACTCAGAACCTAAGTGCTGTTCCTTAGCTTTTATGCTCAAGGCTAGTGCTCTACCACTTGAGCCACAGCTCCACTTCTGGCTTTTTTTCTGGTTAGTGGGAGATTAGAGTATCATGGACTTTCCTGCCCAGGCTGACTTCAAACCTTAATCTTCAGATCTCAGCCTCTTGAGTAGCTAGGATTTCAGGCATGAGCCTGTGTGTGTGTGTGTGTGTGTGTGTGTGTGTGTGTGTGTGTGTGTGTGTGTGTGTGTGTGTGTGTGTGTGTGTGTGTGTGTGTGTGTGTGTGTGTGTGTGTGTGTGTGTGTGTGTGTGTGTGTGTGTGTGTGTGTCCAGAACTTGAACTCAGCCTTGTGCTTGCTAGAGCAGGTGCTCTACTCCTAAGACGTGTGCCCAGCCTTTTTTACTTCAGTGACTTTTCAGGTAGAGTCTCTCACTTTTCAGATAGGACCAGCCTTAGACTATTCTCCTACTCTGCTTCTTGCGGAATTAGGAGTACAAGTATGCACCACCGTGCACAGCTTGTGAGCATCTCACTAGCTTTTTGCCCCAGCTGACCTCAAACCACACTCCTTTATCTACCTTTATCAAGTAGCTAGGGGTACGGTCATGAACCACTGCACCTGGATCCAGTATTAATATAATTCTAATGGGCATATGCTTCATGTATGATTTACCTCTGGTTGAGTTTTAAATTGGATACATGCAGAATTTCATATATACTCAAACATGCATGAGCTAGGGAGTCCAAGTGTGGAGTGTTTAAAAAAGGAGAGCGGCAGGTATTTAATCCATGGCAACTATCTGCTGCTTGTCCTGCAGTGGCTCACAGAATGTACTGTGTCCTGGCGCCTTGCCTCTACTATGTCCCACTGCATTTATCACTCAGCATTTTATTCTAGAGTGCAGCACACAAGAGTCCTTGACATTGTGAGGCTCATAGCCTGGTGAGGTGACACATTGGTCACACCCCACATATAAACAAATGATTATTCCTGCTATGAAGGAAAAGAATAAAGTGCCGTGGGAGGAACAGGTGTGTGTCTCCTAGAGTGAACAAGGTCAGAAAGGGAAATGTCTTAGGGAAACGGTGTACTGTTGTCATTGTGTAATATGAATACAGGCTGACAGGAAGGGCACAGGGAGTACTTTGGGGTTAACTGCAGTGCCGCAGGCCTGAGAAGGCCTAGACTGATTGTCTCCCCTCCTTCCCCATCAGATTCTTGAAGTCCCTGATGGGCACCGGGCACCAGCTCCTCTGCAGAGGGACAGCTGCGATCATCCTCTCCTCCTCCTGGAGCCAGGCAACCTTGCCAGTTCTCCCTCCACAGCCCTGGCATCCCCCCAGCCTTCTGGGCAGGCTAGTCTTGAGGAGCTGACATCCTTCCCCAGTGACAAAGGTAAGCCGAGGAGCTGAAGTAGCAGGGGGCTGGCTTCAAGCTACAGGAGGTGCTTCACTCTCTTTTCCTTCCAAGCAGCCTCAGGTCCAGCATTATGACTTCTGAGCCAACTAGACTATCTATGAGTCATCTACACTCTGTCCTCTGTGCCAAAAATAATAATGGTGCTTTTCAGCACATTCTGATTTGTGGCTTATAAAGTCTCTGCACCTATACTTTTACTTAATCTTCAGTAGAATCCAGAAAAGCAGTCCTCCCATCCTGGTCTTATGACTAACATGGAAAGCCAGGACATCTCTGTTCAGGTGTCCCCGCTACTCATTTCCTAGCAAGGGGCTTCAAGGCAGTTATAAATGATATAAAGTAGGAGAAGGTATCTCTTGCCCAGCATCCCTCAGATGGACCCAGGCTGACACTTGAACTGACTCCAAATCTACTTCCTCCTGCACCCCAGCTCTTCACAGACAGGTTAATACAGGGATCCCTGTTGTCCACACTGTCTGATGTGAGGTTCCCAGCAAGTCTACATGGTAGGTTGGTAAAGGGCATGATCTAACACTACACATAAGTAAATAGAGCATAGTGTAAGGAGGAATAAATGTGATGTAAATACACATAAAGATAAAGTCAATATTTGAAACTTAGGAAAGTTCATTCATGGTATGGAAAGTGAGAGAAATTTTATCCTCTGAGTGGGGTTGAGTCAAGGTTGCTTCTTGGAGTTGGTACAGGAGGAGCATTCTCCACAAGGAGGGCTAGGCTTTCCAGACTGTGGCCAGAAGGCAGCTGGGGTATTCTGGCAGGCAGAGCATTGCAGTTTCAGAAGGAAGGATGGTAGGAAGGGTTCCTATAAGTCTTGAGGTCTGGAGGTCCAATCTCCATCTGTCTCCTGGAATGTAGAATTGGTATAAGGCCTTTTCCCATCAATGTATTTTTGTTTGGTTTTGGTTTTGTTTAGTTTTTTTTTTTTTTTTTTTCCTGGAGGGAGAGGGCTTTGAAAGGAACCTGGGGCTTCATACATGTTTAGCAAATATTCTTACCACTAAGCTATAAAATCCTAGCCTTTGGCTTTTTTCCCTCCCCTTTTATGTCAGTCATGGGACTTGAACTCAGGGCCTGGGCGCTGTTCCTGAGCTTTTCTGCTTAAGGCTAGCACTCTATCACTTTGTGTCACAGTTCCACTTCCAGTTTTCTGGTGATCAATTGGAAATAGGAGTCTCATCTACTTTCCTGCCTGGGCTGGCTTCAAACCACAATCCTCAGATCTCAGCTATTTGAGTAACTAGAATTATAGACGTGAACCATCAGCACATAAGCCCCTTGGAATGTTTCTGTTTATTTGCCTTTTTTTTTTTTGCTAGTTCTGGGGCTTGAACTCACAGTCTGGGCACTGTTCCAGAGCCTGTTTGTCCTCAAGGCTAGTGCTCTACCACTTGAGCCACAGTGCCACTTCCAGCTTTTTCTAAGCAGTTTCCTGGATATAAGCGTCTCATGGACTTTTCTGCCCAGGCTGGCTTTGAACTGTAATCCTCAGATCTCAGCCTCCTGAGTAGCTAGGATTACAGGTGTAAGCCACTAGCCCTTGTCTAGTAAGTAGGATTTTTAAAGGTAGAATATAAAAGAAACCAACCAGATTAGCAGAGCCACTTTGCCCCTTTACACCCAGGCCTGAACTGAGAAAAAAAAGAGGCCTTTCCTTCCTTCTCACTGGACTCAGCCTTGCTCTGTCTACAGCTTCCTCTCTGGGTCACCCAGCCTTCCTTGAAGATGGCAGCCCGTCTCCAGTCCTTGCCTTTGCTGCCTCCCCTCGGCCCAATCACAGCTACGTCTTCAAGCGGGAGCCCCCAGAAGGCTGTGAGAGAGTGCGTGTGTTTGAAGAGGCCGCGTGAGTACATCAGGTGGAGGCGTGGGAGGGACGGAGGGCCAGCCCCATGTCATCCCACCTGACAGGCCCTCCTCCAGTTGTGATGTCTCTCCTGTCTTAGAGGGGTTGTCAACATCAGATTATGAGTATTACTGTTTTTTCCATGATCAAACTTGTTGACATTACCTCCTCTGAGCACTTAAATCTTTGCTTATCATTATCTCCATAGAAACCTGTTCTCTGCCCACATGGCAGCCACCAGTGCAGCAGGAGCTGGAAAAGAAAGATATCTGAAACCTAACCTTTGTTTCTGCTATTTTTTACTCCTATCCCTGGGGGAAGGTATGAGGATTTGCTAGACCATAATAAGGAAGTGAGAGAGAGATAGAGACAGAGAGACAGACACAGAGGGGTAGGGGAGGGAGGGAGAAGAGTATAAAGTGTTGTGAACTCCTAGACAGAAATTTCTAGTCCTTACAAGTAGGGACTAAGGAATATTCCCAAACCTGATTGGGTAGTTCAGAAGCCATTCTGCTTGATCTCTTTCCAGTTTCCCTCCCCTTAACAAAAGGCTGAGAGGGACCTTTCCAGGCCCACACCGTCTCCCTCAGCAGACCCAAGAACTCTTTTATTTTCTCCTGCAGCTCCGTATTGGACTGGGCAGATTCACACTGGAAGTTGTGGTTTTGATGGCAGTCAGGAAGTTTAGTCATGGTGTGGGATTGTTTGGGGTATTAAGAGCACCACGTATATCTTAAATGAGGGAGCGGACAAACCATGGAGGTAGGAGTTCTGGAGAAAACCACTGCCTGCAGGACTTTACTAGTACTATCCTTGCTGCCTGGTATGCTTCAAGCCCCTGGATCTCTGGAGTGCTATGCAGGGAAGAGACCAGCTCTTGTAGCTCAAGCAGACTGGACTCTTTGTGCTTTCTCTCAGTCCACGTTGTAAATGCTGGCTAAAATTAGGTTGTTGCTTGTCCTGATTCTTTCTCAGACTCTTGATGCCAGAAGTGGTTGTAAAGTAGTCCACATGTGGGCTGGGTAGGTGTCTCAGTGGTAGAGTGCTTGCCTTGCATGCATGAGACCCTGGGTTTGATTCCTCAGCATCACATAAGCAGAAAAAGCCGGAAGTGGCACTGTGGTTCAACTGGTAGAGCGCTAGCCGTGAGCTGAAGAGCTGAAGGACAGCACACAGGCCCAGAGTTCACACCCCACGACCACACACACACACACACACACACACACACACACACACACACACACACACACACACACACACACACGCACAAAGTAGTCCACATGTAGGACCACCAAGTCATCGATTATTTGTTAACATAATCTGGGTTTGAAACTCTGCAGTTCCCAGGGTCTCTGCATTTTACCTGTTGGCAAGTTTCTTGCATGTAGCAATTCTTTTGCCACATTTTCCTCCTCATTGCTGCTGCCCTTTCTTAAGACCACCTGGATTTCCCAGATAAGCGGTCAAGCTACTCAGGGTCCTGCTAGTTGCATTTGTGTTCTCTGAGTATTGCTCTGTGTTCTCTTGGTCTGTCACACACCAAGAACATTCCTTCTCCTGTCCATTTCCCACCCCCCAACAAAGTAGGATTTTTTTTTTCTTCTTTCGGTTGTGGGTGCTGTGCTGTCCCTAAGCTCTTTTGCTTAAGGCTAGTGCTCTACCACTTTGAGCCACAGTACCACTTCCAGTTTTCTGGTGGTTAAATGAAGATAAGAGTTTTACAGACTTTTGTGCCTTGGGCTGGCTTTGAACCTTGATCCTCAGATTTCAGCCTCTTGATAGCTAGGATTACAGGCATGAGCCACCAGCGCCAGCCAGAATGGATTCTTTTAAACCCTTGTCTGTGAGGATGCCTTGCAGAGTGCCTGTGCCCTCAGGCCTTTGCTCACACCCCCCTCCCCCCCAGCCTGCCACTGTTTGTCACCACTTCTTATGCTGTACCTGACACCTCGCTTTTTCCTGGGCCTTTAAACTATGAGGTTGCTAGGATTAAAACGAAAGTCAATGTGTCAGTCTGTATTCTGAGTGTACTTTTTCGGTGCCTAGACTTCAATAATACCATTAGTGACAGAGGTTTACCATCTCCGCCCATTTGCCTTCTCACCAGAAGCCTCACAGCTAGCAACTCCTCAGGTTTCTTTCCCTCTAGTCATACATGCTCTTCTAGTTTATCATCAGGATTCCTCACTCAGGAATTTGTTAGCTGAACTGCTTTTCATCCTTCTATTTTCCCCTAACACTCAGAAGAGCAGAGACCATTTCTCTCACAGTAAAGGTTATACAGATATGGCCAAGATTATATGATAGGTTAGAACCTAGGTCTTCTGAGACGGTCTAACTGCCATCCTGATGGTTGTTGCTGTCTTTCCTTACAGCAAAATATTTCACAATCACATCTTTCAAACGTGTTCAAGAATTAGATTCGTTAAGCTAGTAGGTTTCAGTGGGAGACTTTTTTTTTGTCCCCAGCAGATAATAGCAATGTCAAGAGCCACCCTCCACCTTTGTGTGTGTGTGTGTGTGTGGTACTGGGGATGGAAACACATGGTAGGTAAGCAAGCTCCACCACTGAGCTACACCTCTAGCCCAAGAGACATAGTTGTCACAGCCTGGGGCATTCTGGTACTACTCACATCTAGTGAGTAGAGACCAGAAATGCTGTTCAGTAATCCTAAAGTACTTTCCTATCCACCCCTGCAGCTGGGAATTATCCAGCTCTAATGTGAATAGGACAAAAGCTGAGAGCCACACCTTCAACTACAGGTTTAAGAAAGCCATTTGTGCTTGGAGCTCTGATTTTTGGCAAATAGTCTGCTCCTGACACATTTCTCTGATGACATCTTTCAAATGAAAGAATCCCTTCATTTCCTCTTCTAGAATCACATTGTTGGGTAGCTATCTCTCCTGTTTCTAGCTATCTTGTATTTCTTCTTGTTTAGCCATACTAAGAGTGGATAGGCTATAGATTATAGCTCAGTGGAGCGTCCTTGCCTAAAATGAGCAAAATACCTGTGAAGTGCTATGTGCAGTACTATCCCCAGTGCAACACAAAAATGGTAAGAACGGAGGGACCTAAAGACTATAGCCTTTATTTTTTGGTCCAGTTGCCATCTGTTTGAGCAGAGAGATCCAACTCCCCTGCCGTAGTGACATGTCTCACCCTTCCTCACTGGCTGTTTCTCTGTGTACCTTTTTGTTTCTTCATTCTGCAGGTCCCCAGGTCCTGATCTGGCCTTTCTGACTTCCTGTCCTGACAAGAACAAAGTCCATTTCAATCCAACCGGCTCAGCCTTCTGCCCTGTCAGTTTGATGAAGCCCCTCTTCCCCAGCATGGGTTTCATCTTCCGCAACTGCCCCTCAAATCCAGGATCTCCTCTTCCTCCTGCCAGCCCCAGGGCACCACTTCGGAAGGATCCAGAGGCTTCCAAGGCCTCCCCACTGCCATTCGAGCCATGGCAGCACAACCCGCCATCAGAAGAGTCTGTACTTTTCCAGAGCTCCTTGGTAGTCTGAGGGGACCCCCTCCACACATGCACATACTTTGCTACGGAGACCAGTGCCTTGGTGGCAGGCCTTTCTTTAGCTCCCTGAGTTGAGGGATGGGAAGTCCTTTCCCTCTCGACCTTCGAGCACTTTCGTTTATTGTGTCAAAGCCCTGAGTCCTCTTTCTGATGGATATGAGCCTCTCTGAATGTGAGGGGACTTGCTTTCTCCATTAGCAGCTGGGCAACTCAAAACTCAACACCTGTGTACCTGCCACTTCCCTCATTTGATGGAAACTCACCTAGGTCCTGAGTCCCCCACCCCAGGGTGTGAGTCCAGTTGAATTAGAGTAGGCTCTTGCTGGCATGGAGCAGGCTGGCTGTGACTGAGGGGGAGGGGATGTCACAGCTTTCTTCCTACTCCACCTCTAGAGACACAGAAGAGCAGATCAGAAGATAAGTACCCATCCTCATGCCTCCCTCCTCTTGGAGACTGACCAAAGCGGCCCTAAAGGGCCATAACACTTGACCAATTCAGCTGCTGGCAGTGCGGGGAACCAAATGTTTTCCCAAGTGGCATTTCATCTCACCCTCACCCTGACTAAAGATTGTCTTAAGCAGCAGCCCAGCTCCCCGGTGTGTGGTGGAGGAAGAGGGAGAGCGAGTGTTCCTTCAGGTGACAGTGGTAGCTCCAAACCCTCCACCGGTCCCAGGGCTGGGCTGGATTAGAAAAATGCCTATTTTTCTTGTATCGATGTAGAACTCTATTTTCTCCCAAAGACACTATTTTTGCAGCTGTTTGAAGTTTGTATATTTTCCATATTGCAGAGCTTACACACAATTGAAGAAGAATGTTAATGTTTGAGTTTTCTTATCTTGTGTTTAGAAGTTGTTGTTGGTTTTTTTTTTTTTGTGCAGATCTTGTTAATAGACCAAATAAATAAGTATTCCCAGCAGCTTGAGGTTCTGTTAAGTATATGGGAGGAGTGGAATGGAGATGGACAGTATCATTGATTGTTTCATTTAACTTTACTATTAAACACATAATGCCTTGGGTCTGGGTGCTATCTAGATGGACATCCTGCTTCTTCACAAGACACAGAAACAGCAGACCCATGTAAAGTCTGTCAAGAAAAGAGTGTGATGTTGCCTGTGAGTGGATGAGGGAGGAAGTCATTGGGGATGTGACCCATCTTCACTGAGTCTGAAAAGGCTCCAGATTCTGGAGAGTGGAATTAAGAGGAAATGAGGGTGACTGGGGGGGCGGGGGGGGGGGGAGGAAGTGTGCGACAGTTTGGCATGGTGAATGTTCCTTGCACTGACAAGGGGAAGAAGATAAGGGGATGTCATTAAGATCAATTCTCCTGGTACACCTTTAAGGCCATTATGTTCCCTTTGGCTCTTCCCATTTCAGTGGGCACCTACAACCCAGTGTACAACCTTGGTAGGAAGAAACTGCTCTTGTTCTGCAGCTTCTCAGTCCAATGCTGCTTCTATAAGAGCTCTTGGGGGAAAACGTCCCAACTTTCTGGTAGTGCCCTGAATTTACAAAGCATTTTCACAAAACACACATTGTTACTACTATATCAGGTGGCGAATTGAGAACCCCAACAGCAATCATGAGTACCACTGGGTCTTATCTATAAGACCTCAAGACAAATCCTCTGTCAGGCTATCCTAACTATCATGTTTAGTGCTTTACATGAGGTGCTATTGAAATATGATAACCACTCAATGAGAGAAAGGTGAGGGAAGATTTTTTTTTTTAATTGACTTTTTCCCAGACAGATAGCAAATGGGAGCACTAGGATTGAAAACCTTAGCATTTGACACCACTGCCCATGTTTTTATATTCACATTAATCTCACAAGACCTGAGTCGAGTGAATTGTTTGAGGTCATGGCTGGCAAAAAGACCAAAACTGGGACTGGAACCTAAATCTCTGATCCCAGCTACTTATTACTTGACTCCCTGGATGTGCCAACTGATTCAGTAGACTAAGGCACTGGGCAAGAGAGCAAATGGGGAATTCCCCACTGTAATAGAAAAGAGGCAGTAGACTAGGATAGGATCTTCTGTTTGTTTTTTTCCTTTGGTAGGTCATGGGGGCTTGAACTCTGGTCTGGGCACTGTCCCTCAGCTCTTCAGTTCAAAGCGAGTGCTCTACCACTTGAGCCACAGCACCACTTTGTTTTCTGGTGGTTAATTGGAGATAAGAGTCTCATGGACTTTCCTGCCTGGGCTGGCTTTGAACTGTGATCCTTTAAATCTCAGCCTCCTGAGTAGCTAGGATTACAGGCGTCAGCCACCACCGCTGGCTTGGATCTATTTCTAACTTCTCTAAGCCCCCCTAAGGTGGCTGGCTTGCCCCCAAAGTCTTAGTGAGTCAGACCTCCAGTGATGGGTGTGGTACTGCCCAATGTTTCCTTCCTTTGCTTGAGTCAGTGCCAAAGAGCAGGCAGCTAGAAGAAACAAAACAGCCTAGAGTCCAACTGGTTGCCTGAGAATTGGGCTAATATGTGGGGATTGAGTGGAAAGAATCGGGGTCAGTCTTGCCCCTGCCAGTTCGGCACAGCAGGTTGGAGACACAGCCCTTGGGTGGAGGAGGGGTCGAATGAGGGGTTTAATGTGAAAGATGCCAGAGGAAGTTAGGAGTTTTGGGTCCATTGTTGGTAAATTGGAGGGCCTTGAAATTTCACTTCAGGGAGCTTTCATTTTCACTTCCAAGATGTGAGAAAATAAGATAGGAGTTGAGAAAGGGTAATGACAATCCCTTCAACTTGCATAGCACCGTTTACAGTTTATAGAACACTTTAATAAAACTCAGCTCATTTGATCCTCAGATCAGTCAAGGGGTGACAAAGCTGTTACTAAAGATTTCTAGTTTACAGACTGGGAAAACTGTGGCTCAGAATTTAAGCATCACGTGTACACTGTCCCACCTTTTCCCTCACAAGACCCCGGATCTAGCTGACCTCTACTGCGTTGTTCCTAGTATATAGGAAGTACAGGAACTGTGTGAGGACTCTCCAAAGCCAGGTTCTGAGCACTTTGGTAGAGCGGAGTTGAGTCACTGACGGTGGGCATCCGCTAGAGGGCGTTGAGGCTCTTTAAACGTTTCAAGGCGTTAGGACCCAGGAGAAGCCGGGATGGCCACCCGGAGACTTTAATTCGCTCCCCCGGCAGCACCGCCTCCGTCCCCACCCACCTGTCTGTCTTCGCACAGCCCAACCAATTGGTGACCTCCACATCCTTATACGTCATCACTCTACGACCGCGTATCTTCTAGGCCACTCGGTCGAGCTCCGGGTTGCAGTGGTCCTCAATATTGCCTGATTGAAAATAAAAAATCGAGGTATTAGCCTCGAGAAAGCTGAATCCTGTCGCCACCAGGAATAGAGCCAAAATCTCAAGAGCCTGTTTTCTTTCTCATCAAGTGTTTTCTGGATTTCGAGGACTTTTCCTCTTGGCAACCCTGAGCTGGCAGTTCTGGAGTTGACTGCTGGGTCCTACTAAGGCACGGTCGCGTGTAGCTCCTATGAGGCCTCTGCTGCCGGTCGGCGATGTCCGCCTGGAGCTGCCGCCTTCGCCGCCGCTGCCGCTGCCGGTTGTGAGCGGGTCTCCGGTCGACTCGTCTGGGCGTCTCATGGCCGCTAGCAAATCCCTGGTGCCAGACCGGCTGCGCCTGCCGCTCTGCTTCTTGGGTGTCTTTGTCTGCTATTTCTACTATGGGATCCTGCAGGAGAAGATGTGAGCGGACCCCTGGGGATGGGAACACGGACCTGCCTTGCTTCCACACCCTCTGTCCAGCCCGAGGCCGGGCTCGGGCCTCCTGTCAGCCCCCAGGCTTTCCTCTTATCCCCATAATTCTAAAACGCTAGACTTAATGTTTAGGGTTCTCGGGACCTGATAGTATTTCTTCCTTTACATGTTTTTTTTTACCCTTGTTGATTCCAAGAACCTGGGACTTCTAATTCTCAAGCAGATTTCCCCGACCCGAACCAAGTGTTCTTTGGAACACCCAGGTGTTTGTGGGCAGCCTGTTTTGCCTTCAGCCTTGCTTCCTAGCTTGGATACCTTCTTCCTGGGGTACTTCGGTCCACTGCTTGATTTTCCTTGTTTCCGCTAATTCCATCCTCTACGGATTCTTTTGCTGAGGGGGAAGATGGGGAGTCATTAGGGTAATTAGTATCTAGGTCCAATTACATCAGCTCCTTTTGTAAATGAGCTTACTATCCCTTACGAACTCTTGCTCTACATCCAGAGACAAGATAATTCAAAGCTTTTAGTGGCTGTAGACATTCTAGGTGACAGTAAGTGAAATATACTCATTTCTCTGCTCTGTTATGCACTTCATCGTAGAACAAGAGGAAAGTATGGAGAGGGAGCCAAACAGGAGACGTTCACCTTTGCCTTAACTTTGGTCTTCATCCAGTGTGTGATCAATGCTATGTTTGCCAAGATCTGTGAGTACTTAGATAATATTTTGTTGGGGGACTCCCTTCCCCCATTCTGGGTATTAAGCATTGATTGATTCCACTCTGAGGTCTAATTTTCCCTGACCCTCATACAGACTCTGTGTAGTCTACAAGTCTAATGTAAAGTGAGATTAAAATATTATACCCACAAATTAGACCAACTTCTGAGTCACAGATGTTCAGAGAATTGGTCTTTGCTTCTAAATTTCTATTGAGAATACTTAATAAATTTTCCTTTGACTTTCCTTTATGTGTCAGCTTCAAACATGTTTTGAGCTTTCTTTGTTCCCTATAGTCTACCAGCAGAGATAAGTCCTCTCTTGAACTGAATGAAATCCCTACATGCTCCCTGCATGTGATCAGGTGTCGGGCTTAAATGGAATTGGAGAGTTGAATAATTTTCACAGATTTCCCAGTCTAAGAGGACAGAAATAGCTTATGTCTTATTTGACAGACAGGTTCTTTTCATGCGGCCTCAACTTTTGCTTAGTGGTCCATCCTAGCCCCACTAGGTTTCTCTTGTATGTTTTGTTGTGTTTGTTTTTTTTTTGTCTTCTCCCAGTGATCCAGTTTTTTGACACTGCCAGGGTGGATCGTACTCGGAGCTGGCTCTATGCCGCCTGTTCTGTCTCCTATCTGGGTGCCATGGTCTCCAGCAACTCAGCACTACAGTTTGTCAACTACCCAACTCAGGTGAAACCTCAGGGTGGGCTGAGGGTTGGCTCAGAAATTGTTTTGGAATTATCTAAGGAGTCTTTCCTCAGGTGTGTGATGACCTAAATAAAAGAGTCCTGAGAGAGTGTGTTTGATGAATTCAGTGTATAAACAGCTGAACTTTAGTGGTGGGTTGGGTCATGATAGGGCTGCTTTCTGAGGCTGAGGTTCCTGGTGCTGGCCTGACATTCATCTTATTGTTGCACCTAGTACAGTTCCTGGCACATCGTAGATGCTCAGAAATTATTTGCTGAATTTAATTTCAGGTCCTTGGTAAATCCTGCAAGCCAATCCCAGGTAAGCAGAAGAAGATGGTCTCCATCTTCTGTCCTTTTTCTTCCTCTGCTAGAGTTCTCTGTCCCTCTTTGTTTCAAAATCCCATCATAGGCCTTTCCAGGACTTTTCCTCCAGGCCTTCTCCTTGCCTGTCTTGTCATCTGTATGACTTCCGTGATGTGCATAAGCTGGTAATTCTCAGTAGAAGCTAGAGGCAGACCTACTTTGCCTCACATGTTCACTCATTTTTGTATTCTGTGGGTTTACATTGTCATCTCAATTTGGCTATCTGTTTCTCTCAACCTCTCCCCGTTCTTTACTGTTCCCCGTCTCTGCTTTATTCCTTCTTGAACCTTTCACCTTTGCTCTCTACCTTTTCCCCACCCTATACTCTACTCAGCAATATTGCTCAATCATCTTTATCTAGATGCCAACATGTTTCACCCCTACTTTTATTCTCTATAGATCTTCCTTCCCAGACATTCTTTTCTCCTTGAGTCTTTCTTGGCTCCTAGGAGAAGGGTGTTGGGGTCATTGATGCTTGTGGATGCCTGAATTTTTCTCACTATTTTTTCCACTGTAGTCATGCTCCTCGGGGTGACTCTTTTGAAGAAGAAGTATCCATTGGCCAAGTACCTATGTGTGTTGCTAATTGTGGCTGGAGTGGCCCTTTTCATGTACAAACCCAAGAAAGTCGTTGGAATGGAAGAACATACAATTGGCTATGGAGAGCTGCTCCTGGTATGTGGTCTTGCTAAGAGGGAAACCTTTTCTGGCAAAGTCAACCAAAGGACACCAAGGCAGCCAGAAGACCAGTGTTTCTCAGGGGAGGGTGTGGCACTGCTTGCGCTTCATTTCTGATGGGAAGCCTGAAATATTTATCTATAGGCAAGCTCCCCTAGTGAAGAGAATTCAGAGGCCTGTGTCCAGATCCTTGTGTTAAGTCATAGAGACTTGAGAGCTGAGGAGGATTAGTATCTCTCTCAACTGGGTTTCTAAAGAACATGGAAGCAGAGTTGGAAATAATACAGCAGGGGTCATTGTGTATTAGGCACTGTTCCAAGTGTTTCACATGTTAATTGATTGAATTTTTTTAGAGCAATCTACATCTTACAGATTAAGGTCAGAGAGATTAAGTCCCTTGCCCTTTATCACATGCTATTTAAGGAGCAGAGTCATCATTCCAATCCAGGCAGTCTGCCTACAGAATTCATTCTCTGGGTCACTATACTCCAAGCTAAAACGCTAACCTGCTAGGACTAGATTTTCTTTCTAGCTTTAGCAAAAGAAGGGGGTGGCTCACACAGCCTATTTTAGTCTCATGTACAGCAGTTTCAAGGCATTCTATTTGGAGGTGGTTGGCTTCCTGAATTCAGTACGATGATGTGGCTCAGCCTGTCAATTCTGTTGGAGAAGGACAGATAGCGTGTCTTTCTGTTTGTCCCGTGAACTCTGCATTTTGAGGAACCTGAGGATTATAATCCTGTGTCCTGGGTTTGGGAGGGACCCTGATGGTCAGCTCACTGTAGACTGTTCCTTTTTCTTTCCCAGCTCTTGTCTTTGACCCTGGATGGACTGACAGGTGTTTCCCAGGACCACATGCGAGCTCATTACCAAACAGGCTCCAACCACATGATGTTGAACATTAACCTTTGGTCGACATTGCTACTGGGAGGTGGTAAGGAGCAGTTCTGCTATTCTTCCCACCTAGCACCAGAGGGCAGACTACTCATAGTCATCCCTGGCTCAGATGCACAGGCTTAGACCAGACTTGGTTCGAGATGCCCTTTTGTCCAAAACCCCAAAAACCTGCACTAGCAGGGTCTGTTGCTATCTGTTACCTAACACAGTAGGGGTAGATCTGTGCCAGGTAAAATACATGGAGTATCTGGGAGCTTTCCCTTTCAAGAGGCAAATGAGTATTGGTGTAGTGCTCACAGGAAACAAACTTAGATACACATAGAAGAGAGTTTGTCATGAATGTGTTTACTTTGAAACCAAGGTTCCCTAATTGTTCAAGTCTGGGTACTTGTAGAGAGCATTTTGGGCAGCACTCTGGGGTCATTGGAGGAGCTTCTGGAAGTGACCTGTGTTAGGAACTTCTTTGAGCTAGAGATTTGCGGCTTACTGTCCCTGCAGTAGCTGAGGATCTCTGCTTGCAATCACTTTGTTTGAAGTAAATTATTAACTCGCCTTTCTTGTGAAAATCAAGTCTTTCTAATCAAATAAAAAGGGAGAAACGGGAGAGGCATGATGGAACAGTACAGACTCACTCCATATACTTCTGCTCCCCATCTCCTTTGGGTACTTCAGTAGACGGTGTATAAGCGTGCGTGTGTGCCCTACAAGATGTACCATTCTCCTTTTGACATTTCTCTGTAGGAATTCTGTTCACTGGGGAGCTCTGGGAGTTCTTGAGCTTTGCTGAAAAGTACCCAGTTGTCATCTATAACATCGTGCTCTTTGGCTTGACCAGTGCCCTGGGTCAGGTGAGTTCCTTGGTTAGGTTTTTTTTTTTGGTCGTGGGGCCTGAACTCTGGGCCTGGGTGCTGTCCCTCAGCTCTTCAGCTCAAGGCTAGCACTCTACTACTTGAGCCACAGCACCACTTCTGGCTTTTTCTGTTTATGTGGTGCTGAGAAATCGAACCCAGGGCCTCATGCATGCAAGGCAAGCACTCTACCACTGAGCCACCTTCCCAGCCCCCTTGTTTAGTGTTTGTTTTTTGTTTGTTTGTTTTTTACCCGTCCAGTGGTATGGGCAATGTCCTTTGAGCTTCTTTTGCTCAAGGCATGAGCCACAGCATTATTTCCTGCTTTTTCTCTGTATGTGGTACTGAGGAATCAAACCCAGAGCTTCATGCATGTTAGACAAGCAGTGTACCACTAAGCCACATTTCCAGCCCTCTTAAAGACAGGACAATTTGACTTCCCTTTTGTAGCATTGGTTTCCTAAAAAGGTTGCATTTGGGAGGGGAGGGGTAAGGCAGTACTGGTATTTGGGATCAACAGCCTCATGCTGGGCCTTGATCTTGCTGGGCAAGCACTTTACCACTTAAAGTATGCCTCTAGCCCTTTTTGTTTTAGTTATTTTTTAGATAGAACCTCCATTCTTTGCCCTTCTACCTATGCCTCCTGTGTAACTACAATTATAGTTGTGACCACTATACCTGATTTGTTGAAATGAGGTCTTGCTAACGTTTTCCCCTGGGCTAGCTTTGAACCTGATCTCTGTTGTCCAAACAGTTGGGGTTATAGGCATGAGTCATAGCACCTAGCTCCTGGTATCTATCTGTCTTTAGATTTCATAGAAGACACCCAATAACCAGCCTGATCCACCTTTCTTTCACCCTCTAGAGTTTCATCTTCATGACAGTTGTTTATTTTGGTCCCCTGACTTGCTCTATCATCACCACAACTCGGAAGTTCTTCACAATTTTGGCCTCTGTGATCCTCTTCGCCAACCCCATCAGCTCCATGCAGTGGGTGGGCACTATACTTGTGTTCTTAGGTAAGTTCTACCCAGAGCAGATGCTTCCTTATGCCACAAAAGAATAGTGGCTGAGCTTTAGTATGATATTTTCCCCAACATTTACTTGTGTATTTGAGATTTACTTAGTTGTTTTAGAGAACCCACTCCCTCCCCCACTTTTTTTTTTTTGAGACAGGGATTCACAGTAAAGGTCAGACTGGCCTCAAACTCAAAACCCTCCTGCCTTAGTCTCCTGAGTGCTGACCAGGTGTATACACCACCCAGAGAGGGAAATTTTTACTCGGGTTTGAGCTTGAGGCTTTTGTTTGGTAGACAAACATTGCACCATGCTTCTAGCATTTTTTGCTTTATTTTTCCAGTTAGAGCCCCTGGCTTTTTGTTTGGGGCTGGCCTTAGGCCACCGTCTTACTTCTGTCTCCCATCTACCAGGATTACAGGCATATTCCACTATACCCTATTTGTTTTCTTGACCAGGGTAGCCTCCTATCTCTGCCTCCTGCCAAATTGGAATTACAGGTGTGTGCTAAAAAGAAAGCTTTTTTTTTTTTGGTAATGTAGCCTTCCCCAGATCCTGTACAGGACAGGTGCTTATTCCTTACTGACTCATGGTGCTATGGATGAGCTGAGAAAAATAGCTTGAGAGGGAGAGACAGAGAGAGACAGACAGAGAGACAGAGACAGAGAGATTGTGTTTCTTTTGCAGTACTGAGGTTTAAACTCCAGTCCCACAGTGCTGGAAAGGTACTCTACCATTGAACCATGCCTCCAGCCAGACACTTAAGTCTCTGTATGCGTGTGTGCGTGCATGTATACACGCGTGCAAGCGTACGTGTGTGTGTGTGTGTGTGTATTTACCAGTATCTTGGATTTTTTTTTCATTTCATAATCTGTTATCTCTGAGAAGGTCATATAAAATCAATGTTGTGATTTTTATTTAAAGCCCCAGTTTGTGGGGTTTTTTGGTCAGCTGTGGGGCTTGAACTGTGGACCTGGTGCTGTCCCTTAGCTCTTCAGCTCGAGGCCAGTGCTCTACCATTTGAGCCACAGTGCCACTTCTGACTTTTTCTGCTTATGTGGTGCTGAGGTATTGAACCCAGGGCCTCATGTAAGGCAAGTACTCTACCACTGAGCTACTTCCCAGTTTTGAAGAACTAAAATTGACTCCTTCAAATCATGGGGTTTCCCCTCCAATAAAACTGAGCTCATTTTCTGCTTTCTGTAGGTCTGGGTCTTGATGCCAAGTTTGGGAAAGGAGCAAAGAAGACATCCCACTAGCAAGAGAGAGACTACCTTCACTCCAAGAACACTTTGGTTGGTCTCTCCAGTAGTGACATCTCTTGGGAGAATGGACTTTAGTAATGATAAGGGATTGGGTTCTGTCTTTAAAAAAAAAGAAAAAGAAAAGCCACAAAATCATATATTATGAAAAAAGAAAAGAAAAGGAAGAGAAAAAGAGGGAGGGGCATCTGGATTTTAACGTGGGAAGTTTCTGTTCCTGATGACCTGGAGTACAATCTAAAGCAAATAAAGAGAGGAAGAGGCAGAGCTTGAAGCTTGCAACCCACGCTGCTGCTCTGTGGTTAGCATGGTTGGCCGGGTAATTCCCCACTAGCCTGTGCATGACCAAGATGGGCTCTGAGAGACTGGTTGTGCCAGCAGCCTCTGTTCCCCTGGGCCAGCTCTCTAAATGTGCTAAGACAGGTGGCTGCTGGCTATTACAGCCAGAGGATGGAAAATCACTTCTCCAGAGCTTGGGTGGGCAAACGTGTCATGAAAAACCTGAGAACTCTGTTCTCTTCTTAAGAAACGCCTTAAGGTCGGGATGAAATGAGTCTAGAGCCTCAGGGTCAGCTGAGTTTTTGCCTGTTCTCACTGCCACCCCTCAGCCAGAACTCCACTGAGACCCTGCATGTGTCTTGTGAGCAGCTTTGCAAGGTCTACGAATATACTTGTTCTCCGCCCTCCATCTCTTCCGTCTGTTCTCAGTCCACCTGGTCCCCTCCAGGGAGGCTGGATTAATCCCTTTTATTCCCCTGCTAAAGCACTGCAGTCCTCTGCCATCCTTAGCTTTGCCAAGGTGTCACCATGCCAGCTTCTGCCTGTTGAAAGGAGGCTGGCGGAAGGCATGGTGGCTGAGTCCTGGCACTGAGCCGCTGTCGAGTTTTTGGGTGGTAATGGGGGAGAAGGCGGAGCATGGAGTGGAGCCACCTGCCCACTGCTGCCTTCAGAGTTGGAAATCGCAATCCTCCAAGGACCAAACTTTACACATGAAAGTGCGTTTCTACCAGCTGCAACTTGGCCTCCATCTGTTCGGCAGCCGCAGCCCCTTGGCTCTCCAGATGGGAGCCCGGCCTCCTTCCTGAGTGCTGCCTTGCACCCCCACCCAGCCTTTCAAGCCTTGCCCCACTTGCACTCTTCTTCCCTAGGGCTGCATATTTCCTTAGCTCTGACCCCAAAGGCCCCCTTTCATTTTGAACTCCCTCTCGAGAAGTTTCAGTACATTTGGCTGAAATTCCTTTCTCCACCCCTCTCCCCTCTTTTTCATCCTGAAGGCTTCATCAGTTAGTGGCTTCTCTGCTCGAGTGGCATGCATTCTGTGGGTTGGTTAGGTAGTTAGAGGATTTCAGCAGGGCTAGGAGCCTGCAAAGCAAGCATCATCTGGACCCGCTGGTTTAAGAAGACAACGTTCTGCCTATCAGCCTTGTCCCCCTGCCATTCCCAGCTAGCTGGCAGAACCCAGTGAGTTTCATTGGGTCAGTGTGGCTCTCACTTGGTTGCAGAGAAGTGGCTGGCTCATGGAACAAGTCTGCCCCTTCCAGCAGTGGGCTGGGAAACCCTGTTTTGGTGTTTTCACTCATGCTCCCATCTATTCATCTAACTTGTCTTTCCTTTTGGGTGTCACACTAAACAGTCTGGGGCTTCAAAGTTAAGCAGGACTAGCAGTTACACTCTAGTGGGCCCCATGTTTAATGAAGGGAGACAGGAAACCAAATCACTGTCCAGTAATGCAGGTGGAAGGAAGGGGTCTGGGCATGGTAAGGCTTGACAGGAGAGTGTGGGAAGATGAAAGCAGGAGCAGATGGAGCTTTGGCTCTGCTGCCAAGCCGGGAGAGGGATTTTCAGCTGCCTCGGTGCCCCTTTCCACTCTTGTCTCCAGCCTCTGGTCAGTTCCAATGAGAACACATTGCAGGACAATGGCTTTCAAGTGAAGTGTCATTCCACTTGAAGGTTCCTGAAAATGTTTCGTAAGCTGCCAGCTTGTTTCGGGTGGCATTTTTAACTGCAGCTTCATGGGAACAGAGCATGCCAGATTTGACTGAAGTCAGAACTCCCGTTAGCTCACAACAGGGCTGATACTAGGCAAGTTCAAACAGAGGCCTTGTTGCTCACTAACCCTGGGCAGCCTGGTGCCTTGGGTTTCTAAAGATCAAAGGACTTATCTCTGCAGTTAATTCTCAGCTATGTGCAGAGGGGAGGGAGCCAGCATGGAAGTTTCCTGAGCCCTGTTTTCAGTGTGGGGTTCATTGTACTCAGGTCTATTTTGGTTAAAGTTTGGGTCTACCTCCTTTAAGCTCACAGTAACATGATTTATTTTTTCATTTTCCTGTGTATCTCTTAACCTGCAGCCAGAGTACCCCCAAAATATGATTTGGGATGCAATCCTAGGGAAAGGATTTTAAAGTTAAAGCCTTAAAACAAGGAGTCACATTTTGTTTTTTAAAGGACTTGAAGTGGCAGCTGGCTCCTTACTACCCTGTGAAGCCCACAGAGCAAACATCTGCACTTCTTAGGCATGGAAAAATCTAGGGGAGGAAAGGCTTGGTGACCTGCAGTAAGTTCCTGGGTATGTCCCCAAGTTCTAGTCACTTCCTGGATCTCTGCCCATTGCCTCTGCCTTCTGACTCCACTCATCAAGGGACAGTTTGCACATTTTATGAGTGGAGCTGGTTGTTTTCCCCAGGTGTCCTGGCAGAGAAATTACCCCAGGTCTCTGAAGGATCATTCAGTACTTCCCATCAAAAGCACACCAGCTGTCCTTAGGAACAGTAAGCAAATATATTTACAGAGCTCCTGCTTTCTCCTAGCTCTGTAGTACCTCCCTTTTCATCCTTCGGATGTTCCTATGGAAAGAGGGGCCAGAAGCAGACTGCCTGTATTTGGGATAGGGAGCTGGAAGTCCATCAAGGTGCAACAACTGCAAGTCACATGGTTCTATGGAAGGCAGGAAATGGAACTGAACCTCTCTTCAGAGGTCTACTTCAGCTTAACAGCAAGCTATGCCAATGGATCCCAGCTGTTGGGATTTTCTGGCAATTCCTGGCCGAATTTCCAAATAATTTGGGGGACTGACATAGGTCTTCTCTTTTTGTTTGATACTGTGTTTTCTTTTTGTTTTGTACTGATTTAATTCAGGGCCTTAGGTTTGCTAGACAAGCACTGTATCACTTGAGCCACACTCCAATCCTTACAGTTTTAGTTCATCATGTAGGTTTTGGGATTACTGACATGAAATACCAAACCCGGCCTGGCTTTTTAAATTTTACTGATTGATTTATATTAGCTTACATTATAGGTATACAGAGGGGGATTTCACGTTTACATTTCCACACATTTACAATATCTTCCCATCAATCTCACCCCTTTTTATCATCTCCCTCCTCAAAACAATTTCCACAGGTTTTCATTGTTTTGTTTTCATAGTTGCACAACAATCTAATTCAATTGTATTCATCCTCCTTTATTAGCGCAATTTTTTTTTTTTTTTTTTTAAATGAGGCCATTAAGAAAAAAATCAGCCAGGCCCTGGTGGCTCACGCCTGTAATCCTAGCTACCCAGGAAGCTGAGATCTTAGGATTGCAGTTCAAAGCCAGTTCGGGCAGGAATGTCAGTGAGACTCTTATCTCCAATAAACCACTAGAAAACCGGAAGTGGTGCTGTGGCTCAAGTGGTAGAGCGTTCATCTTGAGCTGAAGAGCGCAGGGAAGTGCCCAAGCCCAGAGTTCAAGCCCCATGACTAAAAAAAAAAAAAGAAATCACCAGTTGGTCACTGGTGGCTCAATGCCTATAGTCCTAGCTACTCAGAAGGCTGAGATCTGAGGATTGTAGTTCAAAGCCAGCCCAGGCAGGAAAGTCGATGAGATTCTTATCTCCAATTTGCCACCAGAAAACTGAAAGTGGAACTGTGGCTCAAATAGAGTGCTAGCTTTGAGGAAAAGAGCTCAGGAACAGTGCCCAGGCCCCAAGTTCAAGCCCCATGACCTACAAAGAAAAAAAAATCACCATTATAGTTTAGCAAAGGATTTTGTGTTTCAAGGAAAAGCTCTCTTCTTCCAAAGAAGTTGTAATTGGCAATCATTCAGTTATATTGATGATAAATCAGTTTTTCAGTTGCAGAAGGTGTTCAGCAAACATTGATATTTTCTGTTCACACATTACTGATTTCTTGATACAACTTGTGGTGTGAGCCAGTGCAGTGGCATTTGGCTCCTGCTTCTCAGGAGGCTAAGACAGGAGGATCCAAATTGGAGACAAGCTTGGGCAAATTATTGAGAACCTGTCTCAAAAAATAAAAATGGTTGAGGATATAGTTCAAAGATTGAACCACAGCCAGGTGCCAATGGCTCACACTTGTAATCCTAGCTACTCAGGATATGGTTCAAAGCCAGCCTGAGCAGGAAAGTCCCCAGGAGACTCTTATCTCCAATTAACCACCAGAAAACCAGAAATGGCGCTGTGGCTCAAATGGTAGAACGCTAGCCTTGAGCTGAAGAGTGCACAGACAGCGCCCAAGCCAAGGGTTCAAGCCCCAAGACTGACCAAAAAAAAAAAGATTGAACCATGTGCCTGGTATACATGGGTTCAACCCATAGTTACAGAAACACAAAACAACAAAACCAACCAAAGCAAAAGACAACACCTTGCAGTGTAGAGCCCACATTCCACAGTGCAGCCCAGTGGAGCCCCCGTGTGAAATAAGCATGCAGACAAAAATGGAAGGAAGAAATGAAAGGGTCTATAATTTAGGACATTCTGAGAGCCCAAAATACCATTGGCTGACCTCAGCACCTCAGTGGGATCAGGAGGAAAGCAAACTGTGGAGGTTTCCAAGAGACTGCAAGAAACTACCAGGAGCTCTGCCCAAGATCTACCCCTAGTGACTTCATACTGTGGCATTGATCACCCAGCCCCTGTCCGCCCCCACCCCCAGTGTCCAGAATGTAATCTGGAGGACAGCCACTCCCTGGTGAAAAACGCACTTCTGCCAGGCACAGTCCTAGGCCTGAAGCCAGCGGGCTATGGCAGGAAAGACAGGAAGGGGGCCTGAGTGGGACTCAGAACCTTCAACTCACTGAGTCACAAGCCCACAGGACGAGCCGTTTCTGTCTGAATAGGCCTGCCTCTTTGTGATTTTGGGAAAAGGAAAAAGAGGAATGTGGTTCAGGTACTAACCAAAAGGGAGGGGCACTAGCTTCTTGCCGCTTCTGATTTTCTCTGTTTTGGTGTGCAATGCTAATGGAAGCACCATGTTTTAAATTCTGGCCAGATGTGGTTTCCTTTCACTCAGATTCTTAAAGTGCCTTATTCAGGCCAGAAATGACTAGCAGAAATGACTCCCTTATCCATGAAGACTGGAAACTCCTTAAAATGAAGGTGGCTCAGAGGTAGAGCGCTTGCCTTGCATGCCTGAGGCCCTGGGTTCGATTCCTCAGCACCACATAAGCAAAAAAAAAAAAAAAAAATGTCCTACAAAAGTGTATGTGTTGTGACATATCAAGCTGGGAGATTTGTTTTCCTATGAAAAAGGTCCCCAACTCTCTTCAGTGTCACCAGGTGGTCCACCACACAGTCTCATTTAATTAAACATGATTTCCCAAATAGTGTGGGATAATTGGATTCAATTGCAATTAGAGTTGTCCTAGGCAGCTGTGGGTGGTGGAGGCCGGAGGTTGAGGACACAGAGATACCCAAGGTCAATAACCCATCCTGTTTCATTTTCCTCCTGGATCTGTAGTCATTCTCTTATGTCTGCCCAAATTGAACAAATAACACAGAATCCTAGGCTAAATCTGAATATCAGATAAACGACACATAAATTTTGGGTATGTCTCTGGATTCATGAGAACAAATTTTCTCCTGGGCCCCTCTCTGCCTAGGAAGGCGCACTCACATTCATCACAACTTGCAAAAGGACATTAGGCTTCCAGGTGCTTTTGTTTGGAGCCAAAGTTTTTCTAATTTCCTTTGATGGCTCAGGAAAGATGCAGTTTCAGACCTGGTCGTCAGGGGGCACCATTCTCCTAAAATAGATCCCAGGCGGGTTCCAGGGGCTTCAGGAAGGGGAAAAGCGGGTGTTGAATTGGAAGATTCTATTTGCTGCTTCTGTCTTTCCTCTGGAACATTCTCCTTACCCTACCACCCTGCCAGAGCTATTTCTGTGAATAAAGAACGTGATCCTGTCACTCCACTCCCAAATCACGTCCAGTTCCACAGTTACCTTTTCAATGCAGCATGAAAAGCCCTTCAGGATCCCACTAGAGTGTGTTTTCCTGTCTCAGCTCCTGCTACTTCCAGCCTGCTTCTATTCCACCCACCTCACACTCCCAGCTCCCCTACTCATGAGGAACTATTTGCAGTTTCCTTGGATGCTATTTACTCTCAGGCCTTTGTGCCCAGAGTTCCTCTGGCTTGGAATTCCCTTTTCCATTTAGTGCTTCTAGCAACTCTATTCATTCAACACATTGCACCAGTAGGCATCGTGATGGACCATGTGCTGAACACTATGCTGTGTGCTGGATAGTGTAAAGTAGCACACCAGTGTCTTTCCTTTCTCCTCTTTTTTTTTTCTTCTCTTTATTCTACAATTAGTACATGTGAGCGTGTGTTGGGATTGGGTTTGAACTCATGGCCTTGTGCTCTTGCTTCACCTTTTCACTCAATGCTCTACCACTTGAGCCACATTTCCACTATGGTGGACCTTTCTTATGATTCACATTAGGGGTGGTAGGAAAGGAGACAGTAAACAAAACACTTGGACATAGTGCAGGGGTTAACTGATCTACCTCAAATAGAGCTGACTGTTCCCTCCTCGGATGGCTTTCACGTTAAGGTTCTTAAGTCCTAACAGCTGCCCAATCATTGCAGAGGAACATACGTGAATTAAGCAGTAAGTTTAAATCAATAGAGGAGCAGGCTAATAGGATGGAATATGACGTGACAAACAAGAGTTCCATATGCTAACTACAGAGAACAATGACTTTTTACTTCCCCTACTTGCACCAAATTTGTTGTTTCAAAGAAAAATGGAGCTGGAAGTATGTCTCAGTGGAAGAGCACCTGCTTAGCAAGTCTGTAAGACCCTAAGATCAAACCCCAGAGAAAAAAGGGGGGTAAGGGGGATTAAGATGGACTGGAATGTGTGTGTGTGTGTGTGTGTGTGTGTGTGTGTGTGTCTGTGTGTGTGTGTGTGTTCATCCTGTTCTGGGCTTGAACTCAGGGCCTTGTGTTCTTGCTTGGCTTTTTCTTTCAAGGCTGGTGCTCTATCACTTGATCCATATTTCGAGTTCCTATATCTTTGTATTTTTAGAACCTAATATAGCAATGGGCTATGGTAGTTCTCTAACACAGGTCTGCAAGAGAAAGGAAAGGAAACTAGGAGCAGTAGCTCAAACTTACATTTGGGAGATAAAGATCAAGGGGATCATGGTTGGAGCAGCTGGAGCATAAAAGTTCCAGAGACTCAGCCAGGCACTGGTAGCTCACGACTGTAATCCTAGTAACTCAGGAGGCTGAGATCTTAGGATCACAATTCAGAGCCAGCCCAGACAGGAAAGTCTTTGAGACTTTTTATCTCCAATAAACAACTAAAAATCCAGAAGTGGAGCTTGGCTCAAGTGATAGTACACCAGCCTTGAGTGAAAAAGCTAGGGGGGGCAGTGCCTAGACCTTGCGTTCAAGCCCGAGTACACACACACACACACACACACACACACACACACACACACACACACTCCCGAGACTCCATCTTGATGATGACTGGGTGAGGTAGCATGTGCAAGTAGGAGGACTGCAGACCAGGCCAGGTGGGCATAAAGCAAGACCCTATCTTGAAAATAGCCAATGCAACAAGGAGCTAGAGGTGTGGAGGTGTGACTCAAGTGGTAGAGCACCTGATTAACAAGTAAGTGTGAAGCCCTGAGTTCAATCCTCACTATATCCCCTAGAGATGGGGAGGGAGGAGACAAATTAGAAACAACAGTTTAATGATTAAAGTTCTTATTGCCATTGCTCTGAGCACAGGACAGATGGAACAAGAAAGCCTGACGCTAGATTTATTGCTGACTCTGTGTGTGTGTGTGTGTGTGTGTGTGTGTGTGTGTGTGTGTGTTCGCATACAAGTGTGAGTTCCCATATTAACAGGTATGACAGCTGGAAAATGTGTCCAAGAATCATCAGGTCCTTTCTCAGTAGCCACTCAATGAGCTGGCCCTCCCCATTCTTGGATGATGACAGGAAGGGGAATACAGGGCTCATGGTGGACTTCTTGGCTTCCTTCCAGAACCTGCAGCCACTGGCACCGAGATCAGAAAGAGCTTATATAGGCTTTTGGCACCAACTGATACATCCTCAGGGGAAGGTGTCTGGCAGCTGCTGCCACCCACTGCCTGCCCACCAGAGTGCCCATTGCATAGCAAGAGGTGGTGTGGGTCAGAGATAAAAAGCTTTCTCTTCTCACTTGTCCAAACTGAGATCATCATAATGATCTTTACCCCTGCAATGGCTAAGGGGGCTTAGGAGTCATCAAAACTCCCAAATGAAAGAAAGAGTGGGGGTGTTTTCCACTCCTTGTGGTAACCCCCAGGAGCAGAGAAGGAACCTGACCCCAGGGTAGCTGGCTGCTTTCCCAGTTGGCTACGTCGTCTTCTCATCCAGAGAGGTTACTTGCTGCACACCTACGAAGAGCAGCTGGCATGAATTCTCACTGCCCCAGTGAATAAGGGCAGATCCTTGAAAAGGAGGCATCTGATGCTTTGAAAGTAAATTTCATCTGAGAAGCAACTAGATGATTTAGGAATCAGATCTTCCATCTTAGGCCTGAATCTCTAGGGAGTCTAGGAAAATGCATTTTTTTTTTCTGAGTGGGACATTGCAGAGCTGGCAGCTTCAGTAAGTTGGAGTCCACTCTCTAGGCTGGCTTGTGGAAATTTCTGTTACACGCTACTCTGTGTGTGTGTGTGTGTGTCTCTCTCTCTCTCTCTCTCTCTCTGATGAGAGGTAGCTTGAAAGCCAAAAAACTACCCCCCCCCCCCCAGCCTTCACAGGGCATGGGGCTCCAGACCTGGCACAATGCAGTGTGTGGCCTGCCGGAAGCTTTGAAGCTAGACTTTCCAGGAAATGCTCTCTCCCCCAGGCAGTGCTGGCTGACTCACCCAGATGCCAAGCTCTTTGTCAGTTCTCTGACCCCAAGTGGCCAAGCAGGCAGGGGTGCCAAAGGCTGTAGTCCTGCCTGGGCTGTATGTGTGTGTGTGTGTGTGTGTGTGTGGTCCTGGGGAGGGAGAATAGGGGAAGGGAGGGCAGAGACAATGAGGAAGTATCCTCAACTGAGCTGGCTTGGTTACAGGAAAAGGCAGAGAGAAGCGAAGTGGCTTCAGTGCTTGAGTTCCAATGCCTTTGACAAAATCTGTCTTTCCTTAGAGCAAGGATGGTGGCAAATTCAAGGTCTATTTTATTCCCCACCCCCTCTCTCTCCTGCCAGCCCTTTTTGTGTTGGTTATTTTCAAGATAGGGTCTTGACTTATACTCTACCACTAAACCAGCTTGGACTGCAATCCTATTTGTACTCACTTCTCTAGTTGCAATGACAGGCACATACTACAAATGCAGTTATTGGTTGAGATGGAATCTTGTGAACTTTTTGCCTAAGCTGGCCTCAAATCTCAATCCTTCAGATCTCTGCTTCCCAAATAGCTAGAATCACAGGCTTGAGCGACTTGCACCTGACCTATTTTTTTTTTTTTACATCTCTTTTTGACATAGGGTCTCACAATGTAACCCAGGCTGGCTTTAAACTCATGATCAGCCTGCCTCAGCCTCTCATATGCTGGGATTACAGAGATATGGCGCCACTCTCAAAGGTTAAATCAAGGTCTAGAATCCAGAAGTGAGAAAATTTCTTAATACCTTCCTGGCCTACCACTTTGTATTGTTCATTCTCAACATAGTGTCCAGTGAGTATCACTGTTGCATTTGTCTACCTTTTGTCCCTCCATTTCTGTGGCCTCCCTTATACTCCCAAAGACATAATGAGCAAACAGAACAAACAAGAAAGAAACCAGCCTCTCATTTTAAATCCATACATCTAATCCGCATGGTTTTCTAGTCACTGCAAAAAAATCCCTCTGGGGTTACCACTTGACTCAAGCCTGCTTATTCCACTTGGATTTTTTTTTTCTGGTCCTGTGGCTTGAACTCAGGCCTGGGCTCTGACCCTGAGCCTCTCTGTTCTCAAAGCTAGCTCTCTACCACTTGAACTACAGTGCCACTTCTGGCCTTTTCTGTTTATATGGTACTAAGGAATCTATCCCGGGGCTTCATGCATGCTAGGCAAGCACTCTACCACTGAGCCACATTCCCAGCCCATCCACTTGGACTCTTAAGGAGAAATATTCATCCTCCCTCTTTCTCCTTCTTCTTCTCCATCCCTGCTGCCCTCCACTGTGCTCCCTCCACCATACTCCCTTCCTGTGGTCATTCATCATCGTCTTTTCCCTCTCTCCATGCTCCTTTTTTTTCTCTCCCATCACTCACTCGGCATGTCTGGGGTTACGAAGAGGCATCCTTTCCTTGGTACAGGCCCTCAACTACTTGCCAGTCCTACTGGGTACCTCTCTGTCTACAGCTTCTTCCAATTAGCCTTCTAGCCAGGCAGGTTGGAAGCCCTCCCCTCTTCTCTGCCACCTTAGCCATTTCCTTCCATCATCCATGACTAATTTCCATTTGGGGGTGTGTGTGGAGGAAGGTAGTTTGAATATACATTGAGTTGTTTAGCCATCTCTGCTCTAAAGACCCCAGCCGAGGACAGAGGATATTATATACTATAACACTATCACACCCACCATTAAGTGCTTCAGGATCTAGTTTTAATAAATGTGGGATGGAAAGCTTTTGAGTCAGTCAGTCCTTAAAAACAAGGGTCAGCAATGGGGAAGATGGAGGTCCTTGCCACAGAGAACAAAGCTGTGACTCAAAGCCATCATCAAGATGTTTCCTTGCTCATCCACGTTCCTGAGTTTAATGTCTTTGGCTTGGGAATTCACTTTGAGGCTCTCCAATACAGATAAAAATAGAGCTCATAAATGCCATCAGAGGCACTTTCCGATAAGGTGGCCTTTTAAGGGAAGACTAGCTCCCAGCAGAAGATCTGAGTCAAAGAACCTTTGGGATGAGTGTTCTGGGTTCACATGGCTGCTGACCAGTCTGTGGCCAAACAATGGATGCAGGAAGAGGAAGCTAATGGAAGCTTCCACACCCCCAAGCAGCAAGAACCAACTACTTGAGGGAATGTTTATTTCATTCATTCATTCATGTACTCATTCCACACCCACTTAGATCTATGATATGCTAAGAATGCTGCTTGGCACTGGAATTGTGAGAGAGAAAAAGGAAATGAAAATCCCCTCCCTGATGAACTGAGTTTCACAAGGAACATGGAGAGGGAATCAGGCAGGCAACTACAGCGAGACGGAGGTTAAAAAGTGGGAAGAGCTCCCACTGATGGGGATATTTGACAGCTTCCTAGAGGAACAGCTAGACAAGTTGAAGCTTAAAGACTCAGCAGAGAGCCAGGTTGGGTGGCTTATCAACTAATCATAGCTACCCAAGAGGCTGAGATCTGAGGATGGTAATTCAAAGCCAGATGAAGCAGAAAAGTCTGTGAGACTCTTATCGCCAATTAACCACCAAGAAACCAGAAGTGGAGCTATGACTTAAGAGGTAGACTGCTAGCCTTGAACACAAAAGCTTGGGGAGAGAGCCAAGTTCCTGAGTTCTA
Source organism: Dipodomys spectabilis (assembly GCF_019054845.1). Lineage (NCBI taxonomy): Eukaryota > Metazoa > Chordata > Mammalia > Rodentia > Heteromyidae > Dipodomys > Dipodomys spectabilis. The sequence goes on along the minus strand of NW_024870695.1, from coordinate 16,033,231 downwards.
GCCCCATTACAGGAAAAAAAAATCAGTAGAGAATTAACAAGGGTGAGGTGGGGGTGAAGGCAGGGAAAAGCAAGTGTAAAGAAGACTATTTTCAGCCTTGGGCCAGAGGCTCACGCCTGTAATCCTAGCTACTCAGGAGGCAGAGATATGAGGATCGCAGTTCAAAGCCATCTGGGGCAGGAAAGTCCATGAGACTCTTATCTCCAATTAACCACTAGAAAACCAGAAGTGGCGCTGTGGCTCAAGTGGTAGAGTGCTCACCTTGAGCTGAAAAGCTCAGGGACAGCACCCAGGTCCAAAGTTCAAGCCCCACAAGTGACAAAAAAAAAAAAAAAAGAAAGAAAAAAGACTATTTTCAGGGATAGGGAACAACATACACCAAAAAGAGAACTTGGTCTACTCAGGGAATTGAAAATAGATCTTATATGACTAGAAACCCATAGCTAAGCCTGCAGGAAGGGAGAAAAATCAGTCTAAAGCCAAAAGCAGAGACCACTGGTTTTATTAAGGAATCTGGACTTTATTTTCTGAAGGCCATGGGCGTGATTGAAGGTTTGTATGCAAAATAGTGGCTTGATTAAATTGACATTTTATTTTTTATTTTGTACCAGTTCTGGAGCTTGAATTCGGGGTCTCTTGCTCTCACTTGGCTTTTCTGCTCAAAGCTGTCCTCTACTATGCCTCCACTTCTGGCTTTTTGATGGTTAACTGGAGATTAGAGTCTCCTGATCTTTTTCCTGCTAGGCTGGCTTTAAACTGGAATCCTCAGAGCTCAGCCTCCTGAGTAGTTAGTATCACAGGCATCAGCTACCAGTGTCCAGACAAATTGGCATTAAAAAAAAAATTCACTCTGGCTGTAGAAGGGAGAACAAATTGGAAAGGAAAAAGCCCAGAGGCTGGGAAGCTGCTTGATTCAGGGAAGAACTTGGGGAAGTGTCAGTAGAGATGGAAGGAAGTGGGCAGAAGTGGGAGATGAGTAAAGGATGAATGGTCAGAACTTGGTGATGATGCATTGGATGTAGCTAGAGTGGTCAGGGAAGCTTCTCAGGCTTGAGCTACAGGATGAGACACAGACAAGCCTGGAGAAGCAGGTTTTAGAATTGCTGACTATTAGGTGTGTATGGGACACTGTGTGGGTAACTGGGTGCGTAAATCTGGGGCTTGAGAGCAAAAGATGCCTCAAGGCAGACTGGGACTATTCTTGAGCAGTGGCTGGCAGTGCAGCCAGAGCGGAAGTCATCTCTAGACAGATGAGGAGAAGCATGAAAAGGAGAGGAAGGAAATGGATCCCAGGAAAGTCAGCATTCAAAAGGTGACTAAGGAGTGGGGCTCTGATGGCTCACAGCTGTAATCTAGCTACTTAGGATCTACTTAGATTTAGAGGATAAAGGTTTAAGGCTCCATCTCCAGCAAAAATAAACAGCAAAATCTGAGGCTGGAGGCATAGCTCAAGTAGTTCGAAAAACAAACTGTGCAAGCATGGGATCCTGAGTTTAAAAAAAATATATGGTTGGGCTGGGAAGGTGGCTCAGTGGTAGAGTGCTTGCCTTGCATGCATGAGGCCCGGGTTCGATTCCTCAGCACCACATAAGCAAAAAGAAAAAAGCCAGAAGTGGCGCTGTGGCTCAAGTGGTAGAGCGCTAGCCTTGAGCTGAAGAGCTGAGGGACAGCGCCCAGGCCCAGAGTTCAGGCTCCATGACTGGACCAAAAAAAAAAAAAAAAAAAAAAAAAAAAAAAATATATATATATATATATATATATGGTTAAGGAAAGAGCACATAAAGGAGACTCAGAAGGAACAGCCAAAGAACTGGGAGGAAAACCAAGAATAGTGGCCTTCTACAGCTGGCTTCCAGCCTTGGTTTCTCCCCTCTCTCACAAAAAGCACCTTTGGGAAATTCCTTTTGGGAAATTCAGTACCTCCTATTCCCAGTCCTGTAGGTTGGCTCTCAGAGGACAGATGTTGCTTGTCTCTACCTAAGCCTTGTCATCCATCTTCCACAGCCTTCTGCTTGTCTCTGTACCCCAGACTCAGTACAAGGAGCTTCTCAAAAATGCTATCCCCTCTCTGGCCTGAGGATCATTGTTTGTCTGTACTATTTTTTTTTTCACCATGTGCTTTCTGTACCCTTTCTGCCTACCCTTTCTGCCTGCACCCTTTGCCCAAGTCATTTTTTATCCATTTAGTAAGTATGTTCCTTCTGTCCATAGTCAGCATGGCTCTGGATACCAGGACTTAATGGAGAGAAAAGAAAGGAGGTCCCTGTCCTCATGGAACTGCCAATCTAGTAGGGGAGACTAATTATGAATAAGTGAATATGCAAAACAATTGCTCTCAGCGTTGCAGAGGAAGTAAACAGAGTACAATGACAGAAAATAACAAAGTCTTTATTTTGGAAATCAGACAAGATTCTGTGAAATTACATTGAAGCTGTGACCTGAAAGATGACACAGAACCAGCCATGTTATCAGCGAGGGGAGAAGTGCTCCAGGGAGTTCTGTGCAGGCACAGAACTTGATGGGTTCCAAGAATGGATAGATGGCCAGTGTGGCGGGACAGAGGATGGAAAACAAAGCAATCTGATATGAATGAACACAGGCTGTTTCTGTAGTTGGTGGTTCAAAGTCTATGTTTGGTCTTATTGGTAAAATGGCCATTCAAAATAGTTATTTTTGTTTTTGTGTTTGTACTGGGGCTTCAATTACGGTTTTTTTTCAAACACTTAAGCTATTCCCAAGCTTTTTTACTCAAGGCTAGTGCTTTATCGCTTGAGCCACAGCTCTACTTCTGGCTTTTTGGGGACAATAGGAGATGACAGTCTCAAAGATTTTCCTGTCCAGGCTGCCTTCTAATGACAGTCTTCAGAGTTCAGCTTCCTCCTGCGTAGGTAGAATTACAGGCATGAGCTACCATTCCAGGCCATTCAAAGGTTTTATGTGGAGTTACAATAACTTCAGTTTTTGTTTGGTTGCCTCCACTGCTAAGTGAAGAATGGGTAGAGTGTTTTGTCTTTGTGGTCCAGACAAAAGAGGGTGGTAGCTTGAACCTGAATGGGACAGGATGGAGAGTAGAGGATGGATCAAGAGACACAATGAAAGAAGGATTTACAGGCATTCCAGAGGCACTCTGTGTGATTACAGTAGCAGAAGAATAGGGAAGTCAAGGATGACACCTAATTTCTGACCTGAATGAATGGAGTACTAGGTTGTCTTGGCTAGACCCACTTCATCACCATGGGTACTCCTATTTTCTTGGAGCCCTTGGGCAAATCTATAGCAGCTTAGAGCCTCAGCAGCAAGTATCATTTGAAAGCCACTGGGTTAGAGAATCTCTAAGGTCCCTTCAAGTTATAAATTCTTTTATTCTGAACGGAGAAGTCTGTGAATAGGGCCAATCTTTTGATTTCTTTTGACTCATCCTGTAGTATCCTGGCAGAGCTCTGTAGCCAGGGAGCCTTCAGTAAGTGCTAGTTGACTTTTCACTTTGGCACAGATCTGCTGTAATTGAATTTTAGATTAAATTCCTTTTTTAAGATAGGATTGTAAGGCAGAGTAAACTTTCAATTGAAATCAATTCACCTTGATCAAGTAGAGCCACGGCAAAGATAATCTAAAAATTATAAAATCCAAAGTAATTCCTACTTGAGTGGAGACAGAAAGAATTTTCATTTTTGTTAAACTAATTATCTGTATTTTGGTAAAATTTTTTTTGGGGGGATGGCAACAGGTGGTGAATCAATCCCATTCAGAATAGGACCCCAAAAAACCCAAACAGCCAAAACTACCCTGAAAATAATTTAGAATAATGAATGTAATCACTTTTTGGTAAGATATGTTGTTTAAAACAAACATGAACCTTTCTCCTTTTTGGCAGGACTGTTCTTTCTCTCCTTTTTTCCTTTTGTGCTACGACTGATACTGGAGCTTGGGTTCAGGGCCTTGCCCTCTTGCTTGGCTTATTTTGCTCAAGACTGGAACTCTACTGTTTAAGCTATACCTCCACTTCAGGCTCTTTGCTGGTTGATTGAAGTCTCCTAGACTTTTCTGCCTGGGCTGGCTTCAAACTTTAATCTTCAGCCTCTGGAGTACCTAGGATTATAGGTATGAGACACCAGTGCCTTTGAATTCAGAGCACATGCTAGGCAGGCACTCTATCACTCAAGCCAAATGTAGAGCCCTTTTTGCTTTTAGTTATTTTTTTTCTAATAACTAGAGCCTGGCCTGGACTTCTCGCCTTTTATTTATACTTCCCACTATTTGAGATGACACGTGTGTATCACCACACCCAGCTTTATTGGTTGAGGTAAGTTTTTCAAAGACTTTTCTGCCTGAATTGTCTTGAACCTTGACCTCCTGATCTCTACCAGGCATAAACAACTGCATCTAGCTCCTTCCTTTCTTTTCTTACTTTTTTTCCTTTGAGATATAATCTCACTAGGCAGCCCAGGCTGGCCTCAAAGTAAAGTCCTCTTGCCTTTTTCCCAGAGTGATGGGATTACAGTCCCATGTCACCAAGCCCAGCAAACATTAAGCTTTTCCAGTTAATATTATTTTGAAGTAATGACATCAGGTAAATTTTAGACTCATCTTAAAGATAAATAAGACTAGAGATGGAGATAATAATCAAATAGTAAAATTTAATTAGACCATTTCCTTTGCTCTCTTACTGCTTTTTCTTTTCCTGGCACCCTGCCCTTCAGATACCCTGATTCTCAGTCATTTTCTTAGGTTAAAAACTCAAAACTTCAATATCTAAAAGCATATTGAAATCAAATACCCAGGTAAGAACATTATTCTGAACCTCTTGTTTTATTAAAGAGGAAGTAAAATGACAGACTGCCTTTTATATGCCAAGCACTTCTGAACAAATATGTCAATCAGTGCTGTTTTATTTCCCTGTGATGAAAGGCCCAGTTCACTGATAAGATAGGGAAATTGGTTGGTCCTGTTTCTGATCTACTTCCTGTTTGGGGGCTGAGTCCCAGCTGAAGAAAACTGAATGCACAAGAGGCCTGGATGGACCTTGCCCTCATACACCACCACAGTGAGGCTGGTCCTCATAGCTCCCATTGGTAGTCAGGACAAAGGATGTGGCCTAGGATTAGCCAATAGGATTCTGCCTCCTGGGGTTTGGAGTTTGCAGTGTGACCTACCAGTGGAGCTGTGTCTTGTGGCATTTTGTGGGCACGACAAACATTTAGACTTCCTCACCAGACTGTCCCACTAAAGGAGCTTGTTGTTCTTCCCCCACCAGCCCTTGGCTTCCAGTTGAATTTCCAAATCTGGTTCTTTGGTTCCTGTCAGTTCTGGAAATCAGCAATACAATATTTCTATAGTAAGTTCCAGTTCTGGTTCATGTAACCTGAGGTGTTGTGGTTCTTGGAACCAGGAACTCTGGCTAATATGTCAGGAAACTGGGTCCAAGAGCAAACAGCTTGTCCAAGGGGCAACAGTGCTCTAGCTGAGAAGTCTGTGTTGACTCCATGCCTCCTGGAGAATTCTAAAGAAGGCTCAAGAGGGGCCTGTAATCCTATCTCATGCCCGTAATCCTAGCTATTCAAGAGGCAGAGATCTGAGAATCCTGTTTGGAAGCCAGCCTGGGCAGAAAAGTAGGTGTGACTCTTATTGCCAATTAACTACTAAAAGTTTGGAAATAGAGCTGTGGCTCAAGTGGTAGAGTGCTAGCCTTGAGCAAAAACCCCAAAGGACCGTGCCCAGGCCCTGAGTTCAAGCCTCAGTACTAGTTAAATAAATAAATGGCTCAGAGAGAAATAAGCATGGTTCATATGAGAGTAGGGACTAAAGACCCAAATCCACATTCAAAGGCACGCCCATAAATAAGTAGGCCTATTTATGTTAGGTGCTATGTTCAAACATAATTTCAGTTTAGCCTCACGTCATATATGATAAGGTGGGGATTATCTTCTCCCTTGTTCTGTGATTGGAGAGATAGGTGAGGAGGGAGGAAAATTGTATTTCTTTTTTTTTTTCCTGTTTGTTTTTGCTTTATTTATTTGGGCTTGAACTCAGGATCTGAGAGCTGTCCCTGAGTTTATTACTCCACTGCAGCTACAGTTCCATGTCTGGCCTTTTGGTGGTTAGTTGGAGATCAGAGTCTCTTGGACTTTCCTGTCTTGGGCCGGCTTTGAATTGTGATCCTCAGATCTCAGACTCCTGAGTAGCTAGGATTACAGACATGAACCATCGATATAATAGAATATATAAGCTATCCTTGCTTATATTATAGTGTTAGTAGCTTGGTTTGAACTTGAGTTTCCAGGCAAACCACAGCTTCTTCACAAAATATGATCAATCAATAGAAATTTGTTCACTGCCAATTTTCTATTAACTCATCATGGCCCAGCTTGCCTTCCTCATTAGGTTCTTATTGTTTCTTTGTATATGGTCTTATACCTATGCCCCTGGACATATCACCATATCATCTCTCTTTCTCTCTCTTTCCCTCTCTCCTTTCTTCTCTCTCTTTTCCTCCCTCCCTCCCTCCCTTCCTTCCTTCCTTCCTTTCTTTCTCTCTCTCTCTCTTTTCTTTCTCTCTCTCTCTTTTGCAAGTACTGCATCTTGAACTCAGGGACTTGTGCTCTTACTTGGCTTTTTTGCTCAAGGCTGGTGCTCTACCTCTTGAGCCACACCTCCATTTCTAGTTTTTTTTTGTGGTTAATTGGAGATAGAAGTCTCATAAACTTTTCTTCTTGGGCTGGCTTCAAACCTCCATCCTCAGATCTCAGCCTCCTCAGTATCTAGGATTACAAATATGAGCCAATAGTGCCCAGCTTGCCTCTTTTTTTTCTTGTAGATTGGACATGTGTAGAGTACAGACCTTCAAGAGGGTCTTTCATCTTGTATATCCATCTCCAGTGTCCACAAAGGGCTCTACCACAGCAACCATTGTGCCAGGGCCAATTCTGTCAGCTACTGACTGCTCAACAAAAGAGCTGTACAGAGAACAAAGACTTATCTTTCTAAAGTATTGGTAATCAAAATAGGCATTTGTACTTTTCAGGCCTGCTGCCTCCACATTCCCCTTAGCTTCAAGGGAAAACCATATTTTTTTTTTTTCTTACTGGACTGTAAAACAGAGCCAAAGATCCTGGTTGGCAGAATAAATACCAGATATCCTGGGGTCTTTGGGTACAGATCCCTTGTTCAGACCTGGCACATGATGGCCAATGAACACTTTGTCATTTGTGTTTTGGATTAAGAAAATGAGTTCTTCATGCTTCCCACCAACACCAGGAACAGTGAATTGAATCTGTGCCATTGTAAGCTTGATTGTTGTTGCATAGATAAAAGCCTCATTAAGTCCCTCATGAGGAAAGAAGAATTTTATTTTGAGGAAAGAGGAGTGAGGAGGGCTTCTGGCTTGTAGTGGTTATAACAACAAAACATTAAATGGAGGAAATAATGAAATAACTGTGCCCCCCCCCCCTCGTCAAGAGGCTGGGTAAGTTTTTAATTAGTGCTGCATTTTCAATAAATCCGTATCTGTACGTGATGCCGATTCTTTCCTGGATAAGGGAAAGATAATAATGAGAATCTTATTTTTTAGTCCTTCACTAAAGGGATGTCTGGTATATTTAATCATGCTGTAGAAATCCTGGCAGCTTTCTCTGAGCCCGGCCTCTGCTCTAATTACATTTCTAGATTTTTAGTAAATTGAAAGGGAAAATGTAGGAACAAAATAATTAAAACCAAAGAGGAAGTGCATATTAAAAAGGAGAAGCTGTTTAAAATTCTTCCACATAGTGCTTCCAAGGACATCTACAATCGTTTAATCAGCTGCATGGCAAATCAAAGCCCTTTGTACAGAGGTTGGTGGGATCATTTCTCAGGTGAGTGATATAGCCCCCAAAGTAAAATGGGAGACACTTCACACAGGGTTACAGATGAGCCTAGGACCTCTCAAGTCCTTCCAGGTCACTGGGGATTCAAGTCCAGTCTATGCAAGCTGCTGGCACAGAGTCCTTGCCCAGAGGTGTTCCCTCCCAGATTCTGAGCAAAGTCTGCCTCAACTATGAGGAAACTAAAGCAGGACTCTCTGTCTCCAGCTCTTTCTGTACCCCTGTGACCCCACTTCCACTTTTCTTCCTTCCAGGGTTATCTTTTTCTTTCTTCTGCCTTTTAAATCTTTTTTTTTTTTCTTCTGTCTTCCTAGGAAATCTAAAGCCAAAAAATGTGTAGTTAAACAACCTCAGTGACAACAGGAACCAGTTCATAGTAACAGGTTTCTGGGTCATTGTGGGGCATTCTGAATTTTCCCAAAAATCTTTCTGGCTAAAGGAATGAATGTCTGTTGATAAAGATGATAGGTGAATTCTAATGAGAAAGTTTCAGGTGTCTGCCTAATAGGTGACAAAAACACTTTTTGCCTTAAAGTGGAGTACACACAGTAAACACATCATAGGAGCATTTAGGTTCTTCATTTACAATAAAAGTCACTTTGTCTGAAACACAGGTTGTGTATACTTTCGTAGTTTTGGAATGTCTTGACCAGGATTCCTAGGGAAATTTCAACTGTGGGATTATAGATTTACTTTTGTAGCTGAAAGTGGGAGACACCTGGCAGTCAAGTTTTTCTCTAAACCCCTGTGGCTTTGTTCGTGGGCTGCCAGCCTTCCCTGCTGAACAGGCTCACCAGCCACCTGGCTGCATGTGGCAAGAGGCAGCAAGCCCTGTCTCCTGGAGACAATCCCACAGGCCTAGAGCAGCAAGGCTTCCGGAAGCTGTTCCCAAGGCAGGGCCCACAGTAGATCACTCCATGACATTATGCTTGTTCAATGCTATGCCCGTTTGTATATTATTGAAGTGATATTATCTTAGTATGGAAGAGAGACATTGCCTGTTTGAGACTATCGGGCTTGATTCAGTAGGAATTAATTATTTTCATAGAGTTCACGTTAAAGAAAAGAACGGTAGCAATAACAAATATCCAATGCTGACATTATTGTTCAATGCAGGTACTTTTTTTTTTTTTTTTAATTTCTCCCAGGGCCAAGATGCTCGGAGATTTTCCTTTTCTCAGCTTGGGAACCACTTCTGGCCCATGGGAGCTAAGATGTGAGGCCAGCTGAGGACTCGGGTATCCAGGACGACAAATTGTCCTTGAATCGGCTTCCTTTCAGTTAAGGACATCTAGACACCCCGATTTCCTTAGGAAGAATGGTCCTGTTTGTTCTCGTTTCCCAAATGGTAGATTTTGAAAGGTTCATTAAAAAGTTTCTGACATGGCCATAAAAGTTCAACAATACAGAGGGTTGGCTTAGAAAAAGAGAGCAGATTCATCCGAAGGCCGTTGGTAATCATTAAACAGCTTGGAAAGTTTCTGTTGTGAAATACCTTTATTTTGCCGCTGTCCACTCGGACCCTGGGCGGCTCTGGCATCTGTTCAGGCCTCGCACCTCCGCATTGCCTCCTTCGCCGCGCACGCGACCCCTTTCCAGTTCCCGCCTCTTTCTACCCAAGCCCCACCCTCCGCTCAAATCCTGGGGCTCTGGAAAGGCCCCGGGAAGGACGCATGCGCACTAGGACAAGTAGGCGGAGTCTTAAAGAAAGAGGCGGGGCAGAAGAGCCCGGGAAGGGGAAGGGAAAGAAACAGGGGAGGAGGCCGCGCGGGGTGGGGCCCGGCGGGTACACGCTCGCTGCGTCTACGTGCTGACGCCAGGACGCCCCGGCCGGTGTGTGTCGGTGTGTATGTGTGTGAGTGTGTGTGTGTATGTGTGTGTGAGTGTGCGCGCTCCGAGTGTGTGTATTTGTGTATCGGCGGTCCCGCAGGTCCCGGATGTTGCGGACAGTATGAAGCTAGCTCAAGGGGACGGGGACCAGCAGCTGTCGCCGCCGCTCTCAGGTGAGTGGGGGAGGGGAAGAAAGTCGAGGGAGGTGGGGGTTCCCGTCGGGGTCGGGGGGCCTCCCTTATGAGGTGACTGACCCCGAATGTTTCCCCCACCCACAACACACACATACATTCTCTGCCCCATTTCCCTGGGTTTAGTAGCCTGCGAAAGCCAGAGCGTAGTCAAGCGTCCCTTCTTCCTATCCCAAGCATTCAAGAAACACAAACGCGCCTCCTGCTTTAGCTCCCCCCCCCCAATCATTTCCCAGCCCCATCCCCCTTGCCAAATAGTGAGCTGTCGCCTGCGGCGAGATGGGTGACTGCGCAGGCGCGAAAGGGAGAGAGAGAGCACCCGGTGCCTGGTCGCTGCCTCCAGGCGCATGCGCAGCTCAGTGTTGCGGGGACCTGCGGGATAAAGAGCTCCTCGACCACGCGCCCGCCTCCTTCCCTGGCAGTAGACTAGATTTGCTGTCCAATAGTGAGCCTGTTGCTCCTGTCCGAGAGGGGGAATTTAAATTATGTGAGGGACTTAAGGACAAAGCACTGTTTGCATCTGATGTTGCCCTAGAGACTCCCAGGCTACCAACGCCTCCCGGAGCCAACGTGTCCCACGCTGACCCTTCTTTTGAAACTGTCATTGCAACTTGCAGCTCTAGGATTACTTTCCTTTCCTCCACTCCCATCATCATGTACTTTTAGTTCAGAACTTCCCTTAAATTTAAGAGTAAGTGCCTCAACTCATTTATTCTGGTAGGGGATTTTGATAGCCTTTCTAAGTTTAATGAAAAAGAAACTAAGTTGAGAGAGCTAAAATTCTAAATTACCTCCACAGAACTAGATAAGGAAGCACGTATAGTTTAAGGATTAGGGGCCATAAACTGTAAATCAAGACGTCAGAATTCTCTTGTACTACGTCAACTTTGTGTGTCCTGTTTGCCACTTTTTTCATGTTTTTAGTCAAATATTTTTAGCACTTATGTTTAAGCTGCACATTATTAATATTGTGTAACCATCATATATACAAATAAAGAAAAGGCTGTCTCAACTGATGGGCAATAAATTCTCCCAGTGGAGCTTTTAATTTTAAATTATGTGAGTCTTGTTTCTTTCACGTGAGCACATAACAAAAATGACTGTAAAGCGCAGTCATATTTCAGTGAACCAGGCTGAGGTTTTGGTTGGCAGATTGTGCTTGGTCTTTTAATTTCTTTTAATTTGCAGCTGTGTAGTCACTTTGGGGAACTGCTGCATCCTTTCTGTTCCACCAGAACAGATAAACAGATAAGCATAGGCAAAAGGTTTGTTGAATAAATTTTTATTTGGGGATATGCAGGAGAAGGGTGGAACATATTTTGTGTTTTTTAGTTATACTGGCCAACTCTGTCTCTTAACAGGACAACTGGGAATGGGAAATTCCCAGTTGAAGAAGTAAAAGAAGAAAAGTACTGGAGTTTTGAACTCAGGGCCTTTTAATTAATACCAGTTGAGCTATAACCACCAGTCTCTCTACCCTAACTAGATTTGCTGTCCAATTGCCTGTTGCTAAAAATCTAGTGATTTTTTTTTTTTAAGGTAAGAACTCAAGTTCCCCCACTCTCCCTCCCAGGAGTACCCAGACCAGGATCTTCCTGCCTTTGCCTTCCAAGTGGCTGGGGTTGTATATGTGAGTCACTATGCCTGGCTTGTTTGTTGAGATAGAGGTCTTGCTAATAACTTTTTTGCCCAGGGCTAAACCTCCTGCTCTTCCTCTCAGGGAGCTAGGATTATAGGCATATACCACCATGCCAGCCAGGAAACCTTATTGTCTATTTCCTTTTGTGTTCTTATTTGTGTTCTTTCTTTAGTATTTTCACAGGCTTAGTTTGGGCTGCCATTTTTTTTTCTTTTCTTTTTTTGCTAGTCCTGGGGCTTGAACTCAGGGCCTGAGTACTGTCCCTGAGTTTCTTTTGCTCAAGGCTAGCACCACTTGAGCCACAGCACCACTTCCTGCTTTTTCTGTTAACGTGGTGCTGAGGAATCAAACCCAGGGCTTCATGCCTGCTAGGCAGTAGGCAAGTACTCTACCACTAAGCCACATTCCCAGCCCCCATTGGCTGCTATTCTTGACTTAACTCTATGGTCTTAGTTCTTAAGTCTTAAAATGTGTCTATACATGTGTATGTGTATAATATGAACATATATACATGTACATTATATATGTAGATAGGTGTATACGTATATTTCACTTCCTTATTTAAGCCTGGCCTTTATGTGGTTAGCTGTCTTTTGTGTCATTTCCTGTTGCCATGTTGCAGTTGGAACCAAGAGATGACACAGGAAACACAGGGATTTGGGTTGCATATATTATCCTGTAGGCCAAGAAAGAGCTGGACACTCATATTTTCCCTTGTATGACACTGAGAAGTATAAATTGTTGTGACAATACCACACTTAGGATCAGAGTAGATGGTGTTTATTTGGTACTTTGATGATTTCTCCCTTTCAAGCAGTCTTTATAGTGGCTACTTTGGTAGGTAGAAATATTTCATGTTTCCTGGATCCAGACTTGGATCAGGTTCTGGTAAATTCTAGAAGTGAAACTGTTGAAGTAAAAAATGTCTATCTCAGTAGGCTTCTGTCATCTAGGATACATCGTTCTTATCTGCAAATATTGCATCTCTGAATTCAGTGAACTCATTTAAAATTTTGGTGGTTCAGAAACATAAAATGCTTTTACAATTATTAAGACAAGTATTAAATAATTTATATTAGTATAGACCCTTGGTTTTTTTTTTTTTTTTTTGGTCCGGTCATGGGGCCTGAACTCTGGGCCTGGGCGCTGTCTCTCAGCTCTTCAGCTCAAGGCGCTCTACCACTTGAGCCACAGCGCCACTTCTAGCTTTTTTCTTTTTTCTTATGTGGTGCTGAGGAATCAAATCCAGGGCCTCATGCATGCAAGGCAAGCGCTCTACCACTGAGCCACCTTCTCAGCCCCCCTTGTTTTGTTTTAAAATCACACTTCAAGATCAAGTGAGTAAACCTTCTTTTCTTTATTAGTGGCACTGGAGTTTTGAACTCTGGGCCTTTTTGATTAGTAGACAGATGTCCTACCACTTGAGCCATAACCCCCAGTCTCTCTACCCTAGCTAGATTTGCTGTCCAATAGGGAGCGTATTGCTAAAAAATCACAAATACAATGAATGAAGCAAAGTGCCGGTGGCTCACACCTATAATCCTAGCTACTCAGAAGGCTGAGATCTGAAGATCACGGTTCAAAGCCAGCCGGGCAGCAAAGCCCATGAGACTCTTTGTTGTTGCTGTTGTTGGTTGTGGGGCTTGAACTCTGGGCCTGGGTGCTGTCCCTGAGCACTTCAGCTCAAGGCAAGCACTCTACCACTCACACTACTTCCGGCTTTCTGGTGGTTAATTGGAGATAAGAGTCTCCTGGACTTTCCTGCCCAGTCTGGCTTTGAACCAGGATCCTCAGATCTCAGGCTCCTGAGTAGCTAGGATTATAGGCATAAGCCACCAGCACCCAGCTTTCCGTGAGACTCTTAATTTCAATAAACCACCAGAAAACTGGAAGTGGTGCTTTGACTGAAGTGGTAGAGCGCTAGCCTTGAGCTGAGAGCTGAGAGCTGAGGGACAGTGCCTAAGCCCAGAGTTCAAATCCCATGACTGACCAAAACAAAATAAAACACCAACAAAAAACCCCAAAACAATGAATGAAACAAAGTTCAAAAGGTAGTGAGAGAGTGGAAAGTCTATCCTTTTCCCTCTATCAAGTGACCTTCCCAAAGGTAGCTTCTTGTTTGTCCTTCTGGAATGTTTGTGCATTTATATACATACATGCCTTATATGTTCTTTTGTTTTTTGTGTGTTTATAACAGTAAATATTGCTGTATTTTCATAGAGGTTTACGAACTTGTATTTGTGTCAGCAATGTGAATCTGCCTATTTTTTTTTTTTTTTTGGTCCGGTTGTGGGGCCTGAACTCTGGGCCTGGGCACTGTCCCTCAGCTCTTCAGCTCAAGGATAGTGCTCTACCACTTGAGCCACAGCGCCACTTCCGGCTTTTTTCTTTTTGCTTATGTGGTGCTGAGGAATCGAACCCAGGGCCTCAGGCATGCAAGGCAAGCGCTCTACCACTGAGCCAACTTTCCAGCTCCTGAATCTGCCTATTTTTTTTTTGTCAACACTGCTATTAAATTTTAAAATCTTTTTTGCAGCCTTTTTTCAGATATTTTTCTTGTCAAAAACTAGTATTAAGCTGGGTACCAGTGGCTCTCGCCTGTAATCCTAGCTACTCAGGAGGCTGAGATCTGAGGATCTCGGGTCAAAGCCAGCTTGGGCAGGAAAGTCCGTGAAACTCTTATCTCCAATAAACCACCAAAAAACCGAAAGTGGCACTGTAGCTCAAGTGGTGAGCACTAGCCTTGAGCTGAAGAACTGAGGGATAGTACCTAGGCTCAGAGTTCAAGTCCCATGACGACCAAAAAAAAAGAAAAAAAAAACAACAAAAAACAAAACTAGTATTAGGTTTTCAATTCAGGTCCTCCCATTTGCTGGGCTTGTTTGCTCCAGCCTGGCTTTTTTGTTGGCTAACAGGAGATAAATTCTTGTGAACTATTCATCCTGGCTGGCTTTGAACTGGATCTCAGCTTCCTGAGTAGGATTACAGGTATGAACCATTGGCTCCTGGTTATTTAAGATTTTAAAGCTCATTCATTATGTAGCTTGTTAAGCTACACTGAGTCATTACACTAAGGTGTTGTGGACAAATACTGTTAGTATTTATCAGATCAGGCTTGGAGGAGTATATTGTTTGATTGAAGAATACTGTCATGAAGAATATTGTCATGAGAGTAAAGTCATATGCCTAGATAGCACAGCAAATCCAAAGGCAGTGCTAGGGAGGCATATAAGAGCAGTATTCCAACTTCTTTTCTCTCAGATGATGCTTTCTCTATGTGAAACTGTAAGCTAATAAGTGATATGTTGTGATTATCTATCTGTCTGTCTGTCTATTTATCTATCTATGTCAAACCCAGTTCCTTATGAATACTAGGTAAGTGCTCTACCACTGAGCCACACCCTCAGCCAGCTGCAGATAACCTTCTGATCTCACTATGACTTGAGATTGTTTATACAAGTGAATGGCCTTTGTGTTGAGTTGAAAAGCTAACCCAGTTAGTAAGGAGCTTTACTGAGTGCCTTCTGTCTTGAATGCTTGTATTAGCACTTTTTAAGTCTGCTGTTTGCAGAATATTTCACTATGAGCTATGAAAGAAAAAAATGAAAGATGTCTGTGCCTAAAGGAGCTTGCAAGTTTATTAGAAAATTAAATCTACTGAATATATGAAATAAGAGAGCAGTTAGAAACTAGAATGTGAACATAATGTATTGGTGTTCCTTATACTAAGAAGGGTTGCAAAGAAATGATCAAGGATCGGAAGGGAATTTATTTATTTATTTATTTATTTGTTCGGTCATTGGTCTTGAACTCTGGGCCTGGGCGCTGTCCCTCAGCTCTTCAGCTCAAGGCTAGCGCTCTACCACTTGAGCCACAGGGCCACTTCTGGTTTTCTGGTGGTTAATTGGAGATAAGAGTCTCATAGACTCTCTTGCCTGGGCTAGCTTAGAACTGCGATCCTCTGATCTCAGCCTCCTGAGTAGCTAGGATTAAAGGCATGAGCCACCAGTGCCTGACTGGAAGGAAATTTATTTGGAAGGCCTTGCTGGAAGGACGTGTATTTTGAACTTTTTATTTTGGGGGAGCTTGCTAGGTAGGCATTCTTCTACCTGAGCCACTCCATTTCCACTTGGGTATTTTGCTATACCACTTGAGCCACAGCTCCACTTCAGCTTTTTTTGCTGGTTAATTGGAGAGTCTCAGACTTTTCTGGTTTGATTGGCTTTTAACTACTATCTCAGATTTTAGCCTGCTGAGTGTGAGACACTGGTGCCTGGATGCTTTTTTTTTTTAAGTGAAAAAATTTAAGCATACAGAAAAAGTGAAAGAATGACATAGTTACTACCTTTATACCCATCCTTTACATTTAGTAGATGTTTCACGTTTCTTCTATATTTGCTTTATCTACATAAATCCATTTATGTTTAGATGTATAACCTATGAACATTTTCATTGTAGACATGACACCTCTCTTTGAAATGCATACATCATTTTATTCAGTTCTTAGAATACTTGTCATGATGAAGACAATTAATAGTGATTCTCTAATATCTGGTATCTAGTTCATGTTTATATTTTCCCAGTTACCTTGATGATACTTTTTTTTAGCTATAAGTGTTTTTGTCTCCGTACATCTCTTTACTCTCATTTTATTTTTATTAAATTATTGGTTTTTGCCAGTCGTAGGGCTTGAACTCAGGGCCTTGGTACAGTCCTTGAACTTCTTTTGCTCAACTCTAGTACTCTAACACTTGAACCACAGCACCACTTCTGGCTTTTTCTGTTTATGTGGTACTGAGGAATGGAACCCAGGGCTTCATGCATGCAAGGTAAGTACTTTACCACTAAGCCACGTTTTTCACAAGTCCAGGCCATTGTATTGTAGCAGATATCGCTTCTGAAATTTTCTCAAAGTTTAATTTGTTCGTTTATTCCTGTGTTACCTATAAACTGGTATTGAAGCCTTTTAATGATTTGATTAAATTCTGGTTAAACATTTTTGGTCAGAACCTTTGATAGCTGTCCTTCTGCTCTTCATTCTATCACAACAGGAAAAACATCTTACTAATTATTTTACTAATTAGGTGAGTGTGGTTATTTGTTTTAATGATAAATACCAGATCTCCTGTTGTAATGGCATTTTCCTCTTTGTAATGAGCAAGTAATCTTGGTGATACCTTGGTTCCATACTATTACACTTCTCCAGCAGCCTTTTGTTTAGTGATGCTGGTTGATACTGCAGTCAATTAATTTTCTGCTTGTCACATCTTTTATATTGACTAATTTCCAGTCTTCTATAAAGATCTCCCTCATCAGTAATAAATTGTAATGTCTACTAAGAAGATAAGATGGAATCTTTTACCATAGCTTGAACTCAGGAGCTTCCCACTTGCTTAGCTGGTATTGTATCACTTGAATGATACCTCCAGCCCAGATTTTTTTTTTTTCTTTTCCTAGTTAATTGGAGATGGAGTCTCAAAGAACTTTTCTGTCTGGATTGGCTTCAAACATTCATCCTCTAAGTCTCAGCCTCATGAGTAGCTAGGATTATAGGGGTGAGCCACTGGTACCTAGCTTGCGATAGAATCTTACTTTTTTTCCTTTTCTTTCTTCTTAAGGAGATAGTCATATTGATTTATTGAGTGGCTGAGTGATTGATTGCAGTGCTGGGGATTCTACCTACATGCTATGCAAGTGTTCTACCACGTATACTCCTACCTCAAATAGTCATCTTTAATGGTGGCAAATAGTTTCTTTTTCTCTCTTTTAGTATCATCTTGAATTCATGGACTTTAATGTGTTTAACCAATAATTACAGATAGTGAGTCACAAGATTTTCCATATTTGGCCTGTGGGAGGCCTTTCAGCTCAGTGTCCAGTGCTTCCTTGCTTTCTGGCACAAGAAGTTCCTGGCTCACTTTGTTTTTCCTGACCCAGACATGTACCCCTCACTTTACCTTCATGTATATTTTCTTATAGTGAATTAGATTGTTTATCTCGCTTATGGAGTTTCTGGAACCAAATTCCAAAAGTAAAGTTTATTTTAACTCAGCATACCTAATGTTTGACTCACTTCTGTTTTACTGGTGTTGCTAGATTCCAGATCTTAGAACTCACAGCTTTGTATTGAACGTTCTCTCTCTCCACTCCCTCCTCTCTCTGCTCTCTTGCTCCTCCTCTTCTCTCTGTCTCTTCTCTCTCCTGTCTGTCTTGTCTGTCTGTCTGTCTGTCTCTCCTCTCCCTCCTCTCTCAGCTCTCTTGTTCCTCCTCTTCTCTCTCCTGTCTGTCTGTCTGTCTGTCTCTCTCTCTCTCTTTCTCTCTCATTTTCCAGTACTGGAGCCTGAACTCAGGGCCTCATGCTCTCATTGGACTTTTTTGTTTCAAGGCTGGTGCTGTACCACTTGAGACATCTCCACTTCCAGCTTTTTGCTGGTTAATTGGAGATAAGAGTCTCATAGACTTGCTTGCCTGGATTGGTTTTAAACCATAACCCTCAGATCTCAGCTCCCCCGAGTAGTTAGGATTATAGACTTGAGCTACCTGCACCTGGCAGTATTGAATATTCTAATATTCTTTAGCAGACAGAGTTGTTCACCCCAACTTTAACATGAGGCTAGCTACAGGAATGACTGGGGATTTTTTTTTTTCCTCTTCTGTTTTCACCTATTTTTTTTTTTTTTTGGTGGTACTATGGATTGAACTCAATCTCATGTTTGCCTGCAAACACAAGATCCCAGTCCTTTCTTTTGTTTTTGTTCGTCTTTTTGTTTTTTTTTTTCCTGAGATGAAAAGTATACAGACTGAAAAATTGTGTATGCTTAGAAGTTTTGTTAGAGAGATGGTGTTTTAATGTTGTATAAGAACTCATTTGTGGGTATATGCACAAATATGTCTTTCCTTTTCTTCATGTATACACATTTCTCTACGTTGTTTGAATGTTATATAAGATTATGCTGTGGTAGCATTTTTTTTTCATTATCACTAGGTTTTCATCATAAGAAAAGCAGTAAGACAAATTGTTCTTAATTAGGGACAATTTTTACCTAGTCCATGAACTCTGTTACCCTGTTGTTTAGCTCAGGTTCTGGAACAGTGCTGAATCCTATGAATTTCTGTTGTATACTCAGGAGAAATGTCAGTATATACAGTGTTTTCAGAAAATGTGCCTTACTAATGCAGATGAAAGATAGGATAGAACTATATTTTTTCATTGGCATTATTGGGGTTTGAACTCAGAGCCTCATACTTGTTAGGCAGGCATTCTATCCCTTTAGTCTCACCCCCAATCCCTTATGCTTTAATTATTTTCAAATAGGGTCTTGTATCTTTACACAGGCTGACTTGGACAGCAATCCTCCTACATAGCTGGGATGACATGTATATACCATTATGCCCAGCTTTTATTGGTTGAGATGGATCTTGCTCACTTTTTGTTCATGCTTGAACCTCAGTTTTCCTAGTGTATGCCTCTTCTTTAGCTAAGATTACAGACATGAGCTAGTGTGACTGGCTGGAATGCACACAAACACACCTGTGTTTACCCATTTTTATCTTTGGTAAACGCTTGGATTATTTCTAACATTTAGCTATGTAATATTATGAACATGATTATACATATTGCTTTCACTTGCTATGGTGATTTAAGCCTGTAATCCTAGCTACTCAGGTGGGTGAGACCTGGAGGAATATGATTTGAAGGAAGGCCTCAGAAAAGTCCTCAGTATACCATCTCCAATTAATCAGCAAAAAGCAAGACAGGAGGCATGGCTTAAAAGGTAGAGTACCATCTGTGAGCTAAAAGCTGAGCAAAAAAGACCCTGCTTTTGATTTTTTGGGGTTTATACTCAGAATTAGAATTGCTGTTCTATTTTAAAATTTTGATACCTTCATTCTGTTTCCTGTTTTACATTCCATCAACAATGTACAAAGGCCCTGAAACCTCTATGTCCTCCGTAACACTTTTTTTTCCCTTTCGTTTTCCCTTTCCCTTTCGTTTTCCCTTTCCCTTCCCTTCCCCTTCCCTTCCTTTCCCTTCCATCCTCTCCCTCCCTCCCTCCCTTCTCTCTCTCTTTTCTTTTCTTTCTTGTAGTAGCCATCCTAATGGGCATGGTTTTATTTTTTTAAAACTTTATCTTTGAAGCTGAATTCAGCTTTAACTCAGCCGTGTTTGAGCTTTAATGTAATCAGACTTACTATGTTTTTCTTTTAATGTGTGTTTTTTGTTTTGCCTTTTTTTGGGGGGGGGAGTGGTACTAGTGTTTAACTCAGAACTTCACATTTACTGCGTAGGCACTGAACCATTATCCCTCTAGCTCTGTTGGCTATTTGGAGATGGAATCTAATGAACTTTTCTGCCCAGGCTGGCCATGAATTGCAATTCTTGAGACTTCAGCCTCTTGAGGAGCTAGGATTATAGGCATGAACCACCAGCAGGGTCTCACTGTGTAGCCAGGGTGGCTTCAAACTTTGGTCTTGTCTTACCTTCCCGAGGGTTGTAATTACAAGTGTGCACAAGTGTGTCTGGCCTATTTTTTTTTTTTTTTTTACTGAAACATCCTTTATAATGAGGTAGTATTTATATCCTATATCTAACTCTAAAAGCTTTATAGTTTTGCTTTTCATATTTAACTCTCTATTCTTTTGAAATAGGAAATTTATTTTGATGTCCAGTGTGAAGTAGGAATCAAAACTTTTTCCCAAATGGTAACCCTTAAGTACAATTTTAATTTCTTTTTCATTTTTTGTAAATGTAACACGTGACCCAATGTTGTGTTTTATTTTATTTTTTAAAAAAATTTTGTCAGTCATGGGGCTTGAACTCAGGACCTAGGCACTGTCCCTAATCTTTTTGCTCTAATACTTTGAAGCACAGCTTCTTGCTTGTGGTTAATTGGAGATGAGGCTCATAGACTTTCCTGCCCAGGCTGGCTTTGAAACGCAGTCCTCAGATCTCAGCCTCCTGAATAGCTAGGATTATAAACGTGAGCCACTGGTGCCCAGCTTAAGTGTTCTTTTTATTATTAATATTGTTATTATAAAGGTGATATACAGAGGGGTTACATTTACATAAGTCAGGTAATAAGTACATTTCTTTTTGAACAGTGTCATTCTTCCCTTGTTTTTTTTCAGTTTTTCCCTCCTAACCCCCATGTTTGTTTGTAGCTGCATTTTCTCCATTCTGTGCCTTTAATCTGTTAGTCTGTCTTGTGTTGGTGCTACATGGCCTTATATTAAGCTCCCTGAAAAACCTTCTCAGGTTGGTACATCTTAATGAAGCCATTTGATCTCTAAATATATTCTCATGATATATAATGGCCTCCAAAAGAAAACATTAGGTTTTTCTTGTCTTAACAGATGATTACACGTTCAGACTAAAGTCTACAATTTCCATTCAATTTTAAGTTTTGCTGGAATGATTTTCATTTTTACTTAGGGATATAATTGTCAAATAAGTGAGAACCTTGTTGTAATTTGGTGTTTTGAATAAGGACACCAAATGAAACAATTTTGGTAAAGGTTTTGAACTTTGTGTGTACTTGTCCTTGGGCTTTAACTCAGGGCCTGGGCACTGTTCATGAACTTTTTTTTTTCTTTTTCTTTTAAGACTAGCACTCTACCAATTGAGCCACAGTTCCACTTCTGGGTTTTTGGTGATTAGTTGAAGATAAAAGTCTTGTGAACTTCTCTCTCTTGGTTGGCTTTGAACCAAGATCCTTAGATCTCAACCTCCCAAGTAGCTAGGATTACAGGCATGAGCCACTGGCCCCTGGCTTTTTTTTTTAAAGACAGGGTCTCACTGTGTAACCTCAGCTGGCCTGGAGCTCTAAATCGTCCAGTGTTAACCTCCTCAAACATGTCCTTGTTAAAGTGACACCTGGCTTATTAAAGTGTCCTCCGCCCCCCAACCTTCCTGGTTGTGGAGCCTGAACTCTGGGCCTGGGGCGCTGTTTGTCAGCTCTAAAGCTCAAGGCTAGTGCTCTACCACTTGAGCCACAGCGCCACTTTTTCTGCTTATGTGGTGCTGAGGAATCGAACCCAGGGCCTCATGCATGCAAGGCAAGCACTCTACCACTGAGCCACCTTCCCAGCCCCTAAAGTTTTTTTGATCATAAGGAAATGAAATCTATTTATATTAAAAGGTTATATAAAAAGAGGTTTAACAACTTGTTATGACACATGCCTGTCTTTTCAGAACTTAGAAGGCTGAATCAATAAGATCTTGAATCTTTGAAGCCAGCCTGTGCTACATAGCATGATTCCACAAAACAACAACAAAATAGCCAGCCACTAACTACAACAAAAAGTTTTACAAGGAAATTGCCGATGTAGACTAAAGAAAAGCTGGACATCCTGATCTTAGGGCAGGAGCCAAAACACTTGCAGGGACTTCAACAGTAATGGTTAATGGACTATAGTGTTCTGCTATAAATAAACTTTGTCTCCATGAGGCTTAATTCAGATTCTAGAGGGAGATCTGGTTTGGTCAGGCTAATGATTGATTTCCCCTGAGCTACATTTCTGCCCAGGTTTAACTACAGTTGTAGATGGGGATGAGGGAGAGTTAGTATAAAAGTATCAGGAATTAGAGACAGACAGACATTGAATAGGAGATCTAAAATATGTTGGTCTTAGGGCTCCTTTTTATTTTTTTTGTCGGTCATGGGGCTTGAACTCTGGGCCTGGGCGCTGTCCCTCAGCTCTTCAGCTCAAGGCGAGCCCTCTACCACTTGAGCTACAGCGCCACTTCCTGTTTTCTAGTGGTTAATTGGAGATAGGAGTCTCACAGTCTCTCCTGCCCGGGCTGGCTTTGAACCGAGATTCTCAGATCTCAGCCTCCTGAGTAGCTAGGATTACAAGCGTGAGCCACCGGCGCCCGGCAGGGCTCTTTATACTCTTAAAAATTATTGAATAAGCTGGTGTCAGGTGCTCACACTTGTAATCCTAGCTATT
The DNA here is from genome assembly GCF_019054845.1 of Dipodomys spectabilis. NCBI lineage: Eukaryota > Metazoa > Chordata > Mammalia > Rodentia > Heteromyidae > Dipodomys > Dipodomys spectabilis. Next base: position 16,010,762 of record NW_024870695.1, on the reverse strand, counting down.
CAAGAGAGTCTGAGTTCTGAGGATCATGGTTTGAAGTCAGCCTGGGCAGGGAAGTCTATGAGACTCTTATTTCTAATTAATCAGCAAAAAGTTGGAAGTGGAGCTGTGGCTTTAAGTGGTAGAGCACTAGCCTTGAGCAAAAAAGTTTATAGATAGCACCTACACTCTGAGTTCAAGCCCAGGACCAGCACACACACACACACACAAATTAACAACAAAATTATTGAGTACCCTAAAGAACATTTGTTTGTGTGTTCTACATCTATTGATAGCAAATTTTCAATTGAAACAAAGTATTTTTTTTTTACCTTTTTAAAAATTATCTTCAAGTAGTTGTGCAAAGAAGTTCCCGTTCTATAAAACAGTATATGAATACAGAGCGGCTGACAACATTGTCACCCATCGCTCCTAACCCATCCCTCAGAAAGCATTTTTTAAAAAAATATTACTTTAAAAATAAAAATAAACTGCAGACTGGCACTGGTGGCTTATGTTTGTAGTCTTAGCTACATGGGAGGCTGAGATTGAGAGAATTATTGTTTTGGGCCAATCTGAGTAGAAAAGTTTGATACTTCTTTTCAACCAAGAATTGAGTGTCCTGGTGCATGCCTACTAAAACGACAGCAGAGGCCTAAAATTTGTGGATCACCATCACCAAGGCAGGAGGTAAGACCCTATTTTAAAAGTAACCAGCATATAAGAAGGCTGGAGCCATGGTTCAGCTGTGGACTTGCCTGGGAAGTGAGGTGTCCTAAGTTCAAATTCCAGTGTCATCATCAGGAAACAAATTATCTCATTTCATATTAACATAAATATCTTATGGAGAATTTCAAAAAATTCGAAGAGTGACATCTCTTACATTTTTGCAAATTTAAATATCTAGCTTAATAGAGGATAGCTAGCTCAAATCTGCTTCTATATTTAATCTGACATAATAGTTTATTTTTGATGCAAGTATATCCCTCAAGGGATATGTAAAAAGTATAGTTGGAGCCAGGTGGTAGTGGTTCATGCTTGTAATCTTAGCAACTTAGGAGCTTGAGATCTGAGAAGATTTCAGTTCAAAGCCAGCCTGGACACAAAAGTCTGTGAGACTTTTTTTTTCGCCAGTCCTGGGCTTGAACTCAGGGCCTGAGAACTGTCCCTCAGCTTCTTTTGCCCAAGGCTAGCACTCTACCACTTGAGCCACTCGGTTTTGTTGTTGTTGTTGTTTATATGGTACTGAGGAATCAAACCCAGAGCTTCATGCATGCTAGGTAAGCACTCTACCATTAAGCCACATTCCCAGACCTATGAGACACTTATCTCCAACAAACTATCCCCCAAAAAGCTGGGAGTGGAGCTGTGGATCAAGTGGCAGAGTACTAGCCTTGAGCAAAAGCTCAGAGGCAGTGCTCAGGCCCTGAGTTCAAGAGTTCAAGCCCTAGGACCAGCACAGACACAGACACACACACACACACACACACAGATGCACACACAATGTATAGTTGGTAAAGGGGAAGAGTTCTGTAGCCTTTGCACACAACACACATATTCTCTTTTCTCTTATACCAAAACTTGACAAATGTTCATTTCTTCTATGTTAAGTTTCAACGTAGCTGGGTACGGTGGCTCAGACCTGTAATCCTAGCTACTCTGAAGGCTGAGATCTGAGGATTGCGGTTCAAAGCCAGCCCGAGCATGAAAGTCTGTGTGACTCTTATCTCCAATTAACCACTCAGAAACCAGAAGTGGCACTGTGGCTCAAGTGGAAGAGCACTCACCTTGAGCTGAAGAGCTGGGGGATAGCACCTAGGCCCAGAATTCAAGCCCCATGACCAACACACACACACATTTCAGTGTAGATCTTAAATGATTTGTTATTAGTGTTACTGTTATAGTGAAATCCATTGGTCTTTCTAGCATTTAAATGGTTTGTTTGTTGGTTTAAAGATATGAGACCTTACTATGCTACCCAGGCTAGTCCCAAACTCTTGATGCCATCCTCAGACTTTTTTTGTTTGTTTGTTTGTTTTACCAGCATTTTAATTCAGGGCCTCAAGCTTGCTTAGCTTGTTTACCTGGCTGGTGCTTGAACCAGTCCTCCAGCCCTGCTTTTTACTAATTATTTTGAAGATAGGCTTTTCTGCCTTGAACCTTGATCTCAGCCTTCTGAGTAGCTAGGATTACAGACATGAGTCACTGTGCCCTGCAAGAGGAGCCCATTGGGAACTTTAGCTCTATCTGTTACACTTATTTATAGATTGATTGGTTGATTGATTACAGTACAGGGGTTAAACTCAGGGCCTTTCACTTCCTGGCAGGCCATTCTGCCACTTGAGCCATGCCTCAAAAAGATCCTAAATGGATCTTTTACTCATCTATGATTTTGTAATAGTAGGCATTGGTCATTGGGGAAATACTGAGTCACTAAGTTAAGCATCACTTCCAAATGTTTAAAAATCTCCTAATGCAATATTTAAAAAAAAAACACAAAACACTAGTTAATATTTCACAAGAAACCACTGTCAGTATTGAGAATTTGTCAGGCAGCTACAGGGTTTTTATAATTATATATTTTTTTCATTAAAAGCTCAGACTTTTATCATTGGCAACAAATACTGTCAGTTGTTTTCCTTAATGTGACAGACTGCATTTTCAAGAAAATATCTGCTAAATATTCATGTATGAATAAGTAGGGGTTTTTTTTTCCCAGAAAAAGGCATGTCTCATGAGAAAAGTAGTCACAATCTGCAGTCCTTTTTCATAGCTCTATTTTACCACATAGAATATTCAGAAGTTCCTGTATTCACAGGTTCAGGTATTATAAAAACTTTATTGCTTTATCAAGAACATCCTTAGTTCAGTTGACTTTTTTTTTCTATCATCTATACATAGTGGTCAAAGTCAATAACTTTTAATACAGTTTGAAGCCTTACCTTAATTAAGCTAAAGAACAAGCATTTTACCAATTATTGTTTTGTACAATTAGAGCAAGTGCCAATGCAATAATAAAAGGAAAATAATTTCTTAGTATTATTGTGAAAGTAGATTTTGATTTCATAAATGTTCTGAGAACTCTAATCTTAGGACAAGATGTGGGTTGGGAAATGAAGAAGATCTGTACTTGGGGTACAGTGTTTCATTGTGTAATTTTACTAGGTTCCTAGTGCATTTTAACTTAAAATGATGTAAAAAATGGGGTATTTTTAAAGACCATAAAGTTCCAAATTTCTAATTGAGCAGAAATGTATCTCTAGGAATTAATGTTTTTAAACACCAAAGTTTAAGGTTTCAGGTTTTCAGCTAGATATTCTTTTAAGTGTTTGAAATTTAGGGTAAATTTTAACTAACTCTTATGACATTTGTGTCTTGTAGTAGTATCTTTTTCAAGTACATGTGTGGTTGTTTTTGTTTTTGTTTTGGGTGGTGTTAATGCTGGGGTTTAACTCATGGCCTTAAGCTTGCCAGGAAGGCTGAGTATACTTACAGTCTGGCTTTATTTTTCTTGAGGAGGGATTTGTTTAAGCTGGTCTTGAACTCCTGAGCTCAAACGATCCTTTTACCTTAGCCTCCAAGTAGCTAGAGACTACAGGTGGGTGCCACTGTGCCTGGCAAATGAATATATTTTAAAAATTGCACTTGGGGCTAGGTGCCAGTGACTTGTGCCTGCAATTCTAGCTACTCAGGAGGCTGAGATCTGAGAATTGATGTTCAAAGTCAGCCTGGGCAGCAAAGTCTGTAAAACTCTTTATCTCCAGTTAACTACCAAAAAAATGAAAGTGGACATGTGGCTCAGGTGGTTAAGTTGCTAGCATTGAGTGAAAAAAGCTAAGGGATATGCCCAAGACCTGAATTTAAGCTTCAGTACCAGCCCCACTATTCCAGCGTTGGTCTTTTGATCATCAAAGTATCTTGTAAAAGAGGAACAATATTCCATTTCCTCTAAGTAATTGTGTTTAATAGCAGAGAAGGAGGTAGTGACAAGGTAATAGACTATAAGCACAAGGCATTGAAGAAGTCAGGTAGTAGTATGTTTTAAAATGAATGAGTTAAACCAGTATTAATATATTTGGAGTTTGGAAGAAGAGATCATTTAATTGGGGTAGCTGGAGTTGAGAGTACTGACTTCATGAAGGGTACATTTGAGCTGAATTTTGAAATGTGGATATATTGAAGGTTGGAATTTTGATTGGCGGATATGAGAGGGAAGGCAATTCAGGAAAAAGATATGTCATGAACAAAAATACAAAGGTAGAGAAGTACCATTCATACTGGGGTATGTACCTCAAATCGTGAAGTTTAGCACGACTTAAGCAAAAAAATGCATGAGGCTCATAGGAGATAAGACTGGAAAATATTGATTCAGAACATGGAACCTTTTCTACCATTGTAAAGCAGATTGGGTTTAATGTAGTAAGGCGTCTCCATTGTAAGTGTTTTCCTTTTTGAGACAGCTCACTGTGTAACCCAGGCCAGTCTTGAACTTGAGACACTCCTTTCTCTGTCTTCTAAATTCTGGGATTATAGGCTTATATCATGACAGAGTTTTTCTTCAAATCTATAACCTATTCTTTCTGTTCTAGTCCCATTGGTACTCTTCTAGCTTATGCCAGCACCATTTCTGGTTCAAATTACTAGAAAAGGCTAACTAGTTTCCATACTTCAACTTCTTTCTCCATCAGAGGAATCCTGTGTTATTTAGACATGTTAAAGGCTATCAGTAAGCAGATGACATACAAATTCATTACTGAAAGCTCTGATTTCACTGGGCACTTACCTCATATTTCTTCATACTTAACATATTTATACTTAGCCTTATTCATACCTCAAATTTAACATATCCAAAATTGAACTCCTGATTTCTGATCTTTCAAATCCCATACCTACTTCTCCCATTCCCCTTTATCTCTCAATAATTGACATCTCTACCCATCCAGTTGCTTGAGCCAGAAACCTGGGAATCATTCTTGACACTTTTCCTCTCCCTCAACCCCCACATTCAATCTATAATTAAATGGATCTTTCTTTAACATACTTCTCAGATACCCTCACTTCTTTCCATCTTGTCTGCCAGTCCCACCTGCAAAGATTCTTACTTAGATGGTGTGAGTACAGCCCAGGCATCAGGAGTTTTAAAAGCTCCCCAGGTGATTCTAACAGATAGCTGCATGATCTGGACTTCACTAGCCGCACTAAAGGGTCTATTCTGCAGGATCTGGACTTGTACTAGCTTCTCTGACTTCATTTCTACTACGTTTTCCTTTGCTCACTTAACTCCAGCCATAGTAGCCTCCTTGCAGGATCATTGAACTTGCCAGATAGAAACATACTACAAGGCTTTTGCCTTTGCTGTTGCCTCTATCTGGAGTGCTATGCTAGTTCTCCTTTACACCTTCTGTAAACATACTTAAGCATTACCTTTGTAGTGATTTTGAGGCCTTCCCTGACTATTGTACATATTTAAACCCAACCCTTCATATTCCTTTCTCAAGTTGTATTTGTCTTAGCACTTACACCTCCTTTTAGTATACCACATTTTTAAATTATCTTGATGGTTTGAGGAAGGGCAGATGAAGTTCAAAACATAAATTTAGAAGTTCATTTTTGTACCTTGAAAATGAAAGTTTCATTTATGAAAAATCAATTTCATCATGAGAGTGGAGAGGCTTGAGGATGATACCATCTTTATTGTAACTCGCTAAGCCATCTATGACACCATCCTTCCCTGTTTTATGGTACGATGCTTTCCTTTGGTCATTGTATTTGAGCTGCACCACCATTCTCTGTTCTTCCAGTATTACCAACTAGGTCCTCTCCCAGAGAGAGCTTTTGTTTTCTCATCTTGACTCTGCTTTGGGGTAGAGGTGGATGATTGCAGAAAGAACAATTCAGAAGTAGAAAAGTTCCGAGAGTAAAGCATGTGAGTAGGATGGCATTTAAAATGGAATGGCTCTGAAGCCTGTGAACTCAAAATCTTGTCAGCACAAAGACCAAGGTACCATGTTAGTCTTAGTGTACCCTGACACTCAGATATGTTGACCAGAGATGCCAAAGCAGTGGTATGGTAGGACAGTGATAGGATCGTGGTGCTAGTTGACTTTTGGAGTAAAACTCGACGATGATGACTAATTGCCATCATCCCATTACAACTTAGCGAAACATCCTCGTAAGTGAGAAACTTCCTTCAGTGAAAGTTACTGTAAATTATTTCAGAAATTTCTGATTTGAAGAAATACTATGAAAATAGCTAGAAATTTAGTTACAGATCAACTTTGACACATTGTTAGACTTACTCCTTATGAGCTGCTATGTCCCCCCCCCCCTTTTTTTGCCAGTCCTGGGGCTTGAACTCAGGACCCGGGCACTGTCCCTGAGCTGCTTTTGCTCAAGGCTAGCACTCTACCACTTGAGCCTCAGAGCCTCTTCCGTCTTTTTCTGTTTATGCGGTACTGAACTTCATGCATGCTAGGCAAGCACTCTTAACACTAAGCCACATTCCCAGCCCTGCCATGTCACTTTTAATGAATAGGAGTACTACACATACTATGCACACATTCTTGGACAGTTGCATATAATTTAAACATTCATACTGTAAACCAGGTACTGTAATCCTAGCTGCTCAGGAGGCCAAGATCTGAGAATCACAGTTTGAAGCCAGGCCAGGCAGACAATCTACAAGACTCTTTTTTCCAGTTGACCAGCAAAAAGAAGTGGAGGTGCCTACTACACACTCACACATACACACATCCCACATAATAAAATCCCTGCTCGTTTTGTTTATTTAGGTGTGGTCTTGAGGCTTAATCCCAGGGCATTGGTGCTGTCTTTGAGCTTTTTTGTTCAAGGCTAATACTCTACTACTTGAGCCACAGATCTGCCTCTAGCTTTTTGGTGGTTAAGTGGAGAAAAAGAGTCTCATGGACTCTCTTACCTGGCTGGCTCCAAACTGCAATCCTCAGATCTCAGCCTCTTGAGTAGATAGGATTATAGGCACGAGCCACTGGCACCTGGCTCCTACTGTATTTTTTTCAGAATAAAAATTTTTGCTTCATGGGCTGAAGATATGCTCAAGTGATAGAGTTCTATCTAGCAACCATGAGGCCCTGAATTCAAACTCTAGTACTGAAAATAAAAACATGTTTTTTTCTGGTTGTAAAGTGAATCATGGAAAGAATACACGAAGTAACAGTTAACATTTTCTGCATCTTATTGGACATTTCTTTATATAAATATAGGTCTTATATAGTTATATGAAAATATATTTATGCTTTACAAAGACTGGATTATGCATTATTTTATATTTTTCCTTTACAATGTAGGTTTTTTAATATATTTATTTTGGTTGCTAGTCCTGGGACTTGAGCTCAGGGCCTAGGCACTGTCCCTTTGCTTCTTTTGCTCAAGGCTAGCACTCTTATCACTTGAGCCACAGCACCACTTCTGGCTTTTTCTGTTTTTGTGGTGCTGGGGGATCAAACACAGGGCTTCATGCATGCTAGGCAAGCACTCTACCACTAAGCCACATTCCTAGCTGGTATTTTTTTTTTTTAATGCCAATGGAAAGAAAGTCTCAGAATAACTATGTAGAAATATGTTGTCTGGATACATTGTGTTTTATTTTTGCCAACCCTCTATTACTGAACTTTCTTTTCAGTTTTTTCTTATGAACATTATGAACATCTTTGTGCATAATTTTTTCTTTTAATTGATTTTGTGTTTTGAGGCAGTAACTCTCTATGTAGACCAAGATTAACTTGAAAACTTGTGATTCTTATGTCTTTACCTTCCCAGTTCTGAGATTACTAGGGTGTGTACCACTACCATATCTGGTGCAATAAATTTGCAGATTGATCTTGCGCTCTCTCTCTCTCCTCTCTTTCTCCCTCTCTCTCCCTCCTCTCTCTCTCTCTTTCTCTTTTTTCTCTCTCTCCTCTCTCTTTCTCTCTCTCTGGCTCACTCTCGCGAGCTCTCTCTCTCCCCCTCTCTCTCCCCCCACCTCCCTCCCTCATCCTTTCCCTTTCCCTCCCTCCCTGGCAATGCTAGGGCCTAAACTTAGAGCCTTTTTTATTTACCTTTGGCATTTTACTGCTTGAGCCATGACACCACTTCTGGCTTTTTGCTAATTAATTGGAGTTAAGAATCTTAGGGATTTGTTTGCTTGGATTGGCTTCACACCATGATCCTTAGAACTCTGTCTCCTGTGTAATTAGGATTATAGATATGAGCCCTTTCTTGCTTTTATTCACTTGGCTTTCTTGCGTCGCTGACATTAGACCACTTGAGCCCTCCAGCCCTGTTTTTTGCTAGTTATTTTAGAGATTGAATTTCATAGACTTTTCTGCCCTGACTGACTTCAAAACCATGATCCTTCAGATCTCAGCCTCCTGGGTAGGTAGGATTACAGACATGAGCCACTAGTACCTAGCTCCTTAAGACTGATATCTGAAGTGAAATTATTGTGTTAAAGAGTATGTAATGTGGGCTAGATATGTTGGTACATTTCTGAAATCCAAGATTGGGAGAGTTGTGGTCTGAGGCTGGTCTGATAAAATAACCAAAGCAAAATTATGCAAGTGTAGAAAGTACCTTGCCTAGCAAGTACTAGGCTCTGAGTTCAAAATCCCAGTACTTAAAAAAAAAAGGTACAGTGTAACATTTGTCCTCTGTTATTCCTTAAATGTAAAATCAACTCTATTCTTATATAACAAGTTTTTGTCTCCCCATATGTAAATTATTATTATTATTTTTATTGTTGGTGGTGGTCGTGGGGCTTGAACTCTGGGCCTGGGTGCTGTCCCTCAGCATTTCAGCTCAAGGCAAGCACCCTGTTACTTGAGCCATAGCACCATTTCTGGTTTTCTGATGATTAATTGGAGATGAGTCTCACAGGGAATTTCCTGCCCGGGCTGGCTTTGAACCATGATCCTCAGATCTCAGCCTCTTGTGTAGCTAGAATTACAGGGGTAAGCCACTGGTGCCCAGCATAAATTATTTTTAAAGTACTTATTTCCTAGATCTCATTAGCTCTATCACAATAGAGTTTATGGATAAAGAAAGGCACATCTGTAGAGAAGAATTACAATTCTGAGTATCCTATTTTAATTTCCAATTTATGAAGCCTAAGTAACATCAAATACCAAGGAGGTGACAATAAGTATAGTACAAATTCAGGGTGAACTGAAGGTTTACTCTGAAGGTAGGACTTTACCTGGATCTAGAAAGGCAGCGTTCAGATAAGAGACAGGAAAACATTTCTGGCTTTCAGAGTACTGTGAGCAATTTGAAGAAAGCATAAGGTTGTATGAATGATCCGACACATAGGCTGCAGTCAGCTAATTGGAGAGGAGCAGTTATATTGTGATATAGTGAGAGAGTATGTTAGAATGGAGTTGCATCTCTGAGGACTACTTTCATTTTTAGTACATACATCTTAAGTTGTGTAGTAAGGAACTGTAAAGCAGATATATAGCTATGTACTAATTTTAAGCAAACAATTCATTAATGTCACTTTTTACAAGAAATACAGAAAACATCTGCATATATACCTATGAATTATTAATAAATGTCCCCAAAATGAATCTCATTTTACTGTATAGTTTGAAATATATGCAGCAACTTTTTTTTCCTTTTTTCCTTTTTTTTTTTGGTCTGTTGAGCTTGAACTGTGGGCCTGAGTGCTGTCCCTCAGCTCTTCAGCTCAAGGAGAGTGCTCTACCACTTGAGCCACAGCACCACTTCTGGTTTTCTGAGTAGCTTATTGGAGATAAGAGTCTCATGGACTTTCCTGCCCAGGCTGGCTTTGAACTGCAATCCTCAGATCTCAGCCTCCTGAGTAGCTAGGATTACAGGCGTGAGCCACCAGAGCCCAGCTATATACAGCAACTTTTATGGATTTGTTTCTTCTATAAAACAAAAAGGTTTAGACAAGGTGATATCTGAGGTCCTTTTCTGACACTAGGTGATTACATAACCTTTGAAGATAAGTTAACCTTCCATCAGGTGGGTACCCATTTCTAGCTCCTTAGCCACAATACACATGCATATCTGTGGGAGCAAAATACTCAACTGGATGAATTCTCAAATGGCCTAGAATCTTAGACTGATTCACCTGCTGAACTTTGGTTGTTCTAATTGAGAGGGTTTTTTGTTTGTTTTGTTTTGTTTTGTTTTTGCCAGTCCTGGAGCTTGAATTCAGGGCCGAAGCATGTCCCCGAGCTTTGCTTAAGGCTAGCACTCCACCACTGGAGCCACAGCACCACTTCTGGCTTTTTCTGTTTATGTGGTACCAAGGAATTGAACTCAGGGCTTCATATGTGCCAAGCAAGAATTCTACCACTAAGCCACATTCCCTATCCATAGAGATTTTTATTTGAAAGCATCTTATGATTAAGATTGAGAGGAAAGAGGAATTATTACATGATAAATTGTAATTATCGTTATGTATATAATTGATGAAAATTTACCTCATACTGGGTTCCTATTTTATTTTGACATCATTCTCATGATGTCTTTATGCACATTTTGTTTGTTTGGAGATAGAGTCTTGCCATAAAGCCCAGACTGGGCTTAAACTCAATGATGTACTGGATTCTGGCCTTAAACTTACCAGTACTGGGTTTACAGGTATGCATCACTACATCAGGCTCCATGTTATCTTTTTTTTTTGGTGGGTTGTGGGGCTTGAACTCTGGGCCTGTGCACTGTCCCTGAGCACTAGCTCAAGGCTAGTGCTCTACCACTTGAGCCACAGCACCACTTCTGGTTTTCTGGTGGTTAATTGGAGATAAGAGTCTCATAGACTTTCCTGCCCAGATTGGTTTTGAACCATGATCTTCAGATCTCAGCCTCCTAAATAGCTAGGATTATAGGCATGAGCCACCAGCTTCCGGCTCCATGTTATCTTTAATTGCATATTCAGGCTGTTCATAATTATTATTAGTTCAAACAAGAGATAATATTGGATGTAAGTCTTTAGGAAAAACATTAATACCTTTGAAGATAAAATATTAAGGATTTTGTTTATTGTTTTGATTTCTTTGTAAAGAGAATTGAGCACTGATTAGTATTTTCTTAAATTCAAGGACTTCTTTATAAATCATGTTGAAAGCTAATAAGGGATATACTTTTAGGTATCTCTGTTTAGCATAATTCCCAACTTTTGACTAAAGTACCAAATGTTAGAACCAAGGTAATATGTCATAGGTGACCAACTAAGCTCATTGGATAGGCTCTCAGGATGCTGACAGAGTCTTTAAGATTCAGCCTTCAGGGTCTGGGATATAACTCAGTGGTGGAATGCTTGCCTAACATAGGTAAGGCCCTAGTTTCAATCCCTATCATTGCAAAAAATTTCAGACTGCATTACTCATTTTATTGATAAATTCAGTTTCTTCAGAGTCATCAAAGTTCATTGTGTAGGAAAAAGTAAATAACAGGCGCTGGTGGCCCATGCCAGTAATCCTAGCTACTCAGGAGGCTGAGATCTGAGGGTCATGGTTCAAAGCCAGCCTGGGTGGGAAAGTCTGTGAGACTCTTATCTCCTCAGAAAACCAGAAGTCGCACTATGGCTCAAGAGGTAGAGTGCACACCTTGAGCTGAGGAACTGAGGACAGCGCCTAGGCCCAAAGTTCATGCCCCACGACTGACCAAAAAAGAAAAAAGAAAAAGAAAAAGTAAATAACTTTACTCACAAAGGGCAAACAGATAAACAGAATGCCATTTAGTTAATGTACTTTGAAGTAGTCTTTGCCATAATACTCTCTTTCAGCAACGTATAAGTAAATTAATTAATTTTAAAAATCTAATATTGGGCTGGGAATGTGGCTTAGTGGTAGAGTGCTTGCTTAGCATGCATGAAGCCCTGGGTTGGACTGCTCAGTATCACATAAACAGAAAAAAATACATAATGTTTACCAAGCTCTAAGCATTCTGTAATACTAATGAGGAAAATACTATCTGTGATTTACAAATGAGGAGTCTGAGACACTGAAAGATTTTTATGTAACTTGCCTGAGGTCACACTGCTAGCAAACATACTATAAGTACCAATCCAAAGGTTACTGGTAATCATGAAATGTTAGGAAGAGGCCATTTTATCCAGGTCATTTATTCTTTTTCCAAGGATTTATTAAGTACCTGCATTTTCTAGGCACTGCCTAGATACAAATTTTACTAAGGTAAATGTAGCCTTGAAAGTGCCTCCAGGGATTCCTAGTCAAATGGGAAAGAAAAATAATTACAGCAGCCAGAGATCTATACATTGAGAGTAAAAATGAAGCATTTAATTTTATTTGGGGAGATTAGATGTTTGCAAAGTGGAGGGAGAGGTATTATGGGTATAGGAACCATTACATCCAAAGGTACCATAGCAAAAAACCAGTATTCTGGTTGAAGTCATACCTTAGAGAGCTAATGTCTTGAACTAAGGGTGGCTGTTGGTTGACTCAAGAGAAACATGCATTTGCAATATATTTCTGAGATAAGACTGACCAAATGTGATGATTAAATTGGGAGGTGGGAGGTGGAAGTAGGGGGCAGGAGGTGGGAGTGGTTCATGGTTAAATTAAGTAGGCAAGTCGAAGTCAGCCTTTTTTTTTCTTTTTCATTTTCTTTTCCTCTTTTTTTTTTTTTTTTTTGCTAGTCTTAGGGCTTAAACTCAAGGCCTGAGTGCTATCCCTGAATTTTTTGGGCTTGTTGTCGTTGGTGGGTTTTTTTTTTTTTTGGTAGGTCATGGGGCTGGAACTCTGGGCCTGGGCTTTGTCCCTCAGTTCTACTACTTGAGCCACAGAGCCACTTCCGGTTTTCTGGTGGTTCCTTGGAGATAAGAGTCTCACAGGCTTTCCCACCCAGGCTGGCTTTGAACCATTCCTCAGATCTCAGCCTCCTGAGTAGCTAGGATTATAGGTGTGAGCCACTGGTGCTCAGCTTGTCCCTGAGGTTTTGTGCTCAAGGCTGTTGCTCTATTACTTGAGCTATAATTCCACTTCTGGCTTTTTGGTAGTAAACTGGAGATAAGAGTCATAGACTTTCCTGTCCAGCTGACTTTGAACCTTGACCCTTAGATCTAAGCCTCCTGAGTAGCTAGGATTAAAGTCTTGAGACACCTAGTTTTTTGTTTTCCTTTCTGTTTTTTTGTTTTGTTTTGTTTTTTCTTTTTTGGGTTCGGTTGTGGGGCCTGAACTCTGGGCCTGGGCACTGTCCCTCAGCTCTTCAGCTCAAGGCTGCGCTCTACCACTTGAGTCACAGTGCCCCTTCCGGGTTTTTTCTTTTTGCTTATGTGGTGCTGGGGAATCGAACCCAGGGCCTCAGGCATGCAAGGCAAGCGCTCTACCACTGAGCCACCTTCCCAGCCCCTTTTGTTTTCCTTTCTAATGGTAGGGTCTTGTTATATAACTCAGGTTAGCCTCAATCTGATAATTCTGCCTAGCTATGTAAATGCTGAGATTGCAGACATATACTATGCTTGGTTTGATCCCTACGTTTTTAGTTTGAATATTTGAGTAAATGATAAGGTTACTAGAGGATGATCTAAGTTTTGTAGAGACATGGGCTTCATTTTTGAACTTGCTGAGTTTGAGATGCCTATGGGATAGCTATAGAGATGCTTAATAGCAGGAAGTTGGTTTACTGTACTGCAAAGAGAGGCAAGCTTGTAAATCAGTGAAACGGGAGATTATAGGATGGTTTGGATTGGCTGGAAGGCAGGATTAAAACTGGAGAAAGTTTTCAGTAAACTCTTGTGTAAATTTTTAGATCCTGTTTTGTCTGTATGGCCTGGTGAAAACATGTTTTCTATACTAAATGCTTTAACAGTTGTTATTGTCTTTTGGGGGGGGGGAAGGCCAGTTGTGGGGCTTGAACTCTGGGCCTCTACGCTGTCCCAGTGCTCTTCAGCTCAAGGCCAACGCTCTGTCACTTGAGCCATAGTGCCACTTCCGGTTTTCTGGTGGTTTATTGGAGATAAGAGTGTCATGGACTTTCGTGCCCAGGCTGGCTTTGAACCATGATCCTCTGATATCAGCCTCCTTAGTAGCTAGGACTACACATGTGAGCACTGGTGCCCCCAGCTCTATTATTGTTATTATTATTATTAAAATTCATTTAGATTTGTTTTGTGTCTTGATGGTAGTGGTGGTTACATGACAATAAGTATTTGTCATAATTCATAGAATGGTATGTCCAAAAAGTAATTTTAGAATATATAAAAGTTGTAGCCAGGAAGTGGCACAGTGAGAGGTAGAGCACTCACCTTGAGCTGAAGAGCTGAGGGAAGCGCCAAGGCCCAGAGTTCAAGCCTCACGACCGACCCCCCCCCCAAAAAAAAAAAATTGTAGCCAGGTGCCTGTAGCTCATACCTGTAATCCTAGCTCCTCAGGAGGCTGAGATCTGAGGATTGCAGTTCAAAGCCAATCTGGGAAGGAAAGTGTGTGAGAGTCTATAATTAACCACCAGAAAACTGGAAGTGGCCCTATGGCTCAAGTGAGAGCACTAGCCATGAGCTGAAGAGCTGAGGGACAGCACCTAGACCCAGAGTTCAAGACCCACAACTAACAACAACAACAAAAAATTCTAACAATTTCTTTTTTAATAGCTTTTTTACCTTCTTTAACTATGGTAAGAATGAAAATAAAGGCCATAATTTACTCCAGAACAGTGAGAACAACATTATTTTTATTGCCAACATACAATATAAAGATACTTTAGCTAAATTGTCAGTTGTGAAAGTCAAAGTTTATAGACATGTCTGTAGAAGTGATAGTTAACTATAAATAACATGAAAGCCTCAAAAATATTGGACATCAATTATAAAGGTTGCTTTTGGAGTTAGGAATGCCAAGGGTTCCATCCACAGCACTTCCTACTACTTCCCCCAAACTAAGCATCTTACTTTTGGAAGTTATTTGCATTACATGATCTGATTGGATAAATCTTTCTGGCAGTTAGGAAATAACCAGAAAATGTGTACTTTGCTTACCAGATAGTCTACAGCCAATCAAGGCCTGTTCTTTCTCTTATGTCATAGAATGGCATTCTACATAGTAACACAGCAAACATTTCTTTAGTTTGTTATTGAAAGTATGTACAAATTCACAGCTGAAGTGTATCCTTGGATTTGATGTTTTGATAGTTTCAAGTAGTTGTTCATTTTTTCGTCCTTGATCAGTTTGAGGCCTGCCTCATTTGTGATTGAAATATTTGTTTTTATTTGGTTTGGAGCTTTTAATTTGAAAACTCAACCTAAAAACTTGATTTACTAATTTGTAGAATTTAGTCCCATAGATGGGATATTGAACTCTTATTAGGGAGAATTTGCCATCACTTAGAAGATTTAATTTTTCTTCAGCTTGCAACTAGTCTTAAAGGATCTACCTAAGTCTACCTAAGTCATATGCTTGCAGGTAAGGGCATTTTAGTGATAAAAGTTAGGATATTGTTCATATCCTATTGTTCATATCATATCCTTTTGCCAGGTCTTAATTGACTTGGTATCTAAATTATACACCTTTTCCATTGGTTTCTGTTGGATGCCTAGACCTATCTGCT
The DNA here is from genome assembly GCF_019054845.1 of Dipodomys spectabilis. Taxonomy (NCBI): domain Eukaryota; kingdom Metazoa; phylum Chordata; class Mammalia; order Rodentia; family Heteromyidae; genus Dipodomys; species Dipodomys spectabilis. Next base: position 15,995,237 of record NW_024870695.1, on the reverse strand, counting down.
ATAAGCCTTATGTTCTGCATTTCAGCCCTGTAGTGACACAGAGCTAAGGCTACAAGATCAGACTCATTTTGAGGAAAAGATTTGTGGCTTGTGCTTGGTTCTGTTTGTAGGTATATGTAAGATTGACTTGAATCTGAATGTTTGCCATCATGCCTAACATTATGAGGTGTATACTGATAATAAGACAAATGAGGGACATCTTTCTTAATTGATTTAATATTGGGTATAGTTGGTTTACTTGGGTTAACAGAGGAAAAAAATGTTTTGGGAATAATTTTCTGAGTTATCATAAATTCTATTTTCTTATTTGTCTTATAAAATTAGGGGAAGTATCTGCTGAAAAGTTGTATGTTGTATGTGTGTGCATGTGCATCCTGTGTGTGTGTGTGTGTGTGTGTGTGTTACTGAGATTTGAATCCAGGGCCTAGTGATCACAATACTATCAGCCCTGTTTTGTTTATTTTTCTTCCAGAATGCAATAGCATGCTACAATTGATTTAATAAATATTCCTGATAGCAACTTACAGGAAAAAAACATCTGAACTTGCGTGTAGTTAAGCACTCATCCTTTCTCCAGATATACTACAGTGTGTCTTCTAGAATTGTCTAGTACTTACATAGCTCTTTACAAATAACTTCCTGTTAAAATGACAATGTTAATTTCCAAAGTAGATGCCATGAATTAATGTGTTACTTTCTAGGTATCTATTTCACACATCATATAAACTTATTTAATTTAAAAACTTTTAGTACTCAAAGAATTGTTTCCCATATGTGCTTTATTAGAAAATAGATCACCTTTGGAATCATATACTGTTTTCTCCAATTAACCAGGAAAAAAAAGCCGAAAGTAAATCCATGGTTCAAGTGGTAGAGTGTCAGCCTTGAGCAGGAAAGTCAAGTCAAGAACATAAGGAAATAAGCCCCAGTACTAGTCAAAAATAAATAAATAGATAGATAAATAAATAAATAAATTTATTATATTTTTGTTCTACCTGATATACAGGGGTGAATAAGTGGAGGGATTTTCTTTGTGATTTCTAAATGTCTTGTTATTCAAAGTCTGTAAGAATTGGTTAGACTTTGTCCACAAAGAAAAAAAAATTTTTTTTGTCAGTCATGGGGTTTGAACCCTGGGCCTGGGCACTTATCCCTCAGCTCTTCAGCTCAAGACTAGCACTCTACCACTTGAGCCTCAGTGCCACTTCCAGTTTTCTGAGTAGTTTATTAGAGAGTCTCATGGACTTTACTGCTTGGGCTGGCTTTGAACCACGATCCTCAGATCTCAGCCTCCTAAGTAGCTAGGATTACAGGCGTGAGCCACAGGCGCCCAATTTCACAAAGAAAATTTTATGTGTTGAGAAGATAAGCTCAGTTCTTTCAACTGTAAGTTAAGTTGCTTCGGCTATTTTGAAGGCCAGAAACATTTTTCTCTTTGTTAATAACAAGCCAAGAAATTGGTTATGATGAGATTGGTAGTTCAGTATGGGACTGAACATTCTAAGGCTCAAGCAGTAGACATGAATTTACTAATATTAACAGTAGTTAGATTTTGGAATAAGACTCTGCCTTGTGGGAAAAATCTACTCTTGCAAAATTTAATGAATCATAGACCTAATTTAAAATGGACACAGTAAAAATTTGATAATAATTGATTAGCCTATAGGATGAATCTTCTTTGAAATAAAGTTGTTAGAAAATAAAGAAGCTCTTTTTCCCAGTTTGAACATAAGAGGCAAGTTGTGTCTACGCTGCTTCAATCAGTAAAGGTTTGGTTGAATTTAAAGGGAGAAAAATTCATAGGGGTTAAGAACAAATATATTTGTAATTTTCTATATGTAACCCCATATCCTTAGGGAGGTATCACTTTGAATTTATTTTGTTGTGAATAAAGTACATTGAGCGGTAGAATTGGGGGGCGGGGGATGGCTTGATAGTTGACTTTTGTGTGTGTGTATGACCCAATACTGGAGCTTGAACTCAGGGTCCGGGTACTATCCCCATTTTTTCACACAAGACTGGCGCTCCACTATTTGTGCCATATTCTAATTTCCAGCTTTTTTCTTTCTTTTCTTTTCTCTCCCCCTCCCCCTCTCTCTTTCTGGTTAATTGGACATGAGTCTGTCTGGGCTGGCCTCCATCCTTGATTCTCAGATCTCAGCCTCCTAAGTAGCTAAGACTCTAGGTATGAGTCACCAGTGCCCAGCAACAGTTCACTTAATTTGAACAGTCACATTAGATACAACTGGAAAGCTGTTTCCAGTCTATAAACTATGGAGTGGATTACTTACATTAAATAAATCTATCAAAGGAGGGGGAAAAGTTTCACCAAGACCCCTACTTTGTAGGATGACTTTGGTTTTAAGCATCTATATGATCAGATGAAGAATGGGGAAGCCCAAGAAATCCTTGCTGGTCACTTTGATGGTGTGCACGTGAACTACTTCTACAGACATGAACTGACTGGGTTAGCAGACATCTTTTCTGACTGTCTTCTGCATGTAGATTTGACATAAATGATAGAGAAAACACCATCTTAACTTCTCTACTGGACCAGGAAGAAGATGTTAACATTTTGAAACACAAACTACTGTACTTTCCTGCTTCCTCGCCTGGTAAGGTGAAATGGAAGCCTGAGGTAATTACAATATGTTCTCCGTTTGTTGGAATATGACTACATTGAGTTTTGATTTGTGCATGTCTACATGCACGGGCCATATCAGCAATGATATAATAAAGAAATGATGGCTGGTCAGCAAAAAAAAAAAAATGGAGAGGCAGAGTGAGGCTGCTTCTTTTGATTGTGATCAGAGAAAAACCTCTTTGTAAAGAGATGACTTTTGAGCTGAGGCCTAAATAACAAATAGCAATTTGAAGATCTAGAAGGTTCCAGGCTGAAGGAAGAGAACTCTATTCCTGAGATGGAAAGAGACTTGACCTGTTTGGAGTGACATGAGTGACATGAGAGGAGTAAGTAATGAGAATTAAGTATAATGAGCCAACTCCAATGTAAGAACCCTACAGGGTCAGATAAAAAGGTTTAAGTGTGGTTAAGCAAAGGAATAATTCGACATGTTTAAATGTTAAACTTTTTAAACTTTTTAAAAGCTTATTATGGCTACTGGGTAGAGAATAGGTTGGATTACAGAAGAAGCTAAGAAATTAATGCAGAACCTGTTAAGGTTCAGGTCAGAAAACTGGCTGGGTAGAAATAGGCAGTGGGGAGTTGGAGGTGTGGCTCAAGTGTAGAATGTAAGCCAGTGAGCAAAAGCAAGCATTAGATAGCAAGTTGGACAGGTCTTGGATAGGAAAAAAAGAAAAGAGAAAGGAAGGAAAGGAAAAGAAAGAAAGAAGGAAAGAAATGGGCAATGGGAAATCTGTTGAGAAGCGAGATAACAATAATCTCTTCATAGAGATATTCAATATGAAAAGATGGGGTTTGGGGCTTGAGCATCTGGGTTGAGGAGAGTGGTGGTTAGTATTTTTAATGATGTTATACACCTCAAATAGATATTAATTATGAAAATTGGGCAGAGAAGAGGTAGGGATCTCTGAGATAAAAGATACTGTTTTTCTTTCCAGTAATTCAGACTAGAAAATTACTGTGACAGAATAGTAAACATTTTATTTTGGTGACAGTGTACTAATGCATGGAAAGTTATCCTAAAAGAACCAGGACATAGTTTGTACACAGGGTCCAGTCTTGAAAGTAGTCATGAACTCATCAATGGATTTGCCGAGGTGTTGATTAATTGATACTCAGAATTCATTAGCACCAAAAGAACATTTCTACACAGTTTGCACTTGAAAATGAAGTCAGAGTTGGATGCTAACATAATATAATTTGCTCATATATCTTCTCCCTTCTCTATATGTTGAATAAAAGACTGTAAACCTATCTAAGAATCAGGATTCTGTGTGCTGATAGTTCATGCCTATAAATTTAGGTACTCAGGAGGCTGAAATCTGGAGAATCAAGGCCAGCCTGGGCAGAAAAATCTGAGACTCCATCTCCAAGATAAGCAGGAAGAGCTATACTGGAAGTGTAGCTCAAGTGGTAGAGTGCCAGTCCAGTAAGCAAAACTGAGCAAGTTTGAGGCCCAGGGGCTGGGTATGGTATGGAGTGTTGTGGATAGAGACTGAGGAGGAAGAAAAATTAGAAAGTCAAATATTAGGTTAGTAGTTAAAAGACTTGCAGTCTAGCTGGTGCTTGTGGTTCACACCTATAATTCCAGCTACTCCGGAGCTAAGATCCAGTTTCAAAGCCAGCCTGAGCAAGACAGTCCCTGAGACTCTCCAGTTCATCAACAAAAAAGCCAGAAGTAGAGGTGTAGTTCAAGTGGTAGAGTTCCAGCTTGCAGTCTTACTCAAACTCTTTAAGACATAGGTGTCTGGGACAAATAAGAAGCTCTGAGTTTCTGCTTCCTTATTTGTAAAAAACTTGCGCATAAAACTCCCATGTAAGATTGAATACAGTTATATTTTTGAGAGGGTTATATACAGCTGAACGCATCTAGGTACAACATAGGCTGTATTTTAAGGTAGATTATAGTTTCTATTAGGCTTGACGGCAGTTGAAAGCAACAATTAATCAGCAAAAAAAAATGGGAATAATAATATTAAAAACATACAAAAAACAACAAAAAGACAGTTTGGGGATGGAAAAAGTAAGGGAAGTGGGAAGAAAATGTACTTGATGGAGAAAAAAGTTAAATTATGTTTTCTTTCGAAAATAGTCTCAAATGTTATTTGTTTGCTTGCTTACATTCATGCATTCTTAATTACTATATAGAACTTATTTAGAAGTAGTCATCTTGTTTAGCCTAAGTTGGTCTCAGACTAACAACTTACTTTAATTTTATCCTAGATATCTGATGCTTTAAAAAATTTTTATTGTAGGCTGGGCACCATGGCTCACACCTGTAATCCTGACTACTCAGGAGGATGAGATCTAAAAGATCTTGGGTTCAACGCCAGCCTGGGTAGGAAAGTCTGTGAGACTCTTATCTCCTATAAACTGCTCAGAAAACCAGAAGTGGCACTGTGGTTCAAGTGGTAGCTTGCTTACCTCGAGCTGAGGAGCTGAGGACAGGGCCCAGGCCCAGAGTTCAAGCCCTACAAACCACCCCCTTTTCCCCCCACCAAAAAAAATTGTGAATGTGTTGTACAGACGGGTTACAGTTACCTAAGTCAGATATTGAGTACATTTCTTTTTGAACAGTGCCACCCCCTCCTGCATTTTCTCCCAGTTTTTTCTCTCCTGACCCCTTTACCCCCTAAGCTCTCTCATTTGAACTTTCTTCTTGTAATACTTTACTGTTTACAGTTGTTGAGGGAATAAGAGGTATAAGGAACCTTTGCATAATTTGGAACTCTAATGTGAACCTTTGAAGTTTTCTTTCCTTACAGCTTCTAAAAGGATCTGATTGATGTGGCAACTTTACATTTTAATACTTTATATTTTTGTCTTACATCTAATATCTGTTTTCATTAGTTTGAATAACCACTTATTTTTTACTTTAGTTTTTTGTTGTTGTTGTTTGTTTGTTTTAGTACTGGTCCCAGGGCTTGAACTCAGAGCCCGGATGCTATCCCTAAGCTTTTTTTGCTCAAGTCTGGCACTCTGCCACTTGATTCACAGCTCTGCTTCTGCCTTTTGGTGGTTAATTGTACATAGAAAGCTCATGGACTTTCCTTCCCTGGGCTGGCTTTGAACTGTGATCTTCAGATCTCAGTCTCCTGAGTAGCTCAGATTGCAGGTGTGAGTTATCTTTGACCAGCTAACTTTTAAAATACTTTAACACCTAAAATTGGAACTTCTTGCAATGATCTCATCATCATTGTGTTATTCAGAAATTCACCATGATCATAGCTATATTTTGTTCAAGGACCATGTTGTAATGATCATTGGTTTTCATTTATAATTTTTTTCTCTGAAGTCTCTTACTGTGCTTTATTCACTAGTGTAAGGTTATTTTATTTAAAATTTTTATCTTCTATATATCCCCCCCCCCTTTAAACCTGGATCCTATTCAGTTTCCAGCATTTGGAACACTGAAGTGTTACAAATGAAAACTGTTACTCTGCTCTAATAACATACTCTGCCTGCTGCAAGTGTATGAGTAGAACTTCCTTTCTTGACAACTAGTTGGGGCAGCCACCTGTCTCCTGAATATATGGATTATCTTTAAGAACCTGAGAGGAATTTTATGTGCTGAGTATTTTTTTAAACAGGCAATAAGATCTTAAAATGGAAACTAGTATAACAAATATAACTAGAATTTCAGATGCCTATGTATTTTCTCTCAGAGTTGTTCTCATCTTAGGGGATATGGCTTGGGTTATAAATAAATATTATATGGGTAGGAAGTACCTTTGGAGGTACCTTTGTATCTAGGCTTACTCTGATTTGAACATGGATGAAATGTTCATCAAAAGTGGCTTAAGCCACAGTGCCACTTTCCGGAGATAAGTCTCACGGACTTTCCTGCCCGGGCTGGCTTTGAACTGTGATTCTCAGATCTCAGCCTCCTGGGTAGCTGGGATTACAGACATGAGCCACCGGCTCCCAGCTCAATCCCCATTTTATGCGCCTGTCTTTAAGTCTTTAGGAGATTTGGTTCTTTATGGACCATTAACACTATAGAGTTTTGTTTTTCTTTCTACTCTGGAAATAACTATAAGACTTTATTTTTAAGTAAAAAAAATATTTTTTCTAACCATAATCATCTCCTTGTGATACTTGATCTTGATACATAACAGAAGCCATTATTTCTTCTGTGTGAGTTAAAATAAAATGTAAAAAACTTTCTTCTTGAAGTTATATTTTGTTTCAATTCTTTCTATTCTCTTTATTTGTATTAAAATTGTATTTACATTAGATTTTTACATCTGTATTAGAATCAGTTTGACAAGGGAATTTCATTTTGACATGTCCATATGCATACAGGGTACTTTGATCTAAAGTTTTCCTACTATAAAAGTAAAACATGTTGGGGCTGGGAAGGTGGCTCAGTGGTAGAGCACTTGCCTTGCATGCATGAGGCCCTGGGTTCGATTCCTCAGCACCACATAAGCAGAAAAAAAAAGCCAGAAGTGGCGCTGTGGCTCAAGTGTAGCGCGCTAGCCTTGAGCTGAAGAGCTGAGGGACAGTGCCCAGGCCCAGAGTTCAGGCCCACGACCGGACCCAAAAAAAAAAAAGTAAAACATGTTGTTGCTCAAGCCTGTAAGCCTAACTACTCAGGAAGCTGAGATCAGAGGATCCTGGTTCAGAGTCAGCCAGGGCAGAAAACTCCTTCCAAAATAACAGCAAAATGCCAGGCTAAATATGTGGTTCAGTTGGTAGAGCATCAGCCAGACAAATGAGTTCAAACTCACTTGAGAAAGCCTTGAGTTCAAACTCCAGTACTGCCATAAAAACAAAAATATATGAATATACATATTTTAATAACAATAACAAAAAAACCTAAGAACAAAGAAGTATAAAGGGAGCAGTTAGTCTTTGTGTTGCATGTTATGTGTTATCAAGTAATTCCTGTAATAGTTCAACTAGTGTACACTGCATCAATACGAGTTCGTATCTCATTTTGCCCTCAAATCATTGTTATTAAAACCATACTTCACTAGCTACTCAGAAGGCTGAGATCTGAGGATCACAGTTCAGAGCCAGCCAGAGCAGGAAACACTGTGAGACTCTCATCTTCAATTAATCACCAAAAAGCCAGAAGTGGAGCTGAGGCTCAAGTGGCAGAGTGTTAGCTAGCCTTGAGCAATAGAGCTCAAAGACAGTGCCCAGGCCCTGAGGTCAAGCCCTAGGACCAGCACAAAAACAAAACAAAAACATACTACATATTTGTTAGGAGAAAATACAGTTATGTTTGTATACTTTTTCTAAGTTTTAACCATAACTTACTATAAGAACATAAACTTGAAATTTGGTAGTGAACTTGATTTACAGAGAGGCATAACATTTTTTGTATGTGTGCTATATAGTCCAGGCTACCTTGGAATTTGCAACCCTTCTACTTCAACCTTACAAGTTCTGGGATTACAGGGATACACCACCATACCTAGCAAGCATTTTGGCTTTTGAATGTATGGAGTTATTGTCCAATCTTTCAAGGATGGAAATCAAAAAGAAAAAGTTTATTCAAATAGGCTGTTTCTGGCCTTCTGTGTTCCTGATACTATCTGTGTGCAACAGCAAAGCACACAAATCAACCTTTGTGGAATTTATTTTCCACTTAGAGGAAACAGGTAAGTAAAATCTACAGTATGGTGCAGGGGACAACATCTAGTACATATATATAAAAACAGTGGGGTTTGAACAGCATTATAGCTGTAGGGCTAAGTATTACATTGAGGGTGTTAGGGAAAGCTTCACCGAGGTGTTGACCAAGATTCAGCAAGGGTGAGGGAGTATGTTCCAATAACCTCTAGGGGACCAGGAGAGTTGTCCAGACAGAACACAGCAAGTACAGAGCTCTGAGACAGGAACCACAACAAAGGGCTGTGTTGCTACAATATAGCCCTGGGGATCTGTTGGTTGGAGATGAAGTGGGGGAGGTTATAGAGTACAGATTATGCAAGACCTTTTCAGCCATTTTATAGACAGACCATAGCTTTTACCATGAGTGGGGTGGAGATGGAATGGAGAGTCCAGCAAAACCACAATTAAACTTTGAAAACCAAAAAATTATTTGTGTCTTGGCTTTTCTTTTTTCGAAGCTTTTATTTCTTATATAATGTTATTGTTAGCTAATGGTTCCTGGTGAGTAGTCTAAATACGTCCAAATGTTCCTTGAAAGACAGATATTAAGGATTGCAGTGTAATTCTAAGGAAGGTATTGTATCTATTTGCATCAATTCCTGGGTGGTGATTATTACAGAGTTCTCACCCTGAATTATCTTTGAAAAAAGAAACCAAAGTGATATTCTGTGTAGACATTGTATTCACCCTTAGATACTGGAGGTTAGATTCCTGTTATCTGGAATTAGATAGTTTTAACCATGTGTATTTTGAACGTTTTTTATGAAAATGTTTACAAAGACTTGCTGCAATGGTGAGGAATTGTACCCTGTGAACTTCTAAGAGACCAGGGAGAGTTATCCAGACAGAAAAAGGCAAGTACAGTCCTGCTAAAGCAACACAACCACTTTTATTGACTACCATATCCTACAAAATGTTTCAGACACTCAGAGCGGTTTCTAGGCCTAAAACCCAGTCAGAAATTTCTAGCAATTTATTTTCCCTTTCGTGGGAGATTGGTAACTCTTTAAAAATAGACTCTCCTGAAAATGCAAACACTAACTTGAGTACATTGATACAAATACATTCCTTACTTATTAAAAATAACATTTTAGCTGGGCGCCAGTGGCTCATGCCTCTAATCCTAGCTACTCAGGAGGCTGAAATCTGAGGATTATGGTTCAAAGCAAGAAAGTCCACGAGACCTTTACCTCCAATGATCCACCAGAAAACCGGAAGTGGTGCTGTGGCTCAAGTGGTAGAGTGCTTGCCTTGAACTGAAGAGCTCAGGGATAGCACCCAGGCCTAGAGTTCAAGTCCCATGACTGACAAAAAATGATAACATTTTAAATGATAACATTTATTTAGAATATTTTTTCATGAAAACAAGCAGATGAAGAATAATTGTATAATTTAAGGATTAATTATACAAGCACATATCTTCATAACCATTAATTAGGTACCTAGAAATATAGCTAGCATCCAGAGGAAGCATTCCATGCATCCTATCTAGATTTTAACACAGAAGAAACCTCTGCTATTTTAACACTGATAATTATGTTTCTTTATGATTTTAACATTTAGGCTGCATTCCAAACCAGTTATAGTTTATTTTTATCTGTTGGGTTTTTTTTTTTAGGTCGTGGGGCTTGAACTCTGGGCGTAGGTGCTGTCCCTGAGCTCTTCAGCTCAAGGCTAGCGCTCTACCACTTGAGCCACAGCACCACTTCTGGTTTTCTGAGTGGTTTATTGAAGATAAAGAGTCTCACAAACTTTTCCTGCTTGAGCTGGCTTTGAACAGCAGTCCTCAGATCTCAGCCTCCTCAGTATCTAGGATTACAGGCATGAGCCACCTGCACCTGGCTTTTATCTGTTTTTGAACTTTGGTTAGATGGACTAATACACTATATGCTCTTTTGTGTCATCTTTGAGATCTTAACAATATATTTCTGATTTTTTAGCAATGTGTTACATAAAATTGAAGTTCAGTTTTACTGCTTATAGCAGAATAATTTATGTATCAGTCTATGTTGATGGATATTTGGATTATATCTAGTAGTTGGCTGTTAGTAAAGACTTTGCAGTGAGTGTTGTTTACATGTGGTAAACATGCATAGGAGTTTCTCTAGGCTGCATGTTTGTGAGTAGAACTTTTGAATCTTCATTGTTAATAATCTAGCACAAAGAAGTTATAAATATTGTTACCTTGGTGATCTTTGCCCATTATATACATGTATTGAACTTTGATAATCTGCCTCACAATTTTTATGCTTCAGTTAAAACGTTTTTAAAATTTAAATAAATGGGAGGGCTGGGAAGTTGGCTGAGTGGTAGAATGCTTGCCTTGCATGCATGGGCCCCTGGGTTTGATTCCTCAGCACCACATAAGCAGAATAAAGCCAGAAATGGTGTTGTGGCTCAAGTGATAGGGTGCTAGCCTTGAGCTGAAGAGCTGAGGGACAGTGCCCAGGCCCAGAGTTCAGGCCCCATGACCAACCAAAAAAAAAAAAAAATGATTTTCCAAAGTGATAGCACCAATTTGTCTTACTGCACAATGAGAATGTCCTTATTTGTCCTAGCCCTTACCAATATTGTCAAGTTCTTTTAAGTTTTGCCAGTCCATTGGGCCTAAAAATCCTAATTCTGGCAAATTAACTGACTGAAAAAAAAGAAAACTTTAAACTGAGGAAAAAATTAGAGGAAAAGACTTAAGAAGTATTGAGTTCAGCTTTAAGTATCAGCTATACAGAACAGTTTTTATTAGAGCTGGTTATCTTCTGTGTAGGAATAAAGTCTTAAATGCATTCCAGACCCTTGGAAGATCTGGAACTTTGTCTCTTTTACTACTTTGTCCCCCAAAATGCTTTGCACAGTTGGTGCTCAGCTAATAATCACTGAATGAATATGACGACTGTTGCTACTCTTTACTAAACTACATGGGATTTTTTTTGCATTTTTTTTTGTTTTTGTTTTTGCCAGTCGTGGGACCTGAACTCTGGGCCTGGGCACTGTTCCTCAGCTCTTTAGCTCAAGGCTAGTGCTCTACCACTTGAGCCACAGTGCCACTTCCAGCTTTTTTCTTATGTGGTGCAGAGGAATCGAACCCAGGGCCTCATGCATGCAAGGCAAGCACTCTACCACTGAGCCACCTTCCCAGCCCTGCATTGTTTTATTGTATCTGATCAGAAGCCCTCTGTTTGAGCATCAGTGGTTTAGCATAGTTTTTAAGTTGGCTCATTCCACTTCTGATAGTAACCACCAAAATCTGTCACAACCCAAAAGAGAGAAATTTATTTGTGTTGATGTACTAAAATAGGTGTTTATACCTATTTTTAGAGAGTCATCAGTGATTTATGCATTGATATCTTCCACAAAAGGAAAAATAGTGCCAGAAATTTCTGACTGAGTTAAGCTTCTAGGCCTTGGGACTGCTTGGATCAGTGTATGTTTGGGTTTTAAGTTACTTTGTAGGATGTGGTAGACAAAGTGGTTGTTTTGCTTAGCCCAGGTATCTCAACAGTCTTAAGCTGGCCCTCCCTTTCTCTCTCCCTGTGTAATTAGTATTAACCCAGTCTTTTGTGGACTATCCCTCATCTCAGTGTTAGCAGCTATGGCTTTGTTTAAGTGTCCTTGTGTTGGTGTAATTTAACCACACAGAACTTTTTAAGATACTTTACATTAAAACTTAATAGTCATTCTTTCAGCATTATGTTAAGGAGCTGGGAAAAATCACTTCTCTCTTGTAAATACTAGGTGGTGTGATCATTAGAACTAGCTTAGATTGTTCATGTGTGTATTTGTGTGTGTGCAAGCGCACGTGTGCACACACACACTCATACACATACGTGCCAGTCCTGGGGCTTGAACTCAGGGCTTGGGTGCTGTCTCTAAGCTTTTTTGCGCTATTACTTGAACCACAACTCCACTTCCATCTTTTTGAAAGTTTATTGAAAGTAAGATTCTCACAGACTTTCCTATCTGGGCTGGCTTTGAACTATGATACTCAGATCTCAGCCTCCTGAGTGACTAGGTGACTGAAAAATAGAACATTCAGAGCTGTTGATGAGATATGAGAGTGGTAATTTTGTCTAGTAAATCATTTCTTTGTGAACATTTCACTGTGAGTGTGTATGTGTTGTGTGTGAAATTTTCCCTTTAAGAAAAACCAAAGAAAGACTTGTATGAAATTAAGAATCTGGTTAAGTCTGATTCATCATCTCTATTTCCAACAGAGCGATCCTGCTAGACAAGAGAAATTAGTTTTCCTGCTGACTTGACTTGGTAAGTTTTTATGTCGTTTTATTTTAAATATGATTTAAACATGAGGGAAAAAGCAAAACAAGATACATAGAAATATATAACTAGGGCTGGGAAGGTGGCTCAGTGGTAGAGCGCTTGCCTTGCATGCCTGAGGCCCTGGGTTCGATTCCTCAGCACCACATAAGCAAAAAGAAAAAAGCTGGAAGTGGTGCTGTGGCTCAAGTGATAGAGCGCTAGCCTTGATCTGAAGAGTTGAGGGCCAGCGCCCAGGCCCAGAGTACAGGCCCCACGACCGGACCCAAAAAAAAAAGAAATATATAACTAAAAATGTACATCTGGAGTACAGTCTATTTTGTTTCAGTACAAAGGGTAGGTAAAGTTGACATCACATAAGGTATAATTTAAAGACTTCGTGTATATGCATGCACGCACATGCTAATTCTGGGGCTTCAACTCAGGACCTGGATGCTATCCCTGAACTTTTGGGCTCAAAGCTAACATTCTACTACTTTAGCCACACTGTACTTCCAGCTTTTTGGTAATTTATTCTCCAAGCTGGCTTTGAACCATCATCTTCAGGTCTCAGCCTCTTGAGTAAATAGATTCCAATGTGAAGCCAGCAGTGCCTGACTTTACTTTTTTTTTTTTTTTTTTTTATAGGTCTTACCCAAGCCAGCCTGGGCCTGTGTAGCTCAGACTGGTTCAAACTCATAATCCCCTTCCTCAGCCTCCTGAGTGCTGGGATTACAGACTTGTACTGCCATGCCTGGCTGGATTTAAATTTTTAATCAGTGGTTGATAATGTTGTGGAGACCTCAGAGTAAGATTATTTTTCTCGTAAGAAGAGATCTTCAGGGGAGTTAGAACTGCAGTTTATAAAAAGAGATACCTTAAAGCCATGCTTAGGCTTCATTTCACTCTAAAAGGAGTTGGTTCTGAACAGATTGCCTTTGTGTATTGCCTTTGTGCCTTTGTGTGTTAGAGCTTATCTCTTTATGGGTAACTTAAAAACAAAAGATCTTCCTACCAAAATGTCTGCCATCTTAAAATTTTTACTTTGTGGTATGAGATTTTTTATCTCAAATGCTTCTGTATGTTTGTTTTACAGAGTTTTGCTGGGTGAAGTAGGTGTTATTGCATTTTACTTTTTGAAATTCTGACAGAGGCCATCAGGAGCCAGGAAATTCTGTTTAGGCATCCTGTCCAACATTTCCCTCTTTCATATAACTCTGTGGTTTTACTTTTTCCTTGAGTCATGAATTTTGGAATGAACACTTAAAAGTGAGAATTTCCTATCTGTCCTTTGCTCCATATAGTTTACTTAGAACCTTAGTATTAACATTCTTAATAAATTTGGAAGGAAACATTTATTTTCTGCAGTTGATTTCTAGATAAAGCACATTGGTCGGAATAAAACAGTAGAAGGAGCCAGGTGTGGTTTGTGCCTGTAAATCCTAGTTACTCAGGAGACTGAGATCTAAGCATTGCAGTTCAGAGCCAGTCCAGTCAGGAAAGTCCCTGAGATTCTTACCTCCAATTAGCTACCAAAAAGCTGTAAGTAGAGCTGTGCCCCCTGTGGTAAATGTTAGCCTTGAGGAAAAGGCTCAGGGACAGCCCAGGCCCCCTTACCTCAAAAAAGTAGAAGGTATCTTCAGTTAAGACAAACAGGAGCAGATGGAATATATATTGTTAGGTGCACCTAGGAGGACAGTCCCTTTCCCCCCACCCCCCTTTCTCTTCGTGAAGGACAGCAGGTAACCTGGAATCACTTGCCTGAAACCAGTAATCACCTGTAACTTCAGTCACATGACTGTGAGTCAGCAAAAGGAACCCAGGCTCTGAGGTCACTTCCACATCCACTGTGGCCACACCTCCTTCTCACCGTTCCCTATATAGATCTCTATCTGCCATTAGTTTGAGTTGCTACACCCTACTGTAGAGTGCCCACAGTTTGGTTTTCTCAAATGAACACTTTTCTACCTGAACCACGGGGTAGTCTCCTTTTGGCAACTCTTAGATATATATATATATATATATCTTATGTCTCTTTTCTAGTTGGAATGACATTCTTGGTTCCTTTCAAGGAAAACTGTATTTTGTGTTACTAGACAGTAGTAGTTAATGCTGACCATCTTGGTTGCCCTGGTAGTATGCTAAGTTCTTAGAGCCTTTTCTGTTTCCAAGTTAAGGACCTCTACTATTATATAACCCAAAACTAAAAATTAACCTTTCTCTTTTGAAGTTCATTTCTTGGACTCCTTTTGTAGCCAATTTGTCTTAGCCAGAAATATTTTTAAATGGTTTAACTAGTTTAGATGGCTAAGGAGAATCACCTTTGAATATGGCTTTTATAAACCCAAGGATCCTTTGGAGTTGTACACCCTCTTTCATTTTTTGAAGTGACTCCTGATTTTTTTTTTCATTTTTCTTTTTAACTTCTTTGCAAACTAGACATGCTTACGTAGCATTAATCCTTGTCTCTATGTACTGTATATTGTGTGTGTATGTGTACGTACATACGCGCGTGTGTGTACAAGGCTTGTACTCAGAGCCTCATTCTAGCTGAGCTTCTTTACTGGCCCTCTACCACTAGAGCCACACTTCCATTTACAGGTTTTTACTGGTTAATTGTAGGTAAGGGCCATTCCGATTTGTCTGTCCCAGCTGTCTTCAAACCTTGATTCTCAGACCTTAGCCTCCTAAGAAGCTAAGATTATAGGCACTAAGATTACTGGCACCTGGCTAATATTTTAGATTTTTATAAGGTTCTTCATAGTCATTGTTGAAGGCGAAAGGTAAAGACCGTAAACACCTCAAATCTCAAAACAGCTTTGGGAATTTTTGCTATACAATAAATAGAATATCTCAACTATAGGGCTCCCTACTTTGTTTCCCTTCTTCACCTCCTTTTTTTCTTCCTTTTTCTTTTTAAATTCCTTTTGGCTCTTGTTTAAAATTACTAAATTTTCTTCACCTAAAGGAGAAATCTTTGACGACATGTGGGTTATGTTAAAAATCTTCTTTCCCAAGTTCACTCTGTGGCTTCTTTTGCCCAAACCATTCTGTGGAAGCAACACATGATTCTAATTTATGAGAATGGCGTCATGGCTGAATGTTTGGTTTTGCCTTTAATTATTTCTAAAGATGTTTTTCTTTTGGAGCTGAGACCCACTGTGAAGTGAAATAGTCCTCTATAAGCAGGTTTGCTTCTTGATTTGAAGTTATGTTGTTACTTCTTTACATCTTCCAAGTGATAGATTTAAAAGTGACATGAAGGTTATTCTATTGAGCTTTGCTTTTTTTTTTTTTTTTAAGCAGCTGGTGAAGTTTTTTTCCCCAGCAAGGGTTCTGTAATTAACAACAGCACGTATCACCTGATGATATTAATAAAGACCTTGCAAAACTGTACTTGTTGCAACCAGGGTTTAGTCTCCTGGATATTCCATCCAAGTGGAGATTGAAGCCTTCTTTTCTTTCTTTTTCTTTTTGTCAGTTGTGGCTCTTGAACTCAGGGCCTGGGTGCTCCCACAGAGCCTCTTTGTGCTCAAAGCTCTAGTGCTCTACCACTTGAGCCACAGCATCACTTCCAGCGTTTGAGTAGTTAGAGATAATGGTCTCACAGGGACTTTTCTGCCCAGTCTGGCTTTGAACTGTGATCCTCAGATCTCAGCCTCCTGGGTAGCTAGGATTAAAGGTATGAGCCACTGGCACCCAGTCTTATGTTGTTTTTTGGTTTTGTTTTGCTTAATGTGGGTATGTTTTGCTCAGTAATCATGTGTGCCTAATTTTTTAAAAAAAAATCTCTAGAATTACTTTTTAACATCTGTGGACTTGCAGTCCTGCAAGGCAGTAAGAATGGCCCCTTTCCAGGACAAGCGTCTACGTTTGGAGGAGACATGCATTGCATTCTCCCTGGATATGCTTCAGGTTTTTTTCTTTTTCTTTTTAACAGTACTGGGGTTTGAACTCAAGGCCTTGCACTTCCTAGGCTGGCAACACCTGAGTCACGCCTGCAGTCCTACTTTAGTTGGTTATGTTAGAGACAGAGTCTAGTGAATGTTTGCACTCAGACGGGCCTAAAATCATATTCCAGCAGATCTCAGCCATCTAAGTAGCTAGGATTACAGGAATGAGCCACTAATACTCAGCTTTTTTTTTTTTTCAACTTTATTGAGATATGATTTCCAGGGTTATAAAATCAATACTATAAAATGTATTGTTTTGAAAACTCAAGATACATTGAGGGTAGAAAATTATGCTACTATGTCTGTATCAATAACTCTTACATAATGGATACATTTAGGGAAAGGGAATAACTTTGCAGCTCTTAAATTGGTAATACATTTTTCTATGTTTTGTTTTTGTTTTTTAATGTTTTTGATTAGCTTGGAAAGGTTGCATCCAAAGTGAGAATTCTTCCATATTTTAACCTTTGAGCTGGCCGCTAAGATCTCCTTGGGGACAAGGACAGTTTGTGGTTATTTATAACCTGTAAGAAGGGCAGTGAGGCTGTAAACTCAGCACATACTGAGGCTGGGCAATCAATGGGAGCATTCTACTGTTGCTGCTCTGCATTTGGTGACTTGGAAAACTTTCATGGATCTCCCTGTTCAGCTTCAGCTTGATTTTGTCTCCATGAACCTTACTAGCCAGGCCATTTCTTTTTTCTTTTTTTGGCCAGTCTTGGGGCCTGAACTTAGGGCCTGGGCACTGTCCCTGAACCTCTTCGTGTTCAAGGCTAGTATTCTACCACTTAAGCCATAGCACCATTTCCAACTTTTTCTGAGTAGTGTATTGAAAATAAGAGTCTCACAGACTTTCCTGCCCAGGCTGACTGTGAACCATAATCCTCAGATCTCAGCCTCCAGAATAGTTAGGATTACAGGCATGAGCAACCAGCTCCCAGCTGCCAAGTCAATTCTATAAAGTTCTAGCTTATAATTGAGATTGAGAAGGAAGAACTATGTTTTGAAGTATAAAAGTATATCTAATCCTCACAATCAATTCAGAACCTTTATTTGCCTATGAAATACCTGTAAGATGGGAACGTTGAAGGTACTAACTTGCACACTTAATACCAGAATTGTTTTTGACCTTTCATTATAAACAGCCTTTGCATGAACAATTCAACTTTTTTTTTTTTTTTGAGACAAAGGTCACACCCTGTTGTCCAGGTTTCCCGGGCTCAACTGAGCCTCCTACCTTAGCCTCCAAGTAGCTGGAACTACAGGTGCATACCACCATGTCTGGCTATAACCTTTAGAGAAATATTTATTATATTAGAAATATATTCTAAATCTTAGCCTGGCCTAGGAAAAAATTAGTTAAGGGGGCTGGGAAGGTGGCTCAGTGGTAGAGCACTTACCTTGCATGCATGAGGCCCTGGGTTCGATTCCTCAACACCACATAAGCAAAAAGAAAAAAAGCTGGAAGTGGCGCTGTAGCTCAAGTGGTAGAGCGCTAGCCTTGAGCTGAAGAGCTGAGGGACAGCGCCCAGGCCCAGAGTTCAGACCCCATGACCGGACCCCCCCCAAAAAAATTAGTTAAGTACCAAGACATATTTTACATGTGTGCCTACTTGTATACATATATACTTGTATACATGTATACATATATGTATTTTATTATCATTTATATACAATTTATAATTTAA
The DNA here is from genome assembly GCF_019054845.1 of Dipodomys spectabilis. Lineage (NCBI taxonomy): Eukaryota > Metazoa > Chordata > Mammalia > Rodentia > Heteromyidae > Dipodomys > Dipodomys spectabilis. The sequence goes on along the minus strand of NW_024870695.1, from coordinate 15,977,076 downwards.
TATTAAACTATTTGCCTTTCCTCCTCGTGTCAGTTTAAAGAAATCAAGCCTTGTTTCAGATATGAAAATGTTAGTTCAGATCTAAGTTAATGCTAAGGATCTGCCTCAATTTGATAACTATTTTGGAATTTTATTTTATGGAATCAACAAGGTAACTTAAGTTTAGGCTGGGTTCTGTACAACTGCTGTAATGGTACTTACTATAGCTGTCATTGACTTACTGTAGGAAATATGCTTCTTAATATTGTCTTGAAGGGGCTGGGAACGTTCAAGTGATAGAGTGCTTGGCCTAGCATGCATGAAGCCCTGGGTTCGATTCCTCAGTACCACATAAACAGAAAAAGCTGGGAGTGGCACTGTGACTCAAGTTAGGAAAAGAAGCTCAGGGGCAGTATGCAGGCCCTGAGTTCGAGCCCCAGGACTGGAAAAAAAAATACTGTCTTGTGGGATTCAGTAACTCCCCCATATTCCTACATTTCCTTTTTCTTCAAAATTTTGTGCCGTTCCAAAAATAGATTGTTTTTTTTAACTTCTTTTTTTTTTTCTTCTCTTTATGTGGTACTGAGGAACCGAACCCAGGGCTTCATGCATGCGAGGCAAGCACTCTACCACTGAGCCACCTTCCCAGCCCAAATAGATTGTTTTTTGAAAGAGAAGTACAAATAATTTTTTTGGGGGGGGCGTCCGGTCGTGGGGCATGAACTCTGGGCCTGGGTGCTGTCCCTCAGCTCTTCAGCTCAAGGCTAGCACTCTACCAGAGAAGTACAAATAATTTTGGAATGTGCTTATTTAAGTCCTTTACAAATTGGAATGAGATGAACTGATTGTTTTTTAAATGTCTTACTGATATGAAAATGTTCTTGATTTCCTATAGCTGCATTTATTTAGCTTTTTATTTCTTTTTGTCAGTTCTAGGGCTTGAACTCAGGGCCTAGGCCCTGTCCCTGAGCTTTTCTGCTCAAGGATCATGCTCTACCATTTGAACCACAGCTCTACTTCCAGTTTTCTGGTAATTAATTGCAGATAAGAGTCTCACCGACTTTCCTGCCCAAGTTGACTTTAAACTGTGATCCTTACATCTCAACCTCCTGAGTAGCTAGGATTACAAGTGTGAACCACCAGCGCCCATTTATACTTAACAATTCTTAAAGTTTAATTTATTAAGTAGAACTCACTAGGAAAAATATGTTCCAAAGAGGAGGTGTCTGGTTATTCAACAGTTTCATGGAACAGATATTGTTTGCTATGCTACCTGTGGATGTACAGGTATATGCTCTTTTCCCTGGAGTATAATTTCCAATGGGAATAACAATAAAAATGAGAAAGTAAAAACAAGACTTCAGGTAGTATTAGGAAAGAAAGATTAATATAGTGAGAAGCATGCTTAAAGTGGGGTCTATTTCAGATTGGGTGATCAGGGAAAACCTCTATGAAGATATTATGTAGATATTTTATAGAGAAGATACTTTATAGAGAACCTATATGACATGAAGGAACCAGCTGTAAGAAAACCTGAAGGAGCCGGGTGCTAGTGGCTCATTCCTATAATCCTACCTACTCAAGAAGCTGAAATCTCACCTTGAGCAGAAGAGCTCAGGGACAGCACTCAGGCCCAGATTTCAAGTCCCACCACCGACCAAAAAAAAAAAAGAAAAAAACTGAAGGAAGAAGAGCTTTTCAGGCCTAGGAAGAGTTTTTTAGGCCTTTGTTCATGGAACAGACTTAAAGGCTGAGAACTAATGCGTAGTGGTTGAGAGGGAACATGTTAGAGGAGGCAGGGAGATACATGAAAGCCATAGCAATCAGGACAATAAAAAAGCTAGTTTTATTTAGAATACAGTGGAAGCCACTGAACAATATCTGTCTTGTTTCTCATAAGGATTTCTAAGCTTTCATAAAACTTAGAAAAATTGTAAGGCTGATAATACTCTTTAAAATTTTTTAATTCATTGTCTGAATAGATGATATATTCACAAGGTTCAAAATTCAAAAAGCACTAAGAGGAATACAATATTTCCTTTTGTTGAAAGAAAGCACTGGAAGCCACTGAAACACTCCTTACACAGAGCAAATGTTAGCAAACATTTTGATCTTTGCCAGTTAAGTGGGTGAATCAGTGTATAGTGCACACTAGTTTGCATTTATCTTCTAAAATTCTGAGCATCTTTTCACTCATGTAGCCACCAGTGGTATTTGCATTTCACTAAAACATTTTTTTGTTAAAACATTTTTGGAATTATTTTGTTTTGTTTTTTGCTAATTTTTCTATTAGATATTGGCTTTTTTTCTTCTTGACCTCAGAGTACACTTAAAAATCTTAAAATGAAAACAATAAGACAACAATCTATAACTTGCAAAATTTTACAAAGCGTGAATTTGATAAAAGACATGATAAACCCCAGTATTTCCTTTCTGATTGAGATCTGTCTTCATTGCTCTTGGTTTCATTTTAAGAGTGTTTCTGGCTGGGTGCTGGTGACTCATGCCTGTAATCCTAGCAGGAGGCTGAGATCTGAGGATCGAAGTTTGAAGCTAGACCAGGCAAAAAAAAGTCCATGAGACTCTTCTCTTCAATAAACCACTGAAAAGCCTAAAGTGAAGTTGTGGCTCAAGTGGTAGAGTGCCTTAAGCAAAAAAAAAAGCGGGGGGGGGGGGGAGCTGGGAAGGTGGCTCAGTGGTAGAGCGCTTGCCTTGCATGCCTGAGCCCCTGGGTTTGATTCCTCAGCACCACATAAGCAGAAAAAGAAAAAAGCCGGAAGTGGCGCTGTGGCTCAAGTGGTAGAGCGCTAGCTTTGAGCTGAAGAGCTGAGGAACAGCGCCCAGGCCCAGAGTTCAGGCCCCACGACCGGACCCAAAAGAAATTTAAAAAGAAAAGGGGGGGGGGCACCCAGACTCTGAGTTCAAGCCCTCAATAGTAGCACCCCTTACCCCCAAAAACGTCTTTAAATTTAAAAACTGAGAAACATAAAACACCATACATTTAATTTTTATTTGATTATGTAGACAAAAAATTTTCTCACATGTATTCAAATGTCACTCAAACCTTGAAACAAAGAAAGTCAATATGACCTGCAATAACTGTTCTTGGAGTAATAAGAAGGAATTACCACCTCCTGGGCTGTATATGATTAGTATACTGCATCAAACAAAACAGAAAGCTCCTTTTAGGTCACATTAGTTTCTCAAACATGAATATGCCCAGGTAACATTAGTTTCTCAAACATGAATATCCCCAAGTCTTTTATAGTTGTTGTTTTCAATTAATCTTTTTGGCATCTTCTGTTTTGGAAAATGGAAATGTCTCTCAGGTTTAAAATAGATTCAGCATTGAGATTTTTCTTAGAAACTGTATGAGGCTTTAAACTGAGGGGGAGGGAGGAGAAAGGGAGAAAGGGAAAGAGAAAGAGAGAAGCAGGGAGGAAGAGAGGCTTTTCAAAGTTCTTAGCAAACCATTCTCTGGCAAGAATGGCATGTGCATGTTGCACTGCATGAAATTGTCAATATTCAACTATTTTTGGCACACAAAAAAACATTTTCACAGTTCAATCTAATGTCTTCACAGTCATGTTAATATAATTTTAAATGGGTAGATATAAAGCTAATACTGGTAGCATGGATAAGATGCATGCCTATTTGTGTTAGTTGGTTTATTTTTTAATTACCTGGATAAATTGATCAGATTGGTGATAGAAGAGTGCTAATGGGGAATAAATGAAAATTAAAAAATAACTGCACATTCCTTTGTATAACTACTTAAATATAATTTTAAAAATCAACACACAGGGGCTGGGAAGGTGACTCAGTGGTAGAGCACTTGCCTTGCATGCCTGAGGCCCTGGGTTCAATTCCTCAGCACCACATAAGCAAAAAAGAAAAAAGCTGTGGCTCAAGTGGTAGAGCGCTAGCCTTGAGCTGAAGAGCTGAGGGACAGCGCCCAGGCCCAGAGCTCAGGCCCCACGACCGGACCCAAAAAAAAAAAAAAATCAACACACAAATAACTGCATGTGAGCCAGGCATTGGTGGCTCACGCTTATAATTCTAGCTACTCAGGAAGCTGAGATCTGAGGATTGTAGTTCAGTCCAAGCAGGAAAGTCCATGAGACATTTATCTCCAGTTAACCAGTAAAAAGCCAAAAGTGGATCTGTGGCTCAAGTAGTAGACCACTAGTCTTGAGCAAAAAAGCTCAAGGGTAGCACACAGGCCCTGAATTCAAGCCCCAGGACTGACATCCAAAAAATAATAATAAATGCACATGCTTGCTTATGTAACACTTTTCAGAGAATGTTCTAGTCCAGCTTTGCAGAAACTATAGGATAAACTGTTTGGGCATTTCCCTTATTGTTCAAGGGCTCTGTCTTTTTCTATCTGGAAAAAATTATGATTATGCAAGTGGTTAGCCCAAATTAATAACTGATTTTTAGTTTTCATAATGAAATTATAGCCAGTTTGTTTCCCTTGTAGAACTGATATGCATAATATGAAAATTTAAAAAAAAACTCTTGCTTTTATTGGAGCTGGGATTCAAAGTGCCAAGCTAGAAGTTTGAGGTTTTATCCGAAAGAACAAATAAATGATTCTTGTTATATTGTAAATCTGATCTACTCTGCACTGTCCAAAAGTCTGTCTCAGGAATATGTGAAACAAAAAACTAAGACAAGTTAACAAATTTGAATGTGACTAGATAAGTGTTTTATCATCAAAATATTTTAATTGAATTAATGTCTTTGATTTCAGGCAGCCAGTGATAAAAAAGAACAGGTTTGAATTGTTTGAATGCCTTTAAAGTCTTATTGGAGGCAGCAGACATGTTTGTAAATATAGAAGAAAGTGTAAGTGTAGGTTCAAAGCATTATTTATGCATCATGAGAGGATTAACATATTTACTTTTTCTGTCTGCCTCCAGTTTAACCGTCTAGTTAGAAATCATATTGTGTTGATTGATTTAAATCTCTTATAATGGTTAATTACTTCATTATGTCATAATACCTGCTGTGAAGCATTCCATTAGAGATCACTACCAGTTGTTAGCCATTAATTAATTCTAAAGTCATTAGAATAATATAGTTTTTATTAATAAGGATATTTTGAAATACTCTTTTTTTCTTGTTGGTCATGGGGCTTGAACTCAGGGCCCTGGCACTGTCCCTCAGCTATTCAGCTCAGGGCTAGCTCTATCACTTGAGCCACAGAGCCACTACTGGTGGTTAATTGGAGATGAGAGTCTCACGGACTTTCTTGCCTGGGCTGGCTTTGAACCGAGATCCTCAGATCTCAACCTCCTGAGTAGCTAGGATTACAGGCATGAGCCATTTAAGTACCCGGCTGATGTGACTTGGAAGAGGTCTTTCCTCAGAGGTCATAGTTTAATAGAGTGAACAGGAAAATAAGTGTGGTATAAAACAGATACGTGATTTCAGCTTTGAATTGTCAACATTCTAGAAAGTTTGGTAAGCTTTGGGAAATAAATTTCTCATTAGATAATTGGGACAGTTTTGTTTGAAGCTATGTACAGTATGTTTTGACCCTAGTTGTCTCCTACATCATTCTCAAATGATAACCCTCAAATAGAGCTTTTCTTTTCTAAAATTGTTTTTCTACTAGTCACCTGCAGCAGTTGGCATGAAGTACTAGGAAGTTCATGTAGCACCAGGCTACTTTGCTGATGAACACTTTGCCCATGGTTCCTGTTATGAGTGAAATTAATTAGACTAGTGCTATCCCAGTCAATTTCTCTCCCAGAAGGTTGTGTGGTTAGAGGTCCTCAGTCTGAGTCTGAGTTTCTGGTTTTACTAACTGCTGTGTGGGTATTTTTTAAAAAATTGGACAGTAGATAATGATATATATTTATATAAAAAGATACTTAGCTACAAAATAAGGCACAAGTGAAAAAGATGGAGAAAAATAGCTAAAACCAAAGTGTGAGGGCTTTTGTTTTGTTGGGGATGGGGTCCTGATTATAATAATGAAACAAATTCAGTAGCAATAACTAACGAATTAAAATCTAGTTTTAAATTTTTATTTTCTTATGCTTAGAGAATTCATAAATTATAATCACTAGATAAATTGGAAGGCTTATTTCAAATAAGCTGATTAGTATCTTATGATAGCTCAGAAGAGCAGAGTCTACAACACATACCTCTATATCCAGCCAGTTTTCTTAGCTAATGTATAAAGTTCATATCTTCCTTGTAACTTTGCCTAAACAAAGGAGCTTTGAATTTTATTTTCACCAGTAATGGTTAACTAGGATTTGTAAAACTGCCTAAGGTATATTTACTTGTTATTGGACAAATAAACAGATGTATGAAAAATATGTCTTCTATCAAATGAAGCTGACCTTGGAGAGATCACAGTACTGGTTTTTTTTTTCTTGATGTTACAATAAAACTATGAATTGCATGAATCAGTGAGTCCCAAAGGCCACTTTAGTATTTAGTTTGTTAGCTTAAGTGAGATGGCATACTATGTGAATAAGACTGTTAACTCCGTCTGTTGTTACATGGGATGCTTTAATCATAAATGTACATACAGAACAGTGTTTATGACTAATGGGAATATTTATATCAGTAGTTATACTCCATTAAGGCACGACAAAACCTTATTTCCCTTCCTTGCTTATTATTTAAATAGTCATGTAATGCTTTTGGGTTGAATTATGTTGAGTGGTTTTGTTATTGTTGTGGCTGAGAGGTCAAGTGCTTGTCTAGCATGTACAAGTTCCTGGGTTTGGTTATTCTCTCCCCCAACCAAAAAAAAAAAAAAAAGGTTCAGAAACTAGGTGTCAGTGGCTCATGCCTGTAATCCTAGCTACTCAGGAGGCTGAGATCTGAGGATCGCAGTTCAAAACCAGCCCGGGCAGGAAAGTCCATGAGACTATTATCTCCAGTAAACCACCAGGAAACCAGAAGTGGCACTGTGACTCAAGTGGTATAGTGGTAGCCTTGAGCTAAAGAGCTGAGGGACAGCCCAGGCCCAGAATTCAAGCCCCACGACCAACAAAAACAAAACAAAACAAAAAAAAAAAGTTCAGAATTAGAGCAAAGGAGATGATGAAAATAGTAAAACTGATACAAAATGAGTATGTTGTCATATATAACGTATACTGTACAGAACAGGCCATATGAGCATATAGTATTAAGAGATGAATCACAGATTTGTCTCAGAACTTACAAGTAGCCAAGCAAAGAGGACAGCATATTATCAGCTATAAGATTTTCACTGTCTATTCATAGCTGAAAGCAAATCAACTGTTCAGGAAACAAAAATCTCCCATGGATGATATAAGTCAGACAAAATGTGATAGAATAGAACACATCCTTACACTATTGCTATAATATTTCAAATAAACAAACGAACACCAAGCAGAAGGATGAACAGTATAATCTCAAACCACACACCTGCGATTTCTAGCCAAAAGATATTTGTAGCATCATATTGTTACCAGAGAATTGAAGCAGATGTGAAGGATTCTCCCACGAGAGAGAAGCAGGGAGAAATCCTCAACTTAGCTTCCCATTTCCCACTTAAATCACAGGAACTTGAAATCTACAATGAAAAGTATTTTGGCTTAAAAAAAAAAAAAAGGAAATACAGCCAGGTGCAATGGCTCACTCCTGTAATCCCTGCTCCTTGGGAGCAGAGATTAGGAATAGCAAGACACCCTCTCAGCACAAAAGCTGGATGGAGTGACTTGAACCTGTTATCCAGTTGAGTTACTCAGGAACATAGGTCAAAAGATCATGGCCTAAGACTTGCCCCAGGAAGAAAATATGAGACCTTAGCTAAAAAATTACTAAAGTGAAAAAGGATCTGGGGCAAGTAGTAGAGTGCTTGCATAGTACAATACCCTGAGTTCAGACTTCAGTACTGACAAAATAAAAAGAAACTCACAAGTGGAAGTTGGGCAAAGGTTTATTTAGCAAAACAGAATGAAGTAGGGGAAAAAAAAAAACATGTAAAAAAGAAGAGTACCTCCTGCTTGATAACAGGAATCTGGAGAGCAGAGAAGTTAAAAATGGAGGTCCTTGTGCCAGGTGTGTGGATGTGTTTGTGCCCTCTGTTCTTGGGAACTTCCAACTTGAATCCTCACCAAAACATGTGATCACCTAGCAACACCAAATCTAGAGACACAATAGGTTTAGGATAGTCTATTACCCAAAAACAGAGAGACAAAAGGCCTAAGGGGCAGTGGATTTAATATTAGGATGTTTCTTTCTGGTCCTAGAATTCATTTATCAGATGTGTCCTTTTATTCTCTGACTCCCTACCCATTCAAGGGATTTACTACTTAACATCTAAAAGAAGGGAAGGGATGAGAGTGTAGCCTGATATTCTCTGTGATTTCCAGCTTTACTTTCTGGTTCTGTTTTCATTCCTGAACCTTGCTTCATTTGTGATATATAGAATTTTTAAAATTTTAATTAACCTTTATTGCTGCTTCCCCATCTTTACAATAAACAATTCAAAGTTGAAATGTTGTATATTCTTTTCCCACTTTCATTTTTCCTCTCCTCTGATCATAAAAAAATAGTTTTTTCTTCAACTGCTCTATAATAATACCTAAATTTGCATAAGTAATATACTGCAAGTCATTCCAAAACTTATTTTTTTAATGGTACTATGCTTGATGTGTCCATGGTGTTTCAGATCTAGTTCATTAATTTTAAATCTTGAAATATAGTTTTCCATTATATAAAAATCCAGGTTAGTCATCAGTGCCCTACTAATGTAGTTTTAGTTTATTTCTAGGTTTTTACTGTTATGAACTCCTGTGTATTTCTTCTTGAACCCAAGTGCAAACTTTCTCTAGGGAAGTGGTTTTCCTTGTGGTTCTGTTACCTTTTGATGAATCCAAGTTAAAAAAAAACAACATAATCCCTAAGTTCCAGGCCAATACACCAAATACATTACCAGAAATTTAGGACAGCAAAGTTGACCTCAGTCCTCACATCTGGCAAAAGAGGAATTCAGGCAAGACCCAAACATAAGTAATGGTAATAGGAAATTTATCATGAAAGAAATAGGACTAGAGGAAGAGAGCATTCAAATATGCCACAAGAAGACAGCTCTTAAACTTACCTCAGCCATTTTACCTTAGGGTAAGACATGGCATTAGATGGAGAGAATCTGAGAGTCCTTTTTTGTTTATTTGTTTGTTGTAGAGCTTGAACTCGGGGCTCCTTCTCTATGCCTGTTTGTGCTCAAGGCTAGCACTCTACCGCTTGAGCCACTGCGCCACTGCCTTGAGCCACAGCGCCACTTCCACTTTTGTCTGAGTAGTTTATTGGAGATAAAAGTCTCGTAGACTTTCCTGCCAAAGCTAGCTTCTGTGAGCCTCAGAACTCAGTATCCTGAATAGTTAGGATTACAGGCATGAGCCACTGGCACCCAGACTCATTTCCAGTTTTTTGAGTGGAGATAAGAGACTTGGTTACTTTTCTGGCTGGCTTGCTTCTAATCTATGGTCCTCTGATCTCAGCCTCCTAACTAGCTAGTAGTATTACAGGTGTGAGCTGCCCATGCTGGGCCTAGAAGTGGAGTCCTTGAAGACTACCTCCTGACCAGTGGGTTTCCTCCTTGTTTCTTGTAATGCCAAAGATTTAGTGCTGTCCATATTTCCTCTTTCTGCTGTCCTACCTGCTCATTTGTTGGTAGTCCTCTGTTCCCATTTCAGTCAGTTATCTTTTGGCTTGCCCTGCTATCTAGCTGCAAGTTCTATGGGATACAATTCCTGTCTGCCTGCTTTTCTACTGAATTGTATCATTTTCAGGACTAGTACATCAGGATCACTGGAGATCTTGTAAAAATGACACCCTTGGGGCCCATCCTAAACCTCTGAATCATGAACTGCTTGAGAGGGGATTCTGATGCACTCCAAACTTGAGAAACTCTACTACACATATAGTGAAAAGTGAGGTCCCAAGTCTCAGTACACATACTATCTAGTTTTACTAGGTATTGCTGCATTCCTGTATATAATATACTTAACTGATTTACTGTCATGGCCAGTGTATGAAGAGTTTCCTTTTTCCCATATGTGGTGTGGTTGAGTCTTTTTTCCTGTTGGTCTGATAAATATAAAATATTTAAGAGCTTTTTTGTATGATTGATACTTTTATAGGGTAGTTGACCATTTTCTTACTGATTTTGTAAGAACAGTATACATATATATATATATATATGTATATATTAGTAAAATACTTTTGTCATGCATAGAAAACTTCTCATTCTCCACTTTTCATTTTGGCTTTATTTATAATGCTTTAAATTCATAAATTTTAAAACATATATAGTTAAGATATACAGAATGCTTTATACATGTATATACGGTGAAATGATTACTCAAACCAATTAACATATCTGCATGATCTAGTGACCTGTATTTGAGTGCAGGTGTGGTAACAACCCCTAAAATTACTCAGCAGTTATTTCCAGTATATAATATCATACATAGTCTCCATGATATACACTAGATCTCTGGACTTATTCATCCTATATATTTGCAACTTTGCACCCCCTAACCTATATATCTCCTCATAATCTCCCTCCAGTTCACCAGATTTTTTAACAGAATTTTTAGTTGGATTTGGTTTGCTACTAGAACACCCCATTGAGATGAATAGCAGTAATGTGGAAAGTCTGGGGCTTATGAGATAAGTGAGAGTTTGATGTGGGAAATGTTTGTATAAGGGCATAAATTGGATATTGTTTATATGGATACAATTGCCATAAAGAGAATGTAGATTGAAAGAGAATGTAGATTGAAAAAATGATTAAGTATTAAACCACAGGGAACACCAATGGAAGAAGAGAATCCAATAGAAGAGATTGAGAAATTATCAAGAGCAAGAATACTCAGAAAATAAAGTAGGGCTGGGAGAATAAGTGGGGCCAGTTCTCTGGTGCTGCAGAGAAAAGATTGCTTCTAGGAAAGGTATGAAAATATGCCCTTTAAGAGAGCAGCTGGCAAAGGGTTGAGGAATAGAGGCTGCATTTGCAGTTAGGTACAGGAAATAAAGCAAATATATAGAAATATATTAAAGTCTTTAGGAGCAAAGCATGTGTGCTCCAAGGAAGGGGATCAGTGGCAAGATTGTTTTAACAATCTTGGCTACCCCTCAGGCAGCCCATAGATGGGCCTTAATATATACTCTTAGGGTAAGTTCATTTGCTAAGAAGATATTGAGTGTTGTGTAGGTTAAAACAGGATGATACAATTATGGTTAGGAGACTAGGTGGTTTTCTTTAGGGATCATATTTTAATAAGGAGGCATCTGAATGATCAATATAGAGCATTTCAGAAAGACCACGAAGTTCTCAGTCTCTCTAGAGGATCAAACAAATAATAAGATAGTAAACCAATAATCTGATCTTACTGGTTATTGGATCCAATCAGGGTGAAGAAAGAATAGAAATCTTTGCCCCTTGACTTTGAAAATCTTGTTTAACCTTCAAACTGGCGATGTCAAGGGTTCCAAGTCCTCCACCTCCGGCAGAAATGTCGAGTGGCCCTGTAGCTGAGAGCTGGTGCTACACACAGGTAAGTTCATGTTCTATTCTTCCATCTTCAGAGGATTTGATGGGCAGAACATGATTACTTTTCTCCTTTGGGTTTCCTACTTTGTGTGGGACTTAACTGCCAAATAACAGGTAGATATGATACTTGGTCAGCTTGGATTCCTTAGTTTTGTTTTGTTTTTTTTGGTCCAGTCATGGGGCCTGACCTCTGGGCCTGGGCGTTGTCCCTCGGCTCTTCAGCTCAAGGCTAGCGCTCTACCACTTGAGCCACAGTGCTACTTCTCGCTTTTTTTCTTTTTGCTTATGTGGTGCTGAGGAATCGAACCCAGGGCCTCATGCATGCAAGGCAAAGCGCTCTACCACTGAGCCACCTTCCCAGCCCCGATTCCTTAGTTCTTAACTTGAAATCTAATTCTTCAAGGCTAGGCTTGCTACGGTTTTTCCGGTGGTGGTTAAAAGGGATTTGTTTGTTTGTTTGTTGTGCTAGCCCTGGGACTTGAACTCTGGGGTGAAGTTCTTGAGCTCTTTTTGTTCCAGACTAGCGCTCTACCACTTGAGCTACAGCTCCACTCTCAGCTTTTTTCATGGTTAATTAGTGATAAGAGTCTCAGGGACTTTCCTTCCTTCTCAGATCTTGGTCTCCTGAGTAGCTAGGATTACAGGCATAAGTCACCAGTGCCTGGCTATTTTATTTGTATTTTTTGGTGCCTGTAGTAGGGCTTGACCTTATGGCCTCACACTCTTGCTTAGCTTTTTCCACTAAAGGCTGTTGCTGTACCACTTGAGTACAGCATGATAACGTTCTAGGTTTTATTATTAGGGGGTCCAAGATTGATTTTTTTTTTTTTTTGGCCAGTCGTGAGGCCCGAACTCTGGGCCTGGGCACTGTCCCTCAGCTCTTCAGCTCAAGGCTAGCACTCTACCATTTGAGCCATAGCGCCGCTTCCGGCTTTTTCAGCTTATGTAGTGCTGAGAAATTAAACCCAGGGCCTCATGCATTTAAGGCAAGCACTCTACCACTGAGCCACCTTCCCAGCCACGATTGATATTTGTAGTCCTAAGACAATTCAGTTGCATGCTCATGTTAAATATGGTTTTATTGTCCGCTTTCCCAATTCTGTCTATATTATTGTTTTTTTTCCCCCATCTATGTTTTTCTTACTTGCCATTCAGTGTTTCTCAGAAGCCAAAAAAAAATGTTTAAAAAATGAGGTAGGTCAGGGGCTGGGAAGATAGCTCAGTGGTAAGAGTGCTTACCTTGCATGCATGAGGCCCTGGGTTCGATTCCTCAGCACCACATAAGCAGAAAAAGTCAGAAGTGGTGCTGTGGCTCAAGTAGTAGAGCGCTATCCTTGAGCTTAAGAGCTGAGGGACAGTGCCCAGGCTTAGAGTTCAGGCCCCACGACTGAGAAAAAAAGAAAAATACTTCCCCCTAAAATAAAACAAATAATGACATTTAAAAAAAAAAATGAGGTAGGTCAGATTGAGGTTTCTTAAAATGTGGATGAAGGATGAAGGGAATCAAAAGCTGGGTCTTTATTGTGGCCCAGGAGTGCTAGAGAAGACAGGAGAGGGAGGGAGGGGAAATGCTCAGCTGATCTTCATCTTGGTTTTTTTCTGTTTGCCCAGTTGCTATTTAATTGCTTCCTGCTTTTCTATCAACAGATCAAAGTAGTGAAATTCTCCTACATGTGGACCATCAATAACTTTAGCTTTTGCCGCGAGGAAATGGGTGAAGTCATTAAAAGTTCAACTTTTTCATCAGGAGCCAATGATAAACTGAAATGGTAAGGAAGAATACCTTTAGCTGTAAAAATTTATAAGTTGCCTGGTTTGCATTGTTTGTTTTGATACCAGTCCTGGGGCTTGAGCTCAGGTCTTGACCATTGTTCCTGAACTTTTTTTGCTCTAGGCTAGCATTCTACCACGTTAGCCAGATTTCTACTTCTGGCTTTTTTTTTTTTTTTTTTTTTTTGAGGGGGTGTAGTTTATTGGAGATAAGAGTTTCACAGACTTTCCTGTCTTGGCTATGGATTCTCATATCTCAGCTTCCTGAGTACCTAGGATTATAGGCATAAGTCACAGGCCCCCAGAATAAATTGTTTCATGACACACTGACTACAATGTAAATTCCCTGAAGTGAGAGAGTTTGTCTTGTTCTTACTATATCCCCAGTGCCTAGAATAGCATGTGGCACACAATAGATGCTCACTAAAAGCTTGTTGAATTAATTCAGTGCTTTTATGAAAAGAGTTTAGCAAACTCAAGCTACAGAATAAATGAAAAAAGAGAGTCAGATGGCACTAGCTCACACCTGTAATCCTAGCTACTCCAGAGGCTGAGATCTGAGGACCGTGGTTCGAAGCTAGCCCAGGCAGAAAAGTCCCCATGAGATTCTTACCTTCAAATAACCATTCAAAAATCAGAAGTGGTGCTGTGATTCAAGTGGTAGAGCACTAGCCTTGAGCACAAAGAGGCTTAGGGATAGCTCCCAGGCCCTGAGTTCAAGCCCCATGACAAACCAAAAAGAAAAAAAAGAAAAGAGGGTTAGTTTTAGAAATGATATCCATATATCTGCTCAGCACACTAACAAGTATCCTTTTATCTAAAAGGGAGTGATAAAGGGCTAGTTGTGGCTCACTGACAGAGCATTTGCCTAGCAAGAGTGAGGCCCTGGTTTGATGCTCACTCAGATCCATCGATAGAAGGAAAGATATACTGACTCAGCTTTAGCCAACCAAAAGCAGTCTGTGAAAAAGGTCTGACAATCAGATTTTCTGTTTGTCATTCTCTCCTGCCCCGCCCAAGAAACCTAGATTTTAACATAAACCTTAACTTCTAAATTGCCTTCTATATAGGGAATTTATCTTTGTAACTGGACTTACTAGATGTAGGATGGATTTTGTCCAGCAGGGACATGATCAGATTCTCTCCCTTGCCCACTGTCTGTGCTGTTGGACAGCTCAGGTCTAGCTTTCCTATGCTTAAAGGATGGCTAGCAGTAGCCTGGACATAACCCAGTACATGCCAGTGAGTCTGAGCTTTTGCTGAACTGACTGCATAGCCAAGAATATGTCATACATACACTGAAGGTTTAGCTCTAGTAATATGGAGAAGGCTTCCTGGGAATGGAGTTTGTCTAAACCATTCATCTTGAGGAACAGGAGCAGGCAATTAAGGATACAACCATAGATCCACTGCAAAAGCCCAAATAAATCTTATCACCAGTTTTAACCTCTGATAACTTACTGAAGAATTTATTCATTTATTTGATATTTGTCAACTATATACATTAAGCAGTGTAACACTAGATGTGGAGAGAAGTGTTTATTCTTAGGTATTGTCTTTAGGTCCACATCTTTAGCATATTACATGTTGATAAATGTGACATCTGCACTCCCTAGAGAGGTACTGGGTTAGGCCACCTGTTTGAGAGAGGTGCCGTAATACTGGCAAGGCCTATGGATACATATGGCCTGTGTATTCTATGTGACAGAAGCAGTATCTGAACCACATGCAATTCAGCTCATGACATTTACAACTTAAACTCAATTGAACCTATTAAATTCTGTCTGAATTTTTGTTTTGATTCACCCAATAGTTAAAGATGGGCATCTCTATTTAGAAGCTATCTGAAACATTGTTCTGTATAACAGAGGTTTTACTTTTGTCTTCTCCATAGTGCTTCTGTTATTTTAATCTTAACACATTATTGCCAGATTACCAGTATGTCGTAAAAGATTATATGTTATGTACATATTTCTCCAGAATACTTATTCTCTCCTACAGTAGTATTAAAGGACTCATTGACTTTTTTTTTATAGTCTCTCCATAGTTCTAACAAAATTAAGGGCAAGCTTTCCAAAGATTAGATTAAAACAAGACTAACTGAATTTAAAAATATTTTAGAGGAAAAAAGTGAATGACTTGGGAGATTATAAGTGAAAAGGAAGAGAGAAAAAGGATATATTGTCAGATTCTAGACTGCTCCCTTGTTTTTGTTTACTACTTAAAAGGCCACCCACATTGCTGTAGAGGAATGATTCCCCAGTAGTTATTCTGGTAAAGGGTAATTTCCTTGTATGTGGCCTGGATTTTTAGACAACTTCTGTTGATTATCATATTCCAGTTTCATACTGTTACTTCACTGCCTTATCAGGCTACTCTCTTTTTTCTTTTCCCCTTTACTCTTGTTTACATTTTTTTCTTCTCCCTTTTGGTCAGGTGTTTGCGAGTAAACCCAAAAGGGCTAGATGAAGAAAGTAAAGATTACCTGTCACTTTACCTATTATTGGTCAGTTGTCCAAAGAGTGAAGTTCGAGCAAAATTCAAATTCTCCATCCTGAATGCTAAGGGAGAAGAAACCAAAGCTATGGGTAAATGTTCTTTCTGTTTGACTATACTTTCACACACATGCATTAATGAATCGTGAATTTGACCTGATTTTTTAGTAACTATAAACATAACTTTTTTCTTTCAATCCCAGAGAGTCAGCGAGCTTATAGGTTCGTGCAAGGCAAAGACTGGGGATTCAAAAAATTCATCCGTAGAGATTTTCTCTTGGATGAAGCCAATGGACTTCTCCCTGATGACAAGCTTACCCTCTTCTGTGAGGTGAGTCCCTTCACCCTACTCTGAGACTGACAATTCCCAGACGTGATGGTATTGGTAGACTTAATTGTATTGTACTAGGGATGTGGAATAAGAAAAATCCCCAAGTGGAGTGTGCTGTACAGATACTATTTATATGGCTTCTTGAACTGCCTCATGATTTCAAGGTTATTGGGCATGTCAGCTTCCCACTTGTTATTGTTCACAAAATAAAGATTGTGCGTTGTCTTAGTATCTATCAGTTCTGAGTTGCTTGGATCAGGTTTCTAGCATTTTTGGCTGGGTCCTTTCAAATACTATTTGGAAGGACTGTCACTTCAAGCTGCAGAGTGACCAGCAGCTATTCCTTCTTGAGTGGAAGTCCAGGTATGTTTGACAATGGATCAGATCACTTTCCTTTTCTGCCCTTTAACACAATGAATCCCATTAGGAGTTGAGTTGTGATTTGTCTTGCTGGAGTATTATGAAATAGGAGAGTGGAAAACACTTTTTCTAGGCAAAATCTGTGTAAAACTTCTAACTCAGAGTTCGCTGGGAGAGTTAGCTATAGTCAGGTAGAAAGGTCTGTTTCTTACCAAGGGCTGTAGAGCCTTCCCAGCTTTACAGGAAAAACCTAGAAGTAAAATTTCCAGACCAAGATGCAATTGGAAAGCATTGAGTCATTTCATGTTGTTTTCCATATATTTAGAAATATTCTCTTAAACTCACATTGTAATAAATGAATAAAACCCCTAGTCAGCTGGGGCATTAGTGACACTATATACCATATGGCCAGGGAACCACTCCATGAGCAGCATACTTGATGAGGTTACCACTGCACTTTCATGGGGAGAGTGCAGGCAGGTTTCCCAACTGCCAGATTGTTCTGTCAAATAATAGGCTCACACTGTGAGTTAATGACAGTTCCAAACACATATCACCACTGGTGTAGCAGGGGTGGTAGTCCCTGAGGAATCTGTCCTTTTGCAAAAGAAACCTGGCCAGCACTAGCATTCTTCTGTATTTTAACAGAATAGTTGCTAATTATTAGAAAACTTATTCAGGCATATACACTGAATAAATATGGTTTGCATAATAGCTATTCCCTCTCCATTTTAATTGCTAACTAAAAAAACAAACTACTGGACTATTATCTATATACACATATAAAATGTGGCAGTTTTTTTTAATGTCTGATGAACTTGACATTTGAATGAAAGTTCTACTAGTCACAGATGATACTCAGTTGGCTGACTGAAGAGAACAATTAAATGGTTTTTGTGAAGTTATGTGTTATATAAATAGCATTAGTTTTAGCCTTCATCTATCTTAGAGACTTGCATTTTTAACAAATCAAAACTTTAAAATAGTAGAAAGTTCTAATTTTGTCAGAAATAAAAGCCAATCTTCAACCTTCTCTGAAGATAGCTTCTTTGAATATTGCATCTGGTGTTTTAGGCAGAGCCATAACCTTTATTGTAGCATCTCCAAGCCCATAGTGGATTGCTGTTTTTCTCCTGTGTGTCCTTGTCTTTCTTAGTCCACTCCAGCTGCTCCAACCCCTGTATTGACAGTCTTGATTTTGGAAACTAGTTAGCCTGCCCTCACTTGGCAATCTTTTATCCTGTGGTTAAGTCTGAGGCTGAGTTCCAGCACTCTATCTGCACTTCCCCACACGAAATTCTCTTTGGAGAAATCCTGTGGTTAAGTTTAGATTTGCCTTACTGACTTAGAAGGGAAGTGAGATGACACGTTGGAAACGAGGAGATGTTGAACAGGGAAACGTCTGCTGGGTTCTGCTGATGCCATCGGTTTCTTACCATCAAACCAGGTGTGCCATCTGTTCCTCTCACACTTCTCGGTTGGGCACAGGTGCTGAGTGTTGCTTCTCATACTTGGGATTGTGCCTAGTGAGACTCATTTCTGTTCCAAGACTCTCTGTGGACTTAGTAGCATTCAGCATTGCAAGACGTTTGCGCGGGGGTGTGTATTGGATGTGTGGGTTTAAGAACTGTCTACAGCTCATCTAAGTTCTTAGCACTTTTCATAGCTAGACCATTTTTGATGCAACTTCCATCCTTTTGACCTGTTGTTTCTCCTCTACAATGAAATATTTATAAACAAGCTTATTTTAATTTATGCTAGTTTTTGTTATTTAGAGGCCTTTATGAAAGTGATGTTCACATGGAAATTAGGTTATGAGGTCCCACTGTTCTCCCTACATCCGTAGGTGGCCTAGGCACTTTGTGTGCTGTCCTGATGCATTAAGTACGGTATTTTCCAGGACTTTTTGGTATTCCCAGAGGCCACAAGAGGAATCCTAAGGTGAAAGATGGAGAATCACATATGTGTTTCTTTTGGCCTTTATTTCAGTGGTATTACTGTTATTGAGTGTTAAAGGAAATTAGATTGTAAACTGAAAATGCCAAATGGACGCTCTTTATAATATGCCACTCTGGCTTCATTTTGAGTTCTCAGTGATATTTTTGTCTATTAGGAAATGTAGCAATTCTTTCATGTTGATTTTGCTTAATTAACTTTTTTGGAAGCTTTTTCAAAGCTTCTGAATTGTCTCTTATCACAATCCTGTAAGCAAGGTTAGTTGTCTTCCTTCATTTTATGTTACAGGGAGAGAAGCAGTGCCTCAAGAGGTCAGGTAATTTTTCCTAACATTGTGCAGCAGATTAATGTCAGGGCCATGTCAGCCCTCCATTTCCCATCTCTACACTTCTGCGGTACACTTAGTGGACCCAAATGCCATTCACCCAAGAAAACAAGGGCTCTCAAGTTTTCTTAGAAAGTATTGACTTTAAAAATGGAAGAGAGAGACCTGAAAACATGTTTAAATTATACTTTTAATTTTCTTCTTAATAATTTGGACCACAGAAAATATTTAGGAAAACTCTATTAACCCTTTCTCCAGTTATTTATATTTAACAAGTAACAGCAATAAAGATACCTTTATTTTCCCCTCATTGTATATGCCTTTGACAGCTGTAAAAGATTCTTGTGTCTCTTTGTAATGGTACAGTTAAAGATGAAATAGGAAATGCCATGTAAAACACGAAATATAAAATATCTAGACATATGTTTACTTCCCTTCCATTCTCAAACATAGTCTGTCCCTACATAGCCTGAAATGGTTTTTGCCAATTTTTTTTTTTTTTTTTTTTTTTTTGGGTCTGGTCGTGGGGCCTGAACTCTGGGCCTGGGCGCTGTCCCTCAGCTCTTCAGCTCAAGGCTAGCACACTACCACTTGAGCCACAGTGCCACTTCCGGCTTTTTTTTTCTGCTTATGTGGTGCTGAAGAATCGAACCCAGGGCCTTATGCATGCAAGGCAAGCGCTCTACCACTGAGCCACCTTCCCAGCCCTTGCCAATTTTTATAAATGAGTCTATTGATGTTTTGTTTTCACTAATGAATTATTTGTATATATTAGTTGTACTGTTTGAAAGTGCCAATATTTGATTGTTTTGTCCTATAAAAATGTTGATTTAGCTGGGCGCTTGGTGGCTCGTGTCTGTAATCCTAGGTAATCCTAGCTACTCAGGAGATTGAGATCTGAGGATCACGGTTCAAAACCAGCCTGGGCAGGAAGGTTCATAAGACTCTTATCTCCAGAAAATTGGAAATGGTGCTGTGGCTTAAGTGGTAGAGTATTTGCCTTGAGCTGAAGAGCTCAGGGATAGCACACAGGCCCAGAGTTCAAGACCCACAACTGACCCCCCCCCCAAAAAAAAATGTTGATTTAATGTATAACATTATCATAGGTTATAACATGAAAATGTAGTCAGCCCACCCCCCAAACCAAGATCATCAGTGACTAGGAATTAAGTCGCTCCTCCTGTATCCTGAGTATAATTATCAGAACTAACCTGTATTTGCTACTCCTCCATTCTCTACTCAGAGATGAGAAACGGCTATTTTGTTAACATCTCCTGGTTTATTACTTCTGTGTCTGATCAATTATTTAGATTTGCTTGCTTTTGAGTTTTTTAAAAACTATGTCAGACTATATGTTCTCAGCTAGGATTTGCTTTTTTCACATCATGTATCTAATATTTGTATTTTGCATGTGACCATAGCTCATTTTTAGTGCAGTATAATGTTTTGTGTGAATGTACAATTTATTTTTTCCTTCTCGCTGACCGACATTTATGTTGTTGCTAGTGTTTTGCTATGAGTAATACTGTTGCTACTATAAACAATTGGTATGTACTGCCTATTTAATTTTTTTATTGTTTTAGTGTATTTTCATGGATTTTTACTTTGACTTTTTTATAGATGGAATGTACCAGAATTGGCACAACCCTTAGTCTTTTATGAAATATCTTTTTTAAGAAAAGAAATTGATTTTAAAAGTGAGACCCTTTTACAACTTGAAACTTAGGGGATTATACAGTCTTCCTGAGACATTTTCCTGCATTCATTTATAAGACGACATAAATGTCACAGTCACGTCATCTTCACAGCTGCAGTTCTCAATGAGTCTCCATAGTCAACTTTATAGGCATTAAAAAAATATCTTTAGTTTTTCTCAAAATGGTCTCATTTTTAGCATTATCATTTACAGAGGAAAACAATCCCTCTCTAAGCTAAAAGTTTGGGCTCTAAAGACTCATTTGTGAATGCCATTTAAAATTTATTTTTAATTAAGCGTATTTAATGTTGGTAAGAGGTGCCAGACATTCAGAGCTCTGGAGACTCTAGGCATCCATATATCTACAGAACAAGCCTGGTGCAGACAGTAAAGGAACATTCTCTTTCCTGCTATGTTCCTGTCTGTGTCCAGAGAGAAGAATTGCCCCAGTGAGAGGTGTCATAGTCTTTGTGCCCACTCATTACCAAATATGTATCTAACCAGCAGAAGGTACACCAGTAACCATAGTTTATGCAAAATTCAGCTTAGCTTTTGCCAATTCATTTTACCCAGACTACTAAATTGCCATCAAGTGTTAATGACTTTGGGCTCCTGTCAACCTGGTTTAATTCAAGCTAGGAACACAGTGCCAAAAGTGTTCTCCATTCCCTTCATTGGCCATCCCCAGAGATTTCTGCCTTTCCCAATGAAGAAGTTGGATTTAATTAGTCTTTTCCTTTTCCATTAAAAAAAATCAGAATTTAGAGTTGTATCTAAGAGTAGATACTTTTGACATTAATGCTAAATCAAAGAAGTATTAATATGAGAAAATGCCTGAACCAAATTAGAAAGCTTACAGAAGACAAGAGAAAATTGCTGTGGAGTGGTTTGTTCCTAGGCTATTAAAAAGTGTTATAATCTGCCTCTGATAAATGTGCTACTAATGCTAAACACATTCATACTTGATTAACGTGGCTGCTTCACTACTCAAGACCATAACAGCTACTTTTAAACAAATAAGTAAGTTTCTTGACCTGATAGTAACACAGAAGGAACTATAGCTCCTCTAGATTGGGCGCCAACTTTGCCTCTGGGCATGTGACTGCAGCTAAAAGATGACTTGCATCTTGAAGGTCAAAAGAAATCTGGGTCATCACAGATGTTCCTAAATGTCTCATCTGACTCTTCGGAAGAATGGGGAGTTAATTCTCAAGGCTTGTGAATTCTGCATGGATTTAACTTTTCTTACCTAATATGTTGTAGGAGATGAGCATGGCAATGGTAGTTAGGCAGATGATTGCTCTAAGGGGTCTTAGCATTCATTTGCTCATGGACATTTATTTTAGAAAGTTATGTGATTTATAAATCCTTGTAGTTAGTACCTTAACAACAAATTTATCTGAGTCTCACAGACCCATCTAGAAGTTAGTTTGGTTTATATTAAGCAGAGCAATTTATTCTACTGGTTAAAACAGGCTGCTGAACCACAGTGGAAAGAAAATGCCATTGACATTCTGTTTCAAAGCTGTAGGTGCATGTGTGGCTGCAGCCAGCCATCTCAAATGTCACTGTCACAGTTAACTGAGTACAGGTATACCAATTGTGGTGTTATATCCACTCAGTTATTCGTGCCCGGAAGATCTTCCATGCTCAGCCCTTACTTGTATACTGGTCAGTAATGTTATGCTCATTAAGCTGACACTTTAAGGAAGTGCCAGTTCGCTTACCTGGCTGTGCTTTATTTACATATTACAAACCCAACTAAAATGAAGTGAAGTGCTTTTATGCTTGAGAGAACCCTCCAGAGTTCAAGTGGTAGTTTATATAGGCATTCTTTATATTTAGCCTTTTGTTTAAAGCAGGAGAAGATGAACACATGAGGTTGTTTTGTTGTTGTTGTTGTTGTTGTTGTTTTGTTTTTGGGTCCGGTCATGGGGCCTGAACTCTGGGCCTGGGCGCTGTCCCTCAGCTCTTCAGCTCAAGGCTAGCGCTCTACCACTTAAGCCATAGTGCCACTTCTGGCTTTTTTCTTTTTCTGCTTATGTGGTGCTGAGGAATCGTGAACCCAGGGCCTCATGCATGCAAGGCAAGCATTCTACCACTGAGCCACCTTCCCAGCCCGTGAGGTTTAACGATTGTCTTGTCAGTTTCCCCCTGTTGGCTCTACCCAGGTTTATGGTACAGGGAGGTAGAGCTTATTAGAAATTGGAGAAATTGCTCTGTTGGGCTCTTACCATTGTCCTGAAGTAGTATAAAATAACTGTGGTCCTGATTAATAGGAAATTACTTGATTCAGGATAAAGCCTTGATTGTGGAGCTGGCTTTGAGAGAATACGACTGGGCTGGGAAGGGTTCAAATTCCTCAGCACCACATAAGCAGAAAAAGAAAAAAGCCGGAAGTGGCACTGTGGCTCAAGTGGTAGAGCGCTAGACTTGAGCTGAAGAGCTGAGGGACAGCGCCCAGGCCCAGAGTTCAGGCCCCACAACCGGACCCCCCCAAAAAAAAGAAAAAGAAAAAGAGAGAATACGACTAACACTGGTGTGTGACTGTTCTATAGCATTAAGGCAAAAGTCACCTCCCCACTTGCTGGTTAAAAAAAAGCTTTGGATGATGTCTCCTTATATTTCACAGGTTAGTGTGGTACAAGATTCCGTCAATATTTCTGGCCAGAATACCATGAACATGGTGAAGGTTCCTGAGTGCCGGTTGGCAGATGAGTTAGGAGGGCTGTGGGAGAATTCCCGGTTCACAGACTGCTGCTTGTGTGTTGCTGGCCAGGAATTTCAGGCTCACAAAGCTATCTTAGCAGGTTGGTATTTAATTGTGCGTCACTTTATAGTTTTGGGGTTTTTTTGTTTTGGTTTTTTTGGTTTTTTTGTCGGTTGTGAGGCTTGAACTCTGGGCCTGGGAGCTGTCCCTTGGCTCTTCAGCTCAAGGCTAGCGCTCTACCATTGAGCCACAGCACCACTTCCAGCTCACTTTATAGTTTTGGTGAAATAAGGGAAAATGATAGATTCATAATAACCTTTTAAACTCTATACCTAAATATATTTTCATGTTATGAAGGCATTAGTTCTCATAACCAAAAAGGGGTTCTCCATTAAAAGGGTAGAGTGGCTAGGTGCCAGTGGCTCACGCCTCTAATTTTAGGCATTCAGGAGGCTGAGATCTCAGAATCACAGTTGGAAGTCAGTCTGGGCAGTAAAGTCCATGAGACTCTTTAATCCCATTAACCACCAAAAACCCAGAAGTGGAGTATGGCTCAAGTAGTAAAGTACTAGCCTTGAGCACTCAGAAACAGCACCCAGGCCCAGAATGCAAGCCCCGGGATACACACACACACACACACACACACACACACACACACACACACACACACACACACACACACACACACACACACACACACACACACACACACACACACACACACACACACACACACACACACACACACACACACACACACACACACACACACACACACACACACACACACACACACACACACACACACACACACACACACACACTGTGGCTTTTCCTTATATACTGGACTTGGGCCAATGTCTTCAATGTGTGGATGATGGTGGGCAAAGGTATTGAATGCTCTTGCACCCGGGGAGTAGCTGTCAGAACATTTGTTAAGAATGAGTATCTGAAAAAAAAAGAATGGGTATCAGCTGCCAGGCAGGGTCTTAGGAGGCAATTGAGAGTATTCTTGCCTGCAAGCTAAATAACCTTTAGCTGAATGGGTCCCCAGCCTTAAGCAGTCAGCTTTCTCTTCAGTATAAACACATTAGGAGGACCAGACTGTAGCCATGGACAAGGAAGATCAGGTCCTGCTCTAATAGGCCCTTGGATTTTAAGCCCAGAAAGACTGACCCAGAGGTAGAACTGCCCAGAGGACTGACTTCACCTCACAGGAAAGGAGAGCAGACAGCCACACACTGCTCTGTAGAGCATAAAACCTATGAAGAGATTATATGAACCTCCAAGCAACATACTTCTTCCTAAGACCTCAGCTTCATCATGCTGACTTACATACCTATTCTGGGCATGGTCGTGCGTACTTGTAATCCCAGCACAGGGGAGGCTGAGCAACAAGAAATATTTTAGATTCTCCTTTAGTCTCCTCTAATTCCTAAAAGATATCATTGCCAACTTCTCCAAGAGAACATTGGGGCCTTTTGTAGGAAGGCCTTCATCTTACCTGTGTTCTCAGTAGATATCTTCTCCATGTTCAGAGCAGTCTGTTTTTCATTTCTCTTCTCTGTATCCCATTTTGTCCTCCCAGAAATCTTACTCTACCAGTTATTCTCTCCCCCTCTTTCTTCCCCTCTCCCTTCCTTCTCTCTCTCCATTTCCTCCCAGAGCTAAATTTCTTGAGTAAGCACATTCACTCTCTACTTCTTTTCCTCCCACTTATCCTCAGCTCACCTTCATGCTAGGAAAGCAATTTGCCAAGGTTACATGCATGACCTGCTAGTTCTAAATTTGAGAGACTTCAGTTCATATATTACTTTACTCCTGTCTCCAGTTTTCTTCTGGATCATTGGCTACCTCTAACGTGTGGCCTCTCTCCCTCTTCCTCACTCATCCCTTTGAACATTCATTTTGGTCAGCCCTCTAAAGGTTTGCTTCAGTTCTATTTTCATATTTATTTTCCCTGGGGATTCTGTGTACTCCAATCATGTCGGCTACTGTTTATGCCTGGTGACCCTCTGTTGTGGGCCCTTCCCTATTTATAAAAAAGCACCAGTGCTTCAGTGCCTTATAGTTATCCTGTGGTCTGTAATTTTTCTGATATAAGGACAGTGAGAATAACCCTTTTGGTATAGATTAAAATATTGAGGCTTAGGCAGTTAAGTGATTTGCCACGAACAAAAAAGTTATAAAATGACAGAACTAAAATTAATCCTTTCTGATATAAACTATAGGCTAAAAGTTCCAGTTCCCGCCTGCTAGGTCAAAACCCTCCTACATGTTCCATCTGTTCCTCCACTGTTTGGTAATGGTTGCTGGTCTCAACCTTGGCCAAGACCTCTGATTTAATTAACAACATGTAAAAACTTGAGTTCTTAGTCATTTTATTACTGTTTATGGCTAAAATTAAGTTTACTTCTTTTTCATGGTATTTATTAGACTAGAATATGCATAGATTAGAACACTTTCCCAACCATTTCAGTCTTCCTACCCCTAAGAACAAAGACTAAATTCTCCCTAATAAGAAAAGTACTAAGGAAGATGATTTTATCAGGTAGAGTGAACTTTGAAGGGCCATAAATTATTGTATTATCTAAGGCCTTTTCCAACTCTAGAGTGATAACATCTCCATTAAGAATGTATAACTTTGAGGGGCTGGGAAGGTGGCTCAGTGATAGAGCGGTTGCCTTGCATGCATGAGGCCCTGGGTTCGATTCCTCAGTACCACATAAGCAAAAAGAAAAAAGCCAGAAGTGGCGCTGTGGCTCAAGTGGTAGAGCGCTAGCCTTCAGCTGAAGAGCTGAGGGACAGCGCCCAGACCCAGAGTTCAGGCTCCACAACCGGACCCAAAAAAAAAAAAAAGAATGTATAACTTTGGCCCTGGGTTCAATTCCTCAGCACCACAGAAGCAGAAAAGGCCAGAAGTGGTGCTGTGGCTCAAGTGATAGAGCACTAGCCTTGAGCTGAAGAGCTGAGGGACAGCGCCCAGTCCCACGACTGACAAAAAAAAAAAAGTGTAACTTATAAGAATAGACAATTCACTATAAATGCCTATCAATCATTGTCATTGGCTAGTATGTGCTGTCAATTTCAGTTCTTTTTGTTTTGTTTTTATTCTCTCTAGTCTTGGGGCTTGAATTTCAGGCTCCGGACACTGTCCCTGAGCTTCTTTTGCTCAAGGTTAGCACTCTACCACTTGAACCACAGTGCCGCTTTTGGCTTTTTCTGTTTATGTGGTACTTAGGAAGTAAACCCAGGGCTTCATGCATGCTAGGCAAGCACTCTACCACTAAGCTACATTCCCAGCCCTCAATCTCAGTTCTTGACCTTCTTGCTCTGTTGCCATCTCTGGATGTGGTTTTCCTAGAGTAAAGTTGGTATCATTGTTTCAGCCAAAAATGCAGGTGTTAGGTTATCTACACCAAAGGAAAATGTACTCCTGGTGACCCTCTAAGACATATATACTGCTGTGGGCCCTTCTCTATTTATTTTTGGGGGCGATGTGGGGGTGGTCAATCATGGGGCTTGAACTCAGGGCCTGGGTGCTGTCTCTGAGCTCTGTTGCTCAAGGCTAGCATTCTACCAACTTAAGCTACAGTACCACGTGGTTAATTGGAGATAAGAGTCTCATGGACTTTCTTACCTGTGCTGGCTTTGAACTATGACCTTAGATCTCAGCTTCCTGAGTAGCTAGGATTATAGGCATAAGCCACTGATGTCTTGGGCTTACTTGGAATTTAAAATTGCTTGGAATGGGAGCAATAAGTGGTTTGGAATCTGGAGGCATGGCTTAGTGCCCCCCCTAGCAAGCACAAGGTTTTGCTTGAGTTCAAACCTTAGTACTGCCCTTCCCCACACACAGAAAAAGAAAAAATATTGTATAATTATTTACTCATTGGTATATATGAAAGAAAATTCTGTAATTCCAGTGTGACTTGAAACCCTTTCCTCAATGAGATGGGAGAAGGAAGGAAAATGATCTATTCACGGTGATAGAGGATAACAAAGATATTACATGTGAAAATCTAACCTGTTTATTACCCTTTCACTTTGTAGCTCGTTCTCCAGTTTTTAGTGCCATGTTTGAACATGAAATGGAGGAGAGCAAAAAGGTATGTAACAACAGAAAGGATACGTGTCTTTAGCCAGGTGATTAGAATCAGATCATTTCCCAGTTTGGTAGCAGATTTATTTTCCTAATTATTTTTTTTCTTACTGTGTTATTAAAATGGAGTACAATTCCCTGAATAGATACCTTCTGAAAGCAGAGAAAGAGGTACCAGTGTGGAAGTATTCCAGGGAAAGTGGACTCACTTTATCCCCCAGGAGATCCTCTAAACAGTTGCCAGTGAGGGTATTAGATACGTGTTTCTGCTTAGAAAGTTCAGAAAAATAAAAAATTACAGATATAGTTGTTTTGCTCTTATATTTGAGAAAGCAAACAGGCTGAATAGGATGAGAAGGGTATAATATCAAGTAGGGTAAGGAGACATTTTCTATTCATTTAAGTGATTTTAAGTGATAAAAAGCTTCTCTCTTCACCAGAGCTTAAAATCATGAACATAGTTAGGATTTTGTTCTGTTGGAAGGTTTTCTCATTTTCAGTTTTTCTGGCATAGAATCGGGTTGAAATCAACGATGTGGAGCCTGAAGTTTTTAAGGAAATGATGTGCTTCATTTACACGGGAAAGGCTCCAAACCTTGACAAAATGGCTGACGATTTGCTGGCAGCTGCTGACAAGGTAAGATAAGAATAGGAAATTAATTGTAGGTCCAGGTGTTATTGTGACTACTTCAATTCTGAAAATGGACTTATCTGTTTCATTGTGGGTAAAACAAGCATACATATATCTTAGTATGGTCTAGACAAACTTATTTATACATGTCATTCCGACACAATTAATAGTAACCTTTTTGTTCTCAAATGTGTTCTTCTATGAATGGTAAACTGTGGGGTCACTCCTAATCATGGAAAAGAAAGATGGGGTTGGTGTTCACCTCTCTTCTTGTCCCAATTCAAATTAAACCACAGTAAGAGAAAAGATTCAAGTAACACTAACATTTGGATTGTGCTTTATAATTTTCCATCTTTTAAAAATTTTTGTTATAACAGAATACATTGTATTGTGGTTAGCATTTTCAGCTCTGCTAAGTAGTTACTGAAAGATATACTAGCTCTTCAAAATTATAGAACAATCAATGGCTCTTTGAAAGGAAGAAGATACTGAATTTATCTAAGTCAAAGAATTGCCATTTTACTGCAGAATTTCTCAGACATGAAGCATGAGGTACACTGGGAGTTTTCCAAAAGGGAATATGATGGACAGCATCTACAGTTTAGTTAACCTTGAGTTCCTTCTCAAGAATCACTTCTGAGGATTAGTGGACCCAAAACACATATTGGGAAACTGACTTTGATTGTATAGACAAATTAGATGGAGTCCAGAGACCTGCTTGTCCAGGCCTTGGGCCTATGAAAACATCCCAGAGGCTCACTGTAGAGAAGCTTTCTTGTGTAAGAACAGGAGTGATGGGTGTGAAGATGTTAAAAAGGACTTAACTTGCAATAGTAGACCTCATGGGAAAAGATTGTCTGCTGGAATGCTAGCTTTTCTTGTCTTGGTGCTCCTACATCAT
The DNA here is from genome assembly GCF_019054845.1 of Dipodomys spectabilis. Lineage (NCBI taxonomy): Eukaryota > Metazoa > Chordata > Mammalia > Rodentia > Heteromyidae > Dipodomys > Dipodomys spectabilis. The sequence continues at coordinate 15,948,263 of NW_024870695.1, read as the reverse complement.
CTGGAAGGAGAGTATTCGTGGTGGGAGGGGGCGGGTGGGTGGGACTGGTTATGGTCTCCTTCCACTTCTCTTTGCATCTGTGGGCACAGAAAGGTGCCTGGATTTACAGTGGAGGTTTTACCTTACTGATCAGCGTTTTGGAATGTGCCTAGAGGATGAGATACATAGATCCTATCAGTAAAGCTGATGAAGATGGGAATAATGATTGTATCCTTCTACTCTAAGCTTACCGATCAGTAGAAACTTGGTTTCAGTAAGACATGGGTGCCCATGGCTCACACCTGTAATCCTAGTTACTCAGGAGGCTGAGATCTAAGTATAGAAGTTCAAAGCCAGCCCAGGCAGAAAAGTCCGTGAGACTCTTTCTCCAAGTAACTAACAGAAAACTGGAAGTGGTGCTGTTCAAGCCCAGGACTCTCCCCTCCCCCCCCCCCCAAAATGAAAGCAAACATTTGCTGCAAACTCTGGAGAATAGAAGCTAGAGCATAGTTTAGGTGATTCTGCCTGAACTGCTGTGGATTTCAGTGAGTAGTCACTTGTTCTTGTCTACATCAGGTATTTAGTTCCTCATCTTCTAGATCTTGGAAGGACTAGTAGTACCTCAAGGCCCACCTTTTTTTTTTTTTTTTCTTTTTTGGAGAGAGAGAGAGAGAGAGAGAGAGAGAGAGAGAGAGAGAGAGAGTGTGTGTGTGTGTGTGTGTGTGTGTATACACATGCATTGATGCTGGTCCTGGGGCTTGAATTCAGTGCTTAGGCACTGTCCCTGAGCTTACTTTTTTTTTTTTTTTTTTTTTTTGGGGGGGGGGGGAGAGTGTGTGAGGGAGAGAGAGAGAGAGAGAGTGTGTGTGTGTGTGTGTGTGTGTGTGTGTGTGTGTGTGTATGCATTCATGCTGGTCCTGGGGCTTGAATTCAGTGCTTGGGCACTGTCCCTGAGCTTTTGTGCTGAAGGCTTAGCTCTCTACCATTTAAGCTATGGCTCTATTTCCAGCTTTTTTATCTCCAATTAATGGAGATAAAAGTCTCAGGGAGGGGCTGGGAAGGTGGCTCAGTGATAGAGCGCTTGCCTTGCCCTGGGTTCGATTCCTCAGCACTACATAAGCAAAAAGAAAAAAGCCGGAAGTGGCGCTGTGGCTCAAGTAGTAGAGCACTAGCCTTGAGCTGAAGAGCTGAGGGACAGTGCCCAGGCCCAGAGTTCAGGCCCCACGACTGGGAGCCCCCCCCCCCCCCAAAAAAAAGTCTCGGGATGGGCTGGGAAGGTAGTGGTAGAGTGTTTGCCTCGCATGCTTGAGGCCCTGGGTTTGATTCCTCAGTACCACATAAACAGAAAAAACCGGAAGTGGCACTGTGGCTCAAGTGGTAGAGTGCTAGCAAAAGCATCTCAGGGACAGTACTCAGGCCCTGAGTTCAAGCCCCAGGACTGGCAAAAAAAAAGTCTCAGGGGCTTTCCTGTCTGGTGTTGGCTTTGAACCATGATCCTCAAATCTCAGCCTCCTAAGTATTTAGTGTATTACAGATGTGAGCACTAGTACCCAACTAAGGCCTACTTTTTAGACAGAAATACTAAGGCCTAAATTTGTACATCTTTAGGGCTGAAGTTAAACTTCTTGTCCCTAAGGTTTTATTACTGCTTTTTAGCCAGAGACCATAAAGACCGTACAGTAATTCTATACACAGAGTGTGAAGATGTTAACCTAAATTTTTTTCATTCTAAGGATAATATTTTCAATACAGTGTGTTTGTTGTCTATTTTTAAGATTAAGCAGTTGAACCATAGCAGTGCTTTAAAATTATGAATGAGTTCCTTTTCGACTTCCATTCAGAGTTTCCCATTAATCTTTGCTCCAAGACTATTTAAAAACATTTTTTACCTTTACTCTTCCCCGTGAATTTTAAAGAAAGCAGAATAAGAAATATTTCATGGAAGGATCTAAACATCAAAATGTACCCAAGAGGCTAAAACAGCTTCTTCTGAGCTTTTCCAGTCTCCTGGGGACATGTGTAATTAGACCAAAAACAAAACAAAACACGTCGCCAGGCCTAGGAGACATAATTTCAATCTCCGGGGTAAGTACTGCCATTAGGCAGGTTTTTCAGAAGCATAATTAAAGGGAAAAAAAATTTTATCCTCTAAGGGACAAGAGTGGCTACTTTTGTCTAATTATGCAGTAGGGATCAGAGCTATTCACAGTAAAAGTCCTTTTAAAAGAATATTAGGATAAGAGAAATAGTATGCGAGTACTGAAAAAAGACTGAACAGTTACTCACTTTTTCTGGTTTTTTTTTTTTTTTTAAGTAAAAACTGCAACCTTATTTCTTGCTTGTCTAGTGTCATTCCTGTTTTTCTTGGGAATCTATTTTCCAGTTACTCAAATATAAAAAAAAATTAAAGTTGCACCAAAACCAATAAAACTCCCTTTTAGCTGCAGGAGCTCACAGGGCTTGCAGACATGCCTCCTCACCCCAAATTCATAACAACAGAAGATGTCCTGATTTGATTGCTATGATTCAGCCTGGAGAGATGTTATGCCATTGAGTTCTGAGGCCCTCAGGATGGGACCTCTAAGAACTGTGGGCAGGCTCAGCAAACTGTTCTCCTGTGAATTGACATTTTAGTGTGTGCTTTTTTTTTTAATTTCGTTACTTTTTCTGTCTTGAATTTCCTTTGTAAGCTCATGTCATATGAGCGAGCAAGTAGTAGAGCTGCATCAGACCCAGTCAACTAGATCAGATAGGCCCAGGTTAACCTAGACATTCCATTTCCAGATAGTATGTGCCTTTTCTTTAGAAAATGGGAGTTTTTAAACTGAAATTGGATCCATGGTCTCTGCTTTATATTTCACCCTTGAGAATGTTAACTTCAACCTCAATAAAACAGGACTTTATTGATCTCTTTCTCTTTAAAAGGAGGCCCTTAGTTCACCCTATTCAGAAACACCTAGCAGTAGAGATGCTGGTGAAAGTCACCACAGGATTCCTTTTCCAGCCTGGTGGGCCATTTGGGATATCTTGCTGGGCTAGTGACAATGCTTAAGTAGAAAGAAAGGCCTGTGCTTCACCCAAGTTGGCTCTAGATAAAAGGATAGCAGAAAGTTTAAATGTAATGCTCCTGTTGGCCTGAAGCATACTTATGCCTCATGTAGGTGGGTGGTGATGATTTAAGAAAGACAGTTGATAGAGTAAACTTTAGGATGTAGCTCTACTATATAATTGCCGTTTTTCACAAATAGATGGACCTTAACTTTAGCTGACTTTAGTTCAAGCTTAATCAACTAACCTTCAAGAGTGTGTTTATGTTTTCTCATTACAATAGTAGCTTTTCATGCCCTGTGCAATGTTGTTTTGGTATCCAGTTATACTGTGCTACAGCCAAAGAAAATCTGTAGCGATCAGCCCAGAATGATAGCTGCTCTGACGACAGCATTGCTTGTGTTTTACAGTATGCCCTGGAGCGTTTGAAGGTCATGTGTGAGGACGCCCTCTGCAGTAACCTCTCTGTGGAGAATGCCGCAGAAATTCTCATCCTGGCTGACCTCCACAGTGCAGATCAGTTGAAAACTCAGGCAGTGGATTTCATCAACTAGTGAGTTGGCATTTTCAAAGTTCCTCTTTCAGAATAATTGGATAAAGAAAGGAGAAAGACTTTGAATTTGTAGGTAAAGCAGGCAAGTAGCTTCATTAACCTTTTGGTAGTAAGGATAGAGTTTTCATCTTTTTCTTCAGCTTGACAGTATGGAAAGTAGTTTTGCTTTCATAGATCAAATCCTAGTTGTGAGTGAAGTGTTTGCTTCCAAATATGATCAGAATTGATGAAAATGGTAATGTAATGTACTGGCCTGAAAAGGCTGTGTGCCCCTAGTGACAGCATTTTTACTTCACTAACTTAATAAAAGACATAGAAGTACTTTTTTTTTTAATGAGTTAGTAAAGTGTATCTGATAGTTTATGCAGGGATAGGGAAAAGAAAGGAAATAATCAGTAACTGAAATTGTTAAATGTTGTTTTGAGAAAGAAACATTACACTATTCCTGTTTCTTCAAGTGAAAGAATTCTGAAATCCTTTGAAGGTACCAAGATGAGTTGTTACTACAGTTCATCTTCTCATTGGTACACATTCTCTTCCCTTGCTGATGTGGATTAAAAGTTGATATAGAAGCAAGCTCTGGGGTAAAACAAATCTGAGACATTCTAGATAGGTAAATGAACAATAAATTAACATAGAAAATGGTTAAAAAAAAACAAACCCAGGAGATTATTTTCTCTAGATCTCGTTGTAAGATTGTTTCTAAGGAGTTATCAATTGAGACAGAAGAGGGAGAAGAGACCACCAAATATGAAGTTCCACTGAGTGCTCACTGTGTACTTGATGCATGCTTGGAACCTGTTAGAACTTTACCATTGAAAGAAGTATGGTGATCCCCTCTGTTCTCAACCCCCTTCCCCACCCCCACCTTTGGTATAGTACCAGGAATTTCGTCCAGGGCATCATGCTTTTGTTAGACAGATGCTCTATCACTTGAATTACACCCACACCTCTTAATTCTTTTTTTTTTTTTTTTTTTTTGTCGTGGAGCCTGAACTCTGGGCTTGGGTGCTGTCCCTCAGCTCTTCAGCTCAAGGCTAGCTCCCTACCACTTGAGCCACAGAGCCACTTAGCTTTTTTCTGCTTATGTGATGCTGAGGAATCGAACCCAGGGCCTCATGCATGTGAGGCAAGCACTCTACCACTGAGCCACTCTACCACCCAGCCCAGCTCTTAATTCTTATTTTTGAGATAAGGTCTCCCAAATTTTGTCCAAATGACTTTAAACTCTTGATGCTTCTGCCTCTGCCTTTGAGTCGCTCATCTTACAGGTATACACTACCACACCAGATTCTTTTCCCTCCTTTTTGACAAATAGACCCCAGCTATGATCTGGTTAAATGACAAAGCTAGGTGGTAGCTCAGAGTTAAAGAAGGAACCCTTGCTCTTTCTCCTTATTAGTATCGTTAGTGAACACGAAGTGCACGGGTGCAATGGCTCAATGTCCCCATTTTGAGAATTAGGACAGCCACAGTCCAATCACCAGTCTTAACAGATTCTTGTGCATATTAAGGTTTCTGGGCACAGCCTTCATTAACGCCCTCTATACCAGACACTGGGAAGCACACTGTCCCGGGTGCTGTCCTATCCATCTTTTGCACATCCCTCAGGTAACCTTCTTTCCATGTTTTTCCTAGTCATGCTTCGGACGTTTTGGAGACCTCTGGGTGGAAGTCAATGGTGGTGTCGCACCCCCACTTGGTGGCTGAAGCATACCGCTCTCTGGCTTCAGCACAGTGCCCTTTCCTGGGGCCCCCACGCAAACGCCTGAAGCAGTCCTAAATCCTGCCAGTTGTGAGACTCCGTTTATTTTCCAGAAGCAGAAGCCACTGCTGCTGCCATTGACCACCAGGTAGACAGGACAGCGCAATCTGGAGCTTTTACTCTGTTGTGGGAAAAGACTGCATCATGGCCCCAGACTTTTAAAACAGCACTAAATAACTTAGGGGAACGGGGGGAGGGACGGGCCCAGGACTGGGGGCTACTCAACCTAATGAAAACCCTGTTGCCGTGTCACCGTGTTCCCTTTGGCCTGGCCAAGTCTGACACTGGGATTCAGTTTAGGCACTGGCCCCAAGCACATCCCAGCGGTGGTACTTCGGAGAAACCTACCTGCATCTGACTGAGCAGAACAAATCGTCAGGTGCCTGGAGCAAAAAGGAAAAAGAAAAAAGAAAGAGGACATTTAGTTTTAAGAGAAGGGAAAAGGAAAGAAGAATTTTTGCAAAATTTTTCAAAAATCAGTTTGTGGATTCCAATAGTATTTATGTTAAAAGAAGCAAATTTTAGTCCTTCCAGTTGTGCTAAAACTTGGATGTTTGTGAACATTCCTCACTATCATACAAGTATGAGAAGACATCTCATTGTTAGCACTTATTGTTTGCAAGAACGGAGTCTATCTTTGTATCCTCTTATGAAAAGTGACAAATGAAAGCAGAAGGGGAAAGGAGGTCATTTGATCTGGAAGATGAGTGTTTTGATGGTAGTAGCTTTTGCAAAAATCTTTATTGGTGTTGAAAACTGGAAAAAATAATTCATCCAGAATTTATACTGTCTTGATAAGAACAATGGTTCTCTGTTTTTAGATATTGTGGAAAATGTTTTTTGGCATTTTTCTCTGATTTTATTTCTCTTCCCTCCCCTCCCTTTTTTCTAAGAAAAAAAAATACAGGCAAAAAAACAAACAAACAAACAAAACTAGGAAACACACAAAAAAGCAAAGAGAAAAGGAAATTTTATTATTAATACTGTGTGAAAAACAAATCCTAGCCCAGATTGCTCAGCTGTTCATACCTGACTTGCCGCCTGCATAGGAGCCAGTCCTGTTCCTTCTGATTAGCTCCTCTTCCTACCGGGGAGAACTTCCAAATGTTAAGTTTTTTCTTTTTGAAAATATAAATAATTACTATTTTGTACCGTGTGGTATCTCTGGTCTTTTGTTTCACTCACCTGGCTTGTCTCTTGAGTCTGAGTTTCTTGCATAAGGGATTTCGAAGCCCTTGTTTGATCCTTCATCTTGGGGAGATTATGTTTGAAATGTCTAATAAGCAGTAGGGATTTATTTATTCTCCATAATCTTGTTTCCTTTGTGAGCTCTCAGCATCTGCCAGTCTTGTCTTCCTTTAGTATCTGATAGTCCACATCCCGATGAGGGACCAGGCCCCTACCTCTGCCAAGGCAAGTAATTATAATGGGCTTTTCTGCACGCTATATGTTTGAAGACCTAATCTTCAATCCCCTTCCTCCTAACTAAATATAAAAGGATCCAGGAAACATGGATGTGGAGATTAAATAAAGGAAAAGTACTGTTGCTGATTGGTCCTGTTACTGACTTGATGTGTTTCTAGGAAAGTTAAGGTCTTAACTCCCACTGAGCTCCCAAGACTGCTGTGGGCGCCTGTCAGCCTGTTCACAGTGTTGGAGCAGCGGGAAGCGCTGCAAAGGGCAGTCACCGTTTGAAGGGGGCGCAGTATTAGACCTTCGGTCGAACCTCAACCTATTTCCCCTTCTATTTCTTTTCAGTGGGCCCTCATTTATTAGCTTCACAAAATTTCTGGTTTTTATTTATCTCACCACACCAACACTGATTAGATAGATGGGCTTATTACTAACCAAAGTCAGAATCTCTTTATTAGAAAGCATTCCATCCATTGCTTGTCCTGGTTTCCTCTGTGGAAGGAAGTGCCCAGTTCTCCACGTGCTGACTGCTGGCCTATGCTATCTCAGCTCTCAGTTTCCCCGTTAGCACACAGACTTAAGTATTCCAAACAGACCCCACGTCTCCTCTACCTATATTGTCTCATGGATAATTGCATTTGTTTAGCAGCTCTCAGCTCTTAGCTGACCTCCATCTTCATGTCTCATTTGAACTTCTAACCCTTGATGAGTTTGGTTGGTTGGATAGGGGGTAGATAGCCTCTTCCCAGTCTATAGCTGGGAGAAGCTGAAACCCAGGGAAGAAACATGCCTAAGTTCACACACAACTGTCAAGCACCAGATCTTCTCATATTGGATCCTGAAGCTTACATAATGAATGGAGCAGGAAGTTCCATTTCTGGAATGCTTAGGCACAAAATTGGAAGTAAAGCTTGCGTCTTCTGGGAATAGGAAGAACAAACTCTGGAAAGGGGCCTTCATTGACCTCCAGGGTTCCTGCAGGTCCAACCAGATTTGCTCTCCTCTTCTGTCACAGGATACTCTAGGTTGGAGACAATGGGCGCCGGGAATGTACCCTCGGGAGGGCTGCAGTCTGGTACTAGCTTCTAGCAGGATGAGGGTCTCTTGTGGGATTTATGGGATTTCCAAAGTGGACTTCACTCTGGATACAACACAGCTGTTGTTGGAATTTCAGGTATAGGTGACACAAATGCTTCTTCTGTCATTGCATGATTTCTGGACATGTTTGTTTTTGTTTTAAATGATACAGTTGAAGCCATCTGGTTCTGACAACATCAGAGCCTCAGCATACTGTTTATAAACCTCCCACTGCCACCACCCCTTCCCTTAGCTCCCCTACATCTGAAATTTAATTCAAGTTAACTCCACAATCTGGGGCATGTGCTGTCACTACAGAGATGTCCGTGCCAGTGGAACAGTTGGAGATTGCAATTCCACAAGGATATTGCTTATTTATCAAAACAATATTTGAGGCCAGTAGTTTTACAGAACCTCTGGAGTTGCAGTTTCAGGTCCACATAGATTATTTGGCATCATCCTCATCTCTGGTCCTCCCCAGTGGCCAGCCCCCCACATCTCCCATCATATTTCCTACACAGAGATTGACCTTCTTGTTGTAATTATTAAGCAGCTTAGACACCTTTATAAATTTGGACCATTTGGGGAGGAGATGTCTCTTTTTTCCTTTTTCCTGGTAAGGCTGCTGGCCTTTCGCTCTCAAAGATGCTGCTGCTGCTTTTCATTTATTTCATTCCAGCCAGGGACATAGAGGATCCTTTCCTAGGCCAGGAAGATCTCTGGGTAGACCCCCGCTTTGTACATTCTTTTTAAAATCTGGCTTCGGCCTATTGTGGGATCTCCATATTGTGTGAGCCTGTGCAGATGAAAGGAAGCAGCTTGTATGTTTTTGAGCAGAACAACAAACAGAGGGGGAGTAGAGCTGCACTTTGAAACTGAATGTTGCTTTGTTCTGGCCTTTCAACTCCTATAAAAGAATAACCAAGTTCTCCAGTATGACTATTAGATCTTTTCGTTTGTCTTTGTCAAAAACAAACTCTTGGTTGCAGCCCAACCTTATTTTCCACAACTAATTAGCTTTTTAATCAGCCTGGGCCTCCTGTGTTTCCTTTGTCTCATGGCTTCACTGAACTCTGCCCTCCATCACTTAGATTCATTTCTGATGGTTTGCTGACTAATCATTCAGGTGAGTATCACTGGGCTGCTCTTTAGGTATGTGTATGTGAAAGGTAGATGTGCTTTCCTTTTTGGAGGTGACTGCACGGTGGTGAGTCCTTTGACCCAATAGGTGGGTGCTTCATGGACACACTGGGGCAAGAAAGCAGATGTAGGACGATGAGTCTTTGGGATAATGAGCTGGGAGAACCAGAAGCTTTGACCTACAGATGAGAACAGAAACTTGAATGTTGTTGACTGATGGGATCTTTATGCCGATATGCCATTAGCAAGATGATTGCTCCCCCTCTGTAAATCCTATAATGCTAGAATCGAAAGTAGCATCTGGAATACTATTTGGTGTTGATTTCCACGGCTCTAAGGAAAAAAAAAATGTAGACTTGAGGGAATTTAATAAAAGCAGCCGAAATGATGGCGGTGTTAAGGGAATCAACTCTAGGGGAAAAACCTTATGAAGATAAAATAGGCATCATTCTACTGTGGGAATGTAGCACCAGTACCTGCAGCTGACAGATGTCAGTGTTCTGAACACTTGCCGGCTTGTCTTGTGCTCCCATTCACTCCGATGCGTACCTAGCTTGGAAAGGTAGGGATGTGACTTTCTCAAGGTTACACAGCTTGGCCCAGAGCCAAGAAGAAACAGGCAAAGAAATATTTAGGGTTTAAGCCCAAGGATCAAACAGGAGGTGAAATTCCATGCAGTGACATGAGGGGAGGTCTAACCCCTAAAGACTCTTTAAGTGGCTCAAGTGGTAGAGCACCTGTCTAGCAAGCACAAGACCCTGAGTTAATACTACCAAAACAAAACAAGATGAACAAAACTGAAAGGAGGCTGGGTACTAGTGGCTCATGCCTATAAGCTACTCAGGAGGCTGAGATCTGAGGATCATGGTTCAAAGCTAGTCCAGGCAGGAAAGCCCATGAGACTCTTATTTCCAATTAAGCACCAGAAAACCAGAAATGGTGCTGTGACTCAAAGTAGTAGAGCACTAGCTAGCCTTGAGCAAAAAAGTTCAGGGACAGTGCCGAGGCCCTAAGTTTGAGCCCCATGATCAACCAAAAGAAAGAAAAAAAAAATGATTTCCTAAAGAGAGGTTTCAATACTTCATTCATTATTCATCTTTGAAATATTTTCATATTTGAAGTGTTTACATAGGCTAGTGGTTTGCTCACTGGTGTGCTGCTAGAGGTACATGTGTGTTCATCTCCAAAACATGGAACCCTTTATTGGTAACCCTTTATCAGCCCCATGATGTAAATACTCCCCACATGGCTGATTTCAGGCCTCAGTGGACTCACTGATGAGGACCTGGGGAGGGGTGTGCAGTAACCATCATCTAACATCTCTACCATACAGATACCATCAACACAAATAATCTCATGAGCTAATAGTAAAGTGAAATAATTAGGAAGATATTAATTTTGAGTATTGCCTTCACTGATTTTATTATAATACAATTTAATTCTTAATAATGGCTGTTTAATAGCCACATCTCAAAATTCCCTGCAATTTAGTACTTATCTCTAGAGATGCAGTTGTGGACCAACTCTAGCACACCACGGGTGTGGTTTTGCATTTGTCCTTTGGCATCTCTGCATCCAGTTATTTCTGTCCCACAGCACTTTAAGGTATGCTTATATAGTTTAATGGAAAGATGAAATACTATCTTTTTGTTCATCTATAGATACGTTGACATTGACTCATGTTTACACATATTAATCTCTCTAGGCAAATTATCATAATTTTATGTCTATCTCTCACCAGTGTAGAAGTGTTTGTTGGAACACGAATGAAAAACAGTTATCAACACCAGCCAGTGACCTGACAAACATTGGTTGTTTCCAGGGCTATGGCCTCCATATTTTGTGCTGCTTGCCCCCATTAACTCTGTGCTGAAGTTTTTGACAAAAGGGAAAGGCATGGGCTGGAGGCACAGCTGTACTCAAACGCCTCCTAGTGAGGAGAGGCCCTGAATTCAAACCTCAGTATTCTACACCAAAAAAAAAGTGGTCAGTTGTAAGTGGGTCCTTGGTATCCACAAGAAGTGAGTCTGCCTAGATTTTGACACTTAGGGATGAAGTGTGTTACAGTGTTTCTATATTTTACTAATAGTTTGTTTATACATCTGATATACAATCTGCTAAGGACCAGGCTAGTTTCTAGGTATACAATTGTGAGTGAGTGAAACTTAACTTCTGTTTGCCTGCAGGGGAGCTTAGGGTCTCATGGGGAGTCTATATCCTTTTAAGCCCCCGCCCCCCGTCTATCTATCTAGAGAGAGAGAGAGAGAGAGAGAGAGAGAGAGGGATATGTAAATTAAGACAGATTCACCCAAAAGAAAAGTATATAAGGTCAGCTGGGCACTGGTGGCTCATGCCTGTAATCCTAGTTGCTCAGGAGGCTGAGATCTGAGGATCACAGTTCAAAGCCAGCCCGGCAGGAAAGTCCATGAAACTCTTATCTCCAATAAACTGCCAGAAAACCAGAAGTGGCACTGTGGCTCAAGTGGTAGAGCATTAGCCTTGAGCTGAAGAGCTGAGGGACAGCTCCCAGGCCCCAGAGTTCAAGTCCCATGACTGACAGAAAAGAAAAGAAAATATAAAATCAGAAGAACCAAGGGGAAAAAAATGCCAAAAAGTGCTAGCAAGAAAAAAGTTAAATGCTCATTTGGATTAGCAACATGGAGGTACTGATGACCTTAGCCAGGGCCATATCAGACCAACGACTGCAGCTGGGACGAGGTACAGAGTGGGAAGGTAGGAAGGGGAGACAATTTCCAGAGACAGTATAGGCAAGACTTTGAGATGTGGCTGTGAACGGCAGGACCAACTGAGGACAATACTGGAGAAGAAAGTGAGTAGATGTGTTTTGGTGGTTTCTACAGAATAAAAGAGATGAGAGAAGCCAGTCAGTGGTGGTTCATCCTATATTCCTAGATACATAGGAGGCTGAGATCTGAGGATCATAGTTCAAAGCCAGCCTGGGCAGGAAAGTCCGTGAGACTCTTATCTATAACTGCCAAAAAGCTCGAAGTGGAGCTTTAGCTCAAGTGTGGTACAGTGCTAGCCTTGAGTCAAAGAAGCTCAAGCATAAGCACCCAGACCCTGAGTTTAAGCCCCAGGATCAGCACAAAAAGAGGAGGGTAGGCATATTTAAAGCTGGGTGGAGGGAGGTGACCCATTAAAGGAAGCTATTGAAGCTGTATGGTCCAATCTCCTGTGGGACTGTACAGAAGGTGGGCTCAGGCAGGAAGGAGGCCTGACTTGACTTTCTGCAGAAACAAGCAGACTCATCCATAGTGGGAAGGTGAGGGAGTATGCACCTGGTAGCTCGTATGTTCTCCAATATTAAGTAGGTCATGGTGAGAACTCGGAAAGGGAGAGGTCTGAAGTGTGATCAGATCTAACCATAGAGGGGGCGGAGTCTCTGCTTAACGGCAGTGGCAAAGGTGGCATTCAGAACGTTTGGCTCAGCGTCTGCAGTCCAGGAGTGTGGCTTTCTTTCATGACACTTGCCAGAGGACTGGCCTGGGTATTCCACTTTTTCATCTGTAGAATGGGTATGTTCATAAGAAAACCTTCCACATCTTTGATGGGGCACCTGGTGTAAGATGACCAATGCGACTATGAAACTATTGCTGCTCTAAATTATTTGTCGCCTTTTGAGTCTAATTTCTTTTATTTAGGATTTTTGGGTTGAAACATAAATCTGTGATGAAGCCCATGTGGGAGTTTTCAGGATTTGCTCTGGAGAAAGCAGCCTGAAGAGATGGGCTCATCTGCTGTCCTGCAGGCTCCAGGTGTGTCTATGGTAATCGGTAATAAAGGAAAAGAGTCCCAGGAAAGAGCCTACACCAAATCTTTCAGTCACCCCAAATCACTTTCATTCTTCATTTATGAGCCTCACTGCCATCACTGGGGTAATCTCCAGAGGCCAGAAGATTAGGCGCTGCAGAGAGGAAGGAGCACTTGAACTGTAGCTATAAAGGTAAGGTTGGAGAGAATAAAGGTGGTTTTGCTGGGTGCTGGTGGCTCACACCTATAATCCTAGCTACTTAGGATGCTGAGCTCTCAAGATGGGAGTTCAAAGCCAGCCCAGGCAGGAAAGACTGTAAAATTCTTATCTCTAATTAACTACCCTAAAACTGGAAATAGAGCTGTGGCTCAAAGTGGTAGCACACTAACCTTGGGTGAAAAAGCTCAGGGACAGTGCCCAGGCCCTAAGTTTAAGCCCCACCAATGACCAAAGAAAAAGAAAGTTGTTTCTTGGGCCATCGCTGCCTGCCCTCCAGGGAGAGATGCTGCATCTGTTACATCAAGCCCATCTTCTCTACAACATCTTTCTCCTTTGGCTTCTCCTTTCCTTCTTTTTCTGCTCCCTGTTCCATCTCCTTCTGGAATGTGGAAGCTTCCATTTATTTCAACCCTGTTTTCCTAGACATTTCTTTCCCATCTCCGGTCCCTTCACTAGAGTAACATCTTGAGCCTGATCCTGCTGCATTAAAAAAAAAAAATCCTGCCTCCAATAAGCCCTCCAGTTCTGATCTCCGTGGAGATGTGGCAGATGGCAGCGCCTGACTGAGCGGCAGCGGCCCCCCATATCAGGCCAGGGAGTGCCAGAGCTGGTAAATGGGGCAGTTATATGTCTTTTTCACATTGTGTATACCCTTGGTACCTCTTACCTGAGATCCCCCAAACCAGAATTGCTCTCATGTCCTGGAGAAGCAGCCTGGAAGAGTGTAGTTGCCTCTAGCAGTATGATGCTGTTCCTTCCACAAAGCCTTGAGACTCCCTGACCAGACGCTATGTGCACCTCATCCCCTCTGCCCTTCCCAGGATGTGAGAGGAAGAGCTCTCTTAAGAACTGTCCTCAGGGGACTCACTACGTGGCACAACAGATACGATCCTGTCATGGCAAACACAGGCTGAGGCTAGGTAGGCTTCACTTTCCCACTCACAAGGGCTACCAGCCGGGGACTATGGGACTAAAGAGGCTGATGAAGCACTGGACAGTGGGTGGAGTGCTGACTGGGTAAGGAGAGGGAGGGAACTGGGTTGGACCTGGATATGGCTGAGGATTGGGCAGTGGGACTCAGGATGAGTTAGGGCAGTGAGGAGAGAGCACTGGGCTAACTGTTCTGAGTGTCTTACTCTAGACTTATAAATAAAGATCCTTTGGCCACCTGTATCCTCTGAGCTGTAATCTCTGTGCATGTTCATGGATAGAAGTTCTGGAAGGCTGACACCGATGAAATCCCTGCATCCATTGGAAGGGCCTTATGGAACCCTGGCAATAGTGGGATCCAGACCCATGCAGCAGCAGGTACAAAAGAGGACCCTGTCCCTTATCCAGAATCTAGAAAAACCAAGTTGGTTCTTGATCTGTCATGCTTTTTAGACATGACAGATTTGTGACTTTGCCTGGAGTGCTTGTTTCATTTTCTCTGCACATTCTTCCTGGAGCAAGGAGTGATAGAGCACACAGCCATCCTTTCCTGACGGCATACAGCCTGGCCAGGATTGGGGAGGCCTGTGGTATGGGGCTGCGCGCTGAGCAGCTGGGCCACACACAGTTCCAGATGCTTTACTTGACAAGATCTATGATGAGGCAGTGGCAGGGTGAGGATTTGGATGCAGGTATCCTGGCTCCACACTCCATTTACACAGCTTGCCCTGAAGAAAAGCAACCAGCCTCATCCCCTCCCCTTCCAAGGATGCCCATGAGGCCAGCTGGAGAGGGCTAAGGGCTACATGGCAACAACCCTGCCACAGTGCTCACCATCAACAGCATCATTCTATTTTTCCTGGTCACTATGTAGCAGGTGAACATGAAGGAAGAATTGCCACCCACAGCCTAGAGAGGCCAGAGGACTAGGTCATGATCACACAGCAAGTAAGACTCAAACCCAGCTCCAAATGCATGCTGGCTGGGGGGCAGCTTCTTCCCAAGATATGTAGAGAATCTGCAGTACAAATGGGAATCCAGAGTTCCATTACTGTCCCTGTGATTAAGTGGTTCTCAGCCAAAAGCTCAATGGATTTCTGAAGACCTTTGTAGAAAAAGCAGCACATCGAATGGAGGTTGGGCAGCATACACCAACATGGACACTGTATCTCCTCTCTTGCCTCCACCCTTCCTGAGGCCCTCAGCATGGTGTGCCACTGGTGTGGTATGGCAGCAGTCTTCCTGCTGCTGCTTCCTTTCCTACTGGAGAGATGAAAGCTGTGGGTACCTGGCGAGTGCCATACAATGAGGCACTGCAGGTGTAACCTCCCATGCGCCAAAACATCTGGGTTCAAGTAGCTCCTTGGCTACACCTCAGGGGAAGTACCGTCCAGACAAGAAGCACATGACCCTGCCCTCAAGTAGCCTCCAGGCTGGTGGTGGGGAGAAGACACCTCCATTTCCTGTTTGACAGTCCCCTAGTTGGCAGGTGCATAGCATTGCAGACACCCAGGTCAGAGTAGAAGTAGGCCTTTTGGAGGGCTGAGAATGGGGGAACATGGGTGTGACAGAGGATATAGGTTTGGGAATATCTGGAGAGGAAAGCAGGAGAATACACAAAGGCCTACATGATGGAGGGTTCCTTTCATGAAGCAAAATCCAGAAGCTTCTGGTCCTAGCATAGGAAGGGGACTCTGAAGAATGTCAGGGCTGGGCCTAACGGTCCTTACTCTCCCTGGAGTTTCTCCTTCCTCTTGAGTCTCCTGCTTCAGTCCTGGCCCCTGATGTTACACTGACCCCAATTGAGTATTTACTCCAAGCCAATGGCTCCAGTGTGAACAAACACCTCTTCCTTGGATCTTCTGACCCTGTAGAGACCAGCTGGAACTTTGAGAGGCTTTATTAAACAATATTTGTTGAGTGAATAAGTACTAAGGGAGAACAGAAGGGGTATTAACGGATGATGTCCATGGACCTAAAAATAGCCAAGCTCACGAGTCTGGGTTTCTGAGTCTGTCCTTGCCAGGGCTTGGCAGGCTCTGCCCTGGCCAGGGCTCCTTCTGCCTTCACAGGGAGAAGCGGATGGAGGCCCAGCACCATGGAGGGGCCTTACTCATCCTCCAGAAACCACATGACCCTTCTGCAGCTTACCTAAGTGCCCCTGTCATTTCCTGTCCCCAGGAGGAGGACACCTTGAAGAAACACTGTTCTAGTGACACAGCTTTGCTTTGATGGGAGAAATGATCCCTCTGTTTCCCAAGCTAGGCCATTAAGAAGTCAGAGCGATGTCTGCACCTGTACAGAAGTGGGCAGGGTGAGGATGTCAGGCTTGACCTTAAACAGGGACGTGTTGGTCCTATTCCCGGCTTAAACCCAATACTGAGCCTCCAGCTGAGTTTGGTGCTCTGCTCCCAAGGGCGTGGTTTACTCCACTTCCAGCTGTACCCCTGTAGATTTTTTTTTGCCAGTCCTGAGATTTGAACTCAGGGCCTGGGCACTGTTCCTGAGCTTCTTTGGCTCAAGGCTAGCACTCTACCACTTGAGCTACAGTGCCACTTCTGGCTTTTTCTGTTTATGTGGTACTGAGGAATTGAACCCAGGGCTTCATGCATGCTAGGCAAGCACTCTACCACTAAGCCACCTTCCCAGCCCACCCCCTGTAGACTTTGAACATTTCTAGGGCTACAAGCCTGGCCATGATGGCTGTCACATGAACTTTGTAGCCACCAAGGTGGTCCAGGGCTCCCTGACAGGGCAGCCTCTCCTCCGCCTTGTCTATGAGGCCTCTCCTGTCATGCACTTCCTCTGCCTTGAACTTCCAAAGTTGTGTTGTTGCAGGTAATTAAAGAGGTTTAATTAAATTAGAATCCCATCTGGCTGGGATCAGACAGGCCCTTAATGAGGATTGTGTGTCACCAAAGTCAGAATGTAGATGGGACTCAGACATGTAGGGACTGGTTTGGGGGACCAGAAGCCCTTCAAACAGCAGTAGAGAATCCTGAGCCCCTCAGGACCTCATTGAAATATAGCAGCAACTTTTCCACGTTCCAAAATGGAAGCTACATGCCCTTGATGCCAGAGCTTTCATGTGTGTTTAGTAAGCCTCTTCTGTGTGGCACAATATGTGGGGACATTATCTCTGTACAGGTAAGAGGAGCAAAGGGCTCTAACACACCCATGGAATCTGCTGAAGCTAGAAGTAGCTCCAAAGCACTGTGGCTTAAATAAGGTACAAGTTTGTTTTTTCTTTTACCAAAGGTAGGCAGCCTAACGCTGATACGTCATGTTTATTCCACAAAGTTGTCAAGGACCAAGACTTCTTCCGGCTTACCATTCTATCACCTGTAAGGGGTGGCTTTTACCCTCAGAGTCTAGGATGTCAGCTAGAGCTAGTGATCACCTACATTTTCCAGGCAGCAGAGTAGTGATGGACAAGAAAAGAGAGCACACCAAGTATAGTAAGGTTTCTGAAGCATTCTAGGCATCAGTGGCTCATGCCTGTAATCCTAGCTACTCAGGAGGCTGAGATCTGAGGAGCATAGTTTAAAGGCACCCTGGGGAAGAAAAGTGCATGAGATTCTCATCTCCAATTAATCACCAAAAAGCTGGAAGTGGAGCTGTGGCTCAAGTGGTAAAGTGCTAGCCAGCTTTGAGCAAAATAACTCAGGGCTGAGTTCAAGCCCCAGTTCAAGGTGCTTTGTTTGCTTTTGGTTGTTCAAACACACACACATGTGGAACTTGCTATGTAACCATGTAGCTTAAGCGTCACTGGTCAAATGTCAGTCATATGACCATGTCTAGGTGACGGGAGGTGGAAAAAGCATAGAATGTATTTCAAGCAACCACATGACCAGCTAATAACTGAGTGTTCCACTACTACAGAGACAGGGGAAATAGATAAGGGACAATTAGCTGTTTCTGCAACATATACCATGGAGCAGAACCAGGACAGGAACTCAGGCCTCCTAATTCCAGCCTGGGACTCTTAGGATCAAAGCTGAAGGTAACTGAGACACATCTCCAAAGCGAAGATGAATAACATTTAATTTTCCCAGCCATACTCCAAGTTAGGAAGAAGACCTTAGTTTTTAATATAAGGAGGCTCTGGGAGATTGTGTCCTTATCCAAGACCACCCAACTAATAAATTCCAGGACAAGGACAGGGACTCAGAGATTTTTGCAAACTGTGCTGTCATTTTACTTACAGTCTCTTTGGTTCTGAAGCTGCTTTGTTCCTGGAGACCAGCTAGCAGGTAATGATAAACCAGGAGGCCTTGAACTGGTCATTCTTGGCTTGACTTATTACCAGGTTAGCCTTTGAGCTAGGCAGGCCAATGGGAAAGAAGGACCTCTATAGGAACCACAGCCCAGCCCCCAGTAGTCAAGTAGCAGCCCTCTGGAATTTCTGCCTTGGAAATGGTGTCAGCTGCCACTCCAGCACCTTAGCATCATCAGCAGGTGCCACCCCCACCCCATCTTGCCTCTGTCTTGTGGGGCTGATGGTACCTCTTGCCACCCATCATCCCAGAAGGCTGGAAACACCACAGAACTTCAAGTCTTTGGAAGTAACAGTTCTCTCTCCTCTTCTCAGCCACGACACTGGATCATTTCCCAACTCAGAGCACCTGGTTCCTTGTGTCTCCCTCAACCCCCTCCAAAAACCCACTTGATGATCTAGATCCCTGGTCATCCTATGCCCTTCAGCTGCCTCCACCCCCATAATACCCTTCCCTCAGCTTTCCAGTCCACCCACCCACCTCATGCGTCTCTGAGCAATGGTCCTCACTATGGGAATCTGCCACATGCAAGGTCATCAGCATTCCTGCCAAGGATGGGAAACAGGGTGACTCAGTTCCCGCTTGCTCATCTAGGGAAGGAGAGTGCAGAGAGGGTGGGTGAAGGAGGGAGGGACCAGTAACCTGTTCCCTTTTGCTTAATTGTCATCAAGAGCATGATGGAGCTTCGCTACCCAAGGACCCCTAGCTAGCTCCGCAGGCTCTGAGGAGGTTGCCCCTTTAGCTAGGAACGGAGGCCAGGGGTTCCTCTGTGGAGAGCTGAAGGCTGAAGACCACCTCCAGGTGTCTGGGTGCTTAGAAAAGGGAAAATGCCTTCCGTTTCAGCCCCAATACACGTCCTGCCCTTGGCAATAAGGGAGGCACTACCCCTGGTCCCAAAGTGCTCCCCAGTCTGAGGGAGAGATGTAAGCCATGTCAAACACATGCACACACACACACACACAGGTCTGGAAGGCTTGTGCCAATATAACAGGGGAGATAAGATGTCTGTCCTAGAGCTGGGTGCTGGTGGCTCACACCTGTCATCCTGACTACTCAGGAGGCTGAGATCTGAGGATCATGGTTCAAAGCCAAACCCAGGCAGGAAAGTTCGTGAGACTCTTGTCTCCAATTAACCACCAGAAAACCAGAAGTAGTGCTGTGGTGCAAAGTGGTAGAGTACTAGTCTTGAGCAAAAAGAGCTCAGGGACAGTGCCCAGACCCTGAGTTCAAGCCCAATGACCAAAAACAAAAACAAACAAACAAAAAACAACAACCAGGGCTGGTAAGGTGGCTCAGTGGTAGAGTGCTTTGCATACTTTGCATGCATGAGGCCCTGGGCTCAATTCCTCAGCACCACATAACCAGAAAAAGCTGGAAGTGGTGCTGTGGCTCAAGTGGTAGAGCACTAGCCTTGAGCTGAAGAGCTCAGGGACAGCGCCCAGGCCCAGAGTTCAGGCTTCCCCCCCCCCCCACACACACACACCCTTACTACCACCACCACTACCACCACCACCAACAAAAACCAACCAAACAACAACAAAAACCCCCATCCTGGTTGGAAAAGGTCAGGACCAGCAGTAGGGTCCCTAAACAGTCCTAGGGGGACTGCCCTGAAGGGTGATGGGGGAAGCCAAAGGGTTGGAGGAAAGGCAAGCTCTGGACCTTCTCCCTGGGAGACAGGTAGGAGAAATGGGAAGGATTGCAGGCCAGGACCTGGGGCCCATCTGTACAGGGATTTCTGTAGACACTGCTCACTGGGGGCAGAGGTGGATGCCTTCTTAGCTATAGGAAGTTGGATGGACCCATTACTTTTGTGTGGACCAAGGGTAAGAATGGATGTAAGAATAGGAGGGACCACAGAGGGCTATTCCAAGAATTAAGACTTGGAAGAAACTCTGTTAGCAAAATCTGAGCTGAGAAGAATAGCCTGGTTCCTGGGGAAGGCAGAAAATGAGGAAAGAGGCAGCAGAGTGTGCATGAGGGTGAAATGAAGTTATTAAAATGAACCCACCCCCTGTGCAGGCAGCACTGTGTGCCAGGAAGGCCTGGCCCTCCAGCTGTCGGCAGCAGCTGGCTCTCCGCAGGAGGAGAGAAGTAGGAGGGGGTGGGTCACAGTGCCCCCAGGTCCTGCTGAGAGTTCAGCCGGCCATACAGGGAAGTGGGAGGGGGGAGCCCCACAGTGCCTTCTTCATCCAGACCCTACAGTGTTGTAGGTGGTATCTGTGGGCATCGCAGAGAGGCAAACTTTCCAGATTCCAGCAACTTCAACCTTCTCCTGGCAGGCTCAAACCCTGTACCTCTCTATCCCCAGGCACTTGTCTACAGGGGGAGGGAGGGGGAGAGAGGGAGTAAGCAGGTGCATCTCATCTGTTCAGAAGAGATGACTGCAGAATATAGTTTTGGGGAGGGGCGGGGAAACTGGGATGGGTACATGAGCTCCAGCCACTCTCCCTTTCTGGGTCACTTTGCAAAAGGTGGGGCTGCAACAGGGCTGTTCCTAAGCCCTGCCTCACTCTGGGCTGCCATATGTGGAGGAGGATCTGGGCCTAAGTGCTGATGGGCAAAGGCAAAGGCTGGAACAGGCAAGACCATCTTGCCCTCATGCATAGACTGTCCCTGCAGCTGGGCACTGGTGGCTCATGTCTGTAATTCTAGCTACTCAGGAGGCTGAGGATCATGCTTTGAAGTCAGTCCTGGGCAGGAAAGTACATGAGACACTTATCTCCTATTAACGACCAGAAAACCAGAAGTGGTACTATGGCTCAAAGTGGCAGTGCTCTAGCCTTGAGCAAAAGAGCTCAGAGACAGCACCATGGCCCTGAGTTCAAGCCCCACAACTGACCAAAAAAAAAAAAAAAAAAAGACTGTCCCTACTGTAACTACACTGTCAGAAGGGACCCAATAACCTCCTAAGACAACAGATCTAGAATGACCTTCTGAGGGGCTCTAGCCTTCCCCTCACTGAGTCCCAAAATATCCAACCATCTTTTCTGGTGAGGAGCCGCAGGCAGCCTTCTGATCAACCGAGGAAGGGAACGGCAGCACTCTGTCCTCCACATACCCTACCACCCTGGTCTGTTCTTCA
Organism: Dipodomys spectabilis; assembly: GCF_019054845.1. Classification (NCBI taxonomy): domain Eukaryota; kingdom Metazoa; phylum Chordata; class Mammalia; order Rodentia; family Heteromyidae; genus Dipodomys; species Dipodomys spectabilis. Next base: position 15,927,005 of record NW_024870695.1, on the reverse strand, counting down.
CCAGCATGTGACATCATCCACTGGAAGGACCCCACTCCATGCAAGGGAGATGAGAATTTCTGCTGGGAGAGAGCCCTGGTGAGGGTGCAGGGTGTGGATCTTCTTGTCCCCTACACCCAGAGCTGAAGGGGTTTAGGAAGTTCTCCAGCGTGGATCCTGGGCATTTGTTATGATACAAGTCCTCAGGTCCCACCTAGAACTACTAAATTAAGTAGGACCTAAAACCTGTGTTGTCACAAACCCTTGTGATGATCCTAATGGCCACTCACATTTGAGGACCCCCAGAGCTGGGCAAGACCCTCGTGCTATAGAGGAAAACACTGGAAGAAGCCAGTGACAATGAAAACGAATAGCAGAGCTTAGAAGCCCTTTACCCTAAACACTGGCCTCGTCAGTGGGGTATTACCTACAGAGCCGACACGGATGGCAATTCTAGCAGGAGCATGTTAATCTGGACCAGCCAAAGGACTGACTCTTTCTCTTGGAGCTGTTCTTGCAGATGGCACCTCTGCCCCACAAGCACTAAGCACAGGTGTTTGCTCCAGTTTCTGCTCTTAGATCTGATCACCTGAAAAGGAGTCTAAAGAGGACACCCTTGAAGCCTCAGTGAGCATCCACTCCAATAGCTGACGGCGTCTTCAGCTCTGGTCTCCAACAATGTACCTGCAGCATCTGAAAAATGGTGGCTGGATGGGGAGGGTAAGGGGTAGCTAGGGCCCTCTCCCCTGGACCACTCAGAATGCAGTACCCTGGGGAAAGCTTTATTCCCTGTTCCAAGAACAAGATTCTGCACACAGAAAGTCGACAGTCAGGTGATTTCACAAGACTTCCCGCCCCTCCCTCCCGCCCACAGACAACACTATGGAATAGATTCCACACAGCTTCCCAGCCTCTCACTGGGTGGGGGGGGGGGAGGCCTCCATGGCCCAGCGGGGTACAACCCCAATCCAGGAGAGCCCCAGTCTAACTGGTAGGGCTGACTCTAGAGGGACTGCTCTCAGCAGGGGGAAGGGTGGATGAGGGACACACTGCACACAAGTGGGCTCCCACCTGTGGCCTTGGTGCTAGAAGGACTACCAATCATCCTGTCTCAGCTTAAGGATGTTGTGCCATCAGCAAGAGGGGCAGGCAGGAGTGAGGAGTGCTGGATGGAGAAGAAATCTTGGAAAGGGGTAGCCTGGCTGGTGACAGATGTCAAGACATTAAAGACCTCAGGGGCCACTGCTTAAACCTCATGCTGTACTGGACACAGTGCAGGACAGGAAGGCCAGTGATGACCCTCTATAGTCCCTTGGAAGCCCTATGTTAGCCATCATCCTAAATTGCCTATTTGGGATCCAGATGATGAGGTCCCCTCTGCCTGTTGCTGTCCTTAGGATGGCAGGGAGAAGGCCAGGCGCTTAGGGACTTCTCTATGACTTGATCTGGTGCCACACTGATCTGCCTGCCCAGTAACTTAGGGCACAGCATCCACTGCCCAGAGCCCACTCCTCCTCCAGCACTCCTGTGTTCTAGCCTCAGGTCAGGGCCAGCCCTGGGGACCCACCACTTGAGATTTGGTCCTGGCCTCATTTGATCTTGCCTTCTTTCCACCCTCCCTCCCCTGCCCAGTGTCCAGACAGACAGCCTCCTGCCCAGGCAGGCCTGGCCTTCCAGCCCTGGCCTGGCCTCTCTGACTTGCCCAGGGTCACCCAGAGGGATAATAGGGGGTATCACTGTGGTAGTTGTAATCGGGGCACACCTTCTGGACCAGCCGGTAGTCCGTGCTGTAGAAGGCAATGTAGACGCAGACGACTTTGAAGGGCTGGGAGCAGCTCCAGGTGGCCGAGCTCTGAGCGTGGTCTCGGGAGCAGATCTTGGCTGGGTCGTGGGTGCAAAGCGAGGTCCGGCGACCCCGTTCTACTTTCTCCCACTCCATGCGGCAATTGAAGATTTTGGAGGCCTTGGCTTCAATGAAGATCTGCTGTTCCTGGTGGAACTCTACAGCTTTGCTGGGGGGCACGAGGCTGATGGAGATGTTGCCCTGGCCTGTGGCATTGTGGCGGAAGTGGACACTGAAGGTCCCGTTGCCGTGATCCACGATCTTCCCCGTGACAAGCAGGTTCAGGGCCACCGTCTTGATGTTGGAGTAGAAGTCACCCCAGCCAAATATTTTCTTCACTTTGGCTGAGGGTGGAGAGCTGTGTTTTGGACGGTTGGGGGGCTGCCCAAGGATACCCCAACCCTCCCCAGGTGGGGCAAGCAGCCCTAGGAGAGTGGAATTGGCCATGGGGCGGGACTTGGGTGAGATGTGACTCCTTTTCCGAGGCACCCGGGGCCGGGGCTGGCCCTCGTGGTCATCATGCTCAGGGTCCTCTGAGCCAGGGGGACCGTCGTCCTGACCACAGATGACCTGTGGAGGGATTGGAAAAGAGCAACATCTTTGTTTCCAGAGGACCCAGAGTTTTGGCCCACAGCTCCTCGCCACTAGCATTATCTCTGCCCCTGTCCCTTCCACTCTGACTCAAGCTAAGGGGCTCCTGCATGTTGCTTACTTATACTGGAGTCAGGTACGCACTGCCTTGTTTCATGGTCTCATCTCACCTCCTGACATGTGAGTCACCCCATGTCCTCTCCCTTACTGTCCTGTTCCTGGCCACTATTCAGAATCTGGAAGGATGGTTAGGAATTGGCTCGAGTGGGCTGGGGCACAAAAGACACACAGCCCCCACCCCACTAGGCAGGCCCTTAGTCTCATGGGGGAAGTTCAACTGCAAACCTTGGAGACACTCATCTGAGGGCTAAAGTCCCCAATCTGATGGGAGAGACAAGGTCTCTGTGTCTGTGGAATACCGAGTCTGATGAGGAGTCACAATCTGGGTCTTCAAAGAGCAGCAGGTCATCTTAGGGGGCTCCTTCCCTGTCCTGGGAGCTCCCACTGACAGGAAGGGTAGATCTGTTGCCTCTTGGGACTTCCAGGAGCATGGGTGAGACACTATCCCTACCCTAAGATAATGGTTACTCTTAGATGCACGCAGAACCTGCAAACTGTGAAGCAACGCAGATCCCAGTGAAACTGTCAACTATAAATGCAGGTGAGGTTTTGCCAGGATGAGGGGGGAAAACCAGGCATGAATTATGCCCAAGATGGCCAAGAGTGTGGAAAGCCACACACTGTCTCCAGGGGACAATAATGATGTCATGTCAAGGCGCTAGTTGCTCTATGAAATGAAAGTTGTGAAGATTCCCCTTTCACAGATGAGGACACCAGGTCCGAGATGTTACATCACTACAAGCCTGCGGTCCCTTAAGGTCAGCGTTTCCACTTTACCGACGCTCCCAGTCTCCGACCAGATACATCTTTTTAAAAGACTTTTATCCAAGCCCTGGCCCCACCCAGAATGTCCGAGAACACTGCCAGGGCTGGCTCTGCTTGTATATGGGTTCGGCTGAGGTGACAGGCCACACCTTGAGGAGGCTTCCTGGAGGAGGGTGAGGACAAGTTCCAGGGCTGACTGAGGTCTGGGGGATGGGGGGGGACAGTGGCCCTCAGGAAGATTGGGTGTTTGCTCAGCTTTAGACAGAGAGTTCTCAAGTCCTGTGTCTCTGTCGCCTGTATGCCTATGATCACCAACTCCATGGGCAGCAACTGCTCCTGGTAGTGCTGCTGGGGTGGGGCTGGGGGCAAGCCTGAGGAGCCTAAAAGGGCTTGGGGGCTTCTAGCTCCTCTTTCTGGCCTGTAACCACGCCTGTGGCTGTGAGCTCTGGCCAAGGCCATCTTGGTCCCCCGTGGTTAAGGTTGACCCTGCCTGCCAGGTCTGGGGGAGTTGGGGGGAGGAGAGGGTACTAAACACCCAAAAAAGTAAGCCTCTTGGAGCTGGACTCAAGACTGCCAGCTTGTGTGTACTTAAGCCCGGAGGGTCATCGTTGAAATCTGAGAGAGAAGGACAGGGCCACAGGTAGGGGCCGAGCAGGGAAGGGCTGTTCCAATAGTGGAATGGGGGTGCCGGAAAGATGATTCTTGTTTGGAGCGAAAAGGTAGATCCAGGTGTGGACCAGAGGCAATCTCCAGGACAAGATTGGGGCCCGAGAGCGGGCCGTGGAGCTGGGCAGACGCTAGGTCGCAGGGGTCGGTGGTGGGGTTCCCCACGGTCTTGGGCCGCTAGAAAGCCTCCACCCAGCACCGTGGGGAGCAGGATCAGGGCGCTCAGCTGAGCTGCCGTGAGCGCCCGGGGCGGGAGCCGCCTGCCCAGGTCCTGTGGGGCCCGGGCTGCGCGCAGCCGGGAGAGGCGAGGAAAACAACAGGCGAGGAGGGCGGGAGCGGGAGGGAAGGCGGGAGGCTGGGACGCAGGGGCCGCCCTGCGCTGGACCAGCTCCGCGCGCTGGGGCACCCGCAGCCTGGGGTTCCTGGGTCCCAGGGGTCAGGGGGTGAAGCCTAGGTCCCCTGACCTGGCCGGTCATCTGCTCCACACCCCCCGCCCCAGCCTTACCCATCCCCGCTCCGCGCGTCCCGGGTTGCCGTGCCGGGGTCAGGTCACTGCGCTCCCTCGCTCCGATTCTTCTCCCCGGTGCTGGTGGCACCTCTGGCCACCAGCGGCGGCGGAGTGGGTGGGTCAGCCAAGCATCCTCTCCCCGCCCCTATTAACCCTTTTTGTCCAGTCTCCGGCCTCGGACCCGCCCTCTCCCCCAGCCTCCGGTCTTCGCCTGCACCCCCGGGCTGCCGGGGGGGTGGGGGTGGGGGGGAGGGAGAAAGTTTCAGGGCTCCGCCGCTTCCCGCGCTCTCCCCCATCCCCGGGGCCCCCGCCCCTCCGCCGTTCCCCGCGGGCCACTCACCAGATACAGGCTGCCCTGCACTAGGAACACGAAGCAGCAGCGGGTCAGTTGCATCCTCCTCCTCGGCGCTGGCGCCCCTCCTCTCTGTTCCTTTCGGGGTCCCAGGCCCCTTCCTTCTAGGGTGCCTTCAGGCGCGCGGTCCCATGCTCCGGTCCCCGGCGGCTCGCGGCCCTCCCTTCAGCCCGACGTCCAGGACCGACCCCGCCCCCTTCGGTCCAGCTGTGCAGCCGCCGCCCCCTTCCCCGAATCCAGCTGCGCCGCCGCTCGGCCCCGGCGGGCGGTCCCGGAGGTGCGCCCCGAGCGCCTCGCGGGGCCCCCGTGGCGCGGTCGCTCGGCCGCTTCCAGACAGGCGCTCGGCGCCCCTCGCGGTGCCCGCGGCTCGGCTCTCGCCCAGATGTGCCGGGGACCTGCGCGCGCGCCCGCCCGTCCCCGGTGCTAATTCCCCAGACCAGACGGCCCCTCCCGCCCCGTCGCGGCGCGCCCCCTGGCGGACGCCCCGGGCCGCGCCGAGCCGCGGACGCCCGCTCCCCGCGCTGCGCCCCGCCAGACTGGAGCGCTCCCGGCGCCCTGGCGGCTCCCGCTTCCTCGTCCCTCCCACTGGCGGCGGCGGCGGCGGCGGCGGCAGGTACCGTGAGCCCAGCCGGTACCTCCGGAGTTAACTCCTCCCCTGCCGGCCCACAGCCCGGGCACCAGGACACTGGCTCTCCAGAGAAGAGGAGCGGTGGGAGCCAGGGGTGGGGGCCCCGCCTTTTCCATCCCTCCGGCCGGGCGCGGGATTTTTCCGTTAGTGGGCATTGGCACTCTGTTTCCCGACCTCCAACCCCAAGCATCTTGGAAAGATCCCCCCGCCCCCAGCCCATTCTGAGAACAGAGAGACACTTAATTTGCTGGAGCCGACCACAACGCCACTCTGGAACACTTGCTTCTGTGCTAAAGGAAGTTCTTCTAAGTGTCTGGCCTGCACTACTTTTGTGACCACCTCTGTCTCCTTCCTCCTCCGCGGGAATAATCCTCAGATCTTAACCCAGTCCCTATGGAGCGTTTGGCCAGGGCCCTGGGCTGAAATCGCCACTAGGCACCAGGCTGGATTCTGGGTGAGGGCTGGGGTGAGCCTCTTGAGAAGGCAGGGAAGGCCTCCCTCCAGCTCTCTTCACTACTTACATTCCTGGTGATGCAGGGGCTCCTAGGCTGGAAGGGGCTCCCCCCCAAACTACCCCCTGGGTGTGTCCCGGACCATCTCTGGTCTCTGCAAACCCTCAGGGTAAGAAGCCACCCCTTTCCTCATCTTCACCTCTCCTTCCTGGCCTTCCAGGCCTTTTCAAGCTTCTAGAAATACAAAAGGTCAAGTCCTAGCACTCCTTAGAAGCTGTAAGGGGGAGAAGATACCCCAAGAATTGAAGTGCGCCCCCTCCCCCCCCCCTCCCGCCTGGGCTTGGTGTACAATCTGCCCTATGGACCTCTGAGGTCCAGCCTGGTCCCTGGTTGCAGCCCCCAGTGTACATCCAGCCTCCTCCCCCACCATCTGCCAGGCAGTGCACAGAGAATGCAGATGAATCTTAATATCAGCCTGGGCCAAGTGCAAAGAGGGAAACAGACTGCAGAGCCGACACGGCACCTCCGAGTCCCCTGCATTCTGGGCACCCTGGACCCTCCAGCATGCAGCAAGTCTTCCCTGGTAGTGCTGGTGAGGGGTCAGGCGGGTCTAGTCAAAGCCCCCTCCCCGACAGCCAGAGGAGCAAGGAACAGGTAGCTCCTGTGTCTGGCCTCTGAGCCTCTGGTCAGGCTGGGAAGAAGAAGCTGTGGGCCTGAGCGTGGGCAGCTAGTTCCGACAATCAGCTAGGCAGAGGCGGAGCTGGGCCCACTGCTTGTCCATTCCAGAAGATCCTGTCAGCAGAGAGCAATGTAGTCCAGAGGAGGGGGGGGGGGGGGGGGGAAGGAGCCAGACACTCCTCCATCCACGCTAGACCTAGACCTGCTGTGTGACCTTGGGCAGGTTACTTGGGTTACTTCTCTGATGTCCATTTCTTGATCTGTTGCAGCAAGAGGGGAATGAGACACGATGTGCAAACAAGTGCGGGCGCAGTGGCTGGCGGGCAGTCAGTCGTAGGAGTGCAATAAATGGAAGTTCTCAGCTCTCTGGACGCTCCACTTCCCACACTTTAGCTCTGGTTGCTCCTCTTCCCAGGTTTGCCCTCACTCCCCTCTTGGTTACTCCTGGCTCTTACTTTCTTCAAGTTTCTGCTCCAAATACATCCATCAACCACTGGTCTAGCCTGTCCTCAATGCCAGAGTCCGGGATAGAGATGAATAGAACACCATCCCTGCCCTCAAGGATCGGATCGGCTGGTGTGGAGCAGAGACATGAAAATCGATAGTTATAACTCACTGGTGAGTGGAGGCACAGATCATCTGAGATGCTGAGGAAGGGAGGCCAGGCAGGAAGGTCAGGGCCAGCTTTCTGGGGAAGGTGAGGAGCAGAGCCTGGCGGAAGGTGCAGGATGATCAAAGATCTGCAGGCTAGAACTGGAAGAAGATTGTTGTTTCTCTAGAGTGCCCCACCTTGGGTTGGAGTTGGGGGTAATCAGGGACCTGCTGATGGAGGGTTCTGTGTGTCAGGTCAAGGATTCAGACCCTTGCTTATGGGACTCTTGTGTGTGTGTGTGTGTGTGCATGCGCATGTGTGCCAATCCTGAAGCTTGAACTCAAGACCTGGAATGCTGTCCTCAAACTTCTTTTACTCAAGGTTATCGCTCTACCACTTGAGCCCAGTTCCATTTCCTGCCTTTTTTTTTTTTTTTGGCACATAATTGGAGATAAGAATCTCACAGACTTTCCTGCCAAGGCTGGCTTCCAGCCACGATCCTCAGGTCTCAGTCTCCTGTAATAGCTAGTATTACAAGTGTGAGCCACCTGTACCCAGCTAGAGAGGGCTTTTCATTTTTATGTGCCAGTACTGGGGCTTGAACTCAAGGTCCGAGTGCTGTGGCTTTGCTTTTTCACTCAAGACTGACACTTGAGCCACAACTCTACTTTTGCCTTTTTAAAAATTTCTTTCATTGGTGGTTCACTGGAGACGAGAGTCTCATAGCCTTTCCTGCCCAGGTTGGCTTCAAACTGTGATCCTCAGATCTCAGCCTCCCAAGCTGCTAGGATTATAGGCATAAGCCACCTGTGCCGTTTGAGAGGGCTTTTGTAAGAGGGCTGGTATTATAGTCAGATTTGCATTTTTGAGCGCTTTTGGAGAATTCATTAGAAAGAAGAGCTCCTAGAGATAGAGAGACAGGGAAGAGGAGAGAACCAATTAGGAGACACACAGTGGTCTGGGGGAAACTAGAGACATCTCTTGGCAGTAAAATGAAATTTAGTTGCTGTCGAGATGAAGGACTGCAGGAAGAGAGGCAAGGTGTTACCTAGTTTCCTGGCTAGGACAACAGGGTGGGTGATTGGTGAGGAGGCACCGTGGAGGGGGTGGAAGAGAAGGGTAATGGGATCAGTGTGGGCTGGCGTCAAGTCTAAGGGGCTGTTGACCTCTCCAGGGCAGGAGAAAATCTGGGGCATGGAGGGTCCCAGAGGAGCAGCAGGTACAGAGGGAGGATCCCTGAACACTCTGATATTTAAGGGGTGTGTAAAGAACCCCTAGAGGCTCCTAACAAGAACAGGAGCAAGGTGAGCAGGAGGCACTGATCTCTAGCCAAATGGCTTGCAGGTTGTGTGTTTCTGGAGTGGGGAGAGTGGGCACTATGCACGTTATAAAACCAAACTCTCACGCAAAGGGGGAGGATGCAAACCTCACTTCGAAAGACCTTGGCGCGGGAGAGTCAGGATTCAGTCCGAGGCGGGTCTGCCCCTCAGGGTCACCTCCCTGCAATCCCAAGCCCCTCCCCACCACAATCTGCACACATTAGTATAAGCAGGGTGGAATGGAATGCATTCATTCCCACCCTGAAACCCCTGGCTGCTTCTGCACCCACCCACCTGTGTGCATCCTAGACCAGGGCTGGCTGAGTGTCTGCTTAGCACCTCTACCACGGTCGCCTGCTTCTGTGTCGCTACGGACACAATCCCGGCTGGAAGGCTCACACTTCCTCCTCCGGCCTCCCCCGTGCAGCTGGAATGTAAACAACACATTGGGCACCCGGTCAGGGGCTCAGCAAAGGCATGGGAGATGGGGCTCCCGATGGGAGCGGTACGGAAGGCAGAGAAGGAATGCCCTTGAGCAAGCTGGAGTGGAGTGGTCTGCAGAGAGGTAGAGTGGAGCATTATTGTCAGCAATCTTTCATGTTTAGCCGGCATGTTTAAAGTGTTCAGATGGAGAACTAGAGGTAAGGCATTATTAGGGAGGCCCTGAGGGAAACCCCCTAATTCAAATAAAGGAGACCAAGTTCAGATTCCGGAGAGCTGAAATACTGTGTGGATGAGCCCAGGTAGGAGGGAAAGGAAAGAACCTTCCAGGCAGAGGAAGCAGCTCATGGAATAGGCCAGAGATGAAAGCAAGCCTAGGAGAGGGGTTCTGAGGAGGACCAGGAGGATAAAAGACTCATTTGTTCCACAAATAGTTATCAAGTATCTACTTTTATGTCTGGTCTTGGGTGGGTGTGGGGTGCAGCTCTGAACAGGGGAGACTGCGGTCCTCATTTGCATGGAGACTTTGAGCTAGGAGGGAGCCAGATGAAATACCTAAGCCCAGGAAACAAGTGCTCAGTTCTGAGAGGCCTCATTTATCTGGGGCCTGAAGGATCAAGAGGCCAAGGCTGTAGGAACAGGCCTTCAAGGTAAGAGAACAGCATGTGCGAGGCCTCTGAGCAGGGGAATTTAGTGCCCAGAGGGACCTGGGAGTGGGGGAAGGGCACAGTCCATAAGAGTGCCGGGCCAGGGGCTTGATGATGAGGCTTGGGGAGTCAAGCTACCTGCTCAGGGTTTTCTGTGATGGAGGTGTCTTTGTTTTTGCTGATTAGGAGTGTTCAGCAGGATTGGATTTCTGTGCTGGTGATATCACCAGGAAGGCCACTCTGGCAGGAATGTGGATGCAACAACATGGTGGCTCAGGAGGCTGGGAGGTGATGGCAGCCTGAGTTAAGGAAGAGATGTTCAGGGATGGAAGAGAGGCATCTTGAGGACAAGAGAGGATGATCCTGAAAGGTGTCTAGCGGGGAGGTGGTATAGACAAGGGTTAGACTCTTAACATAGGGGAGATAAAGCATCAGATCTGACTGACCCCACCCCTCCCAGCTCTCTGGCCCAGGGAACAAAAGAGTGTGGAAGTAAGGAAACCACACCCTGGCTTGGTGCCTGGAAGGTGCTTGGGGGCTCAGGCACAGGGAAAGCAGGTATAGAGTAGCGCTCAGACTGGAGGGACCAGCCTGGGAGGCCAGTGAATCTGAAGGGTCAGCCCAGATCAGAGCAGCAGAAGATCTGGAATGGGGTGAGGCACGGTGGGCCCTTAGCCCAGAGCCAGTTTCGTGGAAAGAAGGGAACCACCCCCCCAGCAGAAAACAAGAGAATCAAGGGGATAGCAAGGAACCCTTGATCTGGAAGGCCCTTGGGAAAACGACTGTAGTACCTCAGACTTGACTTTTGGCAGTGCTTGGCAGTGCCCCTGTCTGGCACAGGCCCTCACCAGCCAGGAGAGACCTCCCCCTGGGGGAAGTGGAGTCCAGCAGCCTTAGGTTTGGGGTCTGGCTCTGATATCCACTTTCTGCCATCTTGAGTCCTCTCCCTTCTGGGGCTTTAATTTTCAGGTCTGCAAAGGGAGACCACCTTATAGGGCAAGCATGAACACCGAGTGAAGGCATCAGGCTCTCTCCTGGGCATGTTCTCCTCCCTAGTCTTTGTCTGGATGTCGCTGGTCAAGGTGTTTTCTTTGTAAACAGTGAAGCACAGATGGAAAGGAGTCATGCTCATGCCTTCCTGCTACATTTTAGTGTCTTGGGAGGTGAGACCCAAGAGGGAAGAAACAGGTCCTGAACAAGGCCACTAGACTTCAGGGCACCTGGCAGGGAGCCAACACCTGGCATCAGGCCAGTGGCTGCCCCCTCGGCCACCTGTCTACTGGATCCAAGTCACTGTGGTCAACAGCAGGGCCGCAGGGGGAGATGGAGAAACCGGTGTGAGGTCGGTGCGTCCCCTGGTGGACATTCAGGAGAAGGCAAGGCCCGAGCCACCGGCTGGGGGCGGCAGCCCTTCCGATTGCTAGTGCCAGGTGCTTAGATTCCTTAAAAAAGGAAAGAGTAGTGTTGAGGGCTGGAGAATGCAGCTCCGTTTACCTAGTACGCTCCAGGCCCTAGGTTCGATTCTCTTACGCGGAGGCGCCGTTGAGCTCGTAGACTCTAGAGCCAGATCTCCAGGTCCCCATCCTGGAATCACCACTGTGCCTGGGGTGAATCATTTCACCTCTCGGCGCCTCCGTGTCTTTGTGGAGGAAATCACTAGATCAGCGTCTAGCAGAGAGCAAGGGCTCAGCAAGTGCTGGCGTATTGTTATCTGCACACGGTTAGTCATTCGAGCCCCGGAAGGCAGATCTGTTGATTGAAGTAGCTCTGCCTGTTTGGAGACCGTGGTTTGTGCAACTAGGGATGTGAAATGGGTCACTGCAACCACTCAGAAATGTCCGCTTCCTTTGCACCCTGAGGGCACGAGTGGTGGGAGGGGTCGGGCACCTAGTGGCATCGTGGGTGGCGGCCACACCAGGATTCAGGGGTCTGCGCTTTTTTGGATCCCTTCTGGATGCCGAAGCCAGAGCGCAAGTGACAGCCACCTGCAGAGGTCGAGTCTTCTGGTCTGGTTCGGGGGTCACTGGCCAGACCTGCCCGGGTGTTCCAGCCCCATGCCAGCAATAACAATCATTTCCAGGTGCCCAGATCCCACCCCACTCCTGCCTTTCTATTTCCAGGTAGGTTGCGACTCCTGGTGGCCGATTGAAGAATAACAGTGGTCTTCGCCTCACCCCCACCGACATCGCCTTTCCTTACTCCTGAGCTCTTCTGGGTCAGACTCTGCTGTGCATCCCCACGTTGGGTGGGGTAGGGATCAGGGACTGGATTTTGAGGTTGCAGGTTTGGGAACGACAGATACTGCCAGAGCATCCAGGAGGTCTTCTACCTCTCCGAAGCAGCCGTAAGCTGGGCTTCTACTGGGGAAACAGATCTAAGGCTTTTCAATTCCAAACCTTATCAGAGATGAGGTGGGGGGCTCTGAGGAAGGGGCAGGGCTATGCATGGTAGCCAGGGAGCTCAGAGACAAGGCTTCCTGGTTTTCCCCTCCATATCATTTGGGGTGATTGTTGTTCCTCTTTCCCCCAGGATTTCAATGCACAGGATTTCAATGTCAAGGGACAGAGCATAAAGAATCTATGTATGGCCATAGTCTGTCATCAAATGCAGCCATGAGGCCTAAAGGGCCAGCAGAAGATGGAGAGGCAGCAGGAGGATGCCTCCTGGACACTGATCTTCTGTCCTGCTGCCTATTGGGTCACCATGGCGCGGGGCTGTCTATACTTCATGCAAACTCAGCACCTGCTTGCCCCCAGGGCCCTGCCAGCTGGTGGGAAGCTTGGCCTCAGCCCAAGGACAGAACCTGTCCATCCCTGAACCCTAAGCTTGAAGTCAGCCACCTCTGGGCACACTGACTGCCCAGCTCAATGCATTTGTCACACTCCATCTGTGGCCCATATTCTGTCCCATGGAGGCCCCTTCCTTCACCTCTGGTTTCTCTCCACTCACCATCACACCTTCCCCAGCCCCCAGGCCCCCTACCCCCGGCAGGCTACAGGACTTTGGATAATACTTTTTTTTTTAGTCTCTCATGGGGCTTGAACTCTGGCCTAGGTGCTGTCCCTCAACTCTTCAGCTCAAGGCAAGCCCTCTTACCACTTGAGCCATAGAAAACCACTGGTTTCCTGATGGCTAATTGGAGATAAGCGTCTCGTGGACTTTCCTGCCTGGGCTGGCTTTGAACCATGATCCTCAGATCTCAGCCTCCGGAGTAGCTAGGATTACAGGCATGAGTCACTGGCGCCCACCTTTGATACCCCTTTTGATCATACAAATTAACATCTTAAACTTTAATAGAAATACTTTTTTTTTGTATTTACTAAGATCTTAAAAGCTGGGTACTAGTGGCTCACACCTGTAATCCTAGCTACTCAGGAGGCTGAGATCTGAGGATCATGGTTCAAAGCCAACCCTGGGAAGGCTAGTCTCTTCTCTCCAATTAACCAACAGAAAGCCAAAAGTGGGGCTGGGAAGGTGGCTCAGTGGTAGAGTGCTTGCCTAGCATGCCTGAAGCCCTGGGTTCAATTCCTTAGGACCACATAAACAGAAAAAGCTAGAAGTGGGCTGTGGCTCACATGGTAAAGTGCTAGCCTTGAGCAAAATAAGCTAAGGGACAGCACCCAGGCCCTGAGAACAAACCGGAGGACTGGCAAAAAATAAAATAAAATAAAAAGCCAAAAGTGGTGGTATGACTCAAATGGTAGGATGCCAGCCTTGAGTGAAAAAGCTAAGGCCCTAAGGGGCAATACTTGCACACGTGCACACGCACACGCGCGCACACACACACACACACACACACACACAATTTGTCATGTGCAAAGGATTCTATTGGAGTGTTTCCCTACATTCCTATAATGTACTTTGATCACATTCACCTCATTAGTGTTCTTCATCATTTTCCTTTCAAAATAATTTTAATGGGTTTCATAACATACTTTCACCCTGTTTATACCTCTTTGCCCTCTTCTTTCACCAGGCTTCTTCCCGAGAGTCCTCCTCCCCAAACACTATCCCTTTCATACTCCAGTCTAGATTTCACATATGAATGAAAACATGCAACGTTTGTTTTTCTGAGACAGGCATATTGTACCTAACAAGATGATCTCTAGTTCCATCCATTTTCTTGCAAACAACCTAATTGTTGAATTAGGTTGAATGGCTGAATAATAGTCTATTGTGAATATGTACCACATAGGCTCCTAGGCTACTGTGTGGATAGTGCTGCCATAAACATAGGCATGGAGGTATCTATTGGACGGGTGGTAGGAGGGTTCATCCTAAAGGCCTTGTGCAAGTTCTATACTTAAGCCATGCCTCCAGCCTCAGGTATCTCTGTCATATCCTGAGTTATATTCCTTCAGATATATGCCCAGGAATGGTTTTACAGTATCATATGGTAGTTCTATTTTTTAGCTAGGGTTTTTTTAAGAGCTGCCATATTGATTTCTAGAGTGGCTGTACTAGTTTACATTACCACAGGCAAGGTATAGGGGACCCTTCCCCCCAATCCTCACCAGCATTAGCTCTTTGTGTCCTTCATTATGGCCATTGTGATGGTGGTAAGGTGGAATCTCACTGTCTTTTTTTTTTTTTTTTTGTCGGTCGTGGGGCTTGAACTCTAGGCCTGGGCACTGTCCTTCAGCTCTTCAGCTCAAGGCGAGTGCTCTACCACTTGAGCTACAGCGCCACTTCCGGTTTTCTGGTGGTTTATTGGAGATAGGAGTCTCACAGTCTTTCCTGCCCGGGCTGGCTTTGAACCGTAATCCTCAGATCTCAGCCTCCTGAGTAGCTAGGATTACAGGCGTGAGCCACCAGCGCCCGGCCTCACTGTCTTTTTTTGTATGTTTGTTTGTTTATATGTCAGTACTGGGGCTTGAAATCAGGGCCTCAGTGCTGTCCCCTAGCTTTTCCACTCAACTACCACTTGAGCCACAGCTCTACTTCCAGCTTTGTTCTGGTTAATTGGAGATAGGAGTCTCACAGTCCTGCCTGGGCTGGCTTTGAACCACCATCCTCAGATCTCAACCTCTTGAATAGCTAGGATTACAGGTGTGAGCTACCAACACCCTGCTTAAAGTAAACATGATTTATTGAGAATTCTGTATAAAAGAGTCATCTATTCTTCCCTGCTTACTAATTTATTCAATCATTTATGCATATCAATATAACTCATTGATATTTGCTATACTTGGGGTTATGATCCAATATGAGTCTATTTTGGGGGAGCATATTCTTGCAATGTATTGGGAAATGTTAAAGATCAACTCACAACAAGGCTGTGGCTGAGTGTGAGCTGTTGCCCCTCTGGGGTTGGAGCTGTGTGTTCTGACCTGAAAATTCTAGAAGGAAAATTGACAAGAGCTGAGCAATGTGTGTTGTCCTAGCCCATTTTCATTTGAAAAGGAATGTATCTGTCTGTCCATGCAGCTGTCTAATTTGCTTCCTTTCGGTTACACTGCCCAGCCTTCAAACCAGCACCCCCCCCCCCCGACCTGCACAGCAAACATCAGTGTTCCCCTCCCCGTCATCACTGGCTTTCCTGAGTCCTCAAGACAGCTTGCAAACATCAAGTGGTGGTCCACAGTGCCCTCTATGGGGCTCCAGTCAAATGTCCCTTCTGGTGATCTCACCCGAAACAGTATGGCCCCTATCCCCAGGGTCCTTCCTCCCACCCACTGGCCCATGAGGATTCGTCGCTGTTGGAAATCTCCCCTCCTCCCACTAGACTCAGCCCCACCAACAGTGGGACCCGTGGCTGTTGATTTATTTGCTTTCCATGGAGAGGAACTCAATGCTTCCTCCAGCCTCCAGAAGATGCCTGGCCTAGGCGGGGCTGGAGACGAGAGAGACTAGCAACGTTGTCTTTTGATTACCTCTGGTTTGTTTAAGCTACGTCAAAGAACACAGAACATCGTGGCTTGTGATTAAAGAGAAAATCCAATAAAGTTAATAAAAAAAAGTAAAGGAAGAAATTAAAGTTTTCATTTCTTGGGGACAAAACAAGAAAGAAACAGGTTTCAGGAGGAAGGATATGGTTTGGGGAACGCAGATGTCCCCGAGGATTGGGGGGGGGGAATTGGAGGGGAGGCAGTGGAGTGTGGGGAGAAGGTGGGTTAAGGAATGATTGTGGGGTGTGCAGTCTGGTGGAAGACAGAGGTGGGGGTGGAGCCCTGGAAGGGTTTGTATGGTGACTCAATGTGGGTTTATCTGGGGTGGTTGTTGGGGAGGGTATCTCATGGGGATGGCAGGGACCAGCCATGCAGTGAACCCCATACTGAAGCTTGGCATCCTAGGATCCAGTCCCTGGCCTCTCGGCTTCAGATTTACCAACAATAAGGGCTGTCACCAAAATCCAAGATTCTTCTAGCTTGAATGAGCGCCTCAAAGGTTGCTAACTTCTGGGTCTATTAGATTGGGCCAGGGTCCTGTAGAAGCCAGGGGATCCCTTTAGCTTGACCCTGGTTCTGACCAGCAGAGGGCGCTCCAGTACTATGCTCAGCACCTGGCCAACTGTGGTGCCAGTCCTTAAACTGTGGTGCCAGTCCTTAGTCCTTAGGTGTTGAAGCACCCCCTCCCTCCTGCCCCTTTCCCTCTCCCCTGCCCTCCCAGCACAGGTCAACCAATATCCTGCGGTCCTAGAGGCTTCTGGACCAACCAAGCCTGATCCTGTCACATCATGGGTACAGTACAGCCAGGTCCCTCATCTCTGAGTGGAAAAGCGCTGGGTGGGAGCCCTGAGCCCCAGGGCCTGGGGGTGGGGAGAAACCCCTCCCCTAAAATGGCGAGGGGAGGCTGAGAGGGTAACTAGCTTCCTAATGTATACTTAGGACTGATCTTGCTCTGTCGTTTTGTGATGACCCCCTCGGCGAGACCATCCCTGGACAGCTCTCCCTGGGCAAGGGTAGCCTTCAGCACAAGCTCTCCCAAGCCTCCCCTCCCTGTTCTCTACACCTCATAGCTTGTCCCAGGGCTGGCTGGGATTCCAGATAGAAAATAGTGGGCAGGATCTGCCCAGGGCTGCAGGCTTCTCCTTCCCCATCTAGCCTCACCTGGTCTGGAGGAAGTTCCTCCTCCTTCCACATCAAAACCTCACTGGCTCTGCCATCCCAAGCCTGGCAGGCTCTGAGTAGCTCCCCACTCTAACCTGTCTCCCCCTCTCTGCGCACAGTCCTCTTCTCAGGAGGGCCCCATGAACCTCTGTCAGCAGTGGGAATCAGGCCACTGAATCAGTTGCCACACAAGATGGCCACTGTTTGACTTGTCCTGGTGGACTGTGGGAGGAGCTCCAGCTTAGAGCCTCTCACCACAGCCATGCCTGGCCCGTGGGCCGTAGGCAGACCCAGGCCCTATGTGAGGTGGAGTGGTGTATGCTTGTACATTAATCATGTGCATAAGATTCACTAGGGGCTCTTGGGAGTGTGTGTGGATGGGGCACATACACAGATGTAACTTTTGATTATGTATGAAGACACGTGACCATCATTATCTTCACCCATGGAGCATGATGAGTGTCCAGGTATCTGTCCAGAGCAGTTTTCACCCATGCATGAAAATGGGTACACAGCCCATGTACATGAGTGTGGCCTGGAGAGGGGGGGGGGGAGAGAGAGGGAGAGAAAGAGAGAGAGAGAGAGAGTCTTAAAAGGCATCTTGGTCAAGGTGGGATGGTGAAACTAGAATTTCAGGGTTGCTTAGAAATGACCAATCAGAAGGCACACACAAATCAGATGTAGGTGCTATGCAAATGAGCAGACTTCTTCCCCGCCCCCCCCCCTTCAGGCTAGGGCCCTAGGAATCCTCCTGGGAACCCTGGGGGCAGGGGAAGTAGAAATGGGCCTGGAAGTGCTAAGAGTAAAAGCCCCTCACCGCTTGGTCCCTTCCAGCTCATGGGTTAAGGCTCTAAACTCCACTAGACCCCATGGCTTCCATGAGACCCCAAGGGAGGCTTCAGCTGCCACTGAGACTAGTTCCCAGCTGTGGGCCAGGGGTGGGAGACGAGGGGACAGGAGCTCCCAGACCGCACCGCGGAGAATGGATGTCACAGTGACAGCTGGCCCAGTCTGCATTTGCCGATCAGGCCCAGTTGTTGGGGCGCCAAGAGGCCTAGGAATGGGGGTTGCAAGGCCCCTTGAGGTTTCCCTGGATCTCTGAGCAAGACCCGCAGAACTGGAGAAGATCTCTTACCCCTGATGCCCTCCAAGTCTGCCAGGGACCTAGATGGCCTAGCATTGACTGCGTGGGCCAAGATTGTGGGGGTACCCCATTGCAGACTGCAGGCTAGTGCTTGTCTCTCTGTGGGGCAAGGGGTGGGGGTGGACGCACCCTGCTCAGACACAAGCCTGCACGCGCAGAGCATGTGCCTCCCTTATACTCTTGGAGACTGCCTCAGCACCTCCTCTGATCCCCTTGGGATCAGCAGACGGGAGGGTCATGCCCAGCCCAGGCTTGGACACTGGCACACACTTGTTTATTCATGCGCTCTAGCTGCCAGCAGAATTCTGCCCTTCTTCCCAGGCACAGGCTCTCGGAAGGCTGAGCCAGGGACACACCCATTTCCCAACCCCATGCGTGGGGTATTGGGCGCTGGTGGTCTTCCTGCCGCCTCTGTTCCCTGTGGTCCCTGACCCAGTTGCAAGTTCACACACAGCCTCCAGATTCAAGGGTCTGCTGTTTGCCTGACTCCTGGGCCACTTCTTCATGTGACAGATCTGGTCCCTGAAGCAGAGGCTGGAATGTCTCCCATGGCTGAGGATCCTGAAGGCAGGAGCTGTGTACCCCATCAGACTAGCCCTCCCCATGCTTGGGGACCAACCCAGAGGTTAGGGACCATCTTGAAGGTTGGAGATCATCCCCATTGTATAGGCTCCTAAGCCTCTGGCAGGCGGCCCTCTGGCTTAACCAAAAGTCAAAGGCCAATCCCCACGTGTGGCAGGAAGAAAAAATTTAGCTTGAGCTGGTGTACCTGGTTGAGGCAGCCCAGGACAAAGCCCCAAAGCCAGCTGCACCCCTGGCTGTTTTCCATTGCCTCAGCCCCTCCTGCTCTCCAGCCAGAGGGAGCCCTAGAAACAACAGCTCAGGGCTGGTTCACAGGCTCCAGCCTTTTCCTCTAGGAAGTCCTCCTGGGTATCATCCTTGGTCTCTCATGCTCATAGGGCTTTCACCAGGTGAACCTCTGACCTTTCAATTTCCCAAGGTGCACTGTTCCTCTTTAAGTTAAAGAAAAAAATATGAGCTGGTGCTGGTGGCTCACACCTGTAATCCTAGCTACTCAGGAGGCTGGGATCTGAGGATCACGGTTCAAAGCCAGCCCAGGTAGTAAAGTCCATGAGACTCTTATCTCCAATAAACCACTAGAAAACCAGAAGTGGTGCTGTGGCTCAAGCAGTAGAGCGCCTGCCTTGAGCTGAAGAGCTGAGGGACAGCACCCCAGCCCAGAGTTCAAGCCCCACAACTGACCAAAAAAAAAAAAAAAAAGCCAGAAAAGAGTATAATGACTGTATCAGGCCTATCACCACATGAGTAAACTGAGGCAGATGACATGGAATCAATGTCAGAAGCGAGGTCCCTGCCTCCTTGTTTGTTCCTAGACTTTCTGTAGCCAGGCCCTCTGTCCCTGTCCTTAGGTGGTCTCCTGAAGGTGAAGGCTGACCTCTGACCTTTGACCTTCAGCTCACAGGCCCGGTAAGCTTGGGACAGGGACATGGGGCAGGTATGGCTGAGGTTTGGGGAGGACAGGTGGAGCAGCAGGATGCTGCTGGAGGTTGGTGGGGACCCTCAGTTGGGGTTAGCTTCCCCCTCCCCCCCCCCCCCGCCCCGTCCACCCCAAGAAAGACTTCTGTGACAAAGCCAGCTTGGCTGCAGCAGGCAATCCTGCCCCAGTCCCCGGGAGGCTGAGCAGCCTGACCACAGTCTCTGCATGGGCAGGAAACAGACCCTGGGGAGGGAGTGTCCAGCCTCAGGGAGTACACAGCTGTGACCCCCAAGGAGTGCCAGGGTAAAGAGGGGGGAACAGATATGAACCCTACTCTCAGGGCTCCTCAAGGTTGCCAGGAGCCAGCCCTGCCCCCTTTCCTTAATAATTCAAAAACCATTGCTTCTATTGTGATTAGTTTGATGTTTGTCTCCTCTAGGCTAAGATCTGTGGGATTTCTCATCTGCCTGGCTCCTGGCTGGGTCTTGCATCTGAGAGACAGAGACAAAGAGAGACACAGACTCAAGACAGAAAGACACAGAGACAGAGACAGAGAAAGGGAGAGAGAAGAGACACAGAAGATTCAGAGAGTCACAGAGTCAGAGATCAGACAACAGAAAGAACTTCCAAGGCTGGGAAGGTGGCTTAGTGGTAGAGTGCTTGCCTATTGCTTGAGGCCTGGGTTTGATTCCTCAGCACCACATAAACAGAAAAAGCTGGAAGTGGCGCTGTGGCTCAAGTAGTAGAGTGCTAGCCTTGAGTTGAAGAGCTGAGGGACAGCGTCCAGGCCCAGAGTTCAGGCCCCATGAAAGAAAGAAAGAAAAGAAGGGAAGAAGGAAGGAAGGAAGAAAGAAAGAAAGATAGGAAGAAAGAAAGGAAAGAAAGGAAGGAAGGAAGGAAAGTGGAAAGAAAGGGAAGAAAAGAAAGAAACCAAAGAACTTCCAGACGGAGGCACATTGAGGGTAAAGCCTCATCTCACTGATTTCCTGAAAATGAATGACAGCTTGATTGATCAGCAGCAAGGAAGAGCTCTGCCTGTCCAATCATCTGTTAGGGGGGAGGCAGGGGAATGACAACAGTGTCCACAGGCCCATGCTGAATGAGAAGGGCTTAAACCACCCCCTACCAGCCTGCTTGCTGGGGCCTCTGGCCTTGTGTGCTTTGGCTCAGGTTGTTGAATCTGTTTGTCTGAGGTGTCCGCTCCTTCCCCTCCTTTCCCATTACTGGCAGGCCTGCATGCTCACCGGCCAGCCTGGCTGGCCAGCTGTGTGTCTGTCTGGGGCTGTGTCTGGCATGCTGTGGTGCGAGAGCATCTGGGGCTGGGTGTGCAGAAGAGCAGGGGACTTTGGGCCTGCGAGGTTGGCGTTGTGAGTTCCCAGCCTGGGATGGTTGTGCCCCTCTGGCTGTGGAGGGGCTGGGCAGGAGGGTCTGCGATCACGTAGTTTTCCTCCAGTGTATCAGGTGAGGGAGGTGCTGGCTGGAGGTTGGGCAGCCAGAAGTGTGTGCTGGTGGCCCTTGTGTGGAGAGTATTAGAGACAAAGAAGCCACTTGCAGACTGAGCAGTGTGTGGGATAGCCAAAGAGGCGCTGCCCAGTTCTGTTTCTTTCCCTGGGTACCTCCCACCGCTGGGTACCACCAGGGATAGGCTGATGGCTTCTGTACCTGCCTCCTGCCCTGCCCCTGCACTCTGAGCCCTCCATCCCCAGCCTTTAGACTTTGAGAACCTGAGTGAGCTCCCAGCTCTTTGTGCGTACAAAACCCCATTGTTTTCTTCCAGTTCATATTCCAGAAGGAACTGATCATTTGGCCAATGTCTGCATCCCAGACTTGTCTCTGAGATTCCCCAAGGCCCAGTCGTGTCTACCCAGAGCCGGTCCCAGTGTCTGGCGCACAGTGGGAGGGATGCAGAGATGGGAACAGGACTGGCCAAGGTGTCTGTGACAAGGTATCACTGGCGCCATACCCCCTCCCTCCTCTAGATCTCTCCATCCACAGCCAAAGGGTTCCCCAGATGCACAAGCTGTCCCTTCACCAGAACAGCCCTTCTCCCACCCTCTGCACACACCTCCCCTCATGGCCATCCAAACCCCACCAGGCCCAGCTCAACATGTCCCTGTGCTTAGATGCTTTCCTGGTCTCTCCTAAAGATGGGAAGTGGCCTCTTTATGTGAGGTGACCTCTCCTATGGGAATGGAGGGGAGGATGGGCGTTTCCAGAGCTCAGGATCAAGGCTTCACCAGGCTGCACAGTGCCATCATGAGTGGTGTATTTTCAGCAGCTCTTTTGCTGAGTTAAATTTAGAAAAAGAGAGGGTCACCATTGGGGCCCCCTCCCTGGGCTCATGGCAGGCAGGCTTGCTGTCTCACAGAGATGGAGATGTAGTCATGATGACAAATTCCCAAGATGGGATGGTGTGGTACCGGCAGTGATTCCCCCCTCCCCCGCACCCCCCCCCCCCTCACCTGTCCCCTCCCCTTGAGTGGGAACTGGCCCTTGCTTCCAGTCAATGGAATATGTCAAAGGAGAAGAAAAGGCTCTGTGGATCTCATGAAGGTCCAAGTCAGTTGATTCTGAGAGAGTTGCTGGAGGAAGGGCCTGATTTCATCAGGTGAAACCTGTTTTAAAAGTCTTTTTTCGGTGGTAGTAGGGATTTTAATTCAGGGCTTTATGCTTGCTAGGCAACTACTCTTATCATTTGAACTGTGCCCTAGTCTTTTTTGCTTTAGTTTATTTAAAGTTTTTTATTGTTATTATAAAGGTGATGTGCAGAGGGGTTACCATTACATAAGTCAGGTAAAGAGCACATTTCTTTTTGGGTAATGTCACCTCTTCCTTCGCTTTCTCCCAGTATGCCTCTCTAGTTTATTTAATTTAATTTATTATTATTATTTTTTCAGTCGTAGGGCTTGAACTCTGGGCCTGGGCGCTGTCCCTCAACTCTTCAGCTCAAGGCTAGGGCTCTACTACTTGAGCCACAGCACCACTTCCAGCTTTTTCTGTTTTATGGGGTGCTGAGGAATCGAACCTAGGGCCTCATGCATGCAAGGCAAGCGCTGTACCACTGAGCCACCTTCCCAGTCCTATTTTATATATGTATATATATTTTTCTTCTTTTTAAGATAGATTCTAAAGCTTTTGTCCAGACAAGCTCTGAACAAGATCTTCACTGCAGATTCCTGAGTAGCTGGGATTACAGGTAAGAGCCATCATGCCTAGCCCTCAAACTCTTTTTGGTTATTGTGTTTATTAACATGAATTAGTTATACAAAGGGAGATTTCACTGTTACATTTCCACACATGTTGACAATATGTTCCAATCAATCACATCCCTTCTACCAGGCCCCCTTCCCTTCTTCTCCCTTCCTCTCTCCCAAAACATTTTCAACAAGTTTTCTTATTCAGTTTTCATAGTTGTGAACCATTTTTTATTGTATTTATCATCTTTCAAAAGGTATTTTAATTATCCATTTTCCCTTCCCCCTTTTTCATCCCTAAGTAGTCCCTTGGTTAAATTACTGTTCTGTGTTCATTTATCTTTTTTTTTTTTTGCTGGTCGTAGACCTGAACTCTGGGCCTAGGCGCTGTCCCTCAGCTCTTCAGCTCAAGGTGAGTGCTCTACCGCTTGAGCCACTGCGCCACTTCTGGCTTTTTCTGTTTATGTGGTGCTGAGAAATCGAACCCAGGGCCTCATGCATGCAAGGCAAGCATTCTACCACTGAGCCACCTTCCCAGCCCTCATCTATCTGTCTGTCTGTCTGTCTGTCTGTCTATCTAATCTATATGGATATGTATCCATATCCATGAATATGTATGTCTTTTAGGTCTTGCTTCCAACATGAATGAAAACATATAAACATGTTTTGTTTTTAAGCTTGGCTTGTTTTGTTCAGTATGATGTCCTCTAATTGCATCCATTTTTCTTGCGTATGACATGGTTTTATGTCATTTTCCTGCATATATGTGTGTGTAAATATACACACACGTATAAAGTACACACTCTATAGACAGAGTCAGGTCATGTACCTTGCACCACAGAAAGGAATGCAATCGGGGCTGGGAAGGTGGCTTAGTGGTAGAGCGCTTGTCTTGCATGCATGAGGCCCTGGGTTCGATTCCCCAGCACCACATAAGCAAAAAGAAAAAAAGCCAGAAGTGGCGCTGTGGCTCAAGTGGTAGAGCACTAACCTTGAGCTGAAGAGCTGAGGGACAGCACCCAGGTCCAGAGTTCAGGCCCCACGTCTGGACCCAAAAAAAAAAAAAGGGAATGCAACCGACTGACACCTTGTCAGTGAGACCCTGAGCAGAAGCTCAGCCTCCTCACCCAAAGGAACTGAGAGAGCAGTGCCCACATGTCCCTTTAAAGCTACTAGGTTTGTGGGGTCTGGCCTCTCAGCAGGTGGCCACAGAGAGGAAGTAGCCAAGGGTGAACAGAGGCCCTGGAGAACAGAGGCTGAATCCCAGTCTGCACACAGCTCCTGGCCCTGCAGGTTTACCTGACTCCACCCCCACCATCCTCCCACCTCAGGCTAGGCCTGGGGTGCTTGGCTCCTAGAACTCATCACGTGGAGTCCAAGGGGTAGGATGGGGGAAGTCAGAGGGAGGGGGTCCAGGCTCTGAGTCTCCTTGAATTCACACCCAGATTGAGATAAACGCCTTCTAACCCTAACACCAACTGCAAGGCCCCCGAATTACCACAGAGTCAGGTGAGACAGGCACCCCTCACTCTCGACAGACACCCTCCACTGAGCCCCAGTGGCGCCCCTGTGGCCAGACAGCCCCCACAGACAGCTGCTGCTCCCCAGCCTCTTCTTTAGTCCATGCTACCAGGCCGCCGGGGGAAGAGTTCACGGCCACCATGGCGGTCCACAGCTGGGGCCCCAGATGTAGGGGAGCCCAGAGCCTGGGTAGTGTTACACCCAAATGGCAGGCTGGCTTTCCCAGAAGGGACGGGATGTCAGAGGTGTCTAGGAAGGGAGAATGGGGGAGAGGGTGGGGGCTATTTCTTACATTGTCACCCCATCCCCCAGCTCTGTTTCTGGCCCCTCCTACATGTGTGTAACAGAGTCAGCTGAAAGAGAGGCTCAGGAGAAGACCTGGGTCCTCCATCAATAGAGGTGCAAATCATCACCTCCGTTGGGTCTTCCCTGCCCCCAAGAGAACCAGACCCAGATGTCTCAAGACCTTGCCGGAAGCCCCCAGCCAGAGCAGCTGATGAGAGGAGCTGACCCCTCCCCAGTCCCTTCCTTTTGTCCAAGTGAATACACCAGGATTTGGTTTCTCGCTGACCCCCTCCCCCTACCTCCCAGCCCCTCACCCAGGGCTCCCATCCATCCTGTCTCCACCAAGGTCTCTCCAGGGTACAGACAAAGAAACCATCTCAGGTTCCCTGTGGGGCGCCTGCCCTTTGATCCACCCCCTCCTCTGCCCCCCGGTGCAGGATGCTGGGGTGCTTTGGGGAAGCTCCATCCAGGGACAGGCACCACAGATAGGATCTGGGATGGGAAAGAACCCAGGATGTGAGGGACTTTAAAGCGATGCCGCCCAGCCAGATAGCCACCACTCTCCAAGCTCACCTCTGCCTGCCTGCCCAGGCCTGCCCCTCCCCGGGTCCTAAACTCCCACCTGGATCCTGACAGGAAGACTCTCCAGCCCTCCCCCTTCTCAGCAACCCTTTTGGGAAAAAGCTGCCCACTGTGTAGAGCAGGGCCCCAGGAGGTCACACAGTTACTTGGGAGCCCTGCCATGGTGGTGTGGGGGGGGGGGGGGCTGGGGGGCTTGGACAGCTGTGCATTCGGTAAGTTCCCAGATGACATCATAGGGCCACCTTTTCCCATCCCAGAATGCCCAGGGCCACCAGCATAGACCCATCTTGAGCTCCTCCTGCCCCCAGACTTTTGCCCCCCTTCCTCCTGGAGACTGAGCCTGAGGACCGAGGCCTTTACCTGGTGAGGGGGCCCTCAGTCCCCTGGAGGGAGATGTCCTGGAAAGCCCAGTTTTATCTTTCTTTTCTGTTCCTCCTAGGGGGTGTAAGCCTCAGGCAGAGTCCCTTGAACCAGGCCCCTGCAGGCCCTCTTCATCCTTTACCTTTCTTGTCAGGTTCACAGAGCAGGTAGGAAGAAAGCGCTTCTAAGTCTGAGCCCCAGGCTCTGCCCCAGCTTTACCACACACCAGCTTGTGCCCTGGGGTGACTCCCTGGGTAGCCCCTTGCTGTTCACTTCTCAGCTCCTCCCGAGTCTTGTCTGTCTGCCGGCTCGTCTTCTCTGCAGCTGTGGGACTTTGTTTCCTCGGAGCTCATTTTCTTCTCTCATCCACCCCTTCCCTGCTCTCATGCCACAACTCTGTGTACCGTCCTCCCCATCTGCTTCCTCTGCACTGGCCAGACCAAAGCCTTCTTCCCTTCTGCACCCTGAGGTTAAGAAGACCTGATAGGCCACGAACAATGGCCACCAGCCTGAATAAACCACAAGATTCAAAACCTTTAGTTAGCGGGGCACTGGCAGCTCAACCTGTAATCCTTGCTATTAGGAAGCTGAGATCTGAGAATCCATGGTTCAAACCCAAGCCCAAGGAGAAAAGTCCTTGAGACCCTTATCTCCAATTAACCACCAAAAAGCCAGAAGTGGAGCTGTGATTCAAAGTGGTAGAGTGTTAGCCTTAAGCACTGTCAGGGACAGTACCCAGCCCCCTCCAACCAACTACCACCATCACTACCAAAATGCTTTAGTCACAGATTTCTGCCTAGGGTGAAATAACAGAGATATTTGCCCTCACCTCTAATGGAAACACAGATATGGAGGGAGGGAGGGAGGGAGAGAGAGAGAGAGAGAGAGAAAGAGGGAGAGAGAGAGAGAGAAAGAGAGAGGGAGCACTGGAGGCAGCCTTTGGAGAGACTAGACATGAGGGTACAAAGCATGGTCATCCCCAACAAAGGGAGACATAAGCTGGATGCTGAGACACACCCTCCCCCCCTCCCCCCAGCCCACTCTCTGGAGAGTTTTCCAGCAATAGCCTCAGGGGAGAACCAAGGCAGATGTGAAGGATGATTCCTGGAGAGGAGGAGTGGAGTGGGGGTAGTGGAGAAAGGCAACTAGTGTTAGAAAGACAGAACACTGGGGAGGAGAGAGCCCCAAGGCTGCATACAGGGCCTTGATAGGTGGCAAAGCACTGTGCATGTGAGCAAAGCAGTCTCTCTGGGAATTGCTGATCAGAAAGGGCTACAGATGGCCTGGTTTCACCCAAGGTGGGGATATGTCAGCTCCCACCAGCCAGGCTCATTCACCGTTCATGTGACATTGGGCAGAATATTCCAGCAGGCCTTACCTTAATCATGGAATCTTTTGAGGCCCAGTCTGAATGAGCACTGCTCTGTGTCTGCTTTCAAAAAGAACAAAGTTAGACAGTTAACTCAAGCTGATTTCAAGGCCTGTTATAAAGCAGCAGTCATGGAGATACCAGTGCTGGTATGAAAATAGATTAGGAATGAATGCAGAAAAGAGTCCAGAAACAAATCTCCCCACACCTACACTGGCCAGAGGTTCAAAGACAGGTCAGGGGATGGTGATGGGAAACCACATATCAGTGTGCAAAAAACTACACTTGGAGCCAGGAGTTAGTAGCTCACACCTGTCATCCTAACTATTTGGGAGGCAGAGGTTGGGGAATCATAGTTGGAGGCCAGCCAGAGCATAAGTTCTTAAGACTCCATCTCAACCCAATAGGCATGGTGGCATCTGCCTATAAAAACATCCCAGCTACAGGGGAAGCAAAATATCTGGGCACAGTGAGATGCACCTGTCATAAGGAGGGACTCACTAGTATGAGGATAGCAGCCTGAGTTGGTCTGGTCATAAAATGAAACCCTACCTGGAAAATAACCAATGCAAAAATGGGGGCAGGAGGTATGGCAAGTGATAGAGCATCTGTCTTGCAAGTGTGAGGCCCTGAGTTCCCCATCAGTATCACTAAGAAGTAATGAATCAATTAAGGTGGATTAATTAATTAATTGACATAAAGGCACTGGTTCAAACCTGTAATCCTAGCAACTTGGGAGGCAGAAAGTAGAAGGATCATGGTTGGACATGGGGGAATGCATCTATCATCCCAACTACATGGGAAGTTCCAATAGGAAGATCAATTTTCAGACCAGCCTGGGCAAAAAGGACCTTATCTCAAAAATAATCAGAACAATAAAGGTTGGAAGTGTGGCTCAGCTGTACAGTCCAACTGCCTAACAAATGTGAAAGACTGAGTTCAAATCCTAATATCCCTAAAAAGGAAAATAAAAAGAAAGCTTTGACCCTTGACCGCACATACTTTGACCATATTATAAACATTAACTCAAAGTCTTTCATAGACCTACATGTAAAGCTTAAAAGTATAAAACTTCCAGGGCTCCTAAGAGAAAACATTTGTGAGCTTGTGCTGAACAAGTGTTTTCAGACATGACACCAAACCAGGATTCAAGTTGAAAAATTGGACTTCATCCATATTACAAATATTTTCAAAAGACACTGTTAAGAAAATGAAAAGACAAGCCACAGACTAGGGAAAAAAATATTTGCAAAACATATTTCTGAAAAAGGACTTGTATTCAAAATAGCTAAAGAATCTCAAAACTCAATAATAAACAAACGAACTAGGAAGACACACAGACAACAAGCAAGCACTAGAAGATACTCAACATCTTGTGTCACCAAGGATATGCAAATTAAAAAGAAAAAGAAGAAGCACCACTAGTTGCCTATGAGAGTGGCTAAAACTTAAAACCCAGCAGTATCAAGTGCAAAAGTATCAGAGCAAAAGGAACTCTCGTTCACTGCTGGTAGTAATATATAAAGGTAAAACCACTTTGAAAGACACTGTGGTAGCTTTCCAAGCAACACCTACATGCACTTTTTTTTCTTAGCAATTTATAATTGTCAGAAACCGTAACCCAGCAAAATGTTTCAACAGGTGACTGGACACACTGGGCCCATTGTTACTAAGTGATAAGAAGACATGGCTGAATTAGAAATGCATATTGCTTTCTCTCCTTCCCTTCTTCCCTTCCTTTCCTTTCCTTTCCCTTAAACTTACTCCTCCTAAGCTGGGTGTCAGTGGTTCACACCTGTAATCCTAGCTACTCAGGAGGCTGAGATCTGAGAATCACAGTTCAAAGCCAGCCCGGGCAAGGAAAATCCATGAGACTCTTATCACCAATGAACTACCAGAAAACTGGAAGTGGCATTGTGGCTTAAGTGGCAGAGCACTCGCCTTGAGCTGAATCGCTGAGGGACAGAGCCCAGGCCCAGAGTTCAAGCCCCACAACCCGAACAAATCAAAACAAAACGGGCTGGGAAGGTGGCTCAGTGATAGAGTGCTTGCCTTGCATGCATGAAGTCCTGGGTTCATTTCCTCAGCACTACATGAGCAGAAAAAGCCAGAAGTGGTGCTGTGGCTCAAGTGGTAGAGTGCTATCCTTGACTGAAGAGCTGAGGGACAGTACTCAGGCCCAGAGCTCAAGCCTCTTGACCAACAAAACAAACAAACAAAAAACTTACTCCTCCTACCTCAGTTTCCCAAGTGCTGGGCTTGCAGGCACCTGCTACCACACCCAGGTCTGAAATGCAAATTTCTAAGTGAAAGATGGTGGGTGAGGAGCAAGTAGAGAAGTGAATCTGAGTCCTGGTGGCTCAACTTGAGGCCCAAATAGGAGCTTCAGGAAGCTGAGAAGGAGGGCTTGGGGACCACAACTGGATCCCACAAGGAAGAAAGTCAGCTTGGGCAAGAAAGTAGTAGGGGCCTGTTGGGGAGAAGGGCTGTTGGTTTCAGGTGGGAGGGATGAGAGGGTGAGGCTCTGATTTGGCAGGGAAGGAGAAATGACAGGAGTTGGGGTGGGGGGTGCAGGAAGGTGTTTATAGGATGAGGGAAGTGGCAGAGTGTTTATAGACTGAGGGGAGGGAGTCCTCAGGGGGAAGCCAAGGTGCAGGTGCAAAGAGTGACGTGCTTTCACTGGATGCGCTGACTTAGTGTAGAAAATGTATTACACTACTACGAAAGAAAAGAAAGACAGGAAGGAAGGAAGGAAGGAAAGAAAAACAAAGGAAGAAAAAAGAAAGAAGGAAGAAAGAGAAAAGAAGGAAAGAAAGGAAGGGAGAGAGAGAGAAAATGAAAACATCCATAATTGTCCCTTGTGAATTGCTCAACAGTTCTGTTTTCCTCTGATGTCAAGTTTTTCCTGGCAGAGAGAGGAAGGGAATATGAGGAGGTCAGACCCCAAGATCTCCTGCCTGGAACAAGAAGAGGCTGTAGGCTCTGGGTGGGCTCTGATGATTTAAAGACAAATCCATCAGAGATGGTATGGCTCAAATGGCAGACCCTTGTCTAGCAAGCCCTGAGTATAAACACCAGTACGGTAGGAAGGAAGGAAGGAAGGAAGGAAGGAAGGAAGGAAGGAAGGAAGGAAGGAAGGAAGGAAGGAAGGAAGGAAGGAAGGAAGGAAGGAAGGTTGTCCATCATTCTGCCCCTGGTATTCTATACTCCTGTCCTCTCTTCCTTCAGGCCACCCTTCTTGGGGACTCACCCCTGACCTCCATGCGTGGACTCTGGGGAGGGACATGCTGCAGGACAAGTAGAGGAGGCTGGGCAGTAATTGAATCCAGGGACCTCGAGACACAGCAGAGACCGATGGCTTTTCCCGGCCTAATTAGAGGGATTTTTTTTTTTAAACCCAGGAAACAAATCCATATGGTCTGAAATTCTTTTCTCAGGCTCTTTACCCTCCTGAAGTTGTAAACGTCGTGGGCTTTTTAGCACTGGAGGATTGGGTAGGGGGAGCGCCCACAGGCTAAGGTTTCTCCACTGAAGCTAGGTCCAGGATCTTGGGGCTTCCAGCGCCAGGGTCCTCATCCCCCATCTAGCCCCTAACTCCCTCTGCTAGGCCTGGCAGACAGCCTCCATCCCCCACCTACGCAAGTCTTCTTTCCCAGACCTCTCCTTTGGCCCAGACTCCCCTAGTCCATCTCCCCCTACCCCATTCACGGGGTGGGCCCCGCATGCTCCCCACCTCGCCTGGCCCTACCCACAATCTGCCTGCCCCAGCACATGCCTACCCCATCTCTCTCCTTGTACCATCTGATCCAGCACAGACTAAGTGCTGACCAGAGACAAAAATTTCACCTTTTCCTACTGCTGCTGCTCCCCTTTCTCCTCCTCCTCCTCCATCAGAAATGAATCCATCTCTTCTTTCTCCTTCTCCTCCTTCTTTCCCTCTTATCCCTACCCTCCACCCCTATCAGGACTTGAACTTGGTACTTGGATTTGTCTGCTGGCTTTGAACCTTGGTCCTCAGATCTCAGCCTCTTGAGTAGCTAGGATTACCAGGCATGAGCCATCAGCACCTGCCTCCCACCGCCAAACAAATCCATGTTTGGTTGAATCTGTGGATGCAAAATCGAGCAACCCAAAGAGCTGATTGCCTTTGGAGGCCCCACAAATCAAGTGGCTCCCCCACCTCAGCTCCCCCACCCAGGTCACCTCATGGTGTGACCTTAGGGGTCACCGAGCTTCCCTGAATCTCACTCTTCTCATCTGTGCAGTGGCGTGACTGCGCTAATACTTCATCAGGCACAGACTGGTGATGAGTTAGTACAGCAGTCCCTGTTGTGGAGATTTTGGTCCAGGGGAAATACAGAGGGGCTGAAACTTGGAAAGGGCTAGAGCAGTATTGGGGAGACTTACCCCAAGGCAGACAGGTGTCTGATTCATTAGTCTCCAGCCCAACATCAGCTGCAGGGAAGCCCAATGATCCTTTCCCTCTTGGCACCCTCCTCCTGTTCCTTCCTGGAGGCCCTGGTGTGTCTGTCTCAAAATTGGGTGCCTGTGGGTGGCTTTGTTTTCTCCACATTAGCCAAGAATGGGGAAAGGAGTAAGCTGCTGGCCTGGCTGGAGCCTGGGGGCAACCATGAGTGGTTCTTGTCAGTGGTGTCAGGCTGGATCAAGTCACTGGGCTGGTGCCCATTACAGTGCCTATGGGTCTGTCTGTCCATCCACAGCTGGGGTCTGGTTCTCTTTTGAAAGGCAAATCAAGCAGGCAGAGGGTGCTGAGCTTGCTTTTTGTGGAAGCCCCCTCCCTCCCCAATCAACATTCCAGGCTTTTGGCATCCCAGGAACAGAGGGAGGGGAGTGGGAATGGAGAGATAGCTTATAATTTAATAAGCGATATACATAGCGCGAGGATCCAAAGTCAAGTAGAATTCTTTCTATGCACAGTGCTGTGGAGTCTCCACCCTATCCCCAGGCAATGAGAGAAGGCCAGCTGGTGACTTCCAGAAGGCATTGGCAAAGGAAGCCTCCCCAGGCAGCCCACAGACAGTGGGCACCTTGGTCAAGGCCCCATGTCTGGGAGTGTGGGCAGTGCTCATGGAGCTCAAGTCACCCTGTCTGGCTGTGGGGATTGGTATAGAGTAGGTAAGGTGGGAGACTGGCTGGAAGGGCAGGATAGGGCTCCTCTAGTGACTCTAATGCAAGGATGGGAGTGACAATGACTCAAATATAATTTGATGTAATTATATTTATAAATATACGTATTAATATGAGTGTACTATATTTAGTCATATTTAGTATATTTAAGTTGCACAGCAAATTGCCTAGACAAGATTCTTTTTCTTTTTCTTTATCTTTCTTCTTCCCTTCCTCCTTCCCTCCCCCCCTCCCTCCCCCCCTCCCTCCTTCCCTTCCTCCCTTCCTTCCTTCCTTCCTTCCTTCCTTCCTTCCTTCCTTCCTTCCTTCCTTCTTTCTTTTTGGAGGTACTAGCGATTGAATTCAGGAACTCAGGGCCTAGTGCTTATTAGGAAGGTTCTCTACCACTTGAGCCAGGCCCATAACTCTTTTTACCTTTAGTTTGTTTTTCAGATAGGATCTCAAAGCTTTTGCCTGGCAAATCTCAGTCTGTGATCCTACTACTTCTGCTTCCTGAGAAGCAGAGTGGGAAGATGGCAATTATTTTCCCCCATTTTACAGCTCAGGGGAACAGGGCTCAGATAGGATTTGTGACTAGATTGCCCAAGACCACAGAGCTTGTAAGCGGCCAGGCCTGGATCACATCTAGGATTGTATGGCTCTGAAACTCACATTCTTTCTCCTTGTGACCCTGGGGGATGGGGACAAAGTAACCAATAGCAAAGGTGGAGAGAGTATTCTGAAAGGTAGGCCTTGAACCTTCTTTTCCAGAGCTTGGGGAAGGGGAGGCAGGAAAGGGAGGAGTCCCGGGAGAGCTAGCTAGCTACCTGGTGAGATCTAGTAGAGACCAAGGGAGGGAACATGGAGCATCTTGAAAAGGCAGGTTTTTCAGGATGCCTAAAGAAGGTCTCAGGCCCTAGGGAACCTGTTAGAGATGCGCAGAGTAGAGGATAATCGAGGATGGGCAGAGGGGTCCAGGTAAGGGCGTTCAGGTCAGGCATGGAGCTGTAGCATGCCCATTCCGACATCTTGCCCTGCCCACCAGGCCTGGCCTATGTGGCTCTGTGCCAGGCTCCCAGTGGTGCCAGTTTCCTGCAGGGTGGGTGGGGGGCTGGGAGCAGAGGGAGGGCTGCCGGTGCCAGCATTGAGGTTAAAATGCCAGGCTCTGAACTGGGATCCCCTTTCTTTTCTTGATGGGCTCCAGCTGTCACTGCTGCTCTTTGCTGGAGGGGACTGGAGATGCAGGATGTGGGGGAAAACCTTTGGCAAAATTGAATTGGGGTCGGTCAGTTTATCTTCAACCTCCATCCATCTTTCTCTCTCTGATTTCCAGTCCCTAGTCCAGGATCCTGATCCTCAGACCCTCCCTGCCTCTAGGCTACATTGGCATCCCCTTCCAGCAATACCCAGCAACTCCAACTATGCCCTCAACTCAAGGGCAGCAGCCTGGGATGCAGCTCTGGATTTCACTTTTCTTTCATGCTAGTATCTGGGTGTTCTTGCTTAACACATATCTATATCTATATCTATCTATCTATCTATCTATATACTTTTACTGGAGCTTGAACTCCGGACCTCCCGTCCCCCTCCCACCCCTCCCTTAGCTTTTTCACTTAAGGCTAATGCTCTACCACTTAAGCCATACCTCTACTTTCTGTTCGGGGGTTGGTTTTATTTGTTTTTGTTTTCTGTTTCATTGGAGGTAAGAGTCTCTCAGATTTGTCTTCCCTGCCTGACTTTAACCAGGCTCTTCAGATCTCAGCCTCCTGAGTAGCTAGGATTATAGGCATGTGCTACCTGCACCTGGCTTGCTTGGGTCTTTTGCTTAGAGTTTGTGTTCTACTACTGAGCCACTCCTCCAGTCTGGTTGTATTTTGTTTTCCTGGTTATTTGGAAATGGATTCTTACAGATTTTTCTGCCTGTTCTGGCTTCCAATTGGGATCCGCTGGATTGCAGCCTCCTGAGTAGCTAGGATTATAAGTAGGCACCCTTGGTGCCTACGAGGTTCTCAATTTTGTTCATCTGTAGAGTGGGTTTGATCATGCCTGTCTGGCTGACTGAGATGATTCGTGAATCTACAGTTGTGACAGTGCTTTACAAGTTTTTAAAGTGCTGGATGAATGTGACCTGGTGTCATTCAATAGTGTCCCCAGGGACTTTGACTAACAGGCAGCTGTGTTAGCTTCCAGTCCCCTAGGGTTCTTGGGGGTCTCCAGGCCTCTCCCCTACTTTAAGGCCAAACTTCAGGTCCACAGTGAAGACAAGCAGGCTATGAACCCTGTTGACACCACCTACCCACTCTTTGCTGCAGCCTAAAGGGCAAAGCACCCCAGGCCTGGGCTGGCTGCCCTTTGTTCTTAATGGAGAGAGAGTCTTTGTTGATTCAGGGCTCTCTGGCATTTGGGGTGCTGGCTCTCTTTGGAGCCTGCCTGGGACAGCCACAAAGCCAGTATGCCAGGCACACTTTTCTTCCAGATATGGGAGACACTCCTGCCTTGGTCCCGTGGGCCCACTGCACTCTCTTCCTGGCCTTGGTTTACCAGGTCCCTGCATGGGTGGGGGCCACAATCTAGCCTCCCTCCCAGCCACCACCCTCACCTGAGTCACTGTTCTGGGTATGCCCAGCTCCAGGGCTTCTGGCAGCCTCCCTGCAGAGGCCCACAGCAGGCCCTAGCCTGCCAGGCATGTGGCGCTTTCTGGGCACGTGCCCAGCCCATGTGTTACTCCAGGCAGGGGGAGCCTGGTGCCCAGAACTGCTGAGGTGGCTTCTGCATGAACCTAATGTGACGCTGGCAGCTTTCTCGGTCCTGTGCTGGCTTCCGGCCAATCACTGGCCTGGAAGAGATGGCGTGAGAATCTTGTTAGCTTGCAGGGCCTGATGGCTGCTAATTCAGTGCTCAAAGAGGTGGCATTTTGACAGGAGAGTGAGACTGTGGTTCTCCAGGCAGAATGGAAGAATCTGTGCATGAGTACGTGCATGTGTGCGTGCGTGCGTGCATGTGTGCGTGCGTGTGCGTGTGTGCGTGCGTGTGTGTGTGTGTGTGTGTGTGTGTATGTGCCAGTCTTGGAACTTGAACTCAGGGCCTGGGCACTCTCCTTGAATGGTTTTTGGTTTTTGGGTTTTTTTTCCCCCTCAAGGCTAGTACTCTACCACTTGAGCCACAGCTTCATTTCTGGCTTTTTGGGGGTTAATTGGAGATAAGAGTCTTATAGACTTTCCTTCCTGGGATGGCTGCAAATCGTAGTCCTCAGATCTCAGCCTCTTGAATAACTAGGATTATAGGCATGAGCTACCAGCACTGGGCCTTCT
Organism: Dipodomys spectabilis; assembly: GCF_019054845.1. Classification (NCBI taxonomy): domain Eukaryota; kingdom Metazoa; phylum Chordata; class Mammalia; order Rodentia; family Heteromyidae; genus Dipodomys; species Dipodomys spectabilis. The sequence goes on along the minus strand of NW_024870695.1, from coordinate 15,891,984 downwards.
GTGGGATTCTTATCTCCAATGAACTAGCAAGGAGTTGCAAATAGAGTTATAGTTCAAGCATTGAACAGCAAGAGCATAAGGCCCTGAATTCAAGCCTCCAGTACTGGCACAGAAAGAAAGGTGGGGAGAGAGGGGGAGACAGAGGGAAGGAAGAGAGGGAAAGAAAGAGAGAAGGAAAGAGAAACCAGGTCCTGGGGATATGGTTTAAGTTTCCACAAGCAGTCCTGGGTTGGGTTTTCTCACTGTGGCAATTCAATGACCAAACTGGACCAGAAGAGGCTCTTTCTTCCAGTTAACCACCAAAAAGCTGGAAGTGGAGGTGTGACTTAAAAAATGAGAGCCAGCCTCGAGCAAAAAAGCTAAGGGACAGCACCCAGGCCCTGAGTTTAAGTGTGTGTGTGCACACACACGCACACACACACACACACACACACACACACACAACCAACTGGTGCATGAGGTGGCGTAGGGAGGAGCAGGGAGCTCCCGGGGGAGGCCTCTTTTCTCTCCTGGGCTCTGTGCATCATCGTCAGGAGGTCATAGCCTGGCCTCCTGGGGCTCCAGTGTTGATGAGTGGAAGCTGGGCTGCTCTGTACCCCTGGCCTGCACATCCTGTGTAAAATGCAGCATCCAAGATCTGGAGGTGTAGAATGAGAACCATCTGTCCTGGCAATGGAAGTTTCAGGCCCTGGACTATGGTTGGGGCCCCTGGTTTGTGGATGTTAAGCCCCAGGCCAAGGGCTTCTCAAGGGGCTTCGGGCTCCTACTGAGTCATTGGACTATAAGACAGCGGATGGAATTCCTAGACTTTTCCAAAGGGAGCACTCCCAGCTAGTGAGGTGACCCAAACCCATGGCTCCTGGGAGCCCTTTGGGAACATACGAGAACAGGGATGACTGGGAAGGGAATTTGGGAAGTACCCAGATGCTGTGAGGAGACAACACTGAGTGCCAGGGGAGAGATGAGGCGTGAGAACTGGACTGTTCCTGAGTATTTTGGGATGGAGTCTCTGGGAAAAGATCCGGGCCTCACCTCCAGGATGGTGATGGGGCTGGGGCATTCTGGGAAATGGGAATAACTGTAGAAAACCCTGACTTCCAGTTAGTTGTGGCTAATGAGGGCCACCCAGGGTCTGAATAGAAGCCTTGCTCTTAGAGACCCTGGGGGTGAGCGCTGACAACAGCCGGCCCACTTTGAGGGAGCTGGACAGCAAGTTGGATCCAGGGCTCTGTCTTGGCTGAAGGGCATCTGGTTTGTGGTTGGGAAGGGTCAGCAGGAGGGCAGGGGTGTTGGGAGGAGTTGGAGAGGGGCATAGGGGACAGGAAGCTGAAGAAAGAACTCTCCTTGCCTTGGCTCTTGTATATCCAGATGCCTGGGGGCCTAGCCTTGTCCCCTGGCCTTCTGCCCACCAGCTGCCACAGAAGTGGGGAGGATCTGCTTTGCATTATCAGAGGAGCAGCGTCCTCCAGGCATATGGTCAGCAGACCCCCCTAGCCCAGAGCATCATGGGAAATGTCTTCTCTTGACTCCAGCACCAGTCTGTCCCCTTCTTATCCTGAGCTCAGAGTCCCTCCCCTCTGCACACAGAAACTGTGTATGTTGTTCCAAGGCTTCTTCATTACGCTGGCTAACAGAGGGGAGGGAGGCACCAGGGGAAGGAATGGGGGCCAATGGACCAGTAAAGATAAAGGGTCGGAGGTGGGAGAGCTCTCTCTGGCCTATGGCCTATTGGCAGTTGCATGGGAGAGGGAGGAGGGAGTTAGAGGGGAAGACTGTAGGTGTTAGGCCCAAGAGTGACCCAGGAAGTAGTAAGCACTGTCCTCTGAGCTCCCTAGGATTCTGATGAATTTCTACTCTCTGGGAAGCACATATCTCTGGATTTGAGTTGTCCAATGTAGTAGCCAACAACCACACACAATTATTGGGATTTGAAATGTGCCTGCTTCCAACTGAGACAGAAGTTGGGCACTGGTTGCTCACTCCCATAATCCTAGATCCTCAGAAGGCTGAGATCTGAGAACCACAGCACAAAGCCAGCCCAGGCAGACAAATATGTGAGACTTTTATCTCCAATGAACCAGCAAAAAGCTGGAAGTGGAGGTGTAGCTCAAGTAGTAGAGTACCAGCCTTGAATGAAAAATCAAGCAAGAGCGTGAGGCCCTGAGTTCAAGCCACAGTGCTGGATGATAAATAAATAAGCCAACAATCAAAAATAAATTAAAATTCTAAGAGGTAGAAAGAAGATTATTTTGGTAACTTAGGACAAAAAATAGCTAAAATATCCCACTGCAAATATTGATTATATGTTGGCATGATACTTTAGATCTATTAGACTGAATATAGTTATAGCTCACATGTTTCTTTTTAATTGTGTGATGTGGTGACTAAATAAATATAAAGTCCATACACGTCACAGGTATTCTTTTTCTATTGGATGGAGCTGTGTATTCAGCGTGGTTATAGTGGGTGCTAGCTGTATGTCGGGCCAAGTGTTAAGGATTAGAAGCTGAGAAAAACCAGAGCCTGTCTCTGCTTTACTGAAGCTCAGATGGGTGCTTGATTTTGAAGACAAATGAGCTGTTCTAAAGAAAAGGAGTGGAGAATTGGGGGCTTAGCTCAAGTGGTATAGAGCATTGGCCTATCAAATATAAGGCCTTCAGTCCAAATACCAGAAACATGAGAGAGAGAAATAAATTAAAAGGAGGGAGAGAGGAAAGAAGGGGCCATGATGTTCTCTGAAGCTGGAATCAAGGAATATGATTTGGCCCAAGGTTCAGCTAGGGCTTCCCCAAGGAAGCACTGCACTAAGGTAACTTGAGAAACAAAGTGTTCTAGATAGAAGGAAAGTATGTTCAAAGGTCCTGTGGCTAGAGGGAATGGCAAAGTTTAGAAAATTCTAAGAAGGCTGGTTGAAGGGGACACACAGAGGAAAGAGACTGGCTGGAGCAAGGCAAGTCTGGGGGTATGCTAGAAACCTCACACCACATCCCACCCCAGGGGTGGGAAGCCAGTGAGCATTTTAGCTCTTGAAGGAGACTTGGTGTGGGGGGGAGAGGGGGGGATGGAGGTTACACTGAGAAAAGGAAAGAGGGCTTGTCTTCAGTGTGTGTGGAGGTGCAATGTCTTTAAGGCTTTGGGCCTCCAGGAACAGTCTCCCCTCCTCCTAGCCCATTCAGAGCCATTTGGAATCCCCCTTTCTGCCTTCCCTATTCCCCCTTCTTTGTCCTCCTACCTGACCTGGGCCCCCAAAGTCTGTGGCTAGGACCAATTCTTCCTGAAACACAAATCTGTGGGTGGCACCTCATTGCTTAAACCCATCTATGCGCCTCCCCTCCCCCACCAGCAATGTCCTAAAAGTGCAGCCCAGGCCCCTCAGTCAGACTGTATAAACCCTGACCCGTCCTCCTTTCCCTTTCCCTCCCCTTTCCTCTTCCACCCTCTCCCCTCTCCCTTCCCTTTCCCTCCCTCTTCCCTCTTTGGGCTCCAGGCTTCTTATCCTCAGGAGCTCAGCTTACAGGTCCCTTTCCTGACCCTAGGGCAGGTGAGTCTGGGCCGAGTCCCCATTTGCCAGGCAATCATTGTGCTACACTACTCAGGGCCTGCCTCCTCCATCCATGGCAAGAACACACAATTGCTGAAAGCAGGATTTGTGTCTCCCTTCCTTCTCCCAGGACAGCATCTGGCTTTTCCCACCAGACAGAGGCGTCTTTAGAGAGAAGACTGAACTTCATCCGAAAGGAGGTTCTTTTAGGACACCAGGAGGGCCTCTACTCAGACCCTCAGACTGGTTCTGTCTCTTCCATTAAACAGGAAGGAGTCTCAAGACAGACTGTGCCCCCACTACTCTGGGCTTTCCCACACAAAGATCATTGAACTCACCAAAGTGCCCTTCTGCCCCACACCCAGCTCTCTCTCCCCAGTTGGTTGGAGGTGGGGGGTGGGGGCAAAGAGTAACCCCATGACTGACTCTTGGACCAACTGGCCCTTCTTTCTATATCTGGCAGTCCAGAAGGCTTGTTTGTTGTTCTTTGTGGGGAATAAACAACTTTCTTCCTGCCTTCCTGAGTGACCATAAGACAGGCCCACCAGAGGACCTGATCACTGTCCAGCAGAGGCTGAGCAGCTACCTGACTGACCAGCCTCAGACATGGGCACTAGCCTGAGATCAAGAGGCTTGCCACTCAAGGAGCTCTTACAACCCACAGCCAGGCAAGGCAGAGCCTGAGTTAGGACCAGCTCACCAGAGCCTTGAGGGAGGACCCTGCTTGGCTGACTGCAGGCCAGCCAGCCAGCTTCCCACCAGGCCATCTGGAGCCAGATCCTGTGCCTCTGCCTGTGAGTGTGCATGTGGTGTGTGTCTCCCAGGCCATGTGGGTGTCTGGGAGCTGTAGGGTTATGACCTGGCCTTCCTAGCTAGCCTCTGGCTCCCCTGTGGTCAGTTTCACTTTTGACATCTGGTCAAGTTCACAGCTGGACAGCTTCCTGCATGGCTGTTTTTACTTTCCCTCTCCAAGATCTGGGGGCAAAGGGCCCCTATTCCTTCTCCCTTCTCCCTCCCACTTATAGGACTACTTGTGTGAGCTTGCTAGAGTTCTGTAAAATGTAGGCAGACAGTAAGGTGTGGGTGGCTCATGCTTGTAATCCTAGATAATCAGGAGGCTGAGATCTGAGATCAGGGTTCAAAGCCAACCCAAGCAGAAAAGTCTATGATAACTCCAATGAACCAGGAAAGTGCTGGAAGTGGAAGTGTGGCTCAAGTGGTAGAGTGCTAACCTTGAGTAGAAAAAGCCAAGCAGGAGTAAAAGGCTCAAAGGTCAAGCCCCAGCTCAGTCACACCCCAACTTAGGAGAAAATAGCCAGATGCTAGTGGCTCATGCCTGTAATACTAATTAATCGAGAGGCTGAGGATTGGGGCTGGGAATGTGGCTTAGAGGCAAAGTGCTGGCCTAGCATGTATGAAGCCTTAAGTTTGATTCCTCAGTACCATTTAAACAGAAAAATCTGGAAGTGACTCTGTGGCTCAAGAGCTAGAATGCTAGCCTTAAGCCAAAAGAAGCTCAGGGGCAATGTCCAGGCCCTGAGTTCAAGCCCAGGACTGGCAAAGAGGGGGGTATGCGGCTGAGGATTGAGATCAGGAGGATTGTGGTTTCTCAATCTTTGCTCAGGCCTGGGCAAAGAAGTTCAAAAGACCCATCCCAACAGGAAAAGCTGTCAAGAAACATAAATAGTATTGGAGTCTGGGTGCAGGCCCAGGCCAAAAAAAAAAAAAAAAAAAAAGTAAGGCTCTATCATCAAAAATAACCAGAATCAAAAGCGCTTAGAGGTGCGGCTTGGGCAGTTAGATGCCTAGTGCCTAGTAAGTGTGAATCCCTGAGTTCAAATCCCAGTACTGCTACCAAAAGCAAGACAAAGCCAGCATAGGGAAAAATAGGACAAGAAGTTGCCAAATTGGAAATTATATATGGGTCCCTTGATATACACACACCACCCCCGACCAACTCAAACCAGACAATCTCTCTGCACCAAATTTTCTTTCTTTGCTATTTAATGTTTACCATTTATGTTTTATGTGTAGGTTTCAGGAGGTCCGAAGAAATGATTACACAGGATGCAAGGGTTAGGTGACAGGGAAGGTCATGGGGGTCTGGGGCTTGCAGCTCCCAGATGGAAGGACAAAGGGTTCCATCTTGGCCCAAAGGGTGGCAGGGAGGGTCCCCAGAAACAAACACATGCTAAACCATACTTGCAGCTCCCCACGCCCCCCTCCCCAGCTGCTAGGGAGGAAAATAAATACAGACTGCCCACTCCCCAGGTTCCTAGGGAGAGGGGCCGGCACGTGGGGCTCCTCTGGCCCTCACAGACTGTGAGGCTGTGAAGTGCCATCTACATCTTCGTGCAATGCTCCTAGGCCCGTATGCAGACCTTATGCGTCCATCCATACACACTCTGCCTAGGGCTCCTTCATGCAAAATAGAGGGGGAGCCCCACTCATTCCAACAGCAAGCAAAACAGAACAGGCCGGGAAGGGGGAGAAAAACCACAGAGACCTCATGCCCCTTTCTGGCCATGCTAAGGAAAACAGTCCTTTGCAGGGGCCTCTAAATGTGGGGGAACATCCTCCCCTCCCCCCCTCCACTGGCCATAGGCCAACTCCATTCTTTCCTGATGCATTCCCACACTGGCCCACTGTCCTCCATTACCACCTCCTGGGTGCAGCCAATCCTGTACTTTGGGAAAGGGGAGGAAGGGAGCATTCCTCCACGCTTTGGCCTTTGGAAGATAGACGCCTGCTCAAGCCTCGGCAGTCCTTGGCCCGCCAAAGCTGGGGGCGAAGGAAGACCGCCCAGCCTCGCTCAGCTCCCTGGATGCTTCTCTGGCAGCAGCCCAGGCAGGATCCAGTCTTGGCTCCACAGAAGGAAATTCATGAAGAAAAAGCAAGATGTCTCATCCTGTGTGTGAGTGTGCATGGCAGGGGCGGCTGTCCACTGACTCTGACCCCTAGGGCTGATTCTAGGGGATGGTTGGCTCCAGGTCTTTGCCAAGAAATGGATTACTCCATAAATGCCTCAGGACAAGCCCAAGGTGAGGGTACAGGCAGAAGGAAGCAGAACTCCTTTCTACAAACCCCATACCTAACCTTACTGGGAATGCCATGGACCAGAAACCTCTCTCCACTAAAGAATGAATTGAGGCTGGAAGGGGTGGGGAGTAGAATGAACTTGGCTTCAAGACATTTCCCTGAAGGTCACCTGGTACCCTCCTCTCACCCCAACCCCAGCCTTCCAGCAACCCCAAGGCTGCTCATTCAGAAAGGAAGGTGCCAGCCTATATTGGCCCCTTCCCATGGCTGGGTGGTTTGGGGCAAGTCACTGACTCTCTCTGGGTTTTACTGCCTCTTGTAAAAGAGGCAGGTAAGATTAGGTTTCAAAGCTGCTTCCAGCTGAGCCAGACGTCTGATCCTCTTCATCTTTGGCCAGGGTTGAGGGGTGAGGGAAGAAGGGAGTATTTAGGCCACTTTGAGGCTCCCTGCTCCCCAAGTTCACAGTGTAGAGTCCATGGCTCTGGTTCCTCAGTACCGCCTTCTGAGTGTCTGGGGTCTTGTCACTGCCCCCCAGTACGATCCTTGGTGTCAGTGCCCCATCTGACACCACTATGGTGGGAGGGACCAGCCCACTCAGCAGTGAGACAAGGGAGGGAAGGCCTGAGATGGCAATGGGGTGGGGTAGAAACAGGGAAGGTCCCCTCTCTTCCTAGAGAAGATGTGTGATCAGAAGCAAAGGAGGTCACTCAGGGGGGCAGTGACAGGGCTGTCATTTGGGGGCCTGGCCTTGGAGACCTTGCACAGAGGAGCTCAGCTCTTGACTGCTGGCCCACCCCAGGGGTACAGGCTCCACGGGGACCGGCTGGAGCATCAGTCCTTGGAATGTGGGGGCGGGGCCGGGCTCCCCGGTGGGCGGGCTCAAACTGGGGATGTGGCTGTGGACTGGCTGCACAAGCTGTCCACTATATCAGGTCGCTTGATGCGCTGCAGAGCGGCCACAAGAGCATCAAGTGTGGCGCTGTCCTGGGCGGCCCAGCTGGCCAGCAGGGCGCGGACAGGACACGCCTCGTGGGTGAAGGAGTCTATGTGCTCGGGCTGATAGCCCAGCTCACCCGCCAGGTGCCGCCAGGTTTCTCCCGCAGAGCCGTTGAGCAGCTT